>NW_026294534.1:19071548-19746548 GCF_007827085.1 Peromyscus californicus insignis | reverse complement strand
CCGCCCGACCTTACTCACACATACCAACACTAACAGCCAGAAGGGGACCAACTGCAAAGATGTGACTGTTGTAGCCAGAGTCCCCCAAAGACCACCAAGCGACCAAATCCAATGCAAAAGCAAAGAGTCTTTGCATTGTTATGAGTTAACTCGGGACTCTCCATTCATCTGACGCAGCAGCCAGCAGAGCAGGAGAGACCCCAAGTAGCAAGGGGACAGAGTATTTATAGCGAGTAAAGCAACATTGGTGAAGCAAGGTGGGGTTGGGGGTCTTCAGACTATATAGGAGCAGACTCAGGATTGATGCACCTCCCATCCGGAGGTGCTGTCCTTGGTTAATTTGCAGCTACAAGAAAACTATTATCTCTTTTGGCAGTTGTTGTGGCTAATACATTTTTTCTTTATCATGACCCGGCTTTCCTTAACTTTTAATTGCCTTATTTTACTTTATGAGGACATCTGTTGGGGTTTTCCTGTAACTAGAGCTAGGCTCAAGGTTGGGGTCTCAAGGGCACCTCACTGTGCCAAGGGCCTACATTCTGTTGGGTGTTTTCCACAGCCTGTCATGGCTGTAGAATAGTCAAGGTATGGGTCCAGGCAGGGGCCTGGGTTCCTCAGTGACCAAGGGCTGGAGCCACACCAGAGTAAACAAGCAGCACAAACTGGAATCAGAGGGATATTTTAATTAATTAATTAATTAATTAATTAATTAATTAGGACATGGAGTTGGAGGATAGAGTTAGGGAGTAGATCGGGGAGAAACTGGGGGGTAGGAATCGGAGGTAAGTAGGATCAAAATACGTTGTGTGAAATTTTCAAAGAATTAAGAAAACACTGTCTTTTGAAAAAGAATGTAAAAGCATAAGAGAAGAGTCAATCAGTTAATAAACATGGAGAGCAGGTCCAGCAATGACAGGATCTCTACCAGAAATGTCAAGAGGAAAAGAGAGAAAATGGAGAAAGACAGTAAAAGAAATTGAAGAAGATCTGCATAGTTTGAAGACATTAGTCATTGAAGGCAGAGAGGAGGAGTTGGGAGGAAAGGGGGGAAAGGAAGGAGGGGGAAGAGAAGGGCGGAGAGATGGACAGAGATGGATGGACATCACTCTCTGCTTAGACACGATGTGACATATCTAGGTCTAAAGATAAAAAGACAAGCTTAAGAGGATTAGGAAAGAAAAAAACATGGACTAATACACATAAGAAGACTGAACTCTTACTGTGTTTTACAATGACAATAATCTAAAAATAAAACCTGAGATTGGGGTTTTCAAATATCAGGAACAAACTACTTAGAAGAACCATGTCTAAAATAAGCAGAGCAGACAGGCTTTCATCATTGTGGAGAACAGACTCTTTTAACAAAACATGGGAGGGATTCTTAGCAGCAGCAAAGTCAATCTGATCGATGTTCCCCCTCAGTCCTAGAGGAGCCGTGGGGTGGGGTAAGGAAAGGAAGGAGACACGGGTGGTGGGGGTTGGGGGGGGTGGGAAGGTGGAAGACTCAGTGGAAACCAATTCTGTGGTGGTCTGAATAAGAATGACCCCCATAGGTTCCTATATGTTAATGCTTAATCATCAGGGAGTGGCACTACTTAAGAAGGATTAGGAGGTGTGGCCTTGTTGAAGTAGGTGTGGCCTTGTTAGAGAAAGTATGTCATTGAGAGTGGGTTTGGAGGTTTCAAAAGCCCAAGTCTCAGTGTCTCTCTCTTGCTGTTGCCTACAGATCCAGATGTACGTACAACCATTGGCTACCTCTCCAACACCATGTCTACCTGTATGTCTCCATGCTTCTCACTATAGTGATAATGAACTAAACCTAATGGAACTGTAAGAAAACTCCCAATTAAATGCTTTCTTTGATAACAGTTGTAATGATCACAGTGTCTCTTCATGGCAATAGAACACTGGCTAAGACATTATCCAAAATCATGATCCAAGAATATTCAGCACTCTACATTTCCTAAGAGCAGAAAGACATGTATTAATGAACGTAGTCCTAGTAACTAATGACTGCTTTTCTGTTCTAAGTTATTTTGATGAGATCCCACAGCAAGTCACAAATCACCAGAGCTCCTATTTGCACCGTTAGAAAAGCTTTGCAACGCAATCAACAAACTTCCAGTAACACTCGTCTTAGAGAGCTGTCATAGTCGATCAAGATCATTTCCAATGAACACCATATTTTCGGGGCATTCATTGAAAAGTGGCATCTTGGACCATTGTACTAACAGTGTTCTAGACCAAGAATTGTACCTATATAAATCCTGAAACTGTTGTCAAAATGTGTTCACCCACACTGGTAGAGAAGTAAGTACCACATGGCACCAGTATGCAGCTCAGGCCAACCACCAAGTCTGGGCAGATACCAGGAGTACCAGGATGGGCAAAATGCAGGCATTTAGGGATGAGCAGATAGAAGAATCCAGGGGATAAGCAGATGCAGGGGATAGAGATGTGCAGGACTGTGGGGATGAATAGATGCAGGAATTTGGGAACTTCTGCACAAAAATGTAACTTGGAGTCCCCCTTGAATTGTCCAAATCCATTTCTAAAGGCAGCAACCCATCACATTAGATCAAAGTGTCCTTCCATCACAGGAAGCTCAGGTGACAGGATGAGGGTACTACAGCTAGTGCATGCATCTGCATTCTGTGAACATGCCAGCAGCCATTAGTCCTAAGGTGGGACTCATCTCTGAGTGTCTTCTATAGCAGGTCCTCTCCTTCCCCCATCTGCTTCCCTCTCCTCTCTCCTCTTTCAAGATCTGAAGTGGTTCCAACTGAGTGTGCTTTCTTTTTTGTGATCATACTCTAAAGCTTCCAGGGGAACTTCCATCACAGGAAGCTCAGGTGACAGGATGAGGGTACGACAGCTAGTGCATGCATCTGCATTCTGTGAACATGCCAGCAGCCGTTAGTCCTAAGGTGGGACTCATCTCTGAGTGTCTTCTAAATGGATCTGGAGAGTCATTCCTAATGGAAACGGTGCAGCCACATCTTCAAGGCTGGAATAAAAATCAGAATGGAGCCCAAAACTGAAACAGTCAGAAAGAGCCACAGGAAGATCCGGTCAAGAACTTGAGCCACAAATTTCCAGTCTTGCACTACCTGCAAAAAAGAAAAAGGCACCTGTCATTCCAGAAGCTGAGCAGCTCTCTTGAACTCATTAAGAGATGTAGAAAGAGCAATATTGGATTTATGACACATTTTTAAGCTTTCAAAATGTATATGCACATCACTAATGACATGGACTTAGATATAACCAGGGATGTTGTTCATCATATCCCAAGAAAATAACTTACAAGTTGAGTGTTTAGGAACACTTATTACAGTGAAGATGTAAAACAAAAACTATAGAATTATTTGTATACTTGGAAATATTGCTAATCAAACACACACACACACAAAAAAAAAAAAAACACCTGATTTTTATACAATGCTTCCTGATGTGCCTATCACAAATGGATATCTTTAGAGCACTTTTAGGTAAATATCACAGGATTTTCCTCCTACTCCACATGTGGCCATGGCTCCTCTAGCTCCAGAAGACAGGACTGAGGAACAGAGGAAATGACAGTTGGGACATTATAAGAAAGGGTTCTATGGAGACTTTAGTTAGGCTGGGATGTCATGGGGGAATAGGTACCAGGTGTGGAGCAGCAGGTCCAGGAAGGAACAAGCCATAGGCTAGAGAAACCTGCAAGAGAAGCATGGGATCTCACCTTTAAAGGGACACAGAGTCCAGTTTCTATACATGGTCTCAAGCTTATAGCAGTTCCCCTGGAAGCTTTAGAGTATGATCACAAAAAAGAAAGCACACTCAGTTGGAACCACTTCAGATCTTGAAAGAGGAGAGAGGAGAGGGAAGCAGATGGGGGAAGGAGAGGACCTGCTATATTCTAAGGACACACAGTTTCATCTCCCCAGGAATCTTGAAGCAGTACTGAGCCTCATGATAGATTGCCAGGGGAAACCAGGACACTGTACAGGGAATTGCTAACCAGTTGAGTACTGTGATCAACGTTTTCAGTTGCAGTACCTGTAGACAAGGATTTGGTAAAGACGGAATAGAGCAGGAGGCCCACCCGCTGGCAGAAGGGGGACAGCAGGCTGTCCTGAGCTTTCCAAGTTTAGAAACAAAACTGTAGCATAAAACGCACAAGCAAGAGCAAAATGCTAGAATGTTAACCTTAGGTAGTGGGATTACTAGTGATTATGATCCTCTTGTCTGAGTTTTTCAAATTATCTGTGCTGGTCATACTTTTTAAAACCCACTTAAGTATTTATATTAGTATTTACAAAAGATATAAAAAGTAAAACAGAAACTCCTTCCCTAATAGCTGAAGCATATCTGGAAGAGAAGGTGTTTTTCTAGTCTTTTGTTTTTAAATCAAAATCCTTAATTGTACGAAAAATATGATAAAGAGTTAAGAGAGAAAATGAATCACACTGAAGCTATGAAGACAAGATAAAATATAAAGTGTGCTTCCAAAAACACTTTCATAAACCTGTTCATGAGCCTTGATCTAATTTTCAAGAATTTTAGAGTAAAATGACCCAAACCCTGCCTGTAGATGGTGCAGAAATAAAGGCTACTTTCAGCCTGTGTACTGACAGATTTTGTCATTTTTTTTTCCCTTGTCCTGTTCTTCAAGGTAGGTTCAAAAAAACATGAAGTTCTGACAATGTGACATGTCACACAGGAGAGGGGTGGATGTGGCCAGGGTGGTGGTGCCTCTGCAACCTAGGCATTTGTTTCCGAGACACGATCTCACTATGTGAACCATGTCGATCTCAGACTCTGCATCTTCAGCTTCCTGGGTAGCTGGGATCCCAGGAGGGAATCACCTGTCCTTGATTTTCTGTAATGTCTACACTAAGTAACCAGTTCCCTTTCCCTTGATGAAGTATCTGTTGCAACTGAACTTGTATTACTTTTCAAATTTTGATTCTTTCTAGTCATGAAACACATTTCTAAACACTGGGTTTAAAAACATCATGGGGGGGGGGGGCATGCCTTTAATCCCAGCCCTCGGGAGGCAGAGCCAGGCGGATCTCTGTAAATTCAAGGCCAGCCTAGTCTACAGAGTGAGTTCCAGGAAAGGTGCCAAAGCTACACAGAGAAACCCTGTCTTGAAAAAAAAGAAAGAAAAACATCATAGCATGAAGCAGTGAAAATTACCACAGATCAGGGTAACCCCTTTAAAGGTGCAATTGAATTCTTTAAAATGCAGTTGAGGAATTATAGCCCTGAATCTGCAGCCGCTTAGTTTTAGTCATGATGCTTCCTTCTGTGAACTTTTTTTTTTCTAAAAACTTAATGCTAAAAGTTCCTATGGTTTGCTGGGCTTGTTTTATATGCCTTACAGAGGCTAGGTGATAACGCCATTGTGAACGAGGACCACATTCTGTTTTAAGGGACACCAGCGTGGCTTTCTGGCCCGCTCCTCAGCGACCGCACTGTCACAGCACAGCAGACTCACCTGGCTGATGAAATGCTCCTTCTTCACGTGCCTTGAAATGTATCTGATGGACTCAGCCGCCCTTTCCAGGAAAGTGACCAGAACTCTTTCTCCATCACTAAGAGCCGTCTGCTTCCTTTTCCCTGAGACTTTGCCTCGCACGGCTGCTTTCCTCTCCTCTCCATCGGGGAAAGAGAAGCGGTCCATGGGGTCCTTCATGCAAAGCCATCTCGGGAGTTTTTGCAGAAACAGCCTCTTCACCCAGGGGGCCATGGGATGGTAGGTTGAAGAAGATCTGTGGTGAACGTTAATGACGAAAACTGTGACAATAATGGACAGGGTAACAAAAATCATAATGAAGAGGAGGTACTCGCCGATGAGAGGGATGACTTTCGAAGAAGACGGGATTATTTCTTCAATTACTAAGAGAAACACCGTCAGAGAAACCAAAACCGAGGTTGAGAGTGAAAGCTTTTCCCCTTCATCAGAAGGTAAGTAGAATACCAGGACCGTGAGAAAAGACAGCCCCAGGCAGGGGATTATCAAAAAGAGCGTGTAAAACAACGGCAGGCGTCTCAGAACAAAAGAGTAGGTCACAAACGGGTAGGAATAAAAACCTTCTCTTCTGTTGCCCTTCATCCCCTTTGCATTTAGTATCTCCCACTCTCCGTTATCAAAAAAGTCTTTCCGGTCAACATTTTCGTCGATCAGAATGAGGTCGACCATGCTCCCATCGTAAGTCCAGGATCCAAACTTCATCGAGCAGTTCTGCCTGTCGAACGGGAAAAACGTGACGTCCATGGTGCAGGAGCTTTTGTAGCTGGCAGGGGGAGTCCAGCTGACAGTCCCACTGGATTTCACGATGGCCTTGGTCATGAGGGAACCTTCGAAACGTCCGTCAGCACTGCCATGAAAGTAGTTACGCTTTAGTGGCTGGCCAAACGCTCACTGTCTGGAGGGTCTCCCCACTGGTCTACCTTGCATGCCTTTCCCACCATAATGGCAAACAATACAAAGAAATCACTTTGATACAGAAGGTTAATTATTCCACCCACATCAGACTGTTCTGTGTCCTGTGTTCATCTGCCCAATGCAGTACTCTGAGACACTTACTTTTCAAAGAGAACTATGTCAGGAAGCCAGAGCGATTCAGATGGAACCTTTATCGAATTAATTCCACCATATTCTTCGGGATTCCAGCGTAATTTTTGGTCTGTCCATTCCTGCGTGAAATGAGGATGCAGCAACTTTATTCTAAAGATTCAGTACGTTAGAGCTTGGGCTCTTCAAATTTCTAAAATTTACCAGCCCACCATTTAGTGACAAAAGAGATTTTTCACCCAGGTTAGACCTTGGCATCCTATCTGGGATTCAGTGAGGCTTCCGGATGCAACGTAAGCCAGCCTGGCCTCTGAACCTCCACATGCCCATGTCTGAACCAGTAAAGAGGCTCATCACGAAGGGCACTGATTCACAACTTGTGTTTCTATCCTATTTTCTCTTAAGAAACAAACAGAAAAGTCACAGCTGTGTGGGAAGATGCATGCCTATCGTCCCAGTACTTGGAAAGCTAAGCAAAGAGGACCATGAGCTCAAAGCCAGCCTGATGTATACAGTAAGACCCTTTCTATAAAGTGATAGCTGATCTCATCCAATTTGTTCCAGGAGGATTTGTCCAATGAGATTTCAGTCCCTTGACCATGGGAACATATGACTTTGGCCTGTTACTGTGAAATGTCCAGCACCTGGGATCATTCCTGATGGCATTGTCACTTTTAAACAGTGAGAACGGATGGAAGACGTCCCTTTTATGGTTTATCTAAAGCGGTTTTGTAAGCTCCTTATTAACATTTTAAATTATGTCCCTAATATCCTGGGCCTCCATATGTTTATTTTTTTTTTCTTCAAGCATTAGAAGGGTATACCCAGTGTGAGGCTTCCTGGAGTCCAGTGATGCCATCTATGTCATTAAAAAATCAAGAATTGGCAGATGGGTGACTTAATCGGATGGCAAAATATTGAAATATGAATGATGCCTAAAAAGTGCAAATCACTTTCTAAATATTTATGTTTATACCCATACTTTGTGAGGCTCTCAACCTTGGTCCAAGAAACTTTTGTTTCTAGTAGATAGTGTTCGATGCAGGGACCCATAACTCTTCAGACTGGTAAGAATGGGTGATTGCGAGTGCTCAGTGGCAGACAGGACATCTGTATCAACCTCCCCAAACCCTGCCACCCCACAAATGGCTCAGGGAACATCAAAGTGGGGAGAAAAAAATTGGAAGAGCCAGAGGTCAGGGTCAAGCAGTATCTTCTGGACAGAACTCACGTAGCTGTGGTTGCCTACACAAAGTATGCACAGGATCAAGCCCATCAACATTCCTGTGCAGATGGGAAGGGACACCCAGGCTACCACTCCACCTGAGTAGTTATTGACAGCTGATGGCCGCTAAGGGGGAGAAAGAGAGTCTGTTTTCTTTAGGGGTATAATCCCTTGCGCCAGCGGATGGCCCCACACCTATGCCTGTACAGAGAGCAGTAATCAGACTCAGGGGATTCTAGAAAATCACAGGGTTATTAAAAAAAAAAAAAGGACATAAAACTGAGTGGGGGACCTCCTGGAAGGGGTGAGGGGAGCAGAGAATGAATATAAATAAAAGACACTGAACACAAGTATGAAATTCTCAAAGAATAAACTTAAAATACATATTTTAATTACTTTTACTTTAGATTTATTGTAACACAAGAGATGAATACTTGATTTGATATTTTAAAAAAACTGTTTACTCGAGCTGTCTTTTTGTATTATTTCCTGCTCCTTCTGGCAAAGCGGCTTACATGGATTGGTTTTGGGCACAAAGGACACGTGTCTAGTTATAGCTGGCATTTTCATTTATGTGTTGCTTAAATAAATACTGATTTATTATCTCAAAAACGCAGTTCTAGAATGGATGGAGGAGGGGCTACTGAGGTCCCACTCCTGACTGGGGAGCCATTGGCAGTTGACTGTGGCTGAAGAAAGAAGAACTTTTCTTTTCTGTATGACCGTGGTACATTGCTTATGCCCCAGTGGATGGCACATATGGGCTGTGATAATTGGATTCAATGAGTGTATATATATATGAAGTTAGAAGGGAGGCATGCTAAGGAGGCTGGGCAGAGTTGAACTGGGTCGTGGGGAGTGGATATGATCAAGACCTAATGCATCTACATGGAATGTTCAAAGAATAAATCAAAACATTACTTTTTAAAAAAGAAAGTAAACTTGAAGCTCCTGATAAATCACAGTAGCTCTTCAAATGTGATTATCTCTCAACTTTAAAAAAGAAAAGAGAAAGAGAGAGAGACAAGAAGAAGAGGAAGAGGAAGAGAAGAAGAAGAAGAAGAAGAAGAAGAAGAAGAAGAAGAAGAAGAAGAAGAAGAAGAAGAAGAAGAAGAAGAAGAAGAGGAAAAAAACATGGTTGGGGGAAGCTAGAATAGAAAATATTTAAAATACTGTGTAACTGCAGGAAAGCATGCTAGAAGACCAGCAACTTAAGAGCCAGGCTAACTAAAGCATGTAGGATATTTTCTCAGCATTCTCGGGCCTCTCTTTGTTTCCCACCCCATTCAGGAAGAGCACACACAACTCGCTCCTTGTGACTACCTTGTCTCCTGCTGAGAGACTCTTGAACTCATCAGAGGGTCCGAGTCCGAGACGCGTTGACACATAGTGGCATTTTGTTGTTGTTGTTTACTTCACTTTACTTACCACTCAGTTGCCATTGAAGAGGCTGTTCACATTCAAATCCCATGCTGTGCATGGCTCTGGCTGCAGACCTCAGTCAATGCAGCACCAACTACTAAGACTTTCTTGTCCCTCATGTGCTGCTGCCTCTGTTTGTTTGTTTGTTTGTTTGTTTGTTTGTGTGTTTTGAGAGGTGGGACAGTTATTCAAGGTCCCTCTGTAAGCCAGGCTTCACTGAAAAGCGGGCATGGAAGAGTTAACTCTAGAACTGGGGTGGGGGTGGGGCGCTCTGTTTTCTGAAAGCCCAGGTGCTGCTATGCGATTAAGGCTTGATTATGCTCTTAATGTTTAGCCATGTGGACAGGTGACCTTAATCTGCTACATTTCATCAAACTATAATTTAGATTTAACTCTTTTGCAAGATATTTGGGACTGCTAGCAAATGTGTTCTCGGAAGTTACTGACGTGAAGAGCAGGACTCAAAGATTGCTTTGTCCTTGGATTTTCATGAGGAGTCACTTTCTTACGACTTCAAATTCTGCTTAATGTGTGCAATCCTATATGCAGAAAATGAATTTGGCAGCAAAAGAATTTAAGCTGTGTTTTGATTCGTAAAGCTATGAAGTATTTTATCTAAATATAAAATGATTTTTGTCTGGCTCAAATGATGTTAAAAAGAATTTGAAAATGTAAATTTATCTAAAAGATTTTCTGTGGTCAAATTTTAATACACTGACACTTTTAGAAACTAGTTCTCCATGCCTGTCTTTGGTAGGGTTTCTATTGCTATGATGAAACACTATGACCAAAAGGCAATGTGGGGAGGAAAAGCTTTATTTGGCTTACACTTCAGCGTTGTTGTTCATCACTGAGGGAAGTCAAGACAGGAACTCAAACAGGGTAGGAACCTACAGGCAGGAGCTGATGCAGATGTCATGGAGGGGAAGCTACTTATTGGCTTGCTCATCCCACCTTCTTATAGAACCCAGGACCAATAGCCCAGGGATGGCACCACCCATCATGGACTGGGCCCTCCTCGACTGATCACTAAATGAGAAAATGCCTTACAACTGGATCTCATGTATGTATTTACTCAACTCCTTCCTCTGATGACTCTAGCTTGTGTCAAGTTGACACACAAAGCCACCCAGTACAGTGCCTAAAGCAATATGGTTTCCTTTTTCTAAAGATTTATGTGCTTACTTATGTGTGTGTGTGTATATAGTATATGCCACACCTATAGAGGTACCCATGGAGGCCAAAAGAGACCTGCCTGGCTTGTGAAAGTAGCAAGGACATTTAATCACTGAGTCATCTATCTCTCCAACCCAGCAAATGAGGCTTTCTTTAAAATATTGTCTGCTCTTAGTAACATTGGCTAAATTTATGTGTCTTATGCTGAATCTGTAATGCTTTTGACTACTTTGGAAACGGAAGTCTTTCAAAGCAACAATACTTTAGAATACTTTATTGAATTAAAATTGAAAAGGAGTGGGTGTGTCTGTGATGAAAAAGAGGTAGTTATGTGTCTGACTGGAGTTGAGGAGTAGGAAAGTATATATTATATGAAAAAAAATTTTAAATAAAACATTATGGAAAAGTCACAGAATTAAGGACATGCAACTTAAACTTTTAATGCATGCAAAGTGGCCAATGAGCTCACTCTTTTATATACCATGAGTTATATGTCAACCTTTAACATATAAACTGGCTGATAAAATTTGATAATTCTACTATTTCTAACCAACATGATTCAGATGGAAAACCCGCCATTTCAGCAGTCTATTAATTTAAATGTGAGATCTACCTCTATTTGCCCTGACTCAATAAACATTTTTACCATACATATAAAATATGCTTGCACTTCAGAAAAGGGTTTTATTGGCATTTGTCACCTCTCTCTCTCTCTCTCTCTCTCTCTCTCTCTCTCTCACACACACACACACACACACACACACACACACACACACACACACACACACACACAGTGTCATACCAAACCAGTGTGGACCGATTCTGTCCCGGTGCTGGGGAACAGACCAAACCAAACCACAAGATGGGTGGTCAACAATACAATCAGAGAAAATTTTTTATAGACAAAGAGGAAAAGTTATCAGACTCAAAATGTGGTCATACTGGGTATGGTGGGCCAAGCCTGAAATCCCAACGCTTGGAAAGAGAGCAGGAGGGTCATGAGTTTGAGGCCACTGAGCTCCTTTGTCTTAAAGCAATGTCTTGTCATATTGCTTGTGTGCTGAATGAAACTGTATATAAACCCTTACCCCGACCTCCTTCAGATCATGAAGACCAATAGCATCTCAGTTTGCTAATGGGGTCTGGGCCAGGTTTCCCGGTCTCTGGCAACAAAGTGGTTCCCAGCCAGTGTGGGAAGATCCAAGTAGATTCTAGTCACAGCAAAACACGGGCACACAGCCCAGAGCAGCAGAGATAAAGAGCACAGGCAGGCTGTCTGGAGATGCAGACACTACACTCACAGTCCATTCTTAGAAAATCAAAGTGACTAAGCACAGTCAATGAACTTAACCTATACTCCTTTGCTTGGCACTTAAGTCCTGCTGGAAAGCGAGTCACCGGCTTCTTGGGCTCAGTTTTTTTCCTTCTTAAAGACAGAAGGTCCTTACTTAAAACCGTTTCTGTCCTATAAAGGATGACCAAGTCTAAAGACCCCACCTTGTTGCGGGCTCTGGAAAACAACTAATTTCACATGGCGATTCATGGTGTAGTTTCTAAAACTGTGGGTAGTGATCCCATACAGGATCCTGTATCAGTATAGAGGCTTCGAAAAAGTTGGAAACAACTGTTTCTGGATGAACAACAACCAAAAATTTCTTCTAAACGAAGCAGGACATGAACCTGAGGTGTTTGGGGCAGAGCTCACCCACGCCTCACCGTGTGGCTTTACTGATGCCTTGGGTCTGAACCCAGTCTGCATGCTTGGCCCTTGGCGTGGCATTGTGCTCCGCAGTGCCAACAAATGCTGCCTAGACGCGTCGCTCAGATTCTCGGCCGCCATGCTTGGGTTGCATATACAGTTTGTGCTCTCCAGAAACCTAATGATTTTGTTGTGAAAAATCAAGATTTTGGCATTTCCCACCGTCGTTTCTCACCATAAAAGTAATAAAATCAGTGTATCTCCAGATTCCAATGCGTGAAAGTGTTTGGCTTTTAAAATTGCTGCTTACATTGCTGGCTTGAGTTTCACAAAATTAATTCAATGAATTTTGCCTCAGCATCAGGACAAAATTTCCAGGAATTTCTGAAATGGCCCTGAACTCACGTCTTCCGCTCCATATGTGGTCACACAAAGCTGCCTTCTGACCATTGGAGGTGACAAACCCAAGACACCATGCAGCTCTGAGAAACGCTAAAGATGCTCCACAGCCCATGGTGTTAAACGTTGCATCCATCTCATAAGCATGCAAATTTCCTTCCATCTGTGAGAAATGGTAAAATTACACACACACACACACACACACACACACACACACACACACACACCAGGAAACTGTTTTAAAATAACTTGCTTCCTATTTTAGCATCAGTAAATATTTATTTTGCATATGTCCACACCTATGTGTTTAAGGACCCCACAAAATTTCTTTGACAAAAGGGAGTGAAGAGTGAAATAATTTCAGAAACACTGTTCTAAGGGGACTGAGGCAAGCCCCGGGGGAGGATTTCTAAGCCAGAACAATTGCTCTTGCTTTCTGCCCTCCTGCAGCAAGATGGATAACAGGGGGTAGAGATGTAAAAAGAAGCAGCTCAGGGGACTTCTGTTGCTTGAGGAATTCATTGCATCACTGAACAGGCCATATTAAGTGGCATTGAACACAGTGCTGGTCCCTGTCACTACACTCCCAGCCTGAGACTGACTCACACAAGCTGCCAGTGGTACTGTGAAAGGGTGGTGTAGGCATTCTGATGGTGTAGGGAAGGGTGAGGAATCAGAGCGTGGCTGGTGGGGCAGGTTAGGGAGATGGTGGTGGAATTATGTGTGGGAAGGTCCTGAGAAGAAATAAAGAATGGATGGATGGATGGCAATGCATTTGGACCTCGGACATGATGGTGCAGAATCTGAGGGGTCATGACATTGTGCTTCCTCATGTGGCTTCAGCAAGTCAGTTAATAAGATATTTATGGTCCCCAGGGATTTGATTACTCTGAAAGTTCAAAGAAGAAAGACAAGCAAGTCTGCAAAATAAAATCAATAGAATAAAAATAGGTCCAGCTGGAGGGATTCCTCTGCTTGGGAGAGCTGTACTTTGTAAAGGTCGTGGTTGAGAGGAGACATCATTGGCTAGTGTGGGAAGGAAAGGAGGAAAGAGGGGGAACTGAGTGCTTTCATCTTCATTTTGATTAAGGTGTGCTGGGATGGTTGGAACAAGTTTCCATTGGTTTGCTTAGGCGTGAGAGCATTATGAAGTCATGGGGATTATTGGGAAGACAGTTTATGTGGTCCACAAAATCCACTCCTATCTGGTTTTCAGGCCTTCTGTTTGACCTTGACACCTGTGTTAGAGATCTGCTCTTCTTGGGAGCATTCTCTGACTGTCCCCCATCTCAATGGCACCTTCATGTAATCATGGGGTCTTATACAAACTTATTTATGATGTACATCACCTTATAGTAACTATTCCTTATGTAACTAACTCTCATCCTCTCCTTGAAGACGTGGCTGTTCTTCTCTTTCCTCCTAGGATCTTTCACAGTGTCTGTCACTTAGCAGGACTCTCAATAAATAGTGTTGAATCCCTGTCAGTCACCACCTGCCCAGGGCCACCCCTGTCCCATACTGCATCACCCCTGAGGAACAGTGCCACGGGAAGGTGCATCCCCATACACTAACAGAGCTACTCTCCTGGGTTCACAGCTGAAGAGAAAACAGATCTTTCCCAGGCATCCCTAAATCTCCCCCTGAGAAACCCAGCATGCTTCCTAGAGTGTTTTACAGATGGCAACATGTCTGAGTAGAAAGCAATGTCAGACCCTGGGCTGGCGGGCAGACACAGCTTTGGTGACCTCACCTGCTTGAGCCACACATTGGTTGTCATCAGCTGATTCTTTTCATCCTAAGGAAGGGACAATTAAAAAGGTTGAGCATTAAGCAGCATCTTCCAGACACTGCACGGTAGCTGCAAAAGTTAACTGAAAACAGTTGCAATGATGTGCATAAAACCTGTGCAAGTCCCAGATAAACCAAATCCCAGTGATAAACCAGATCCCAGTGTGGAGATGGGCATTGGGCAGGAAAACCCACTCCTGGCTGTGGAGTTATTGGTCATTGTTAGTTTCTGGAGATGGAGAAAAGGTTTTCTCTATGAAGGTAGCTAGCCCTGGTTAAACCAACCGTGATGCACACATCCAAGAGTATTAGCCAGCCATAAATTGGTGTTGAGGGTTTATATTTAAAGGTGTAGTGTTGGGTGATGAGCAGGGAGGGAGTTAAATCTGAGAAGAAATGGGAGCATGATCAAAACAAGTCGTAAGAAACTCTCAAAGAACTAATCAAGGATTTTAATAGTTGGCAGTTAGAAAGGATTAAAGTGGAGGGTTTCAATTTTTTGGCTTTTTCTTAGGGAGAATCATGAGTCTGTAAGTGTTCAAACCCCAAAAGAGCAAGGATTCCAAACTTAAGAGCAAGTTGGTGATATGCAGCCCTAAAGCATTATGCGTATTTTGCTCAAATAAAACTACCCATTAAAACAAACAGTAATTCATTTTGGAGACACTTTTATCAACTGAACAACTCAGAAGGCCTTGGATGGTGCAAAAAAGGAAATTAGAGCTGGATGTAAGACAAACTGGGGATGATGGGAAGGAATCCTGGGGTATTGGATTCTCAGTCTAGAGAGGGAGAAGAAGGCCACAGGCTTGAGCCACACCCGAGAAGTGTTCTAGAGCTTTGGGAACCATCATAGGGTGAGTTCCCACATTTGGTCAATCTGAGCCTACAGCTTTCTCCACAAACAGAAACACAGCAGAAGCACAAACCCAAGAGGAAAATGAGCAGAGATGCCAGGGTGCGGATGAGTTCAGGAAAAGGGAGTTGCCTGGGGATGGTGACAGGGCACTGCCATCACCCACTTGTCTTCCTCTAGATGCAGGAGCCCTGACAGCCCAGCTCATAGGCAGCCGTGAGTCGGGATCCCACCTGTCACCAGGACCTTCGTCTTCCCTGTTCCCGGGCTTCCAACCAGGGGCCAGTTCTCTTCCAGTTCCCCTCTCCACCTTCTGCCCAAGAGTCCTACAATGCTGGCATGGAATGACCTCTCATTCCTTCCTCAGGACATTTCACTAGCTCCTTGGGGCAGATTTCTGCTCACCATAGCCTATTTGTAAAATGTCAGTGTCAGGAACAGGGACAGATAAATGTCTGGAGTCACAACAGGTAAGGACCGTGTGCTGTTTTGAACTCAGGGCGGAGAATGACTCACCACATCCACAAGCTGCGATATTTTCAACCCAAAATGCACTTTTATGGTGTCACTGGAATTCAACACAGGGCGAACCCATTTCTGATAACCTTGGAACAAATGTCTGAGGAGGGCATCTTCATGTTCGGCTATGGAGCTGAGTCCTTCAGTGGCTGTAAGAGTCACCTGGGAACCTGAATTAAGGAAGCAGCAGAACAGCTGGATCAGCATCCTGCACCTGGAGCCTTCATCTGTTTCCCATCAGCTGACTCCGCAGAGGCACTGAAGTGAGGTGCTCTGGACCCCACTCTCCACCTGCACGCTACTTCCCCGGACCACACCAGAAAAACCAAAGCCGATGCTTTTCCAGAGACTTCTCATCACTGTGCACACACGAGTCCCTGAGGTGTCACCTATAGCCGCCACCTTACCCTCCACTTTAGGCCTCACCACAAATGCCACCATCTTATAGGAATGTATGTTGCCCACATGCTGGCTCCTTCACGGCACCTTGAATTTATTTTTTATCTTGTCCGTTGGTTGTATATGCATGTTGTCATGGTGTGTGTTGGATATATACACTACCATTGTATGTATATTGTATACCCAGGTTGTCCTTGTATATATATATATTGTATAAATACACATATGTATGTACAATCATATTACGTGTGTATTATTGTATACATATGTGTGTGTCACCTTTGTATGTGTGTAGTATGTGTACTTTTGTTATGTGTGTGTTGCCTTTGTGTGTGTGTTGTATATGTACAGTTCAAGTTGACAGGCACAGACAGCATCTATTACATGTAACCATGCTCCACATTCAGAACAGGGTCTGGCCCACAGCAGGCACTCATTTTTCACACAAACTATATGAAACATGGAAAGGATTATATCTTTACTGAGCACTCACTATGTTTCTTTGTCTGTTTTCTTGTCTTCTTCCCAATGACATCTGTTAGAAGTCCTTCCCTCGTCATCTCTCAGGAAGAGCTTTTACAAGCTCCCAAATATGTAAGCCCCTAAAGTGACCCTGACTTAAAATCGGAGCCTCAAGTTGGAGGAATGACATAGAAATGCAGTCTAATGCGTCTTCTTTACATTCAAGCATGTGCCGGCAAGCCTAAAGCAATGCGCTCCCTGATTACTGTTTCCAACCTCCCTGTGAATGCTCAATATCCTGTTGATAGCCTAGAAGAACTAAATCTGTAGAATTTTCTTTACCCAAGAAGACCTCTGATCCCACAGAGATATACACAATGACCAACAATCACAAGCAAAACACTCCCTCCAAGTTTACTAAGCCAAAATGCAGAGATTATCAGTGAGATGAAAGGCGGGAGGATAACATCCCTTTGTGTATGTGAGGTCTCTACAGGCAGTTTCCTAAATGAGGAGCAATTCCAGGTGTACACATAACTGCTCACAGGGTGGCCGAGGCTGGGATAAGATGGGCTGACTATGGACATCAGTATAGAAGCTTCTCAAAAGACTAAAATTAGAACTACTATATGCATCAACTCCAGGCCTCCTAGGCATACACCCAAAGACCTCTACATACTACTAAAGAGATATCATGTCCATTGCTGCTTTGTTCACAATGGCAAGGAAATACAATCTGCCTAGATATCCATCAGCTGATGAATGGATAATGAAAATGTGGTACACAATGGAATGTTTCTCAGTGTAAAATATGAAATTCAAAGGAAAATGGATGGAACTAGCAGATATATTGAGGCAAACAAGGCCCAGAAAGACAAATACAACACGTTTTTCACCTTCATATACGGATTCTAGCTTCAAATTTTTAGATTTGGATATTGACTTTGGACTTTCTACAGAAGTCAGGAAACTAGAAAGGACCAATGAGACAGAGGAGAAGTGGTCTCAAGGCAGAGGGGGTGGAAAGGGCTAAGCAGGGGTGGAGGCAAGAGATGGGAAAGAGAAAGGGCATAAGGAGACAGTTAACCAAAACTAAAAATATGTGAAAAGCCTTATGACTTTGTAAGTTAGTTAAAAAATATAACTCTTTTTAAAAATGAGTTTGAACAAAGATTCCTTGCGTGGATAAATAATGCTTCTCCCAAAAGCCGTGGTTTATTAAATTAAAATTCTAGTATCAGGCATGTAATACCTATTAGTTGGTCAAGGAGGCTCCAGAAAGCCCTACGTGGTTAGGGTTTTGTCAACTTGACATAAACAAATGTCATCTGAGAAGAGGAAACCTCAATTGAGACAATGCCTCCAAATGGCCTGTAGACAATTTTGTGAGAGCATTTTTTTTTATATTAATGATTGTTGTAGGAGGCCTCAGCCCACTGTGAGTGATACCACCTCTGAGCAGGTGATCCTGAATTGAGCAGGATGAGCTAGTCATGGGGGGGAGGGAAGCCAGTTAGCAGCATTTCCCCTGTGGTCTGTGCTTCAGTGCCGCCTTAGGGCTTCTATTGCTGTGAAGGGACACCATGACCATGGCAATTCTTCTAAAGGGAAACATTTAATTAAGCTGTTTACAGTTTCAGAGGTTTAGTCCATTATCATCATGCAGGAAATGGTGACATACAGGCAGATTTGGTGCTGGAGAAGAAGCTGAGAGTGGAGAAGGAGCTACATCTTGAGCAATAGGAAGTAATCTGAGACACTGGGTGTGGCCTGAGCATCTATGAGACCTCAAAGCCCACCCATACAGTGACACACTTTCTCAAACAAGGCCATACCTGCTCCAACAAAGCCACACTTCCTAATAGTGTCACTACCCATAAGCTTATGGGGACCAATTACATTCAAACTACCACAAGTGCCTACCTCCAGGTTCCTGCCTTCCTTTAGTGTTGGATTATGACCTTGTGAGAGGAAATCTTTTCCTCCTAAGTTCCTTTCTGTCATAGTACAGTAAACAAGCTTGGACAGCCCCAAAACAACAGAGGCTACTGTCATTGGAATTTGTTACCTACAACAATTACATTGTTATGGTGGTTGGAATGAGATATTCCCTGTAGTTCCTATAGATTCCCTATGGATATTCCGTAACTGAATGCTTGGTTCCCAGTTGGTGGCATTATTTGCAAAGATCAGATGTGGTCTAGGGAGAAAGTATGTCACTTGCAGTGGTCTTTGAGGGTTCCAAGGCTTCTGCCATTCCCTGTTTGCTCTCTTTCCTCATTGTAGTCTAAGATATAAGCTCTAGGCTGCTGCTCAGTCACCATGCCTGTTGCCATCCTTCCCTGCTCTGATGATGGTGGATGCTAACCCTCTGAACCTGTAAGCCCAGACAAACCCTTCCTTCAATAAGTTGCCTTGGTCATGGTGTTTTATCACAGCAATAAGAAAGCAACTAATAGGGAAGTTGGTACCAGGGAGCAGGCTCTTGCTGTGACAGACTTGACCATGTTTTTGTTGTTATTTGGTTGGTTGTTTTTTTGTTTTGTTTTTTGTTTTGTTTTGTTTTGTTTTTGAGGAATGGGGAAGACTTCGGGACTTTGGACTAGAAAAGCAGTTAAATAATGTAAGCAAAGTTTAAGTAACCACCCATAGATCTTAGGACAAAACCTACTACTGTTACTACTGTGTTTTGCTAAGTAGGCATGTTGGCAAACTGCCTTCTAAGTTTTTATGTTCAAATTTGTGTTTTACTGCCACTCCTTTCCTCGATCAGAGACATTTCTTCATGCAGTGGACAGAAGTCAAATTCAGACAATCATAACTGTTCAAAAGCACAGAGAATAATTGAGTACTCAGCCCTAAATGGGACATCTATATAATCCCTCATCAAGCTTCCAGTGGCATCATGGAAGACCAGACAAAAATAATGGAGGAGCCGAAAGCTGAGGAGAAGTGTCCTGAAATTCTGTCTTCTGAACATGACATAAAGCCTTTGAACTCATGAGCTCACAGCAGCTGTGGTTATCCACACAAAATCCAGCACATCAACCTTCCAGTGTGCATGCGTGCGTGAGAGTGAGAGAGAGAGAGAGAGAGAACAATAGTCAAAGAATAAAAAGCCGTGAACTTGAAAGGTTGTTGAGGGAGGTACACAGCAACAGTAGTAGGAAGAAGAAGGAAGATTGGTGATGTCCTTATAATTTAAATAAATTTTAAATTTTTAAACAAAAAGACTGAAGAAAAACGAGATGCATCACACTTTTCCCTTGGGAAAAGATTTCCAGTTTCAAACCCTTAAAGTGTTCTTAGATGTTGTTTTAATTAATAATTTATAAACATTAATGGATAACAATACAAAGACTGTGTTTTCTATCACTACCCAGTGAGAAGGCTACTTGGTAAGAATTTGACATTTTTTTTTTTTTCAAAATCTGTAATATAAGGAGAAAGAGAAAAGATGTGATATTAAATTTTGTCTAAAAAAAAAAAAAAACCTGCCTTCCAACATGCCTGGGGAAGGACCTCGTGAGGCCCTGTCCCTAGCTGAGTTAGTGTCAGCTGGGGAAGGGAGACTCTGTTTTCTTCAAGGATGTAGCCACTGATAAGTTGTCCATGATCCAGTAATAACCCGACATCCATGCCATGCAAGAGACCCTAATTAAACACGAAATGTTTTAAGGGGAAAAAGGCATGGAAGTGGGTGGAGGTCATGTTGACAAGAACAGTTGTGGAGTTGCAGAGAGAGTGGGAAGAGGAGCAAAATAACGTCATGTGTGGGAGTCTATGACTAAAATACATTGAACTCATCAACAATGCACAAAAATTATTTTTTAAAACATAACAAAAAATATGGGCTATAGCTGAAGTTGTACCTTGCCCTTTCTCTTCCTCTCAAGAAGGCATATGTATGAGTACAAAACGCACTGAAGTAAAAGCATTAATGTGAGCAATAGGGAGGGGTGTGGCCTTACATTTGGGCTTACTCATGTAAAAATTTACCCTTCTGGAACTTGGGTGCTTCGGCTGTTATTAATATGCAGAGAAGCATCTAAGAGCGGGGTGACAGGGCAGCCGCCAGGGCATCAATGGGTCAAGGGCCCTAAAAGCTTCCTGGAAATGGGAGGGGAGGGGATGGAGATTCCCGGGAGCCGCCTGGTGGAATTGGCACACAGTCGCTGTGGAGAAAAACAACTGCTGAGTGGCCAGCCCTTGAGTAACATAACAAGACAGCCAGCTTCTTCACTTCTGTTTTCATTGAGGGATGTGGAGCAGTTTGGGCCAGAGTGCTGTGGGATGTCTTTCTGTATGCTGTGAATATATGTTGCTCTGATTGGTTGACAAATAAAGCTATTGCCCTATGACAAGGCAGTTTAGAGGCAGGCGGGAAATCCAAGCAGACATACACAGAGAAGAAAGGAGAGATGAGAGAGACCCCAGCCGCTGCCCAAGGAGAAGCAAGATGCCAGCAGACTGGTAATGCCACAGCCATGTGGCAAAACATAGATTAATAGAAATGGGTTCATTTAAGATGATAGAGCTGGCTAGCAAGAAACTTAAGCCATTGGTCATACAGTTTGTAGTTAATATAAGCCTCTGAGTGATTATTTTATAAGCTGCTGCGGGACTGTGGGGCCGGGCAGGACCAGAGAAAACCTTATGGCTACATCAGAGCTGAATTGCTCTAGAGAAAAATGGGGAGGATGCACCTGTTCCCTTCTCTGTCCTTCACCTGTGGCAGGCAACGCCCCTTCTTGAAGACAGCAACATTGTTGAACAACCCTTGACTTAGTCCATAAAACTCCTGTGTAGGCCTAGGAAGTTGGAGAGTCTCCATTTCCACATGCCTAGTATTCCACAGCCATGACAACATCCACTGCTGGAGCTTTTATGTAGGCCTAGGAAGGTGGGATTCCTCAGCCCTAAACACAAGCCTGTCTGACACCCAACACGCCCTACAAATTTAACAGCTCTCTGGAACTCTTCTGGTATCAAGGACCTGCAGCATCTCCTCTCTGCCGCCTTTCAAGTTTCTTTGGTCCCAGCCAACTGCCCTCTCTTGCCATGTCTCTACTCTGCTCCCTTATTGATGAACTAAGCTCCTGAACTGTTGGTGGTGGCTTCTCTCTGGCTGACTGCCTTGCTGCTTGATCTTCTAACTGCCAAGCTGCCATTGCCCCTGCCAACTGCATTGCTCTGCCATGGCTCTGCTGTCTGCTGATTTTTTTTTTCTCTTCCTCTTCATTTTACCAGTTCAGCCCACAATACTAAAAAGGGGCAAGGGAAAAAAAACCTCCTGAGAAACCTCTAATTGGGCCTAATGTTTTGACACCAGAGGGGGTGCCTCAGGAGACTGTCTCACAGTTGGCTCCCCGAAGGACAAATCAACAGGCTTATTCCGCCTGAGAAGTGCTATTTGGACCAATCCTAAAAAAAATCTTGTTTCCTTAACATCAGTTACAATAGTCCCTCTGCTAGCCACTAGGGGAAGTGATCCTCCTCCGGCCTAAATAGAAAGAGGTTGGAATCTACAGTTCCACCAAGGTTTGTCATGGTAAAAATCTTGATACAAGGTGCTTCAAACAGCACTGGCTGAGGCTGTGCCTTCAGGAGCCAGGCCAATCAGGTACAATTCTTGTGTAGTTTTTTTTCAAAGAATCAGTGGAATGTTCAAGATGCCATAGGATAGTCTGGCTAGCTATTTGATTGACAGCACTTTCGTTCAAGATATCCAGGGCAGTAAGGGAAACTCCAGCAGCTACCAATTAAAGAGACAAATGGCCCCATCCCTCAACATCTTTCTTTTAACTTTTTTAGATTTATCTTCTCGTGTGTGTGTGTGTGTGTGTGTGTGTGTGTGTGTGTGTGTGTGTGTGTGTGTGTGCTGCCTGTGCATGCATATGTGCATTATATGCATGCCTGGTACCCACAGAGATCAGAAGAGGGTTGCAGAGGCCCTGGAAATGAAGTTACATACCATTACATACCATGTGGGTGCTGGGAACCCAACCGGAGTTCTTTGCAAGAGCAGTAAGTGCTCTTAGCCACTGAGCCATCTCTTTAGCCCAATTCTTCAGCATTTTTGTTTATTTACAAGAATGTCATCAGAAGCAATGCTTACAGTAAGAAGCTAAAGAACATGTAATCAATACCATTAGTGATTTAAACAGTCCTTTAAGAACACCTTAAAGAACACCTGCCCAGTGCTCCAAGGAGAGGCAGAGAGGCTGGACTCCCTCATCTGTCTCACTGGCATCACTGACTAAGCTGCTGGACCACAGGCTGGACTTCTGGGAAGTCCTTCTATTATAGTTTAGCCCAATTAGCACAAATCATTTATGATGTTGCCTCAAGTGGTAGATCGAGGCACTCCAGGAATGCTAAAAACTACAGAATAATGTTTTGTATGTGCCTGTGCATATGCATGTACACACACACAGAGATACCACACACACACACACACACACACACACACACACACACACACACACACACACCACAGGTTTCTTAGATCACATAACCCTGTGCTCTGAGAATTTTTATGTGAACGAGGTCTTCCTGAGGACAAACCAGACCCTTACCTTTAAATTTTCAGTCCCATCCAGAAAACTGTACAAACAATTGTACAGTTCTTTTGAAGGGAGATAAAGCTGCATGTTGTGCCATAAAATCTAAAATAGTAACATCTGGATCTTGTTTTTCACCTGGTTCCAAGGGAAATGCATGACTCTGCTTTCCCAAGGAGGGGAACACATTTCACGTTGTATTACCAATCTTAAAAGATAGAGCTCCCATAGCATATACACTTGTACTGGTTGGTAAAATGGACTAAATATTTGTGCCACTAAAATATCATGCGTGAAAGGTCCAGTCCCAAGGTGAGTATGTTTGAAGATACAGCTTCTAAAGAGGAGAAACAGAGGAAGGGGCTATGTGAGGAGCCAGAAGAAATGATCTGCCATCCAAGAAGGGAGCTCTCACCAGGAACTCTCAACCCTGTTGAGCATGTACTTCAGCCTCAAGACTGGGAGAAATGAATGCCTGCTGCTTAAATCACCAACTGGAAGTATGTGTTGTATTACGGCAGCTGCAGCTGACTGGTGCAAGCCTGTTTTGACCAAAGCAAAATTCACCGAATGAAAAAATAAAACACATATGCCTCAGTCACTATAGCAGGAGCAGCAGAGGAGCCCAGACAGGTTAATGATTTGTCCTTTTAACGTAAAATATTAATGACGATGAGCATGTTTGATTCTTTGAAACTGTAGCCTTGTTAAATATTTGATGATGTGTGATGAATGAACAGATGAATGAATTAGCAAATGGTCACATTCTATGGCAGACAAAGCAGTGGCCCTCGCTCACTGCTCCAGGACACACAAAATTACATGTAATCAAGATTCCAGGGAGTGACATGGTTAGTAAGCTGAAAGTGAATAGCAGCTTGTGATCTTCAGACTGATGAGCCAGATGATTCCACCTGCTTGTGATTATCTGAGGGTTGCATCGGAGGGAATGTGACTTATCTCCACCAAAATCTCCTTATTTCTACACAAAAACAACATCGATGTTTTTGATATTGTTTAGTGACGCCTTGCAGTGCCCTGTGTGATTTACTGTTTGCTGTGGTCTAGAAGTTCAGTGGCTCCAAGGCCCATGTGTTGGGTGGTGGCTATTGAGATGTACTGGAACCTTTAAGAAGTAGAAAGTGGGGGAGATCTTTATGATATTGAAGGGCACATTGAGGGGATTATGGGATTGTGGAATCCTCTTCCTTTTTGCACTCTGGCTCATGATGTAAGAAGTTTTTTCCCCAACTCTACCCTCCTGCTACAATCTGCTGCCTCGCCATAATCCCTAAAGAAGATCAGACTAGAAAATCTAACTACAAGATAAAATAAATTATTTATCTTCACGTATATTTATCCTACTATGTGTATTTTTCTACAGGTACAGAAAGCTAAACATCATCCTGATGTCTGATGCAGCCTAGCACTTGGAAGAGTGTGAGATTCTAACACTAAGGCACAGATAACGTTTGTTTGATCCCAGGAGGACATTCCATGCTGGTGTCTCATAAATGGCTCAACAGTCCCCTTCTGTAGCTGACGCCTGCCTTTGGGCCTCATCACTTTGCCCAGGGCTTCTTTAGTGGGGGTATCACTCTTCAGTTATTCTCCTTGAAGGTAGACATAGAAGATTTTACGGGAAAGGAGTATCCCTGCTTCAAATGAAACCTGTATCCACTTGCTTTGAAACCATCCCATGACATACTGAGTACCATGCAACAGGTGTAAATATCTGCCACCTGACAGGGCTTTCTCAATCCCTAGTCTCCCACATCTTCTCCCGTTCCCCATCTGTCTGCTTAAACTCTCTGGTTTTTCTTGGCAAAATATTTTCTTTGCAACCAGACACATAAATTCTCAGGCAGAGGACCAGAAGAGGAAGGACCAAACAGAGCCAGAGTACACAAGTCGAGAGGCAGAGATGTGGGATTCTATGCCTGCTGCTGCTTGTTTCTGCACAGGGAACTTGGAGCTGGAAATGCATTCCAAGAGTGGTGCTCCTTTTGACTCAGAATGCCAAGACCCTTGCCAAGTTCCCCCATCATTAAAATAAGAACCCAGCAGACCTATACTGAACATCAGTGGGTACCAGACTCAGAGTTAGAGGTGTGCTATCTGGTCCGGATTCAATCTTCATCTTAGGCAAAGCATGTGAAGGATCAGCATGGGATGGGCAACTACTGTGGCTCCTCCTGTGCCTACAGAATCTTGGCATCCATGCGGCAGCCCCAAAGAAGTATGACCCACTAATTGAGGTCTTTTTGGTTTTGTTTAGGAAATATAAAAGAGAAAGTTAGTGTGCCATTCCTTGGGCACAGCCCCCAACAGATATCCAATGCCAGCTTCAGAGTAAGACTTTATCTTCTGGGCTCTTTCCTCCTGACCAATTTTCTTGGCCTCAGACTTCCAGGGTCCCTGCTCTCTTCCCATCCCCATACTAAATTTTCTTTTTAGAAGGCTTTGACAAACTCACTCATTCCAAGGAATAAATAACTGGCAAGAAAACATATGAAACTTCCCTCAGTTCTTTATGATTTCGCTAAAGGTAGCATCTTTGTTGATCTTCAACTATGAGAGCAAAGAAATTATTGAAAATTTTTAAGTCAGTGAATAATTTCAACAATTATGATTGAGATATGTAGCGTGTTTTTTACATGTTTTGTTGTGTTTCAGTTTGGTTTTTCTTCCCATTATTACGCCGCAGGATTGGTAGCTGCTTCTGCTGACATGTGGATCTGGTACTCGGCGTGAAACCCAACAGTAAATATTTAATGGATTCTTCCAAGCATGAGGGCTTATTAGAATGACTTTGCTCTATTCTTTCATGTATCCACACATCCTGGAAGTATTCCCAGGGTACAGTAGATGCTTAATAAATATTCATTGAATGAGCAAACAGACATTATCCTGTAGTAAGAAGAAGGCTGGGAAGGCAAATAAGCCAGACTTCCTTCTCTTTGGGAATACACACAAGCACTCAAATGTGAAAAGTCAACGTGAGAGATGTCACACAGTATTATGCAACTGTTACTATTTACCAAATTCAGAAATATAAAAATGAAAGGGTACCCAGTGTCATATGAAAAATAAATTTGTGTAATTAAATATTTTACAATGAGTAGTAAGGTTAAAGAACTGAAGGACAGGGGGAGGGGGGTTCCGTCCAAAAATCTAAGTAGATCCCACTGGCTCCCGAGATTTCAGAGTGAGATTGATTGCAGGTCATTAGATTGATGATTATTATTTTGATCTACAAGAAACATATACTCACAGAATACATGCCCACACTCTTGAAGCCTCCACAGTGGAGAAAAAGCACCAGGTTCTCTTCCAATTCCAATTTTCTAATGCAACATTTACTGTACACAGAGGATGAAGCACAGTTGAGCCTAGAGAGTTTATGTTAATTATCCCTGCTAACCACTGAGGTGGCACTCTTGGAATGTGCATTGTAAGGACCAATTCTTTCATAGTAAAAGGAATATCCTAATAAATTAAAGCCAAAAAACAGATGTATGAACATTAACTGTATGCTAAATACCCAAAAGTTGATTATCGTTTTTATTATTGGAAGGCTATAGTTAAGACTTTTCAGAGAACAGATCTGGTGCTATTTGGAAGTCGGCTTGGTATTTCTCTGCACTTAGAAGTTACCCTGCTTGCTTTTGGGTGCAGGCATGGTGGAAGGCGACTTCTGAAAGTGAATACGATAGTGTTCATGTGAACCTCTCAGCCTCTGACTTTGAAGTCTAGGATTTAGTTCTAGATGTTCAGTTCTCAATCTGAAAGCTGTAATAATCCAATGTGGCAAAAATACCACTGAGAAATGAAGACAGATGACTAATGGAACTCCACTGCTCAAAATCTTGCCCTTAGTTTCACGATGAAACTTTTCTGTTTTGCCTGTGTTTTGTAACAATTAAATGATTTCAAGTCCCAGAAAACTGGCATGTAGACAACCACTATCCCCTAAACTTTGAGGAGTGCCTTCCTCACTGCCTCCCCCTCCCTTTCTGCTTTCATTCTCACCTCTTAATAATTCTCTTTCTTTATCAACAATCCCTCTCTCCATCAGGTCGTACAGCACACAGATATTCACAGACATTTTTAATTATAGTATTGAAACATACGAAACCTCCTAGTTTACAAAACTTTGTTAAATTATTAACAAGTCTATGGGATATATTATACAAAATTAAAGATCTACACAGAGACCTGGCAATTGTTAATAGACATGATAGAAAAATGTCCACCTAGTAAATTTCCACTGAGCATTTTAACAATCCTGGGAACAACAATCAATGTCCTCGGTAACATTTCCCTCTTTTACGTCTATCAGGTTCGTAACACACAGCGATCCCAAAGAGCAACATGCAATAAAGGAGTAAGCCTTAAACCATACTTGAAGTTCTGGCATCTTTAGCAATCTGTTTATAGAGCTCTCGTGGAGTTAGCCATCTGAGCCACATTTTAAAGGTTATCCTGAAGGGATCGGTGCCTGCTTTTCCAGGAACAACATGACCCACACTGATGTTTGCCCTCCTTTGAATAATCTGACACCTGCAGTTTGCACTTAGTTTAAGGTGCTCTTACCTGAGAGAGTGACACTGAGAACCAGAAGGACCAGGAAAAAGCCTGGCATCATGTCTGCTTTAGAGAGGTGATTTCTTCCTTTCAACCACACAGCATTGCCCCGGGAAAGGAGGAGGGCTGGAAAACAAAATACAAGTGTTTCAAAGTCTAGATGCAACCCAAGGGGCTCATGACCAGCTGCCTGAGATGAAAATAGTCACAGGTCATCTCCCTGCCGTGTGGGTTTCTTAAAGTGCACTTCACTGATGCCCAGTGAGCTGTCGGGTCTTGTGAGGCTGAAACATCCCTGGGTCCTAACTCCTGACTTATTATTTCACTCTCTCACAGAGAGAGAATGGGATGAGAGCGAAGGATGAGGCTAGAGAAGTCTAAATCATTCCCGTGGTGTTTTCTTGTGATTATAAATCTGGGTAATGAGGATACCTGCATTTCATGGTCTCCGTCATGGAGGTCAGTGAAACACTGCCCACTAGTAGCTTTTCAGTTTGGACCAAGAGCTCACAAGTGATGATGATGTCCAGCCACCTTCCACGTCTAGTGAGACTTGTGCATCCTGGTGTTAGACCATCTCTTTGCTCCCTTGAACCTGCTGGTCCCCCTCCTCCGGGCTGCAGGAGACGAGCTGGTGGGCATGTCATCTTTCTGCTTCTCTCGGGAATCTGTAACATTGCTCTTCCTGTTCCACCTTCCTCAAACAGCTTACTTTTCCTCTGCACTCATGCACACACGGTTGGGGGAGGGGGGTTCGAGCAGGTACACATTTAATCAAATGAGCAAATGTAAAGTTGGAGCCACATAGATAAGGTGACCAGAAAGAGAGACAAGTTACCTAAATGTGACAGATTATGGGGCAACATTTCAGCACCAAATAAATTAGACTTTACAGAGGTGGATTTTGTGCAGTTTTGGGATTCTGCAAGGATGTCTCATTAGTCTTCTACTAGTGTGTGTTAGCCAGCTTCCGGTCACTATGACACATACCTGAGATCAAGAATTAATAACAAAGAGTTGATTGGGGCTCACACAGATTTCAGTCCTGTGATCAATGGGCCCATCACTTCAGGCTTGTGTCCAGGCCGTGCACAGGCAGGAACATGCAGGAAAGGGTGTCCTATCATCAGTTTTCAGATGCCCAGATGGTGCCCTGGGGTGAAATGTCACAAGATGAAAGGAGCCTTGACATAGGAGCCAAAAGCCCCAAGCTTGGTCTCCTATCTATCCTCCTAGGGCTCCCTTTTGGTATTCTGGCCCCACATCACTATTCCACCCTGCCTGTCTGTGATGTGCACCCCAAGCTCCTGGGGGAGGCCTGAGATCTTTCTTCCTGGGTCTCCATGGCCTGTCACACATTAATATTTAAGATTAGTCCTTGAAGGAAGACAGGGAGGGAAGAAGCTATGCTGTCTCAGGAATAATTTGGCCATCACTCCGCATGATGTACAGCAAGAATCCTTTTTCTTCCTGGGAAATCATATATATGTATATTTGTCATTCCATTCTGGGGCAGGAAATTCTCAGCATTAAAAGATTCCCATCTTTTAATCCAGGACAGCCAAAGAGTCTGGCAGGCTTTCAAACTCCTGTAGCCTTCAGTCTGTCTTGACCCCAGTGGATAGGTCAGTGGCTATCAACATGGTCCCTCAGGATTGGCAACAGCAGCCCCTGGTGCCCAGTCTGCTGCACAGGACTCCATCAAGACTATAAAGCCCCCTGCCTCACTGAGGGCTGCAGTACACCCCTCCACCCAGGCATGCTAGAAGTCGGCCAGGTTGCTAGAAGAACAGCCAGCCTCTGCTCTTAAGTCTTAGGAAGCCCTCTTCTCCTTTCTGTGTCAGAGGGGGGTTCTCTACTCCATCCACTATAACACCTCAACAATCTTTCCAAAGAGTATACATGGGCTTTAAAGAGAATCAGGCATCCAATGTTGGAAGATAAGTAGTCTGTAAATAGCATCTGCCTTGGGGTCTCTGCAAACACAAATGCCTGCCTCCCTTCCTAAATAAATAAAACACAGACTGCCAACAAAGCACAGCTTATCTCTCAAAAAGTGTATTCTGAGCCAGGGATGCATGTTCTTCTCGCTGCTCTGTGGCAGCAATGCACATCAGCCTGGGAAATGCTCTGTGTGCCCAACCAAGCAGAAATAACCAGGAGTCCTCCATCATCATTGGAGAATAAGCGGCAATCGAGGGACAGAACTCTGTGGATCAATACTGACCCAATGTTGTTTGGTGGTAGAAGAGGCTCTTGTCACTCTCCTAGGGCTCTGGGGACTCTCCCGGACTGCCTCCATAAAAGCAGTGATGAAAGGAAAGTGAAGTGAGATAAAAACACGCACAGTTTCTATGAGGAAAGTAGGTCATGCTGAGGAGGTTTTACACTGTGAGAGTAGTGCCGTCCATCAGCTGATAAGAACTCTCGTAATCAGCCTTCCTCATCCAACCACCACCAAGGTTCTGGCCCCTCCCCTCTGGTGCCCATGAACATGCTTGCACACACAAGTCCACACACAACCAAATGATTGGCTAGCTTATATTCTTCAACTGAACTTCTACACTTATACTATGAAGTCTGATACTGTCAAAAAGGAAAAAGGAAGTTATCGGGGATGGTGTTGGGGTAGTTCCAAAGTATAACTGAGTAGGTCCAGAGCTAAATGAGTGAGTGTAAATGAGGCATTGATTAGCAAAAGCACTTCAACCTGGGAGAAGGTTGAACGCATAATTCTGTCACACTGGACGCCTTAAAGAGGTGGTTCTCAACCTGTGGGTCTTGATCCCAAAGACCAAAGGAGAACACAGTATTTACACTGTGATTCATAGCAATAACAAAATTACACTTATGAAGTAGCAACAAAAATAATTTTATGGTTGGGGGAGAGGGTCACCACAACATGAGGAACTGTATTAAAGGGTCGCAGCGTTAGGAAGGGTGAGAACCACTGCCTTAAAGGCATGGAAGATGTGTCTCAGAGAACTACATAAATATAAGTACCAAGTGGTCACTCAGCCAAACCCAACTTCACAGCTTTATCATCCCCTGCGGATGACAGAATCAAAATACAGACAGTCTCAAAGGGCTGGGATGCTTGGCCCATGCTAAACAGAGATAATAGCTTAATTAGTGACCAAATTTACGTGAATCGAGACTAAACATATTTTTCTGCTGTGTGATTTTCTTTAAACCATTCACTAAAAATTACTACGTTGTATCTACTAGTATATGTGCACTCACACACACACACCTACAAGATACAGCACATGTATAGAGGCTGAGGACAACTTATAGGAGTCAGTTCTCTCCTTCCACAACATGAGTGCCAGGGTATCAAACTCAGGTCATCAGGTTTGGCAGCAAGTGCCTTCACCCACTGAGCCAGCTCACTGGCCCCCTTTCCACAACTTTTTACAAAGTTATGCAAACCATATCTCCTTGAGCACTCCGTTTAATGAATGTCCTTGGTTGCAGAGAGTGTCATTGCGTGATCCTTAAGACTGTCATTGAACAGCTGGACCTCAACAGGATCATCTGGCATGTGCATAGCTTTTGCTTGGGGTCATGTGGTATAAGAAAACATTTACCCAGGGAGGTCAAGAGACTGAGAGTCTAGAAAAGGAACTATTAGGAACAATGAGAACTGAGAGTGGGAAAAGCGAGTCTGAGAAGCTACATTTGTGCTATATAAAGCTTGCATGTGACAGTTAAGCCCTGCACGACCATCATCCTACAAGCAACAAAATCAAACCCCAGGATGACAGGGTCACTATAAAGAATCACACAGCTAAATAACTGCAAAGTCAGGGTGGGAACCGATTCTCCTACAGCCCAACACTCGTATCTTTGCACTGTTTCCAGAGCCCTGGGTCACAAGGACCAGCCCTGGATCTAAGCACTCACCTGTATTCAAATGACAAAGAAAAAATATAAACTATGGATAATTCATTTAGTTACAACGTGAACCAGTCTCGAATTCTCAGTCTGCCTCCGCACATCTGAGTTACAGCTCCAAGTAGGGATAGAGCAAGAGCTGGGAATATGACCGGACTCCTTTCTCCTGGGCGGCCTTCGGTTGTTAAGGGGATGGAGAACATGTCATTCCCGACATAGTATTTCCTGTGAGCAGCCAGAACTGAACAAAGGAGGTGGCTGTTATTGTCATTGTTTAGGTCAGAGCCTCACTACGAAACCCTGGCTGGCCTGGAACTTGCTGTATATATCAAGGTGACTTCAGACTCACAGAGATTTGCCTATCTCTGCCTCCTGGGTGCTGTAATTAAAGGCATGTGCTACTACACCAGGTGAAAAAGACAATTTTTAGAAGCACACTTTACTCCCTAGGCCTGGCCACATTGCGGAGCACAGAGTGAGTTTTATTCCATTAACTGTGCCCGCAGTGTTAGGGACAGCGAAGGTTGGATGTGGGACTTGAGAGCCCTCTGGTGGATTGTCGCTCACACTGCAGGTCCGCTCAGACACGCTCCTTTTAAAGGGTCGTGTGTTTTATTTAGTTTAGATATTCATTTTCCTTACATTTTAATAAAAATAACAAATTCTACCTACGCTCCAAACTCTGCCCAAGCAGGCAGTGGGTATCGTTCAGCCGCCCCGCCGTTCTACAGGGAGCTCCCAAGGAGGAGACCGAGAAGCAGCTATAGCCCACAGGGTGGAGACTCGCCATGCCAACGCTGTGACTGTGCAGAGCTCACACCGAGGGCCCAGGGACTGTGTGGGCACAGCCGAGTGACTTGCATGGATGCCCTTCACATTAATCACACGCGGCAGCGTTTCCCAGACCTACCCCAACTGTCCAGTCAGCTCAAAGCTTGTGAGAAACACACATCCCTGGGTCCTTTTCTCCAGAGACTGACACAGTACAACTGGACTTGGCCCATGAGGTTCTGAAGAGAGGCCACGTCGCAGGCCACCATCCACTGACTGACATCTGCTTCCAAGTTAAACCACCACAGGGCCAGGTACACACAGCTAACGACAGTGGAACCAAGCCACACTAAGATCCCACAAAGAGGTTTTGGGAGGGGCCTTGTGGCTGTGAGAGCTACAAAAGGCTCTGAAGTGAAGGTCATTGGAACAGATGAGTGTGACCTTGGAAGAGGTCCAGGAACGTGCCTGGCCAATACAGCAGGATGGGTCTTCTGCTGGCACTCCTCACCTGCACTGCCCCACCCCCACCCGGCGCCGCCCTCTTCCCCCCCCCCACTGCGTCATTCCTCCTGTGTGAAGGCACATGTTCCTCCACTACTGTCACCATCCTGTAACGCATTGCATGTCTTCCTGTCGAGGTGACAATCGGGCTACTATTAGTCAGGTTAGTAAGGTCTGGAGTGTGAAAGGAAGCCTTGTCTGTGACCGATACACTAGACGCCTATTGCGGAGATGGCCGCTGGCCAAGGGAGCTCCTCGGGATCCAAGGAGATGTGCTACCAGATGCTCAAGTAAGAGTGCTGGAGTCAACCACCCAGGCCAAACCCGAAGACAGGATAAAAGGGGGTCCCTGCGCAGGAAAATAAGAACCAGATAGAAACAATGCACTCAAAGACTGGGGAAGCTGGGAATTGGGCGGGGGGGGGGGGGGGAGGAGAGTCAGGAGCAAGCTAGGAAAATGCTCTGGATTTCAACACTGTGGGTGCACACTAGAAACTCAAAGGTGGCTTGACTCGAGCTTGGATTGGTAGCATAGGGAGGGTTCGCCTGATGAGTAGAACTCTAGGGAGAGATTATAGGTAATAAAGGTGGGTTTCCCTGGTTAGAAGGACCGGCAGAGGAGGTTACAGGTAATGATGGCATGTTGTCGGAACCAGTAAGATTGGCTGGGGTGGCTATAAGGTAACAGTGGCAGGTTGACTCGATTAGTAGTGCTGGAGGGATGGTTACAGATGGCGATGTGGTTGGTTACACTGATTAACGTGGCAGGCAGAGGTGGTTACAGGCAAAGCTGTAGGTGGTGGCTGGCTTGTAATATAGCTGGCAGGAGTGGTTACTGGCCATGACGTTTGAAAGGGCACTGGAACAAGAATCAGAAGCCTTGACTCCTGCCCTTTAATAACTGTAATTTTGAACAAATAACTGTTGTGGCTTCAGAGGTCCTACTCATCAGGACAAATTAGATAAATGGTCGATCTTCTTGGGAGGGTCTCTCAGGAGTTTTAAATGATAGGCCTTACAACCATCCATAACTCCAGTTCCAGTGAATCCAATGTCCTCTCCTGACCTCTCTGAGCACCATGTGGTACATATACATTCAGTTCAGTTCCCAGCAAAGATGCAGAAGTTCATAACCATGTCTAACACCAGTTCCAGGTCATCTAGTGCCCTCTTCTGGCCTCTACAGACACCTCATGCATGTGGTACACACACACACACACACACACACACACACACACACACACACACACGAAAATACTCATACACAAAAAATAAACAATAAATCTTAAGTAAAAGTCATAACATACCATTTTTTTTTTAAACAGGGTTTCTCTGTGTAGCCCTGACTGTCCTGGAACTCACTCTGTAGACCAGGCTGTCCTCAAACTCACAGAGATACCCCTTCCTCTGCCTCCCAAGTACTGGGATTAAAGGCATGCACCACCACCACCCAGCATATCATTTTCTTTTTAGCTTAAGTGGCATCATGAATAATACAGCTAGAAATTTAAGAATAATGGAGCTTAAAATTGTTTAATGTTGCTCAATTAATTAACTTCATAATGAAAGGTTGGATAGGTGAATGAATTTCCTATAAATTATTTATCACTAGTCAAAATGTTGTTCTGGTTAGTTATATTATGCAGTATAATCTCAGATATTAGTAGACGTGGATAATTGCTTTTCTTATCTAGGGATCATGAGAACTAGCTATAAGTGGTCATTTGCAAAAGGTTAATAAATTTTCATGATTCTCTATTTCATAGAGACAACTGTACTTAATGTCAAAATCTCTTACCACACATAAATGGATTTGCTACTTAAAATCTAAAATGCTTTTATATTTACTGTAATGACTAGAGATCATAAAGGTACATGGATATTTTAACTTACTGGACAAATGTATTCCATTTTCCTAAATATTAACTAAAATTATTCATAGTCACTCACCTGGTTTGCACGTGACTTCACCCAGATTAGTCAAATCATTGCCTATTGTTGCTGTTCAGGGTTATTAAATGCTTCATATCCTTTGAAAATTCTGCCACTTAAGAAATTAACAAGCCGGGCGGTGGTGGCGCACGCCTTTAATCCCAGCACTCGGGAGGCAGAGCCAGGCGGATCTCTGTGAGTTCGAGGCCAGCCTGGTCTCCAAAGCGAGTTCCAGGAAAGGCGCAAAGCTACACAGAGAAACCCTGTCTCGAAAAACCAAAAAAAAAAAAAAAAAAAAAAAAGAAATTAACAAAATATGTCTGGTATATATTTTGAATTTCTTAGAGATGTATATCTGTGTCAGTATTGAACTTTTAATACATATAAGAAAATTACGATTTTAAACTAAATCAAACAGAGTGGAACATCTGGCTTGGACACCAAGACATTTATTGATTTAATTGGTTGACTATGAGGCTGGGAACTAGATGTTTAAAATGTTTGTGGTCCTGGTCATCCTAATCTGCAGCCACAGCCACAATCCACAGCAACGTGGGCTCTAAGCTCCCTTTGGGGATGAGAATTCTCTACATCTGTGTTACAACAGGTGACTTACTGTCCTGCTGTGCCCTGGCCTGTCCTCTGTCCAGGAAGCCCTCACTTGGTCACACTACACATCATTTCCACTGACAGTTGTGCAGAAAGACAGAAAAGGAGTGCTCAGACTGAAATGTGAACTCACTGTGGGTTTGGGGAGTCTGTGAGGCTGCTCAGTAAGCCAGCTGGTGTCTCTGACACTGACCTCCATAGACCTGCTGGGCCTTTACATACATGTAATATCTCCCTCACACTGACCTCCAGACACCTGCCGGCCCTTTACACACATGTAATACCTCCCTCACACTGACCCCCATACACCTGCCGGCCCTTTACACACATGTAATACCTCCCTCACACTGGATTCTCAAAGGCCATAGAACATCCCCGTCTTTTCTGTTCTTCAGCCTGACACCCTGGAAATGCCTTCTGACTGAGGGACTCCAGGGGTCTTTTCTTTTTTTTTTTTCCAGAGCTGAGGACCAAACTCGGGACCTTGCACTTGCCAGGCAAGTGCTCTACCACTGAGCTAAATCCCCAACCCCTTGACTCAGGAATCAAGTGAAAATGAAGTGCACACATCTGTAAACACATCCATCCACTCGGGTGTCTCTTTAATCTCTACCTATCAATTCTTCAAAAAGTATCCCACAACTCTGGCACCAGGTCACCTTCTCTCCATCTTCAGCATATACTCTAAAAATCAAAATGCACCTGTGTGAACTGTCCCCTCTATTATCTATGGTCAAGACTTTCAGACTTTAGACATATCAAGATGACCTCCTGGGTTGTGCGTCAGTCAACCCCTGCTGTGATAACAAAATTCCTAACACTGCCAGGTGGTTGGGTGGTCGGTCAGTCGGTCAGTTGGTCAGTTAGCTGGTTGGTTTTATAGTAGCAATATTAGTCTGTTTTGGTTTTGATTTTTGTTTTTGTTTTTTTTTTTTTAACAGATTCAGCCAGAGTAAACTATGGGTTTCTTGAGTTATATGATAAAGGAAATCTGTGCAGTTCAGTTTTTAAATGCCCACAGTGGAAACTTGATAGGGGAAGAAGATAAATGTACTTAAAAAAGGAAGTCCCTGAGACATTGGTAAGATTTCTCTCATCTACCTCATGCAGCTTCCTTCTCCATCCGCCCTTTCCACTGTTATGTATCTGCCATCCCTGTGCCTCCCTTACTTGCTCATAGTCACTGTCCATCTGCCAGGGTAGTCACCTTACCCACATGCTAAGCTCTCCCCCTCTTAGACAAGGGAGCTAAGCACTCGGGATGATCTAAATTTGACAACAGATTTTAAACCATGGAAGGTCAGGTGAGTTTTTGCAACAGGACCACTTTTGTTACAAACATTGAAGCAAATGCACTTTGGTCCAAGGAGCAATGGAGCTCAGTAGTAGAGGAATCCCAAGTGGCTTGTTTTTTCTTCCTCACATCTGGGAAGAATTCTCTGAATACTTTTTCTTCCCTGGATAGTTGTGTTTGAATGTAGTTCTGACCAAGATTTTTCTTTGTTCTTGAGTTTGTTTGCCACTAGCAGAAACCCTCTAGTGGGCCTGTGTTTCGTCATTACTTACCTAAATGAACAGAGATTGTGAGCAGCATAAACTAAGCTTAGGTTGGTGCAGGGCCCAACCCAGATGATTCCTCCACTATTTTCTATCACAGTAACCAGCCTCCCTCTTATGGGCCTCAACCCACGGTCCTTTCTCCTCCACTCCAACCTCTCTGGTTTCCCTTTCTCCATCCTCAGCAACAGGCTGCCCACCCAGTAAGAGCTGACTATGTGGCATTAGAGCAGAGTACTCAACTATCATGTATAAGGCCTTGCTCTGTGTTAACCCGTTGGGTATCCAATATATTACCCAATCTTATAACCTCACCTTCCATGATGTTTTTATGATTCTCACCAATGATCTTCTCCCAGAGGAGTGTAGATGAGTCTGGAACCAGGCTAGGGTCCACGCAGATGAAATCCACCAAACTGATGACCTCCTACCCAGTTGAGGCTAGGGCAGTCCCAGACCAGGACTCTGAATGGGATTACAATACCCCAGGGATTACAATACAATCAAGAAGGGCATTAGGGTGTTGGTTGTCCCCATGCCCCTTGTGGTATAAGGACATCAAGCAAGGATTGCCTTTCAACCGACCTCCTTGGTTTGGCAGTGAATGACTGAGAGAGCCTGGGCTCCCTTGGCCCCCATCTCCAACTGGGATCCTTAGGTAGTCGTCGCAGTATCAGGGTGATCCATCTCCTTCCTTCTGGACATTGGGCCCACTTTTCCGTCCTGACAAAGCTCTGGGGACCCACCTCTCCTTCTCCTTTCTCTATTGTCAGAGTAGGACAGCCTGACCAGGCTCGCCAAATACCACTTAGCTGTATCTTTAAGAGTATCCCCCTTACTCATTCCTTCCAAGTGGTGTCAACCTGTCCCATCCCCTTTCTGGGAAGAGACCTCCTAATCAAAGTGCGAGCCTTACTTTTGCTCCCCGCATCTGCTTGACCCCAGGCTCCCCAGCCATCCCCTTCCTCCTCTCCTCCAAACCACACAATCTGACATACCTTTTCCCTTACTACCCTGTGGGGGGACTACACACCACCCCCACATTTCCCCAGAGTGCTCTTGAGTGACAGTAGTAGGAAATATTAGATAGAAGGATTTAGACTGTGGAGATAAACAGATACAAAATACAGGATAGCCTCCAGAGAGCCTGGAACCTACTCCAATGGGCCCTGACGGTCTCTGCCCTAAGGTATTTCTAGAAATGCCAAGGGGTGGAGCAAAAGACCTCCCCCCCAGCACAGCCAAGTGCAGACCATCTCAGACACCTGCACTCAGGCCCGTGGTCCTAATCATCCTCTCTATGCAGACCTGCTGGGTTAAGCTACTAGGAAACCTGAAAATGGGCTCCCACACTACCCTCTCAAGTAGATCCCCAGGCATGGGACACCCAGAACATCTCTATAGCCAAACATCATCCCCCTCTCATCATTTGACTACAAACCCCATCAAATATATAACCCAGGCTCAATACCCACAGCCTCAGGGGACTTATGCCTCTTATCTTTGACCTCTAAGAATCTTCTGCTCTCCACTTCTTCCCCCCCCCCCCCCGTTAATATCCTCATATTCACAGTTTTAAAAAAAAATGGAGCCTACCACTTGGTTCAGGATCTCCAACTTATCAACTCCGCAGTAGTTCCTCTTCACCCCATAGTACCCAATCCCTATACTCTAAGCGGCAACAGGCCATCCTCCAGGTACCCTACATCATCTGGGCTTAACTCACCCCTTCTCTCTCCATGTTACAGAAAAGGAGGAAAATGTCCTCGGGGTCCTGGATCATCATCTGGGACCTTCCTTTGTTTCCACCACATTCTTAACCAAAAAAAAAAAAAAAAAAAAAAAAAATTGAACCATACTATCTAAGGATGAGTTCTTTGTCCAAAAACTCTGCCTGCAGCCGAACATCTTATATGCAAATCAAAAAGGTTAACCTTTGGAAAACCTACTGCTGTCTTCTCTCCTTACCACCTGTTCCATCTCCTAACATACGAGGATCCCCAAACACTACCCACCTCCTCAGGTCTCTCCCTTCAGGTAGCATTGGTAGAGGATGCTCTCCTTACCTTTCAGCCATGCCCATGTCTTAACATCGCATAATGGCTCACGTTGTTGATTTGACTGTCTTAAGGTGTGTACAGATCAATTGTTTATGCAGGCTTCTGCCCCCCATCACGTTTGGTTCCAAATCCTTCAGCTGCTTCTTCCTCCACCTGCTCTAACCATCCATCTCTCCTTGCCTACTTGATAAATGTCTTCTCTCTGGCTCCTGGAGCCCGCTACACCCTCCAGGGCCCCACCATGTGGGCAACTTTCTAGTTACTATGACACTTACTCCTCTCCCTCTATTGGAACCCTCCCTGTTTTCTGGCCTCCTGGCTTCCTCTCCCTAGGAGCTGCCTGCTAAGCCCTGAAGCTTCCTTAAGCCCATCTGGGCCTCAGTGACCTTCTCCCTCCTGTCTCTCATCTCCTACTTGGAGCTTATAGAAACTCCCTCCAGCGGAATTCATTTTGCGACCTTTCCTCTCTTCCTCCACGGACTCTGATTTTATTAAATCCTTGCTCTGACCTTAGCACAGTTCAAACGGCCAAATTTGGCATGCTCGATTTTCAATGATGACAACTTCTGCCACTGCACAAATGATCCAAAAATCTTTTTTTTTATTTAAAAGTTCCTTTTCCATTTTACATACCAACCACAGTTCCCCCTACCTCCTCCCCTCCTGCTCACTCCCAACCTTTCTCCCACCCCACCCCCCATCCACTCTTCAGAAAGGGTAAGGCTCCCATGGGGAGTCAACAAACTCTGTAATATCAAGTTGAGGCAGGACCAAGCCCCTACCCCCTGTATCAAGGTTGGGCAAGGTATCCCTCCATAGGGAATGGTCTCCAAAGCATCATTTCATACACAAGAGAACATGAGAGAACAGGATGGTCGAGTGGGACCAGAACTGATTCAAAAATCTTTCATATCTAAACTTGCTTTCTCCTCTATTTCTTCTCATCTACACCTGTCTGGTATAGCTCTTCCAAATGGATGTTTATCTTCCAAGAGGCCCCCACCTCTAACCAATAGTCTGTCCTAACAAGGTCTGGAAATTGGTCTATATCAGGCTGACAAAGGCTAATTCGGTACCCTATGCCTCCCTTATCCATCTCTCCTTCGCCGGGGCTTAGCCCCACGCCTGTCCTATTTTGGTAATATAATTCCTGTCTTAGAAACAAAAACCATAAAAACAGGACTCACAATAAGATTAAAAGACAATGCATGTTTCATAAGGTATAAGGAGGGATGTATGTGAAAGTCTGAGGTATAAGAAAGTGATTTAGGGTAAGAAAGTGAAAAGAAAATGGTCCAGATTTCTTTTCCCATTGATGCTGTTTTTCTAGCAGTTAGACAGCTTACCAGCAGGGAGCTATGCATCCCTGTAATCCCCCAATCAACTTCTTTTTTTTTTTTTTTTTTTTTTTGGTTTTTCGAGACAGGGTTCCCCAATCAACTTCTAAAACACCTGTCTCTATGCTGGCTTTCTCTGTAATCAAACTAGAGGTTACTATTGACAGTGGCCAGAGACTTATGGAGGCTGCCCTGATTGGCCCTATACGAGGCATGGTGCATATGCAGGAGGCACTCTACCTTTTATGCTGAATGGGGGATCTTTTATATTCTAATTAAGGACCCACGGCACCCCAGGTAGGAGACGGGGTCATTGGTAAACTTTACTATGGCATTTATCACAGCTTCCCATCAGGCATGCTCAAAACACAGAGGGTCCACATCCCACTCTCTCCAACCCCAAGGTACAGACACAGTAGAAGTGATTCAAAGGTCCTTACATCTAGCCAGGTGGTGGTGATGCACACCTTTAATCCCAGCACTTGGGAGGCAGAGGCAGGAGGATCTCTGTGAATTCAAGGCCAGCCTGTTCTACAAAGCAAGCTCCAGGACAGGCTCCAAAGCTACACAGAGAAGCCTTGTCTATGAAAAAAAAAAAAAAAAAAGAGAGAGAGAGGGGCCCTTTACATCCCTAATATCACCCTTTATTTGATGATATTAATCCCACCTCCCTGTCACACCATCTCATCTCAGACCTTAACCTCTCATATCAGCTATTGAATAATGCTTTGCCTGACCACCTTGAAGAATACTGGTTGTGTGTCCTTCCTGGGTCAAACTCACAGCCACCATTTGTGGCCTTATCCATTGTCTTAGATTCTCTCACCTTGCTACTTGTTAATTACTCTGAGCCAAATATCACTACCACCCCTTATCTCTCTGGTATCACAGAGTGCTTTAACTCCTCAGGAACACACTTCATGGGCACCCTGGATTCCACAGGCTGCAATAATACCATAACCCTTGGTACCATCACCCAGCCCCAAGGTCTGAACATTTGCAGTGCCTCTATTCTCTATGACACTCAAGTATACCACTGCTACCCACTAGGTGGTCTGGGACTTGTGCCCTGGTGTTCCTTTTTCCACAGCTATGGGTGGTACCCAGTGAGGAACCCTTGCCAATTTCCATCCCTGGGTTTATAGCAGCATGGCCTGACAGATGAACACTTCAGGTCACCCTTTCTAGCAGCCCTGGGCATAACCACTGGTGTCACCACCAGAGAGGCAGGACCGACTACCCCCCTAGTTATTTACCATCGGCTTTCCTCGCGAGATCCATCCAGGATCTCCAACGGGTGGCTCAGATCATCCTAACCCGCCAGGGCCACTCACTGGCCACTACAGCGCTACAAAATTGGTGAGGATTAGCTTTACTAACAGCAGAGAGAGGTGGTCTTTTGTCTCTTCCATGGGGAGGAATGTTGCTTCTAGGTTAACCAATCAGGTATAGTAAAAGACAAGATCCAACAACTCCAGAAGGATCTTCAAAAAAAACGTAAGAAACAGCTTGATGCCTCTGGCCAGTGGATCACTGATAGTCCAATATGGAACTGGATGCTGCCCCTTCTCACCCCTCTTCTCCTCATTTTCTTAATCCTGCTAGTTACAGCCCACCTTATAAACTTCTTGTCTAGATTTCTTCAACCACAGATCCAAAAGATTCCTAACCAGGCTTTTAACCAGTTACTATTACAGGATTACCAGCCCCTAGCTACGGAGCCAGAGGCCTGCAGCACCCAGTTACTTCCTGATGATGATCAGGATTGCCCCCCAAGGACCTCGATGCCCCCAATCAACAGGAAGTAGTCTAATGATAATGGCACCACCCTTTCCAACCCCCCCCCCATCGTTTATTAATAAACAGAAAATGGGAGGAATGTGGGATGAAAAGGGCCAAGGAAAAAACATCCTGCCCCTGACTAGACCCAAGACCTGGTCCAAGGAAAAACACTCTGACCTTGACTTGACCCCAGGACCATGGCTTGAAATCCCAATCGCTGCCTGAGCTTGCCTCAGAGTCAGACTACAAAAATTCCACCCATCCCAAGCCACCCTGGGAAGCTCCACCACCACCCACAAGAAATCCTATGTAAGCTCTGTAACCTGTTCAGTTTGCTGCTGTTTCTCACTTTAGAGGTAGCTACCCTCCTGGATTTTTCCTTCCCAATAAATCTCTAGTGGGAGGTTTGTTGTTGTTCTTCTTCGTGACACTTGCACTGGAGTGGACCCCAGCTGTTTCAACTTGTGCCAGAGCCAGAGCAGAGAGGAGCAGAACTGTAACAGTCTCTCTGGGGAAACTTTCCCCTAGGGAAACCAGAGTTGTTACACTCCCGGGGGGGACCTGAGCCGAGCTGTCACACTTGCATTGGGGAAACCTTTCCCTGGAGCAGAGCTGCGCGAGCCGCTGCGCTTACAGTGGCTTTGTGGTACTCCTTGGCTCCCGAATCCCAGCATCCCTTCCCATCTGAGCTGCACTGCTTACCATGAGCATTCACATCTACCCACACATAAGCCAACCTCACAGGATGCACAACAGTTATGAACAGATAATACTCGATTTACCTACTGACAAGCTCAGCCTAGTCTTTGGAGCACACTGGTCTTTTGATCCCTGAGGGAGGTAAGTATGTGCCCGAACTGCGAGAACGACTGGGGTCCCCTGGATTGTGAGGTCCCAACCTTCCTCCCAGGGCTGCCACTTATGCCTCGCTACGTTTCTTCCTGAAGTGCCCAGTTTGCTGTCCTGAAAAGATAGCTGTATGGTGTTGACCACACAGAATTCTTTATCATGAGATTTGGCCAACACTTCCAAGGCCTGCATCTTCCTCCTGTGGAGGAGCTGGGGTTTGGCTTCTGCCAGCAGATCCTGGTCCAAAACCCTTGCTTGTCCCTTCAGGAAAGAATTTTCCCACAGGAATTGAGGTTGTTCTTCCCTTTCTTTGGAGGCTTTCAGGGCTTCCAGCTTGGCCTGGCCTGATGGCGCTGCTTTCAGCTCTTCTCCGGGCCCCTCCTCTCTAACTGATGTGGGGCACACTATCTGCACTGGATGTTTGGAATGGGGCTTGATCTTCTTGCCCTGCAAAAAGGTGTTTTCTTCAAGAGGTGCAACATGTCTGCAGGATGTGTAAAGTCCTCGTGGCTGTCTGGGTCCTCCTGCATACCCTTCCTCCTCCAGATGGCCCCACCTCAGATCCTCCAGGTTCTTCTGCTGCTGTTTCTTGCTTGGGTGTTTGGTGTTCATGGCCACCTCATGCTCTAAGACGTGTCTGGTGTCTACTGGGTTTGGGGCTTTTTCTGTTCGCTTTCTGACCTTGTCAAGCAACGCCATTGTCCTCCTTTTCACCTGGGCCTCCCATGTTGTGGCTGCTTCAGAACTGTTCTTCAGCAAACCCTTGTCCCCAGCAAATGTCCACCTGTGTTCCTGGCCTTTGGCAGAGTTCCGCTGCAGGACCCTTTTGGAAACCATGTACAGACAAACTTCAGGGTCAGAGAAATGGCCCTGGTTAACAGAGCTTGCAAGCTGTGGAAGATGTTCTGGTTTCTTCTTGACAAGAGAAAGGTGAGGGAGCTCTTCCAGGCTAGGCTGCTCATCACCCAGACTCCTTCTACTGCCTGGGATAGCCCTGAGGAATTTAATCTCCTGGGCTGCCAGATAAACCCTAGTAGCAGGGCTAACGGCTTGTTCCACTAATCCTTCATGAGTCCCAGTATATTGAAGTCCCTTGCTTTTCAGAAAATGGGAGACCAACCCTTGTGAACTCATTCCTCTTCTCCCCAGAACTTTACCCTTCCTAGGTCCTACCCTGAGATCAGTAGAACTCTCCTGGCTACAGACTCTCTCTCTCTCGCTAATGCAACTCCAATACAAGTCACTACTCCGCACAGTTCCTCCAACCTCTGGTATCCACACTCTACTGCTGCCCCCAGGGGTTTGAGGACTAAAGGGCCCTCTGACTGTGGTCCAGAATGTTGGAGCTACCTGTCTCTTTATGATGTAGTGGGTGGAGCCAGAAGGAAGATGACTGTAACTCAGGCTGAGCCCAGTATTGATGAGAGTTCCGCTCTGCGGCCTCTGTCACTTCAGATGTTAAGAATGGCAACATTGAGGAAAACCACCCACAGCTGCGAGGGCATGGGTTTGTTATGAGTGGGTGAGAGGTGGCCTGTGACAGTCAGGGACCAGGAAGAGAGGTCTCTAGGGAGTTAGAGGGTCCATGAGCTGACTTCCTGTGACTTGCCACCAACACCGGCTCCTTCTGCTCTGTATAGCTCCTTGTCAAGGAATAAAACAACACTCACTTCAGAGAATCAAAGGGAGAGGTTTATTCTAGAATCAAATATAAATGACCATGATCCAGAAACATCCATTTTGGCTTCCCCAAATATCATTCGCTAATGAAACAGCCATTTCATGATGTTTTTACGGAAACAGAACAAAGAAGATCAGCAGTCAAGATATTTTCCAAACATACTGATGGGAACAGCAGGTGGGCACACGACAGCAAAGCACAGAAATCTCTGCTCCAGGCCTCAGAGGCTTCTAGAAAGGGTGACCTGAAGTGTTCATCTGTCAGGCCGTGCTGCTATAAACCCAGGGATGGGAATTGGCAAGGGTTCCTCACTGGGTACCACCCATAGCCATGGAAAAAGGAACACCAGGGCACAAGTTCCAGACCACCTAGTGGGTAGGCAGTGGTATACTTGAGTGTCATAGAGAATAGAGGCACTGCAAATGTTCAGACCTAGGGGCCGGGTGGTGGTACCAAGGGTTATGGTATTATTGCAGCCTGTGGAATCCAGGGTCCCCACAAAGCATGTTCCTGAGGAGTTGAAGCACTCTGTGATACCAGAGAGATGTGGGAGAGGTAGGGGGTGGTAGTGATGTTTGACTCAGAGCAGTTAACAAGTGGCAAGGTGAGAGAATCTATAAGACAATGGGTAAGGCCACAAATGGTGGCTGTGAGTTTGACCCAGGAAGGACACACAACCAGTATTCTTCAAGGTGGTCAGGCAAAGTGTTATTCAATAGCTGATATGAGAGGTTAAGGTCTGAAATGAGATGGTATGACAGGGTATGATGGTATGACAAGCCATGTGGCAAGGTATAGATTAATGGAAATGGATTAATTTAAACTATAAGAACAGTTAGCAAGAAGCCTGCCACGGCCATACAGTTTGTAACCAATATAAGTCTCTGTGTTTACTTGATCGGGTTTGAGCGGCTTGGGACTGGCGGGTGAGAGAGTCTGTCCTGACTGTGGGCCAGGCAGGAAAACTCTAGCTACAAGGCAGGATCAATATCAAATAAAGGGTGATGTTAGAGATGTAAGGACCTTTGAGGAGCTTTGAACCACTTCTACCGTGCCTATCTATACCTTGGGGTTGGAGAGAGTGGGATGTGGACCCTTTGTGTTTTGAACATGTCTGATAGGAAGCTGTGATAAATGCCATAGTAAAGTTTACCAATGACCCCCGTTTTAAGGTTGGAGAAAGCCTGCTAAGTTAATATGTTATGAAAATTCACTTTATAGTCACAAGGATATTTTATCAGACACAAGGCTGAACAAGAAATGGCTAATAAGAGGCAATAGATAGCCCCCGAAATAAACTATAATTAGGCCCTGGACCTGCAACAGTCCAACTTCTCCATAACCATTTCGGATAAAGAGCTGATCAGCCTTGTGGAAGGGTTCCATGTAAGTTGACATTTCATTCTAGAATTTTCATTCACACCCCAGACTGTACCCTGGGTCCGTGAAGACTGTACCTTGCGCAGCACCTTAGGACATGCCCAGTATTCCCGATCATACTATGTTACAGTTGTCTTGCTGGTGGAATTCCCAGCTTACTGAAGGATCTGATCACTACGGAGCTGGAGACAAACACACAAGCGAGCAAGCGGTGAGTCACCCGAGCATTGCCGTGTTAAATGCACTCGTGAGCGGGCAGAAATGAAATCCGTACATTCCTGCTTTTCACGGAGTTATCGTATTAGTGGAGGAGAGAGGGGAAAGACCCAGACACACATATATGCGAACTCAATAAAGAAGCCCTTGAGAGTAGAGGAGGTCTCCCATGGCTATCACGTTTGCTGGGGGGGGGGGGGGGGGGGGGGGGGGGGGGGGGTGGGGGGGGGGGGGGGGATTGGGGCTCAGCATGTAAGAGCTGCCAGTCCATCATAGCATAGTGAGAGGGAGAAGCTCACACCGTTGTGGTCAGGAAACGAAGTGTTGCCTCCCCAGGCAACCCTTTCAAATCTGTATTTAGCAGGGTGCTCCAGAGGAACAGAACTGATAGACGGATGTCTATGGCAGAGGGTATTCCCTAACAACAATGGCTGGCTGAACACTGGGGAGGCTGAGAACCTAGTTTCTCAGTCCATGGAGCTGAGTCCTTCAGGGGCTTCAGACTTGTACTGTAGGTCTAGAGAATTGCTGGAGAGGCACTGGTCTTCAGTCCACATTGAAAGACCAAGAAGCTGGGTTCCAATATCAGCAGAGAGCCGTGGCAAGCTAAGGCACCAACAGAGTAGATTTATTCACCAAGAGGGAGAGGCAGTCAGGAAAAAGCAAAAGCTTTTCCCTCTGACCTCTGTGATGATATTTTATTTGTGCTTTAATAAATAAAGTTTGCCTGGAGATCAGAGGAAATAGCAAGCCATTTTAAGTAAACAAAGAGGTCAGGCAGCGGTGGCACACGCCCTTAATCCGATCACTTAGCAGGCAGGATCTCTGTGTGTTCAAGGCCACACTAGGGAACAGAGCCAAGTGTGGTGACACATGCCTTTAATCCCTGTACCAACCATAGAGGTCTGGAGGTCTGTACAGACAGACAGGAAGTGACAGAGATGGCCAGGAAGAGGAAGTGATGTAGCTAAACAGAGAGCAAATCAGATGGCAGAACAGCAAAGCATATAAGCCTGGGTAGACAGGAAGTCGCTCTTTGGAAGCTGCGGAGTTGGTGAGGTAAGGTTAGCTGGTGGCTTTCCCTATTTCCCTGATCTCTCTAAGGCTTTCACCCCTATGTTTATCTCTGAGTTTTTTATTTAATAAGACCATTTAGGAAATCGTCTACAGACCTCCTTATAACCAACTAGGTCCTTCCAGACAGCATCACCCATTGTGAGAGGTCTTCTCCATTCAGTCAACCCTTCTGGAAACTACCTAGAGGTCCCTTGCCACACTAGCCTATCTCTCGGTTGATTCCCGATCCAGTCAACTTAACAACCAAGACTACTCATTCCCTCATCCTTTAGACTCACATTTAAATCAACACTCATTCCAGGAAGCAGAGGTTGACTCCACACCACAACAGCCCATGACAGTGGGCGCCCTCATGAACAATGCATCTTGGAACACAGCTTTGACCTTTCCTTTGGTCCCCTTCTGCTGAAAACCAGCCATTGGTTACAATGCTAAATAGGCTCAATGATTCTACTCAATGATTCTCAGACCAAGCACATAATCGCATCAACCAGAAGCTTATGACAAACACAGGAACCCTGTGCTCACTACAGCAGAGTCAAGAGAACTAACTTCGCAGGCAGTTCATATACATTTGAAGCAGAAACTAAGGAATGTGGGGATTCAATGCATGTGGTCATCAGGGCCACCTCATTTTTAGCCCAGTCCTTCTTATACTTTCAACAGCAGTGTACTTGCTGTTTTATTGTTCATGTGATACCATGTAGGTAGTGTTGCAAGTCTGTGTCTTGCCATCAGGATAAACCCTCTGCCTCTTCCATGTTCATAAGCCTAGAGTTTCACCTAGTAAATTGGAAGTGCTCTCTAAATCAGTCACATGACTAATTACCACAGTTTCCTCTTCCAGCTACACTCACACAAATTGGCACCTCTTTTGCCACAGGCTACATGAAAGTTTCCTTTTCTAAGGCTTTTACTATAGCTCTATTTTAATCTTTTCTGATTAATTGCATTCATGTCATGATAGATACCCCATAAGACTCCCGAGCAGCACAGCCCACAGCACCCACAGCATGGGTAAGTACCTTAAAGAAAGGTTATTTTGTTACATAGGAATGAGGAAAATCCTTGCCCTTCCCTGAGTGTCTATCTGGACGCTCAGTGTGTGGCTGGACTTTTACAGGCTCTGCCTTGGAGTTCTAGAGAGTAAAAGCAGTGGGAACGTGTACACTGGTCAGGGACTCCTGACTTCAGAGGAAAGAACTGGATTATCTGCAAAAATCATGGGTGATGCAGCCTATCTAGGGTCCAGCAGCAGCTCAGCTCAGCATCTTCCCAGGACTCTGGAGAGCTGCAGAGATGAGGAAAGCAACACCTGCCAGAGATGGTTCTTGAGGTCCTCCAGGGGCTCATGAGGAAGTCGTAGCCAAGGGACAGACATCTACAAACTGTTATCTCTAAGTGTGATTGACACTGTAAAATGGCAGCTCCGATTCCTGCCAGGTGCAAACAGGAGGCAAGAAAGTGAACCAGCACAGCCATATCTGAATGGAATGGCAGAAGTCATAAAGCCAGCACAGCTGCTTGACAAAGATCCAGCAAAGCTGAGCCGCATGATGGCTGCCATGCCACCTTTGGTTTTCATGTCCATCTGTTGCATACTTAGGGCACTTTTAATATTTGTACAATTTGGGAATATTGGATTGATGGAATTTCTTATGACTTATGACTCATTTATGCCTTCTCCCATACTGCTTCTAAACTTCCCTAGGAAAGTCCTGAACATACTACCTCTCCTGCTTTTGGGGAGATATTCTTATCTACTTGGAAGTCTTCCTTACATCTTAGAGGTTCTGACACACATAAAGAAGGCAGAGGTCTCTTTACGAGGCTATGAGGCACTCTTGAAACATCTGTCCCTGTACTTACTCAGAAACAAGATAATCAAAACAAAGTAAACTTAAAAAGGTCAACAAGACTCAGGGGGCTAGAGGAGTTGGCCACAGACCAGATTGCAAGCCTCTTCTCACTATACACTCAGGCAATTACGTGGCATATACAGCAACAAAGTTAGATTAGCTGAAGTTACCTCTGCCCTACACAGAGACTTACATTGATGAGCAAAGTATGAAGTGGAGAGATGATAAAAGAATGAGATGTCAGGACCTCCCTTTCTTAGAAAAGTTAGGACATACAGAGTCACTGTGATGTCATATGACCAAAGAACAACAGAATGTCAGGATTAGACATATAGACAAATTCTATATAGATAGAAAATATAAACATTGTATTATGCCAGAATTTAAATAATAACTGCAGTAGCTTTGGCCTGAGGATTTTTCCTGGGCACTCGACTATTGAAAGTTAATAATACACTGCTTGGGACAAGGCAATATGCCTGGACTGACTTGAAGATTTTTGTTTTGGTCTAGTGTCCTTGAAGCAACTAAAACTACCAGTCTGAGAACAAGCTGTCATATGCCTCTAGACTCTTAAAAATTGGGTTATGGGGTTGGTGAGTAAAAATGATAACTCTGTTTATTAATGATATCAAAACCTGAGGGAAATGATAACTATGTTGTGTCATAGTTTATTAATGATGACCAAAATATGAGCAACAGGTTAGTGAAATACATGTCAAAAAACAAAAATGATATGATCTATGTTTGGGGAACAACAGTAATCTATCCCTGCTTACTAAATTCTGTATAAATAAAGAAGCACTCTGGCTGCTAGTCAGTCAGGCTGCAAGATTCTCACCACCACCATGGCCTGGCTCATCTCTATCCCCCGCCAACTTCTTACATCCTCTGCTGAGACCTGTCCACCACCAGGGAGGGCTCAGGCAGTGAATCACATAATTCATTTTCCAAGCAAGGGATTGTGCTGCCTGTCATGTGCACGGCCACTCTAACTTCCCCAAATTGGTAGTTAATATTAGAAGGTTAATACAATAGACAGGGGGTTGAAGTTTTCACCCTCAAATTATGTGGCATTAAACTAGACTGCTCCACAAACTGGCCTGAGCTAACTAAATATTTTAAAAAGAGCAAACACTAAAAACGGGACCATTAATATCCTACTCTGTTGTTTCCTGACTCTACCTCATATCTTCTGCCCTAAAGCATGCAAGTGTCAGAAAGCTGCTGGTGAATATGATCACAATGAGCGAGGGGGGTGTCTCTATAAAACAACAACACAAACATGAACAAGACCAGGCACAAATCCTTTGATGTGCCTGCCTCCCCTGATTGTGTGAGCGGGATTGGGTGACTTTCTACTAAATAGTAGAATATGGGCAAGCAAAGGTCTGGGCATGGGAACCTATACTGAACCACATCCCTTTCCCATTGAAAATAACCTTTATTAATTGCTGGGGGGTTTTATAATTTTCATAACATATATCCACAACATTCTAAATATATCCCCCAATTATTCTCTCTTATCCCCCACTCTTGCTGACCCTCTTATTTTTCCCAACTGCTACCCCTCCTACTTTCAATGTGTGTGTGTGTGTGTGTGTGTGTGTGTGTGTGTGTGTGTATGTGTGTGTGTGTATGTGTGTGTGTGTGTGTGTGTGTAATAAGCACTATGTGGGTAGGCATTTGTCTATTTTCTTCAATGAGTTATCTCAGACTTCTAGAATAGTGCTTGGCTGTATTTACTGAGTACATGATGTTACATTTCTCTAGTTGGATATAGTGGCATATACCTGTAATCCCAGCATTCAGGAGGCTGGGGCAGAAGGTTTGCCACAAGTAGGAGGCTAGTCTGGTCTACATAGTGAGTTTCAGACCAGCCAGTGCTGATTAATACAGTGAGTTCCTAGTTCCAAAAGTCAAAACCAAACCTAAAGTCTCCTGTATTTCTTGCCTTTGAATGGGCTTGTATCACATAAAGGCCAAGGATGCAAACACTCCTGCTGGAGAAAGTAGCCCAGAAGGGTTCATGCAGTAAGGGAGTCCTCTGTTGAGTTGTAGGAAACAACCTACTTGTGTCTATCCAAAAATGCAAAGGCACTGGGTGGCTGGCCCTGGAGAAAGGCTCTCTAGCATGGTAGAGCTGACATCCTGAAGTTATGTGGTTTAGCAGTTTTCTGAGAACCCAGCCCAAACTACTGAATCAGACTCTCTAGGTGTTTAGCCCCGCAATGTATTTTAACAAGCTTTCCAACTCATTCTGGTGCACCCTAAAGCTTAAGAACCACTGATGCAGTGGGAGAGATGGGTGGGAAATGAGCTAGACAGAGGATAAGTGGACAGCTCATAGTCCACAAGGAGTGCCAATGGGGTCTGAAGCTAAGCAAGGAGATGCATCAAATTCCCCATCCATCCTTTAGGAAGTTAGTATAAAGACTGTTTGGAGTGCATGGGTTAGGCCACATAAGGTACATTAGAGGCTCTGAAGAACATTAGACACCAGAAAAGGAGTCAAAGTGAGACCAACTCCCCTTGATCAGACTGGTTTCTGACAGAATGTGGCAGGTGGTGGATCTGTAAAAATTTCAGAGGATGAGGCAGAGTGAACGCCATTATTTGGATTTAGAATATCCTCCTAGGTTCCATGTGCTGTGGACTTGGTCCCCTGCCCATGGCAATGTTAAGACGGTTGTGGAAGCTTTAAGTGATGCTGCCTAGTGGGCCGGTCTTCCAGGCGCATGCCCTTCCTCACTCCCTTCCTCCTCCTCCTCCTCTCCTGGCCTTCTTTATTACTTTTCTCACTTGTGGTGGTATTGTGTTAATATAGATATGAGATAGATCACTAAATCTATTCTGAAAAAAAAGGTAAAGAATAATAGGATAAATGGGTAGATCACTGAATCTACACTAAAAAGAAAAAGAGGAAGATATAAAAATGACAAAAGGTAGATTACTAAATCTATTATAAAAAATACTTTTAAAAAGGAATTACTTGTTTTAAATAAGATAAGTAATAAAAATTTTTTGTCTGAATTTGTCAAATGTTACTGGACTGGACATTGTTATATATTAATGGAGTTTTTTGTCTGAATCTGTCAAATGTTAATGGACTAGACATCGTTAATGTAATCTTGACTGTGTATATTGTATATACTTATTGGACATAATTTTTCTTGTATTAGTTATAAGCTTTTTTTAATTTTAGACAAAAAAGGGGAAATGTGGTATTGTGTTCCCCAAAACATTGTGCACCCTAATAAACTTATCTGGGGTCAGAGACAGAACAGCCACTAGATACAAAGGCTAGAAAATGGTGGCACTCACACCTTTAATTCTAGCACTCCAGAGGTAGAAATCCCTCTGGATCTCTGTGAGTTCAAGGCCACATTGGAAACTGCCAGGCATGGTGACACACGCCTTTAACCCCAGAAAGCAGCCTTTAATCCCAGGGAGTGGTGGTAAAAAACAAAAAGGTATATAAGGCGTGAGAACCAAAAACTAGAAGCACTTGGCTGGTTAAGCTTTCAGGCTTCTAGCAGCACCGTTCAGCTGAGAGCCATTCGGATATGAGGACACAGAGGCTTCCAGTCTGAGGAAATAAGACCAGCTGAGAAGTTGGCCAGGAGAGGTTAGCTGTGGCTTGTTCTGTCTCTCTGACCATCCAGCATTTCACCCCAATACCTGGCCCCGGGTTTAATTTTATTAATAAGACTCTCTAAGATTCCTGCTACACTCACTGTTGTAACAACATACCAGACATCAAGTGATGGAAGGTGTCTTAGTTAGGGCTTCTATTGCTGCGAAGAGATATCATGACCACGGTAACTCTTACAAGAAAACGTTTAAGTGAGGTGGCGGCTTACAGTTTCAGAGGTTCAGTCCATTACCATCATGGCGGGAAGCATGGCAGCGTGCAGGCAGACATGGTGCGGTATACATCTTGGTCAGAAGGCAAACAGGAAGTGGACTCAGGCACTGGGCGTGGCCTGGACATATATGACACCTCAAAGCCCACCCCCACAGTGACATGCTTCCTCCAACAAGGTCATACCTACTCTAACAAAGCCACACCTCCTAAGAATGCCACTCCCTCTGTGCTTATGGGGGCCAGTTACATTCAAACTACCACAGAGGGGTTTACTCTCCCTTGAAGAGATACAGTCATCTAGTTAGCTTCAGCTGTCAACTTGACACAGTCTCAACTGGGGGATTGCCTCCATCAGGTTAAGATGTGGATATGTCTGGAAGGAATTCTCTCAGTTGTTAAACTGATGTAGAAGAGTCCAGCTCATAAAGGCTATGCCCCTAGGTCAGTGGACCTGAGTGCATAAGAAAGCTAGCTGAGTTAGCCAGAAAGCCCCTTTCCCCCATAGTCCCTGCCTCCGCTCCTGATTAAGGTCCTGCCCCAGCTTTTCCTCTGTGATGGTCTGTGTCCGGAAGCAGAAGCCAAATAAACCTGTTCTTCCTCATCAGCGTTTTATCCCAGTGACAGAGTGTAAACTAGAGCATCATGGGAGGGGAGGTGTATGGGAGCAGACGTGCGCTATGCCGGGCCACAGTGCAGACACTCAGGAAACAAAGATGAATGCTGGCTTCCTTCTCCCTTTCTGTTCAGCCCAGGACCCCAGCCCATAGCACGAGGCTACCCACATCCAGGGTAGATTCTTCCCTTCAGTGAAAACGCTCTACAAACCCCTCAGAGACACACCCAGAGGTGTCTCCTAAATGATGCTCAGCCCGGTCAAGCTGATAATAAAAACGTACTATCTTAACCTCACCCACGACGAGATTTCGCTTAGTCACACGCTGCCACCACATCTCACTGGAGGCTCAAAGCAGCATGGTCATGCACCCTCTAAAACTATAAGGCAAATTAAACCTCTACTCTCCGTGAGTTAACTGCCTTGGGTATTTGTTTGAGTAACAGAAAGCTACGTGGCACTATGAGGCGGCTTACAGTCGGATGAAGCTGTGTCGTACAAGATACAAACAAAAAACCTGGGACAGCCCACGTGGGTTTATCAGAGACTGGAAATAAGAAGTCCAAACCCTTACCTCATTGAGGAGCTGAGAAAAGACGGTAGGTAGCATGATCTTTCAAAACGAAGGTTCTGGTCACAGCATAAACTGTAATAAGTACTAACCACAATTTCAGCTTCTGTGATCCCGGCTCAAGAACAGCCCTCTGAGAACTGCTCCACGGTGAACCCAGGAACCTGAGTGCACTGTAGAGGTGGCTGTTTACCTACCTGCCAACCTGAGGACAGTTAAACATGGCGGCCAGCAGACAAGCCAAGATCACCACCCGTCTGGCTGGCTGAGAGTGTCCTGCTCAGGGTGGCCCACCCTCAACCCCAGAGAAAGATGAAGGAAGCTGTCAGGTCCGAGGTGGTAAGTAGGGAAAGAATTAGATTCCTCAAGAATGAAAAGAGGCAACAGACGGTTTTCCTGGCTAGTTGTTCTTTGTCAACTTGGCATAATCTGAAGTCATCTGAGGATGGAGAATCTCAACTAAGAAAATGTCTTCATAGGATTGACTTGTAGGCAAGCCTGTAGACATTCTCTTGGTTGATTGGAAGGCCCAGCCTTCTGTGTGCGGTGTCACCCTGAACAGGTGGTCCTGAATTGTATAAGAAAGCAGGCTAAGAAAGCCATGTGGAACAGGCCAGTAAGCAGCATTCCCCCGCTGGCCATTTCATCAGCTCTTGCCTCCAGGCTCCTGCCTTGAATTCTTGAATTCCAGCCCTGGCTTCCCTCAGTGAAGGAACTTCTAAGATGTAAGACGAAATAAATAAACTCCTCCACAAACTGCTTTTGGTCATGGTGTTTTATGCAATAGAAACCCTAACTAAGATAGTACCCCCACAAATGCACACAATTTGTTGGTTTAAAACTTTTTAGGGCTGGAGAGATGGCTCAGCGGTTAAGAGCACTGGCTGCTCTTCCAGAGGACTTGAGTTCAATTCCCAGCAACCACATGGTAGTTCACAACCATCCATAATGAGATCTGGTGCCCTCTTCTGGCCTGCAGGCATACGTGCAGGCAGAACACTGTATACATAATAATAAATCTTAAAAAAAAAAAAAAAAAAAAAAAAAAAAAAAAAAAAAAAACTTTTTTGTTTGGGTATTGTCTTAGCTAGGGTTTCTATTGCTGTGAAGAGACGCCGTGACCACAGCAACTCTTATAAAGGAAAACATTTAATTGAGTGGCTTACAGTTTCAGAGGTTCAGTCCATTATCATCACGGTGGGACATGGTGGTGTGCAGGCAGGTATTGTGATGGAGAAGGAGCTATGAATTCTACATCTTTGATCCACAGGCAAGAGGAAGTGGTCTGGGACACCGAATGTGGCTTGAGCACCTATGAAACCTCAAAGCCCACTCCCATAGTGACACATTCCCTACAATAAGGCCATACTTACAACAACAAAGCCACACCTCCTAATAGTGCCACTCCCTATGAGCTATGAGGCCAGTTACATTCAAACTACCACAGGCAGTAATGCTGAAAAGACACTTGTGCTCTCTAGTATTCTGGAAATGTCACAGGGAACCAAGGGGTTCAGCTGGAAAGCCAGAAAACAGGCGTGAATGGGGATCTGGGTTTGTTCTTTAAACGCTCAGAACGCAAAACAGTGCTGGACGATCCTAGCAACTGACAAACAGGGGCAGCAAAATCAGATGTTCAAGGATTGCCTGAAAAAAAAAAAAAAAAGAAAAGAAAAGAAAAGAATTGCCTGAGCTATATGAGACCCTGTTTAAAAAAAAAAAAAAAATTAAAAAAAAAAAAAAAGTGACCACGGTTATAGTCATGATTCCAGTACCAATAAGGCAAAGTAAAGTGTTTGTTGTTGATGTTGTTTACCATCGGGGTCCCAATTCTCTCTAAAAGGCAGTCTGTCTTCTCTGATTGGAGCTTGAAATGCCTTAGAAAGGGTTTTAATACTCAGGTTGGGAAGAGCCACGCACGAGTACATTTTGTTTCTAGTTGCCATGGGAGGAGTTAGCTGGCCCCTGCAGGCCTGAGTGGTCGGCCAATCAGAAGGCAGTTCGGCCACAGGCAGCTTGGTCCAATGAGGAAACACGATCATGACAAACTTATCCCAAGCCAAGAGTGGGTAGCGGCAACATTCTGAAGCTCCTCCCCCTTCTTCCTGCCGTGAGGGTCCGGTGCATATAATCAACGAAGGGAGAGAGAGTCCGGAAGTCTTTAGTGCACACAGCACCCTCACTTTCAACTAATGACCCCCAAATGAAAGAACCTTATCTGAGAGATGCGTGTAGTCCTGACTTTGATAAACTCCTCCAGCAGATGGCAGCACGGAGCCAAGTAACGAGGCGAAACCAAAATCTGCTCTGAAGTTTGAGGAACTTAAATACCTAAAACACAGCTTTCTGTGCTGTGGCCTCTAAACCAGCTGGGGAAGGATTTGCCTCCACCTCCACTCTCCCTGCTGGACACATTCCAGTCACGGTCCTGTACTGTGTAAAATTCAGGGACCCCGACCTTTGTGCTATCATTTATTTATTTTTTTTATTGATCTTATAGTGTCATGTTTTTACTTTAAGACAGGGTCTCATTTATCCCAGGCTGGCCTCAAATTGCTAAGGCCTTGAACTTCTGATCCACCTGCTTCCACCTCGAGTCATGCACCACCATGCCCAGTCTATGTAGTGCTGGGGACAGAATCTCGGGCCTTGTGCAAGCTAAGCTCTCTCTCTCTCTCTCTCTCTCTCTCTCTCTCTCTCTCTCTCTCTCTCTCTCTCTCTCTCTCTCTCTCTCTCTCTCTCTCTCTCTCTCTCTCTCTCTCTCTCTCTCTCTCTCACACACACACACACACACACACACACACACACGGGATGGGGGGAGGGCAGTCTGATGATGTCTGACGACCAAGACATGATCTCAGGAAGTGATTTCCTCCCTTCTCATACCCACTGACCTCCTGCAGATGGGTGACAGCTGTCTTTGCTCCAGTTAATTAATTGTACAGGGATCTCTCCTGCCTTCACTGGGGTGCTGGCTCTTCCTAGACAAATTAAAGGGATGTGTCCTCTAGCGGGGTGAGGGAACTTGACTTTGCTAAATTCCGGCCATATCTCCAGGAAGCCAGGTTTGACTTCCCAATGAGAGTACAAAAAAGGAACCACACATGGCACAACCCCCTAATGGTAATCTGCACTCACAAAAGGCATCACACACAATAGGCACTCAATACTAACCGTCCTTAAGTCTCTGCTATGCCCAGTTCAATCCCAATCCCAAGAGACCCCCTTAAGGCCCTGGATGACTCTAGATCCCTTCTCAACATGAGTCTCCACTTTGTTCTGACAACTCCAACCAACAACTGTCTGCTAATAGTTTGGGTTTCGTTTCCATTCAGTGTGGTATAAGGGACCTGAGCTTGGAGGCTAAACCAACTGGAATCCTAATTCTGATACTCATTAGCCACTGCCACATATAAAAAAGTATAGAAATGTTACCCACCAAACTCTTGAAGTTTCAGTTTGGTGGGTAACATTTCTATACACCACAGCCACGTGGCAACATATAGATTTATAGAAATGGGTTGCCTTTAATCCCAGCACTTGGGAGGCAGAGCCAGGCAGATCTCCATGAGTTCGAGGCCAGCCTGGGATAGAGTGAGTTCCAGGAAAGGCACAAAGCTACACAGAGAAACCCTGTCTTGAAAAAAAAGAAAAAAAGAAAGAAAAAATGATTAAGATGAGTTAGCTGGCAGCTAAAGCCATAGGCCATACAGTTTGTAAATAATATAAGTCTCTGTGTGTTTACTTGGGACCAAGCAGCTGTGGGATGCAGGTGTGAGAGATTCCTCCCGACCTCAGGGCCGGGCAGGACCAGAGAACTACCACTACAACTGCCCGCCTTGCTATTCACTGTGCAGTTCCTAACACAGCATTTCCTTTGTGCACACACGTGTGCACATTTGTGCACATGCATGGGAGCCAGAAATGTATGTCTAGTGTCACTCACAATCTCTGCTTTTTTTTTAAAGACAGATCACTCACTATGCCGATTCGGGTACCCTGGACAGCCGGGACGCTCTTCTCTGCTTCTCCAGTGCTGAAACCAGCGTGTCATAGGTCCTGTCATCACGCTTGCGCAGCAAGGACTCTGCCAAGAGGTATCAGCCCATCCTCTGACATGGATTTCAATTCTGGCACCTACATCAAACCCCAGCAAGCCTCCTTTCCCTACACAGACCACTCTCAACTCCCCGCCTGGTTGAGTCTCATTGCTCAAGCATGTCCAATGTGTCCCCTCCAATATTTACTCTGGGAAAACTTGGTTCTCAGGGACCTTGAACCACAGGCCTGTGGTGATATTTGTGCTTTAACAAATAAAACTTACCTGGGGATCAGACAACAGGGCCAACCACTAGATTAGACATAGGGGACAGACAATGGTGGCACACACCCTTAATCCTAGTACTCAGGAGGCAGAGATCCATCTGGATCTCTGTGAGTTCAAGGCCACACTGGAAACAGAGCCAGGAGTGGTGGCACACATCTTTAATCCCAGCATTTGAGATCTCATGCCTTTGCTTGGGGAAGACACACACCTTCCTTTAATCCCAGGAAGTGATGGCAGGAAGCAGAAAAGTATGTAAGGTGTGAGGACCAGGAACTAGAAGCTATTTAGCAGCAGTTTAGCTGAGATCCATTAGACTGAGGACTCAGAGGCTTTCAGTCTGAGGATTCATGGAAACAGGATCGGCTGAGGAGTTGGCACGGTGAGGTTGGCTGTGGCTTGTTCTGTTTCTCTGGTCTTTCAGATTTCACCCCAACATCTGGCTCCAGGTTTTTTATTAATAGGACCTCTTGAGATTCGTGTTACACAGGCCACTCATGACCTCTTGGAATCAAAACCACTACAAGGGCCAGCTATTCGCCAAGATTCTTAAACTTCAGTTCCCTTTACTTCCCAGAACACCTACAGCCTCCAGGCACTGACTAATCACAAGTATTGCTTAGTGACATTTCATCTCCATTGGGTTTCGCAACTTGAGAACACACACCCTACCTTAAAGCTTCTTCATATTTCCAGTTCGCTGCACCTGTCTACAGTTGCCAGTGAGTTCTTCAAACGCAAACTGTGGTTCTGTTAATGGCTCAGGGTGGGCATGCCAAACTGATGGGTTTCTTAGGAGAGTATCGACAAAACATTAAGGTTCCAGCACATAGGGATGTCGAGATGAACAGAGCAAGCTCATCTCCCCACAATCTTCCTTCCTGGAGAACAAGAGCTGGGTTGCAGAGCTTTGCCACCACACAGCACCCAGTAACAATTAACCGTATAGAGACTGGGTCTTCTTCTGATGGAACCTTTCTCAATGAGGAAAGCTGCTAACTTCTACATGTTTTATGGTTCCTGGTCTACCAGGCAAGTGTATGTACACTGACCTTGAAAAAATGGGAACTGCATTGGATCACACAGACTGGTGAGCAAGGCCTCTAGTGAAATGTCAGGGGAATGAAAATGGTTTATTAGGAAGCTAACAGATAGGGAATGGGACTTAACCTCTCATTTAACATGGCAGGAATTTCTGTTGCCTTTTCTCTGGTGGAAGGGCCCCTCCCAGGCCTCGTAATTCCACACACAAGAGGAGTATGTATGCAGTCAACACACCAAAGCCCTGTGTCCTTCCAAATACCACCACACAGATTCCAGCTTCCTTTGCAAGGGGCTGCAAATCAGCTGTAGAAAAGGCCAGCAAAAGATCTGACCACTGAGGTCTGCTGCTCCCAAAATGGCAAGGTAACAAACACTATGATCCCAGAACCTACAAAGGGCATGCCCACCCCTCAGCAGGTCCTGTAGTGAGAGACACCCAGCATACCACTCAGTCTAGCAGTCAAGACTCATAAAGACGGCTCTTCTTTAACAACTGGTAGGTCACATTCATACACAAAAGCATCTGCTGTGTCCATAAAGGGATCCTTGACATCACCCTTAATCATCTTGGCTCCCAAAGACCTTTGTAACACTCAGTACCCACCTCTACCCATTCTCATTCCCAGCTACGCCATTTCCTCCAAGTTTCCTCCTGCATGGACCACAGATAACCAACCGGATACAATCTGTTCATGCTACCTTTTTTAATGGGTACATGGTATACTTCAATAAAGTCCTTAGGGCAGAGAGATTATCTCCTCTGCATCCCCCCATGGCAGCACACACAGAGAGATGATTGACAAGGAGTAGGCACCTGTGGACCCAAGGCTCTACAATAGCCCGGGCTCAAGGGGAAAGGTCACCACCTAGCTGGACAAAGGTAATACTTGCTGCTAAAAACAAGAATTATAGAGCAGCAGAGCTCTAGCCCAGTCCCGTGGAGAACTACTTTATCTCCAGCCAGACTCCTGCTTACCTAGAGACCTGGTATGATAATCACATGAGATAACATAAAGGAAAGTACACCGTAAGCACTGACCAGAGAGTGACTGTGTTATCACTTCAAGTTGAAAACAGTTCAGACAGGGCCCCACCTTGGGCCTAGGGTAAAGGTGGCTTTTATTTCCTCTCATAAGTGAAGGGTAGCTTTCCCAGGTACCCCAACCTAAGGAGAGGGTGGGTGTGCTCCAGAGGTTGGGGCTAGAATTGCCAGACGACCATTCCGACGGGCTTCTCTGTGTCCGCTTCCTGGCACTTGACGCAGGGTGTGGGTGAGTCATTCCCCTGGAGTAGCAGCTCGGTGTCAATAGAGGCACAAGGAGGTATGTGCTGGTATTCACAAAATGGAAGGCAGAGTGAGGAGCAGGGCTGGGCGGCGGCCCACACCCGATATCTGCCTGGTGTAAGGCCTGACTGCTGTGGCTCTCCTTCCAAGGGCCTCAGGGGCCCAGAAGCATCACTCCATCCTATGGCTGGTCCCTTAAATGTCCATCTCAAACTGTGACTCTTCACCTATGGAGAGAAAAGACAAGAGGGCCAATAACCAAGGGGCAAATGGAACCACACTCCAGGCTTAGAGGCCAGGGAGTTATTCTCATAAATCCAATGGAGGCGTGCATGCTGCCAAAGAGAAAAGTTGACTAGGCTTCCTCGTAAGGGAGGTGAGAGTGCTGAATTTTCTGTAAACTCAAATTTTAATACGTGGTCAAGGGCTGGAGCTTTGTTTCTTGTCCATTTAAGGAAAGTTAAAACTATGCACCCCCATCCTGACACTGTATGGGGCTACCAGGCCACTATTTGGGGTGGAGAGCTGGAGTACCATCAGAAACTAGGAGCAGGGAAGGTGTGCCAGCAAGGGTAAATGACAGCCTTCAGTTCATGGTGACAACTTCAGGTGTGGCCTAACTTAATCTTCTGTCATTGTGCAATCACCAAGGACTCCCTCCATCCTTGAACACATGGCAGGGAACCACACATGTAGCTTGGGAAACACACATGTAGCTTGGGAACCACCTGTCACTCTGCTCTCTGCACAGAGTCAACTCTACCTTCCTATTGCTACTCACCTCCATCCCCACCATGGCAGCTGGCTTCCCAGAGAAATCTGCAATCACATCCCACAGGGCCAGGGAACTGTCAGCAGCTCCCTGTCTGAGTCTGGTGCACACTGCCTTCCGAGTCAAAAGTCGGGGGGGGGGGATGGTATTCCTCAGACTGAGGGTACGTGGGCATGCTTACATGTGGGCATCGTCATGGGGACATGCTGACACATTAGAGAGCTCAGGAGCCCTGACCAACTAGGAGCTCTGCCACAAGAACACGTTCCCACCCCACAGGCGGCTGCCAGGGTGTCTGCTTTGATTACTGTGGGGAAGAGTGGGAACCAGGAAGGACCTGGGCTATAAATGTCAAAGCTTCAGTTTCAATAGAGGTATTGTCTGCCTGTCTTCACCAACAAGCCACTGAAGGACCAGTAACTTGCCAAGAGGTACCTGAGTTTATCTTGTAGACATGTAATTTCCTAGAGGGGAAGTACACGTGTCTTTGATAAGTTGTCTCTCTAGCACCACACATATATCGAGGCTGTACTCCAAGCATGGCACCTGTGCGGTGGTGCTTTGGGATCAACTATACAGAGAGGGGCAGGCTGATGAAAGGTGCTGTGTAAAGTCACTGTCATTTTATATGAGTTCCTCATGAATTACATTACCTGATGCATCAGATCAGCTGTCCTGGGGTCCTTGGAGCTTTGAAGGGGTCAAGCTGGAGCGAACTGGAGTTCTGCTCCCCACCCTCTAGGCTCCCTATGGTAATATTTTATTTGTGCTGAAATGTGATTTTATTTGTATGTTAATAAATAAAGTTGCCTGGGGGTCAGAGCTACTAACAAGCCATTTAGCAGAAGTCTGGCAGTGGCAGCACACGCCCTTAATCCCGATCACATGACAGGCAGATCTCTGTGTGCTCAAGGACACCACCAGCATGGAGACACACGCCTTTAATCTCAATACCAACCATAGAGACCTGGAGGTCTGTATAGACAGGCAGTGACGAGGTCATGTGGTTGGGTTTACAACCAATGAGAAGGCAGAACAGAAAGTCAATAAAAAGACAGACACACAGGAAGTAGCTCTCTTTCTCAGGGGAAGGATGGCAGCGGCATTGGGTGGTGAGAAGGTGGTCTCAGCTTTTGGCTACTGCTCTCTGATCTCTGGGCTTTTAACTTTGCATTTGGCTCTGTTTTGTATTTAATAAAACCGTTTAGAATTACATCTACAGCTCCCCACAGCTGCTCCTCAGAGGGTGGACAGTCACCATCGCCCCCTCCATGAAACTTGGACTCCCTAGAGAAGACAGACAATCCTCCTCCCAATGCAGAGCCTGGACAGGCCCAGTACTCACCACCTGCCCGCTTATCTTCCGGGCTGCTGTGCAGGTGACTCTGGCTGGCTTGCATAGAAGGCTCATCGCTGGTTGGGCTAGTGACCCCAGGAATAGCTGGCAGGTCCTTCGGGGGTGTTTTGGCCACAGGTGAGTTCCGACACTCCATCAGGAATTTCCGCTCATAGATGATCCTGGTTCCTGGTGGCGGAGGTGTAATAAAGAGGCTGGTTGGTAAGGTCACCTGGAGCCTTTGCCTGTTGCCTTTTCCACTTCCTGGAAGTGTGGCCACAGCAGAGGCAGCAGGTTCTTGTATACAACCTGGACCAAGGGGCAGCAAGGTTGACTGAGGGACCTGACCAACCTGGCCACATAGCCCTGCTCCACTGGCCACCCCAACACCACTTGGGGTGCTCTTCCCTCACAGGAGTGCTTGCTGGCCACCAAAATGTGCCTATTTTCTCAGAGCTCTAAACATCCTGTGCCATCTCTACAGTCCCTCAGCTCCCCCTGTCAATAACCCATGACAAGCAGATCCCACAGAAAAGGGGAGCCTTGTAGTCATGACATCACCCTATCCTGCAGAACCTCAGTAGGTGACTCATCCGGAACAGAAAGACAGTGGGTCACTCCCACCAGCAGGAGACTTCTCCCTGCCCAGTCTTGGCAGAAACATGAAACACTCAATCCACCCCAAAAAGGTCTCAGGCTGAGCCCGTCTCCAAACCTCCACAACATCTACCTGCATCATCTCTCTAAGGGCTGACATGAAGGCCATCCCCATTCTACCCAACCTCCTATCACAAGGTAGTCTTATTCCCCAGAGGGAGGGCCAGTCTCAGTGAACTATTCTCCAACAGTAAGCCATCCTCAGGACCCTTTACCTCCACCCACGCGGCTCCCTGAACACCATGTAAGGGAGCACTTCCCAAGGTAGAGCAAGATCATTGTGGGTGTGGTGGTTTGAATAGGTATGGCCCCCACAGACCCATGTGTTTGAATGCTTGGCCCATAGAAAGTGACACTATTAGGAGGTGTGCCTTGTTGGAGGAAGTGTGTCACTGTGGAGGCAAGCTTTGAGGTCTCATCTGCTCAAGCTACACCCAGTGTGGGACACAGTCTCCTTCTGCTGCCTACAGATCAAAATGTAGAACTCTCAGCTCCTTCTCCAGCACCATGTCTACCTACACACCACCATGCTTTCCTCCATGATGATAATGGGCTAAACCTCTGAAACTGAGCCAGCCCCAGTTAAATGTTTTCCTTTATAAGAGTTGTCATCGTCACATTGTCTTTTCACAGCAACAGAAACCCTAAGACAATGGGAGACGCAAGAGGTGAGAGTAAGCAGATGAACTTATCCACGGTTTCCCATGGCCTCAAACACAGCAGCATGGCATCGGTGGTCTGTTTTTAACCCCTGAACAGCACATACTGAATGCTTCCTTTTCAACAAGGCCCAAGCCTCAGGTTCCCAGCCTCCAGTAGACAATGGCATCCAGCTGGAATTTAAGAACGGTCTTTGCATTTCTATTTATAGTTATCTTCTGCAGATGACAAATGAATCTGGTTTCTCAAAATGCAGTAGTGGTGCCCACTTGCTTCGTAACAGAGAATACATGTCGTAGATTACATATTGTATAGTGTTATAGACCACACATACTAAAAATAAATTAAGGGCCGGCTAGATGGCTGTCACCAAGCCTGACGACCTGAGTTCAAAACCAGGAATCCACACGGTAGGAGAGAGCCAATGCCCACAAGTTGCCTCTGACACCCATATGCACGCTGAGGTATGCACCCACCCACACCCACACCCACACCTATAGCCATACCCATTCCCTCTCGCCATCTCTCCCCCGCCCACCTTCCTCCCTCTCAATAGATACATAATTTTTTAATTCAATGAATTTTGACTTGGGGTTAGGACAGAACTACTAATAGCTTCTGAAATGTACACACACACACACACACACACACACACACACACACACACACACGCTGCTGCCATCTTGCCCCACTTATTTCAACGAACGGCTTTCTTGGCATGGACGATGGTTTTGTGAATACTCTTGGTTTGAAATAAGTACATAGTAAGCCAAAGTAAAAGAATAAACAGCTTAGAGAGAGATGGGTAGACAGACAAACATCATTAAATCAGCCAAACATTCAGCAGAAATCGGCTGCAAGGCAGCTAGCTGGTGGTCCCCTCAGGTGAGGCTCCCAGGGGAAGAACAGAAAGCAGACAGAGGAAACACCATCAAACGGGATGTTCACAACACCACCCAGCAGGAAACGACTAGGGAAGTTGAGGCAGGCAGCTGGAGTTCCCGATCGAGTTCCAAGGCTGAACTTCCAGCGTCTCTCTCCCACTGCAGGCACTTTTATATCAGGGGGTAAACAACGGAGACCTTGGTTGGCAGTGGTTGACCTTCCGGCTGCTCCCACGGGCATTTTCGCTCTACGTTTGCTCTGCTGTTTCCCTTCCCTCCTGTGACACGGGCGAGAGCATCTAGGCGAGGTGCCTTGGAGGACAAGGACTGTGAGATAAAACACACTTGGGTCTGAAAGAGGAGAGGGTGACCCTGACTCTACAGGCAGCTTATCAGTCAGTTCCAAGAGCACAGGACAATTTCACCAACACAATGTGCGCCGCAGATGATTATGAAGACAAAATGGAGATCTTAACTGAAAAAACGTTGAATATGCTTTATGTCCTACCGCGGGAAACGTTCAGCCAAGATACCATTCTTCACAAACAAGCAAGTCATCTCAGTAGGCAAACTTGCTTTCATCTTTAATAAACAGTGAAATTGTATGTATGGCAAAAAAAATTGTCCTTCAATAGATTTATGATTGTATCAGTTAGTGTTTGATTTGCATACCTATTTCATACACCTACACACCTAGGATGGTGTAAAAACTCCTACTAGGAGAGGCCAAGCAAAAACGGTTTAATAAGTCCTGATCACGGGGTGTGGTGGCACTTCCTGAACTCAGGAGGAAGAGGCCAAAAGATCTCTGGGAGTCCCGAGGCCAGCCTGATCTACGTGGCAAGCTCCAGGACAGCCAGGGCTACAAAGTGAGACCCTGTCTCCAAAAGGTAAAAAGAGAGTCCTGATGTAGGGCCGTGGGGAGGCACACCTGTGGGAGTGCCTGTGAGGACATGCCCAGGGAGGGCTAACGAGGACAGACCCACCCTCAATGCCCGCAGCACCAGCTCAGGGTTCGGAAGGCAGCAAAGCACCAGCCTTTCCCTTCTCTCTGCTTCCGGTCCACCCTACAGTGAAGACCCACCTCTGCCACATGCTCCTACAGCCATGACGTTCTGCCCGAGGGCAATGAGTCAAGTGACTGGGCACTGAACTCAGAAATCAGGAGCCAAAATAAATGTTTCTGTTTCAAGTTTCTGTCAGGGATTTGGTCCCAGTGATGAGAAAAGCAAAGTTTAAAAAAAAAAGAAGAAAAAGAAAAAGAAATGTAGCGGCGGACAGAGCACACACACACAGTGAGTCAGCTGTGTAGGTGGAATCCAGCGCCTACTGGGTGCTGGGGTGAGAGTTCAAAGTTCAGTGTCGAACTGCCTGTGGAGTAACCTTTTATTTCTAGCTGAGTCCTGAAACACACCTGTCTCATTTCCTAGCTCCACTGACTGTGGACAAGGTACCACTTTCTCGGCCTGTGCCTCAGTGACCTCTCAAAGACCTCAAAATGGGCCTGTTGGCATCGTCAACTTCTGGTGTGGATTAGAACAGTGGCCCACCCAAGGGAACCCTCACACATACACTAGCAATTATCTGTCCATTAAGATTTCAGGTGAGAGCCAACCCTGTTGGGGAGAGGTGTGGGTGAGTCAGCCCCGAGGTGGTGAGCATGGGAAAGCTGTCTCCACTACTCATCTGTCTAGTGGCGGTATGGGCAGGAGAGAGATGTCCTCCCCACCACCCATCAATGCCTGAGGCAGAGGGGCGAACTGTCCCTGACCCCACCAGCTGCAACTCTCTGGAGAGCAGGCCCTACACCTTGCCTGGGCTGCACAACAGAGCTGACCCTGTTGGCTGAGGTGTGGATGAGGCAGCCCTGATGCTGTGAGCATGGGAGAGCCGTCCCCATTACTCATCTATCTTGAGGTGGCATGGGTGGGGGAGAGATGCTGTCCCCCCACCCACCCCACCCCACCCATCAATGTCTGAGGCAGGTAGGGGAGCTGACCTCGAAGTCATAAGAGCAGGAGAGCTGTTCCTTCATCAGCTGTCTCGACCTCGCCTTCTCAACACAGGAGAGCTGGCCCTGGAGGTATAGGTGTGGGAGAACCACCCAGAGGACTTGAAATCGGAACTGGCCCCACCCCTTGCTAATCATTACAAGGGATAAACTAGCCTGGGCAATGCTGGAGAACCCACCTCAGTGGTGAAGACAGGGGAGAGCTGGTGGACTGATCAACCCTGCAACTACCCAGGCCCAGAACCAGAGTTATGTGTTGGCCCACCCCAACATCCACCCCACGTATGATCTGCTGAAGCAGGGGTGTCAGTCCTGTGGACCCAGGGCTGCAGGATTTCCACGACACAGGGCATCAAGGGGATGTGTCTAGGAAGAGGCCCAGTGAGGGCCCAGCAGCAGAGACCAGGGGCCTCAAACTAGACCAATGAATGATTCTTTGTGATCAATGCCTACATGTAGAAATATATGGATAAAGGGGTTTACTGTGTGACTCACTGTGTCACATTGCAGCTTCCGTGACAAGATTTTCCCCTTCTTCCTTTTTTTTTCCCCTCCTCTTTTTCTCTTAAATTTTATTTTGTTTTATTTGGGGGTGGGGCGGGAGATGGGTGGGATCAGGAGGCATGATGTGAAAGGCACAAAGAATAAATAAAAAGGTTTAAGGTATCAAGCTGCCCCAGTTGCTCAGTCCCATCCATAGCAGGACACAATTTCAAAGCCACAGTGGGAACACAGCAGGAGGAATGTGTGAGGGGCAGTGTGGGGGCGGGAATGGGTGGGCATCCTCCATCTCTCTCAGACACACAGAACATGAGAATGATCGTGAATTTAGTACGGTTGGTAGCCTTTAGGACCTTAAGTTCCAGGAATGCACAAAACATAGATAAAGTCCTTACTAAAGTCATGGTTTAACACCGATGCCAGTTTTCCTGGACACACAAGTAAGGAGGCATTCCCCAGGGACCTAGTTTTCTCACCTGTCAACCGGAGGAGCCACACGGGGCTGGAGCTGACGCTATATTTAAAGCACTAGCCATCACCATCTATTTTTAGGATCTCATTATTGGCAGGCCCTTAATGTGCAAACGACATGGGACCTGGAGGCAGAAGTCCTGGGCTTAAACTGGGAATCACTACCTAAAAACCTCCATTTCTGGGTCTCGGATCTTTCTGAACCACATGAAAAAGGTAACGGAAAACTCACACCTAAAGGAGTATCATGGAGCCTAAACAACACATGAGCCAATATTCCTGAGAGCTGGGGTAACAGCTCAATGAAAGAACATCCGCCTTACATGGTCAAGGCCCTGGTGAACCAAAAAATAAATAAAAATAAGCCAGGCATGGTGGTGCATGCTCTAATACCAGCACTAGGGAGGCAGAGGCAATCCACAAGTGTGTTCCAAGACAGCCAGGGCTATGTAGAGACCCTGTTTCATAAGTAAATAAACAAATAAATAAATGGCTGGACATTATCCCAGCATCCCAGCACTTGGGAGATGTGGGCAGGAGAAGAATTAGAACTTCAAGACTAGCCTCCGCCACACAGCATACATGAGTCTCTGTCTCAAAAAAAAAAAAAAAAAAAAAAAAAAAGATAGCCACCCCTCTGCCAATGTTCTCCCCCTGAGAATATTAAGAGGTCACCGAGCTTTTACTTAGGTTTTTAAATCTGTGTCCAGAACAAGGTTATTCGTTCCCCGGACAAGACCCTTGCTTTGAGTTCTTGTCCTTTCTAAGGTTCCCACATTCTGCTACCGGCTGTGACTTCCGAAAACTGAGCCACGTGGCCACCCTTCCCTCGGCATCCCTCACAGGAGCATGCTTTCCCCCTGGAACACAAGACTGGAGGTTTAGGGGAAGTACAGGATAGAATTCCTATGACAACACCCCAGGGAAGGGTGGGGTTCATAGCAGAGACAGGGACACAATGCTTAGACAGAACGCAGCAGCCTAAGTGTCAAATGTTTTGCGTGGTTTTTAAAAGAGAGCTTTGCACAAAAGTTCTGGGCGACCTAGAGACAACTATAAAGACCCCCTTGGGTCTAGGCAGACACCTATGTCCCTCTTCCCTCCTTGCCTGCACGTCTACACATATAAGGTAAGTAGCCAGGCAGTGGTGGCACACGCCTTTAATCCCAGCACTGGGGGTGGAGGGGTGGGAGGGGGGAGGGCAAAGCCAGGCAGATCTCTGTGAGTTCGAGGCCAGCCTGGTCTACAGAGCGAGATCCAAGAAAGGCGCAAAGCTACACAGAGAAACCCTGTCTTGACAAAAAAAAAAACAAAACACACAAACACAACAAAGTAAGTGAGACGTGCTTATGTATAGGAAGAGCCTTTCTCGCTGGGCAGTCCCTTAAGCAAGCAGGAAACTGGCTAGGGGGAAAGACTTTGATGAAGGAATAGGAAGTGAAGCATGGTGACACATACCTATAACCCCAGCACTGGAGAGAGGTAGAGGCAGGAGGATCAGCAATGTGATGTCATTTTTCCCTACAAAGTGAGTTTTCAAGGCCAACTTGAGCCAAAAAGAGAGAGAGAGAGAGAGAGAGAGAGAGAGAGAGAGAGAACCAAATAATGATATTTCTCAGAGGTCAGGTATCTAATGAAGCTACCAGATACTGAACACAGGAAATCAGCTGGGGGCTCTGACAAGGATAAGGCTTTCACAAAGACCTTTAGAACAAAACGGTTGAATTGACTCTAAGGCCGGTCAAATACCTTCCTCTTTCCTGACCTCTCCTCAAACAGTTCAAAATGTGCTTGTGAGGAGTGTGGATATCACAAGTCATTACCAAGAGTGAGTGCCCTGCCCTTCCAGGGTCTCCCAAAACAAACAGCAAATGCTGCTGCCCCGGTGGGAACGGGTGGAAGCTGTTAGGGACTCTACTGTATTCCTCCAAACCCATGTGTTGAAGCCTAAGCCCCAAGGGGTTGGGGGTTTAGCTCAGTGATAGAGTGCTTGCCTAGCAAGCGCACGCACCTCAGAATATGGCCTTTGGAGGAGTCTTTCTGAGGAGGGTCAATACGAGGCCCTTGGAGTGGATCCGGATCCAGTCTCACTGAAAGAAGTGGAAATCTATGCACTCCCACAGATGGAAGACTCCAAGACGACAAGAGAGAAGGCAGCCATCTGCAGGCCAAGAAGAAAGGCCTCCGAAGAAGCGACCTCACTATCATCTTAGACTTGCAGTGACCAACAGGGAGAAAACAGAAGTCTCACTGCCCCTCAAGCCACCTCACTGGCAGTATTTTCACATGGCAGCTGTAGCGAGCTAACACAGACTGGTTGGACTTTCCCTTTTTCAGTGCCTGGAATTAAACCCAGGGCTTCATACACACTTGTTCTTCTACTGAGGTACAGCTCCAAGCCAAGCGCACATTCTCTATTTTAAATAAGGACGTCTGTTTTGTTCATCTGTTTGTTTTGTGACAGGGTCTCATGTAGCCCAGTCCACCCTCCAACTTAGTATGTGGCTGAGGCTGACTGACTGACTTAGTTACTTTTCTGGAGATACCACAACCAAGATAACTTATCAAGCATTTAATTTGGGGCTTAGAGTCCTTCCATCACGGCAGGAAGTATGGTGGCAGGTAGGTAGGCATGGTGCTGGATGGGGCAGTAGCTGAGAGCTTTCATACTTATCTACCAGTATGAGACAGTAAGAGCTAACTGGGAATGGCATGGGCTTTGGAAGCCTCAAAGCCTACCCCCAGTGACACATCTCCCCCAACAAGATCACACCTCCTGATCCTTCCCACACAGTTCCACCAACTAGGGACCAATCAATCAAATATATGAGTCTATGGGGGCCACTGTCATTCAGACCACCCACACTGGCCTTGAACATCTGATCCTCCCGTCTCCGTCTCCAGAGTACTGGTATCACAGGCATGTGACACCACAGCCAGCTAAGAAACCTGCTCTTTAACCTTCCCACTATATGTTTGCCAAACCAAAGCTCTAAACAGACTGAATCCTCCTGTATTCTCATCCTCACTTTGGACTGCTGGGCACATCGGACGCAAGCCAATTGCTAGTGCCCAGAAAACCCAGGCCTTTCAAGTTTTAATGGGAGTGGTGAGTTGGGCAGTGAGTATGAGCTCTGCAAAATAATGTTCCTAGAACCTGACATTCAGAGGAAGCAGGGGGAAAAAAACAGTGGTTCATACACTTGAGAAGTAGTTTAAGGCCATCCTCAAATTTGAGGCCATCTGGCCAGGCTGCAAAGAGATCCTGTCTCAAAATCAAAAAGGCCATCCTCTCTTGAAGCTGGACTGCCTCCAAGAACAAGAGTACTTTTTAAGAGATGTGACAAGGCTTCCACGCCTATGCCCTAGGTGGCCTTGCTATTATCTGTTGCGTTCCTAAGTTCAAGCTAAACTAAATGATTTGAGCCCCAAGAGGGCAATCCCAGCCTCCCACCAAGGGCAAGGCCTCCCACACGTGGATAAGGCCACCTTGGACCTTGCAGCCCAGGGCGATCCAGCTGCGGCTGCGTCACCTCTACCAAAACCCACAAAGAACAGACATGAGCAATAAACTGTTGTTTAAGTTACTGAGTTTGGGGACAGCTTGTTAAGTCAGCAGCTATCCAGTACATTAAGTTACTGAGTTTGGGACGGCTTGTTAAAAATCAGTGGCTACCCAGTACAGCCATCTCCACCCTGGAGACCCAGTGGAGACCCAGGCCTGGGGGAAAAAAACCTAGACATCCCTAAGGGAAACGCTTCATTTCTGTCCTAGGCTTCCTTCTGGCCCCTGCACTGTCGTCTTTTTTCTAGGTCAAAGATCAGCCCAGGGCATCACCCATGCTAGGCGAGGACTGTACACTAAAGCCACGCCCAAGCACAACTTGTCACCTCCTGAACACCGAACCTGGCATTAGATCCCGGGGACACAAGGACTGCTCTGGAAGAACATCCTGTCTAACCCGAGGAACGAGCCTGTCAACAGACTCATGGCTGTGATTCACCACGGAGAAAGACAGCTGGCGGGAAGAATCGGACCAGAAAGTAACGGATGTTTTTGTTTGTGTGCCTGAACATATGGGGATGCGTACGCACAAATGAACATTAAGAGGAAGAAAAAAAAAGAAACTGTCACCCTAAGCAATCCTTTTCAATATTGTTATTCCCTTCTAATTCATCTTCAAGAACATCACATAAAGGCTCACTTGGAAAAATGTTTCAGTACTTTACACCCATAAATGAGATGAAAAACATCACCACCCATACCTGCCTCCCGTCACCAAAATCGGTAATGACTTTTGCTGTTACGATGGAGGAGAAACAAACTCATCTTTCAAATAATGAATACCTGCCACTTTGGGAGGATATTGAAAAAAAAAAAATGCAACCTCCAAAGGCCACTGAAATCTAGAAGCTCACCTAATTAGACTGTTATTTATCAAGGAGAAGAGTTCTCTTTTGGATAGCAAACATGTTCTGTGGCCCTTGGGTCAATCTACAAAACTACAAGGTAGAATTACTATGAGTTCTAGGGCTGGAGAGTGGGAGATCTGTCACATCACTTCATTCTAGAGATGTGCCTTGGATTCTTAGAAACATGTCCCCCTCGAGCCTTACTGAATTATTAAAGACAACCAGCAAATAAAAATTACATACATTCAAGCTGGATGGCACATAATCTCAGCCCTCGAGAGACTGAGGCAGGAGGATCAACAGTTTGAGGCCAGCCTGGGCAATACAGTAAGATCCTATCTTAAGAGGAGGGAGAAAGAAAGAGGGGGGGAGTGGAAGAGATGGGGGAGGGGAGGGGAGGGAGACAGGGAGAAGTACCTAGTCAAAAGCATACGAAAGGATCTGGTATCACTCGAGGAAACATGCGATAACTCCCACAAATAAATTAGCATATGTCACGGATGTGTGTGTTTGTGTAAAGGTTGCTCTTAGCTAATTTCTAGTAAACACTGCAGGGTTAATCATAGCCACTGATGACCACATCCCTGGAACTTGTCGCTCTCACAACTGAGAGTCTGTGCCAAACATCTATCTCCCCTAACTCCCAACATATCCATTCCGTCTCACACTGGATACTCACCCCGCTGCGTCCCTCCTACCCTCCCCCTCCATTCTTTGGGATGTTACGTACAGAACTTAAGGCCTCACTCACAGCTAGCAGTGACGCTGTCCCTGAGTTTACCTCCAAGCCGCCAAGCTTTTGTTTTTATTTGGGGGAAGGTTCCTGTGGAAGCCAGAAGAGGGCATGCCTCCAGCTAGAATCATGGTGGTCAGGGGTCCTGGAGTACCCTGTAGGTGCCGAAGGGCAGTCCGTTCCAAGAGCAGCAAGCACTTTTTAACCCCTGAGCCATCTTCTCTTCAGGCCCACGTTTGTATTCTATTTCAGCTAAATCTTCACCTGTCTAGCGAGCCATGCCAGCCCTCCAAGTCAGACCATCTTCCGAGTCTGGATGGAGTGCGAGCCTCTTGAGCGTCTTAAAACCCGAGAGGATCCGAGGGGAGTTTGGAGTGCTCTACCCCGGCCTCCTCCAAATTCAGCAGTATGTTCTGGAACCTAATGTATAACGTTTCAAACACTTTAAAAGGAAGCCCTGACGAGTGTGCGCTGAGGACCACTTTTCTATCTCCTTTACTGCCTGGATATCCCCTCTCATTCTGCCCTTAACCCTCAACGGTGACGTCTCCCCTCTATGTGACTGAGACCTCAGGGCATCAAGACACGAGGGCATCAAGACTCAGTGCCAAGCCACCTCCCCCTCTTCCCATCACTACCAGGGCTAAAACACTTGGCAGCCACTTTAAGGTCAAGCTTCCTAGACAGACTTTTTTTTTTTAAGACAGGGTCTCACTGTGTGGCTCTGACTGACCTGGAACTCACTATGTAGACCAGGCTGGCTTCCAACTCACAGAGATCCACTTGCCTCTGCCCGCCCCCCTCCAGTGCTGGGATTAAAGGTGTGCACCACTATATGCACACACAGCACTACTGTTGGCTTAACAAAACAATGTCATGACCATCTGCCACCCTACCTGCTTGCCTGACTAACCTCGCCCAGGTACTAACCGGTATGAGCACCCCAACAACTTCTGTAGGTTAGAGGTCAAACATCCATCCTGGGCACTCACTAGAAGATTCTGTCTAGGGGATTGCTGACCATCTTCAAGACTCGCAGGTTCAAATATTAATGCTGGACACTCCCTTCAGAAATGTCTTAGGTTCTCTGGATACCTAAGACCTGACGGTAGACCAGTGGGGTCAGCCAGCTGAGGGTTAATGACCACCGACCGACCTGAGACCCACAGGAAGGGAGATGGTCTGGGCCACCTGCTGTGTCCTTGCCTCCAGACAACTGCTTCAAAGCCACCTCAGCTGGAGGGACTTACTGCCCTGACAAGTCAGTCACAAGCCAAGGTGGGTAGGAAAGCCTGACTTTATGCGCGGATGGAATCTCTACTTCCCGAGAGACTCCTGAAGATCTGAAAAGGCAAATAACATGTGCCCAGGTGCCGCAGGTCCCCTTCCCCTGGAATTCCTGAGTCCTCAAAATGGAATGCGGCCCGATCATACATAAAACGGTTAGGCAGATGTCTCAGTCCTGCTCCAAGCTTATCGGCTATATACTCCTACACATCCGGAGGACAGAGCAAATCTCAAGGCGATTAACTTGACCTTTATTATCTCCTAGCCAGCCCCTGATATATGTAGGAAAAGTCAAACGTTAGATGGATTCGCAAGGAAGAATAGGTCAGAGCCATTATAATCCAAAAGGTTTTCGACAGCCGAGACAGTAAGAAAGACTGGATGGCCAGTCCCTCCATTAGTCCCAGCACTAGGAAGGCAGGTGAATCTCTGTGTGGCCCTAGCTGTCCTGGATCTCACTCTGTAGACCTCTGAACTCCAACTCCGTATTTAATGGGGGGGGGGGGGGTCCTAAGTAACGAGAAGCACTCGAGCCAATGGGTCAACCTTCCGCACTCTAGCAGAGGTAGCCTGGAAGGAGTGGCCTTTGAAAGAAGATCCAGCTCCTCAGCTCAAGAACAGGCTTGTTGGCTTTGGCAGAAATGAGCAACTCTTTCCTCAAGCTATGGACTTGTGCACCCCGCAAAAGAACCCTGACAAGAGCCAGCTGGCTTTGGGGACGTCACAGTTTGCCAACCTTGACACTTCCCAGTCCACAGTGAGAAGTGGATCTTCCTTACAAACAGTACTGTTGGCTATTGGGACTCAGCTAACCTGTCCATCCAGAAAAAGGAGGGCAGGGGGACAAGAAAAAAGTTTCCCTGAGCCTTGAGGCCTGCCTCCGTGCCTAGTTAAAAAATTAAAAACAGCCTTTAATCCCAGCACTCGGGAGGCAGAGCCAGGCGGATCTCTGTGAGTTCGAGGCCAGCCTGGGCTACCAAGTGAGTTCCAGGAGAGGCGCAAAGCTACACAGAGAAACCCTGTCTCGAAAAACCAAAAAAAAAAAAAAAAAAAAAATTAAAAACAGCCGGGCGGTGGTGGCGCACGCCTTTAATCCCAGCACTCGGGAGGCAGAGCCAGGTGGATCTCTGTGAGTTCGAGGCCAGCCTGGGCTACCAAGTGAGTTCCAGGAAAAGGCGCAAAGCTACACAGAGAAACCCTGTCTCGAAAAACCAAAAAAAAAAAAAAAAAAAAAAAAAATTAAAAACAGATTCACACTTCACCTAAAAGGACTCAACTGTCTGCGAAGTTTGTGCTCAACACAAAGTTCTGCGGAAAAAGACAAAGAAAGGGTGCAGGAGCATGAACCAGAAGAGGGCAGAAGGGATGGAGAACTCGGGGAAAGGGAGGCCAGAAGCCTGCAGAGAACTTCTCCTTGGGCCATTTCTTTTTCTTTTTGTTTTTGTTTTTTCGAGACAGGGTTTCTCTGTGTAGCTTTGCGCCTCTCCTGGAACTCACTTGGTAGTCCAGGCTGGCCTCGAACTCACAGAGATCCGCCTGGCTCTGCCTCCCGAGTGCTGGGATTAAAGGCGTGTGCCACCACCGTCCTTGGGCCATTTCTAATGAAAGGGAAAACGCCTTCCCCCAACTCTACCTGGTTGCTATTTCTTGCAGCGTCTGGGAGCACAGCGTGACAATGCATTAACAGACACATGCTCGAGGAGCGGGGCCTTGGTGCTGTGTTCGGAAGCCCCAGAGGCACAAATCTCCAAGATCCCTTCGTGGGTGCCTTGGTTCTGGGATCTGGCTGGGCACCCTGGTGTAGGGACAGCTGCCCGAGAAAATAGGCACGTGGCCTGGCCTGGCCGCGCCGGCAGTAGCCCAAGGTTCAGCGTAGCGCCAGAAACTCTCCTGTTTTTGTGAGTTGTAAGAGGAGAAGCTTGGGGGAGGAGACCGGGGAGGGAAGACGCGCAAAGTGGGTGGGAGCAGCTGAGGGATGGGAGGGAAGTAGTGAGCCACGAGGATTTCATCATGCAAACGGGCCTGTAGGTTTCATCAGCGCCTCTACTAGGGCTCCGGGGCAAGCTGGGAATGCCCGGTTCCCGGAGGCCGGCCCCCTCCCGCGCCAACTCAGCTTCCTCTTCCTCCTCCACTTGGGCGAACTCAGCGCTGTGCCCTGCCCCCTAGACCCGAGGAACGTGTTGTTCTGCACAACCCCGGACAGACGCGGCGCCAGGCCCCTGCCTAGAGACCTCACTCTGTAAATCGGCTGCATGCCACAGGTAGCCCAGACGGGATTCTGGGGCAGGGAGCACCCTCAACGCCCAACTTCCATTAATGAGCAAATGTCCAACGCAAAACGAGGGTTGCCCGGGAAGGTTTAAAAAAAAAAGTGTGCAGGCGTCATTTATTACCAGGGAGATCAACTAAACTTAATCTCCAGGCCAGGCCCTTACCCTGCTCCGAGGGCCACCCAGACCCCCAATCCAGTCCCACCCTAGGACTGCCCTGACACCCACAGAGGCCGCACTTGAGCACATGGTGATCCTGGCAGAGTGCCTATCTGTGTACTCGGGCACTCTGCTGTCTCTCCTAGCAAAAAGCTAAAGCGGGCAGTGTGCAGCCCCCGTCTCCAGACCACGCTCCGCTACACCCAGAAGGCGGGCAACCCGGACGGTGGTGACCCTCCTGAGCCTTCCCGAAGCCCCTCGTCCGTTCTATCCAGCTACGGAACCCTGGGAGCGCCGCCACCCCCGTCGCACGTGCGATCGATCCCGGATGCCCGCGTGCCCTCCTGCCCCGGAGGTCGCCTGGGACCCCGGCCCCGCCGCCTTACCTCCCGGGGTGGTGCTGAAGAGCGTGCCGCCCGGGGTGGTGCTGTAGTCCCCGGGCGGGAGCTGCACGCCGTCGCCGAGGGCTACGCGGCGAGTGGGGATGGCCCGGCTGGGCGTCTGGCTGCAGCTGCTGCCCCCCGACATGTCTCCTCCGTGCCACCCACGACCCTCCAGCAGCCCCGCGACACCTCGGCCCAGCCCTTCTCGTGCCCGGCCCGCCCCTTCCGCCTGGGCTCCACGCCTCCTGAGCCTTGCGGTCCGCCCGGCCCCACCCAGCTCCGGCCCGCTGCCTGCAAGTGGTTCCCAGTTGCTGACCTAGACCGTTTTTGCCCTCTCCAGCGCGGGAACCCCAGAGTTGGCCCCTTGGATTGCGGGGTCCCTCCCCGAGGCACTGGGAAGAACTATATAGGGGTGACGGGGGGAGAAGCTCTCCGATTTGGTGACAGCGTTCTCAGTGCCCTAGACGGCCTGCTTTCTATATTAGGATGTGATCCCTCGATCCCTAGCCTTTCCTCTAAGAAGAAAGAAAGGGTGGGCTGATCCTTCGCCCCTCTTAACGTTTCTTTAGTTTTCACTGTGCGGTAGGAGTCAGAGCAGTGGCTGAACAATGCACATTCCTGGTGGAAGAGTAAGAGGGAACGAGCCAACCAGCTGGGAACTGAATATAAATCTGATGTGGAATGGGCAGGATGGGACCTCCGTAGAGGATGGGCTGGGGAGGACTGGACAGTTGGTCCAAGACGTTTCCCCAACAGTCCTCGAATTGGAGTCTACTCTTTGTCTGGTAGGAGGGGACAGGAAAAGTCAGGAGGATTGTCACGTCTGACAGGATGGAGAGTCTGTGTCAATCTCCACGTGGTAGGGAACGCCAGTAACCCCAGCACTGGGGAGGCTGAAACCCTAGGAGAATCACGCGTGACAGGACAGCCCAGGCGACTTAGTGGGACTCCATCTCCACAAAGCAAAGCAAGCAAACACACAACAACAACAACATAAATAGCAGAAAACTGAAGTTCAGAAAAAGCACAAGATCACACCGCTGAGGTAATACTGTTGAATGAATGCGAGTCTGTCTCTGTCCACGCTTGAGAACACCCTGGGCCACCTCCCTTTGGGAGAAGCATTTTGAAAGGAGTCTTGCTTTTGCCTCTGTTTGGTTCCCCTAGTGACCCTAGATTTCCCAGAACCAAGATTCCAGGGAGGGCCCTGCTTATACAGCTCAACATTCAAGCCAGGTATGGTACCACACACTTGTCCCAGCAATTGGGAGGAGGCTGAGGCAGGAGGATCCAGCGTCCTAGCCTATGCTACACAGCAGGACCCTGTCTCCAACAAAACAGAAGGCTTGAGCTGGGCGTGGTTAGCTCACATAGTCCTAATACTGGAGAATCTAAGGCAAGAGGATTACGGCAAAGTTGAGGCCAGGCATAGTTACTGAGAGTCTGAGGCCCGGGCTGGGCCAGACAATGTGAGATTCTATCTCAAAAAGTGAAAAAAAAAAAAAAAAAAAACAAACCTGAGGAGATTGTGGGGGGGTGTTGTTGGGAGACAATTTAGCTAGTATGTACTAAGTTCTGCGTTAAATCACAGGCATCACACAAACCCTGAATGTGGTGGGACTTTGTAAACTCGTAATCCCAGTACTCAGGAGGTGAGGCTAGGAGGACCAGACAGATGTTCAAGGCCATCCTCAGCTATGAATCTGTAGATAAGACCCTGTCTCCATTTTAGAAAGAAGTAGGGAGGAAGGGCGTCTAATGTCCACAAAGGAACTGAAAGACTGGAGACATCTAAGCTTGGGCCCTCTTGGGTCCTCATCAGAAGCCCCATAGTCCCTTGCACAAAGACAGCTACTGTGGTGGTTTGAAGAAGAATGAATGGCCCCATAGGCTCATATATTGGAATGATTAGTCATCAGAGAGTGGGACTCCTTGAGAAGGATTAGGAGGTGTGGCCTTGATGGAGGAGGTATAGCCTCGTTGGAGGGGGTACGTCACTGGGAGTGGGCTTTGAGGTTTCAGAAGCCCAAGTCAGGCCCAGTGTCTCTCTCTCTTCCTGCTGCCTGCGGATCCAGATGTAGAGAGCTCTCAGCTACTTCTCCAGCATCATGCAGTCTGCCTGCCTGATGCCGTGCTTCCTGCCATAATGACAGTGGACTAAACCTCAACTAAATGCTTTCTTTTATAAGAGTTGCTGTGGTCATGATGTCTCTTCACAGCAACAGAACACTGGCTAAGACAGCCACCCCTAAGGATAAGGCACTTGGGGAGGTTTAGGAGATAAAGATGATTACTAACAAGCCTTCAACCACAGCGAAGAGGGCCCTGGGCCTGAGGCCCCAGCCTTGGTAGTTCCATTAAGTAGCCCTCGGGTCTTCAGTTAGCTTCTCTCCTCCAAGGACACTGAGCATGGCCATTTTATAGCTTTTTTACAAATTCCCTGCTGAGTTCTGTTTCTTGCAGACCCATTTTGCCTATGGTGATTTCTGCCTCTTTCAGAGCAGGAACTCATTCATATCACGTCTTTTAATTGAATATAAAAGAATGTAGGGGTTGAGATGGCCAAGCAGATAAAGGTACTCATTGCCAAATCTAATGACCTGAATTCCATCCCTAGAACCCACGTGGTGGAAGGAGAGAACAGATTCCCACAAAACGTCCTCTTCCCTCTACGTGAGCACCATAACATGTGTTTACTTGCATAAAATAAATAAGTGTAAAAGAAGTTTTAATGGCTCTAAGAAGCTGGCATGGTGGCTGACGTGGGTTCTCCCAGTACTCAGGAGGTGGAAGCAGGAAGACCAGGAGTTTAAGGTTATCTTGGGCTACACAGCACAGCATGTGCAGCCTGGGCCATATGACCCTGTCTAAAAGAGGTGTTGAGAGAGAAAGACCCCCTCACAGACATGGTCAAGCCAACACTTCTCACATCAGATGTGGAAGTGAAGATTTCTCACAAGAGCCAAGTGATCCCACTGCATAGACTCTCCCGGATCTAGTCTGACCCTGCCTCCCTACAGACAGTGTCAGACCGGCCGACTTGAGGTTGTAGTCACAGCTTCCAGATGCCAGTCACAAGAGGAGACAGTGTCCTGTGTGTTTGGAAGTGCTGGTTATCCGTTGAATTCCCACAACTGCTCCTCCGGCTTGAATACTTTGCCCTTAGCAGTTCCTAGATCTCAGGAAAGAGCCTCAATTACACTCCCTGGTTCATTATGAAGAACATTCTAACTCTGCAGTAAACAGTCTGACTGGAAGATGCCCAGGGCCAGGCATGGGAGAAAATTTCCCACCTTTCTAGTGTTGTGTAACTCTTTGCCTCCAGTTGAAACATTCTCTGTTGAAGGGAGAAGGGAGGCTCATGTAACTCAGAAAATAAATTAAACTTACTGGACTCAGGAAGTTTCAAAAGACTAAGAAGTTAGAAAGTCACAAGACAAAGGCAGCCCCTCCCCCAAGGTTATCTAAACAGTAAGCAGCTACTTGGGAGAGGGAAGTCTCTGGTAGAGCAGCCTGCAAGTTATTCACAGATCTCAAGGGATGGAGCCTTCATGAGTCATCATACTGGACGGGCTTTTCGGTGACACATTTGCTTTGAGTCATCCATGCTCCTGTAAGTAACCTTAAGAAACCCATTGCTTTGTGATGGTAGAAATAGGTGGAATCATTCCTATGGCCTGCCATTTGTGAATAGATGTTCACATCTCCCCAGGGAGTCACACAGCATCTGGTCGTGCCACCCTCCAGGCATGATGACAACATGTTCAGCTACCAGGATTCTCCTTCCCCTCCCTTCTGTCCTTTTGGGAGGCTGTGGAGGCTTCCTTACCTAGGCATGATTGATTACAGTGTAGGCCGTTGATAGTCAAGTAAATCTCTAGCCTTTGTCCCTTCCCTGAAAGTTGAAGATGAAGCTGGAAGTCTCAGCCTTCTGATCATGTCTGAGTCTTACGAGTGACCCTATCCTAAAGCTGTCTAGGGACATCCCCTGACTGAGCTAATAGGTTTTTTTTTTTTACTTTACATATGCATATAATATGTTTTTGATCAAACCCACCACTAGCCCCTCCCCTCCAAGTCCTCCCATATCCCCACCACTACTTTCCCTCCCAAATTTCTGTTTCTTTTTTTAAACCCACAGAGTACTACCAGTATGTGCATAGGTCTGTGATGTCCAGAAAATGCTGTTTCACAGCAGTTGTCCCCTATGTCTGGCTCTTTCGGTCTTCCCACCCTACTCCTTGATGATCCCTGAGCCTTAGGGCCAAGCACTCTTCAATCTCTGTTACCTGTCTGTCTGTCCAGTCTTCTTGTTGTTGTTGTTGTTGCTGCTGCTGCTGCTGCTGCTGCTGCTGCTGCTGCTACTGCTGTTTTTGAGACAAAGTCTCCCTATGCAGTCTTGGTTGGCCTGGAGATAACACTATGTAGACCAGGTTAGCCATGAACACATGGAGATCTGCCTGCTTCTACCCCTGGAGTGCTGGGATTAAAAATGCACACCTCCACACCTGAGCTACAATCTCTTATTCTCTGCCCACTGACCGGTTGTATAGCTCTGTGTCAATCACCATCCACTGCAAAAAGAAGCTTCTCTGATGAGAAGCTGTCCTAATCTATGGTATAAATCTATTCATATTTAGGGGCAGTTTAATACTATGTTCGTTTAACAGGATAGTAAAATAGTAAGTTTTCCCCTGGGTCCTATTACCTACTCAGCCACAGGTTCTGGGCCCAGTTAACAGCACCAGGCACGCATTCCATTTGTGGAATGAGCCTTAATCAAGCCAATAGTGTCTTGCATACTAATTTATTATTCCTAGAGTCCAGGGGTTTAAGGAACTGTATGATAGGACACTGGACAAAGACAAACATGTGTTTCATGATATCATAGAACTGTTCCTAGGGTCAAGGAGCATGTGTTTGGTCACTCTCTGTGGCTCTCACAGCACCTACCTGAGGTCAATGGGCATCCGTTTAGGGGTTACCACTACCGCTCAGAGGCAAATCCGTTTCTTTCTGCCTTCTCTTTAAACATGATGCAAACTATAATCATGGCTTTGGCATCGTGACACCACGTGTAACCGAGAAAAGAAAGGAGCGTTTACTGAAGCCCTCCAGCCCCCACACTGTGAAAGTCTTGAAGCTGACAGAGCCCTCACAGGGGCACCACACCGCTCAAGTCAACATTACCCTCATTTCACACAGAAGGAAAATGAGATGTGAGTTGAGGGTGTGGGTTAGTCCACCCATGGCCAAAACCCAAGGTCAAATATCTCCATACCTCCCTTAGTATGAAGACACAGACTTAACCACCACTCCAGTGAGTTCTAAACTATGGAATGCTGAATCGTAGCAAGGAGCCTGTGAAATCTTTAGCTCAAGGGGGTTTTGTTGTTTTGGTTTCTTGAGATAGTGCTGTGGGATCCTGTACGCTGTGAATATGCGGTGTTCTCATTGGTTGATAATAAAGCTGTTTGGCCAATGGCGAGGCAGAATAAGGTTAGGCAGTACAATCAAACTGAAGAAGCAGATGAAGAAGGGTGGAGTCAGGGCAGAAGCCAGCCAGGCGCCAGGGAAGCAAGACCTGTAGAAAATGAGGTAACAAGGCACAAACCACGTGGCAAAGCATAGATAAGAAATATGGGTTAATTTAAATGTAAGAGCTAGCTAGTAATAAGCCTGAGTCATCAGCCAAGCATGTGTAATTAATATAAGCCTCTGAGTAATAATTTGGGAAGCAACCGCTGAGTATAATCAGGGATACAGGACAGAAAGCTCCACCTCCAGTTATAAGATAGGATCTCCTGGAGCCCAGAGACTGGCCCTGAACCGTAGTACAACTGAAGCTGACCTTGAACCCCTGATCTTCCTCCTGAGTTACAGGCTGGAGAGTGGGATTTAGTGTGGAGTTAAACAACCCCCAGAGAATGGCAAGGGAAGCAGTGGACGAAGGAACAGTATTAGCTTGTCTGCTAGGACAAAATACCGCAACTGGAGCTTGAACACCAGACATTGATTTTTTTTTCCCCCAGTCTAGAGACTAGAATGTCTCAGATGAAGGTGCCAGCTGCTTTGGTGTCCACTGAAGGCTCTCTTGCTAATTAATTATTGGATGGTTACCTTCCTGCTGGGTCCTCCCTCAGCAGACAGAGGATGTAAGCTCTGGTGTCTCTTCATCATCTTATAAAGAGACTAATCCCCCTGTGGGGCGACCTGATGACCTTCTAAATCTACTACTCTCCAAAGGTCATCCCTCTCAACATTATCACATTGGGATTTAAGACATGAACACGTGACTTTGAACATTCAGTTCTACACGGGTGCCTAGAATGGGCTCCTTGTCTGGGTAATGGCACTGGTCCTCTGCCCAGGAGCCTGGTGAGGCTTCAGTGTGGCTGCCTTTGCCTTCTCTTCATCTGACTCACCCTGAATCCCAGCATTCCTCCTTCCAGCTTCCTATCATCTAACATAACCAGCACTGTTGGTGATGGCATGCATAGGTCTCCAAGCTGATGGCAAAGTGTTAATTCCAGGCGTTTATAGACAGAAAGGTCCTGGGTTCAAGTCCACTTTCTATGTATGTGGACTTCACAAATCACTTTGAAAAAAGGGTGACTGGAGTTGCCTGTATAAAATGATAGCCTGCATGGGGCCATGGCAGAGTTACAGGGACTGTAAAAAGCATCGCAGAAACCTACCTTCCAGTTCTGGGGCCTGGACAGCTGTCTGAACCCAGACATCTCCCTCATCTGAGGCATAAAATATGGCAAACGGAGACATGTATTATGTGCGTAAGTGTCCTGGAGGCCTCGCGACCTTCTAGAAGATCGCCTGGTCTCTAAGTCCTGGGTCAGAGGTTAGCACGTACACATGAGAAAGCCCGTGAATAAATAAAAAGGAAAGAAGGGCCTGTGATGGGAAGGGGCTTGGTTGGAAACTGCTTTTCTGAAGCCACAGTGGAGCGTGGGAAGTGTAAGAGGGACACAAGAGGCCACCATCAAAGGAGCGATGCCCCAGAGTTGCTTTGTAGCCTTTCAGCTCCGGGACCAGGGCGCCCTCTAGCGCCGTACTGCTTGCTCTACATTTTGCTTTGTTTAACCTCTGACCAAGTCAAAAGAAATTTCTTTTCAATAAAATCGGCTCAGGGGTTGGAGTGGTGGCCCAGTCGGCGGTTAAGAGAATTTGATGTTCTTGCTGAGGATTCGAGTTCAGTTCCCAGGACCCACAGGGTGGCTCACAACCATCCTGAACTCCAGTTCCAGGGAATCCGACATCTTTTTCTGACCTTCGAGGCACACCCATAGTTACACAGGCATACATGCAGGCAAAGCACACATGCACATAAAAAAATAGAAATCAATGAAATAAATACATAAAGGTGTTTCTTAAATTGACCAGTAGGAAAGGGACCTAATTTCTCTGTTATCCTTTGGCCTACTGTCTCCTCCTCGTGACCATCGGTCAGGCTCATCAGCCTTAAGGTTGCCTCTTCCTTGGCAGATCTGGTTGCCAGAGCTGTGTCCTCCTGCCCCGTGGCTCTGAGTTAGTAGTTTTGCCTTTGCCCTCAGCCCTTTCTGGTTTTCACTTTGGCTTAGAAAGGACTTCGAGGAATCTTCCTAAGCAGGTGTTGTACAAGGGCGAGCATCTTATTTCTGATGAGCAAGCGGGAACATGAAGATAACTGTCTGACAAATTGAACAGCATCTTTTCTTCTTCTTAAGCCACTAGCATGTGCCACAGTAGCAAAGAAAGCTAGACTGAGCATCCTGAATGACAACAGGCTCCTTTCATGTCTGCTGATAAAGAGCCTGTGACCTTGGACCCCACCCACAAGCCTCCCTGCCTCCCATATAAAGAAGGATGCAGGATCCGATAACTATGGGCAGTATGAAGCTGTAACTCAGCCACCGCCTTTGTGAGAGTTGGTGGTCAAGGCAGTTGTGATTAAAATAAAAGATACTTCCCCCAAAGGGAGAACACACAGCCCTGATGATTCCACTGGGAAATTCTGTTTGTTCTGTTTTGAAACAGGACAGGGTCTCACTCTGTAGGCCTGGCTGGCCTGAAACCCACTGTGTGGAGCAAGCTGACCTCAGACTTGCAGTAACCCTCCTCCCTCTGTTCCCAAGTCCCAGGGTTACAGGTGTGAGCCACCACACCTGGCTTCGCACTGGAACATTTTACAAATGCTCAAAGAAAAATAGACACCCAATTTGTTCAGCTCCTCCAGAACACAAGAACATCTTCCAGTTCGTCATTCTACAAGGCCACTAGTACCATACCAAACAAGACCGAGTCAGCATGAAAAGGAGGACTCTTCACTAACATCTCTCCTGAACTCAGATGCAAAACACCTGATTAGCTCTCCACTAATTTGGAAGTCCCCTTGAGGAGAAGCCGGATTAGAAATAAACAGCAGCACTTTCCTAGCTTCTTGGTGGCTAGGAATCCAAGCAACTCGAAAAACCCCTGACCAAGGGGGCGATTGAGGAAACACCCCGAGAGCTGGAGAAACCCAGCACTGAGCCCACGTGGCGTGGCAGAGAGGAGTAGCCGAACACAGAAGAGAAAACATAGTGTAGAAAAGCCCACACGGGGAAAGAAGCAGAGGAGAAAGGCAGCCTGAACTTGGCTGATCCGAGGGTGCTCTGTGGAGTTCTCCAGAGAAGCCTACCTCTGTAGGAGGCTCCCTCCCAAGCCGTCTGCTTCAGAGATATGTCCCTATGGGTGTCTTTTCTCCCGTGCTCACAGTAGGTATCACCACACTATCCTACCCTGCTTGTGTCTGTGGGCCAAGTCTGGGCCTGGCTAAACATCACTAACGCTCTCTAAATACAACAGATTCAAGTGAGAGAGAGAAGGTGAGGAGGGAGCTCACCTTGCTTTTCAGGCTGGAAGCTTAGCTTTGCTGAGGAAGGGGAGTGAGGTCTGGGATTTTGTTTGTTTGTTTTAGGGGGGTTGTTTTGTCTTGTTGGGTTTGTTTTGGGTTTTTTTTGTGGGGAAGGAGTTGTTTGTTTGGTTTGGTTTGTGTTTGTTTTTTTGAGACAGGGTTTATCTATGTAGCCCTGGCTGCCCTGGAACTTGCTTTGTAGATCAGGCTGGCCTTGAACTCATGGAGATCTGCTTGCCTCTGCCTTTAGCTGGGACTAAAGGCGTGCGTCACCACGCCTAGCTGACAGAGGTCTGAGATTCTGATAAGGAGCTCAACTCAAGGCCATGTGCACTGGAGCTGGGGTCATATCAAGCTAATCTGTCCTCTTCTAAGTAAACTGTGGCCCAGCCAGCTTGGGCTTGGGCCACCTTCTCCCAGGTAGCAAGGAAAGAAACAAAGCTGTTGCAAACCACTCCCCTGACAATGCGTCGAGCCACACACTAGAAAATTCCCTCATGGACATGCCCGCGGGCTTCCCGGTCCTATTGGGCGTCTTATGGTCAGTGAACACCAACCTTGAGACATCGAAAGCTTCATCTCTGCCCAGCACTGGATGCTGAGCCCATCATCTAGAGCAAGACGGAGAAACCTGCCGCCGTTTGAATAATTAGGATGTCCCTCCCTAGCAGCTCTCTGCTTTGGAGCCAGTGAGGCAGGCGATCTGTCTCCACCCTCATGTGTTGATGTTTTCTCTTTCGGAACTCAGTAGTAGCTCATTAAAGGCTTGGGCAGGGAAGGGGGGGGGCGGGGAAGAAATGGAAAGGTGACTGAAATGTAAGGCAGACATCAAAGAGTGTGCTGTGGGCTGCAGGCATTTGCGGAGATGACGTGTTTTGTTTTTATGTTGAGGGGGGGTGGAAGAAACTGAAAAGCTTACGCTTGGAGAAGGCTGGGCTACACAAGGAATCTGAGGCAAGTCCAGGCTACATTGTAAGAGTCTGCGGTTGTTGTTGTTGTTGTTGTTTGTTTTTTAAAGGGGGGGTGGGGGGATTATGCTAGGAGGATTTCCTTCTGCAGCCTATAGAGGGGACCCAGATAGGTGGCTGAAGAGAACCCCTAGTGTGGAGTAGGAGTTCTCTATCCTAGGTGGTGTGCATGGGGTCCAACACTCTTCCTGCTCCCTACAAAGCCAGGAATCCCTTCACCCTCCGCATCACCCTGCAGTCCTTCCTCTGATGCCTTCTCCGGGCTACTGCTAGGTTGGGTTGCTATTTCCTCCTAATCGAAACACTCCAAGTGGGAGGAGAGCTGCTCGTAAGACTCAGGAAGCCATCCCAGGAGGCTGAAGATGCACAGACAGTGAGCAGCTTCTTGCCACCCACCCACTGCCGAGGCAATACAAAGAGTAACCAATCGGTAGAGGGGAGGGCGTGCGAGCATGTGTGCATGCATGCGTATGTGGGTACGTGTGAACTTGCACGCGTGAGTATGTGCTGGCAGAACTGCTTAAAAGTTGTACAAACGGGGTTGGGGATTTAGCTCAGTGGTAGAGCGCTTGCCTAACAAGTGCAAAGCTCTGGGTTCGGTCCTCAGGTGGGGGGGGGGGGGTGTGCAAGCAATTGTAAGTGGTCACTCCTACCGAGGTGAACTGCCTTTGGATCACCATAAACATGTAAGTGACCCGGTGCTCCTGGAAGTAATCCAAGAAACTCTTGTGTTCACCCAGCAAAATCATAGGTAGAATCATTTCTGGTATGTCTTTGGTGCCTTACTGGGGGTTTGTTCGTGTCTCCCCAGGAAAAGTCTTTACACACGATATTGGCCTCTGGTGGCATCACAGCATTGCCATTGCTTTCGAATCTGAGGTTGGATGTATGTGAGTAGAAAACCAAACCAAGGCCAAAATTAGCCTGAAATGATCCGTGGTTGGTTGTGCAGACCCTCACAGAAATAGTGGCTGTCTTGACCCGGCATGGCTTGAGAGCTGAGTGGGCCATCTCATCGCAGGCCTTTCTTCACGTTTCTCTTGAACAACTAACTCTCCATTGCCCTGCAAGATTCCCAGGCTGGCCCACCATAGTACACACACACACACACACACACACACACACACACACACACACACACACACACATCCTTTTGGGGAAGCCTATAAAAGGCTCCTGACAAACATTTAAGTAGTTACTAACAGTAGGCAGCTGACTTGTACATCCTCCAGCTGACCTCTCCCAGATGCCAGGCTCCGCTTTACCAAGAAAGGACAGTGATCCCTGGGGAAGATCTCTCCCAGTAGAGGAAGGACTGGATGCACTGGTCTGCTAGCATGAAATGTGGGAAGAGGTTGAAACAGGAAGTGGGACTGTTAGGAAAGATCTATCTGTCTACCTACCTACCTATCTACCTCTCTATCTATCTACCTATCTGTCTGTCCGTCTGTCTATCTATCTCTCTTCCCCACCCCACTGGGAAGTAGGAGGTGGGAAGGATATAGTCATGAGGAATTCTTGAAAGCAAGCCAAAAAATAGCAGCTGCCCACTTAATTCACGACATTCCTAAGACTTTAGACTCACTCTTGTCCTCACCCAGGGGCAGAAGGCAGATGTCTGCCAGCTGCCTCTGGACTTCCACATAGAGTATTCAGAACTGTGGGCCTCTTGCGGCTAAGTGGAGCACATCTGATTCACCACATGAGAAGCCAAGGACTTCCCCAAGAAGCCTCCACCAGCAGCCTGAATTAGCACCTGTACTAGCTTTTGGTGGCAGTGACAAAATAAGAGATTCAAGCTTGTGAGAATGAAACGTTTGTTTTCTCTCAACGTTTCAGGGGATTCAGCCATGGCTGTGGAGCCGTATTGCTTTAGGCCTGTAGTGAGGCAGTATATCATGATAGAAGCATTCCGTAGGGGAGGCCTAGTCACCCTAGGTGGCCAGGCAGCTAAAGGAAACATGAAGGAGCCAGGGGCCTAACGTCCCCTTCAATGGTATGTCCCCACTGACAGCTTCTTCCAACTAGTCGCCACTTCTTCAAGGTTCTAGAACATCCTGGTAGTGGCGTAGGCTGGGGACCAAGTTCTTAACACACTGGCTTAGGGGCACATTTCACATCCAAACCATAGCAATCCAGACAGGCTCCCCACTGGTCTATAGAAAGTTGAGCTATCAACAAACTGGGAACGAAGTTCTTAACACCCTGGCTTAGGGGGCACATTTCATATTCAAACCATAGCAACCCAGACAGGCTCTCCACTGCTCTACAGAAAGTTGAGTAGTCAACAAATGTCAAAGTGAACATAAGAGGGTCAGACCCAGGGATGTCTAGTGGGCTCAAATCTGTCTTAGGAGCCTTCAAGCCTTGCAGGAATATTGACAGCAAGCTGCGTGTTCACCTCTATCGTTACACCATCAAGGCTGCCTTCCCCCATCTTTTCACCCTGCACCTGCTCTTTTTTCCGTTTCTCAGGAATCCTGCCTTCTGCTCCTCCAGGCTGGAGGGATCCATACCATCCACATCCTGCTACCCTTAACAGAAAGCTATAAATAAAAATGCCTCTTCTTTTTCATTTAGTCCCAACAACATAATACTGGAAACTTGCATTCACTTTTTATTATGGACTGTCTCCAACACAAACAAAAGCAGAGAGGATAGTATTTCTCCTCCCATGACCATTACCCATCTCGCATAATGACCAATATATGGACAACTTCATTCTGCCGCTGTATTATTTTTAATGGGATCCGTGATCTTACCATTCAATATGTAGACAGCCTCTATCACTTAAAGATAAAGGTTGACCATTAAAATTATAAACTCAATAACCTCACCCCTAATAAATCAACCCAGGGTGGAGATGGTTGATTTCACAGTGGTACTTCATGCTTAGTATATTCAAAGGCTTTGGTTTAGTGTCCAGTACCACCAAAAAAAAAAGATATTTTATTATTTTTTGTGTATGGGTGTTTTACTTGTGCCTGGTGTAGGTAGAGCCCAGAGGTGGGCATTTGCTCCCCTCTAAGCCACTATATGGATGTTGGGAATTGAGCCTGGATCCTCTGAAAGAGCAGCCAGTGTTCTTAACTATTGAGACATCACATCTCTCCCGCCTAGTGCTAACTTTGTAACCATCTAATTATACAGTCAGTGTTCCTGAGTTGCCTTGTAATAGTTTCTCAGCTTTTTCTCCCTCTGTTTTATTGTTTGGGGATTTCATATGGTTTGTGTCCATCCAGTAAAATTACAGCAATAGGTTCTCTCCTAGGGCTATGACCACTATGACCCACAGGGTTTTGGTCCTGATAGCAGTACCAGACTTGAGTCCCTTCCTCCAGGTCAGGCCTTAAATCCAATCAGAACGTGGTTGGGATTGGTGATAGCTAATCTTGGCTGTCAATTTGACTGCGTCTGGAATCTACTAAAACACAAGCCTCTGAACACTCCTGTCAGGAATTTTCTTGATTAGATTGTTTTAAGCAGTGTCTTAGTTACTGTTCTATTGCTGAAGAGACACCATGACCAAGGCAACTTGTAAAGGGAAGCTGTGCTGGCTGGTTTTGTGTGTCAACTTGACACAAGCTAGAGTCGTCAGAGAAAGGAGCCTCAGCTGAGGAAATGCCTCCATGAGATCCAGCTGTAAGTCCTTTTCTCTATTAGTGATTTATGAGGGAGGGCTCAGCCCATGGTGGGTGGTGCCATCCCTTGGCTAGTGGTCCTGGATTCTACAAGAAACCAGGCTGAGCAAGCCATGTGAAACAAGCCAGTTAGCAACACTCCTGCATGGTCTCTGCATCAACTCCTGCCTCCAGGATCCAGCCCTGTTTGGGTTCCTGTCTTGACTTCCTTCAGTGATGAACAGGAATGTGGAAGTGTAAGTCAAATAAACCCTTTCTTGCTTTTTGGTCATAGTGTTTCACTGAAGCAATAGAAACTAAGACAGAGGCATTTAATTGAGGGCTTGCTTACAGTTTTAGAGGGTAAGCCCATGATCAATTTGGTGGAAAGCAGAAAGGCATAGTGCTGGAGCTTTACATCTTGATCCTCAGGAAGCAGAGAGAGAGAGAGAGAGAGAGAGAGAGAGAGAGAGAGAGAGAGAGAGAGAGAGAGAGGAGAGGAGACTGGGCCTATCATGGGCTTTTGAAATCCCAAAGCCCACCCCCAGTGACCCACTTCCTCCAACAAGGCCTACCTCCTAATCCTAATCCTTCTCAAGCAATTCCACTCCTTGGTGACTAAGCAGTCAAATATATGAGCCTCTGGGGGCCATTCTCCCTCAAAGCACCACATGCAGAAAGACCCACCCTAAATGTGGGCAGTACCTCCTGGTGGCAGCCCACCAAAAAAGGCATAGAAGAAGAAAACTGCTTTGGGCCTGCCTACCCTCACCGTCACCGGCAAGTTAATCTGCTCTATTCTTGCAGCATTCCTGTGGTGGTCTGAATGAAAATGGCCCCCATAGCCTCATAGAGAGTGACACTATTAGGAGGTGTGACCCTGTTGGAGTAGGTGTGGCCTTGTTGGAGGAAGTGTGTCACTGGGGAGTGGGCTTTCAGGTGTCAAATGCTCAAGCCAGGCCCAGTGGCTCTCTCTTCCTGCTGCCTGAGGATCCGGATGTAGAACTCTCAGCTGCCTCTCCAGCACCATGTCTGCCTGCATGCCACCATGCTTCTTCTACTATGAGGACAATGGACTAAACCTCTGAACTGTAAGCCAGCCCCAGTTAAATGCTTCCCTTTATAAGAGTTGCACTGGTCATGATGTGCTGTGGGATGTTCTGTATGTCAAATGTGTTGCTGATTAGTCAATAATTAAAACACTGATTGGCCATTGGCTAGGCAGGAAGTATAGGCGGGACAAGGAGGAAAATAAAGCTGGGAAGTGGAAGGCTGAGTCAGAGAGACACTGCCAGCCGCCATGATGAGAAACAGCATGTGAAGATGCCGGTAAGCCACGAGCCATGTGGCAAGGTATAGATTAATAGAAATGGATTAATTTAAGCTGTAAGAACAGTTAGCAAGAAGCCTGCCACGGCCATACAGTTTGTAACCAATATAAGTCTCTGTGTTTACTTGGTCGGGTCTGAGCGTCTGTGGGACTGGCAGGTGAGAGAGATTTGTCCTGACTGTGGGCCAGGCAGGAAAACTCAAGCTACAATGATGCCTCTTCACAGCAATAGAAACCCTAACTAAGACAATTCCTTCACCAATATATTATAACCAACTCCTTTGGGCTTCTGATGTAGACTGAAGATCCACAGCCCTCCAGCAGTCCTCCAGGTCATCCGTAGTAGGGTGGGAACCGCTGAGACATCTAGCCTGAAGAACTGAGAAACTCCTGGATTCTTGACCTCTCCAGTGTGAGGCAGCTATAGTTGGACAACCCAGACCATATCCTATAAGCCAATCTAATAAGTCTCCTTTTACACACACACACACACACACACACACACACACACACACACACACACACACACACACTCATTCTATCAGTTCTACACCTTTAAGAGACCACTGACTCTAAATGCCACGAGAATAGCTTTATTCATCATTGTAGTTTGCAGGGTTCAAAGCCGGGTAAGACTGACATTACTTTTCTCTGCTGGTAGCATTCATAGAACCTTCCAGCACTATGAAATCTACCCAGTACGATGAAGCTTCCATGTTAGCACCAGCTTGATGTCTACATGTTCTATGACTCGAGTATGTGGTATCATCAGCAATAAGGCCTTACTGTCACGTTCTGGAGGACAACCAATTGCAGTAGCTTGAATACTGGGGAGGCTATGGGACCTAACAGACCAACTCCAAAACAGGAAACCCACTCCTGGCACTGGGCTTTTTATTTGTTTGCTAGTCTATGGTCTCTGTGAGGGACATTGTGCCCACATTATAGGGCAACTCGATTTCAACTCGTTTTCATATATGTGTACTATATATGCACATGTATTTTAGGAAACTTCTACAGTAGCAGGCTTCCACCTAAGCTCTTTATGGTAGTTATTCCTCCTCCCAAACTCACTCCTCTCCCCTCCCCTCCCCTTCCCCTCCTCACTTAAGCCTTCTTGTCCCATTATTTCTCATTCCCCCTTTATACCACTGGCATGAAAGAGTCTTTAATGGTGGTGAAACATCATTTCATTTTAGCGAGTTTATTTTTATCTCTTATGTGTTTACGTTTTTATCTCAAATAACTTTTGAGACAGAGTCTCACTATGTATCCCAGGCTAGTCAAGAACTCACGGCCCTCCGACTTCAACCTCCCAAGACAGGATTGCAGGCATCTGCCACCACACTGGCTGTTTCGACAATTTTTAAGTGGACAGCTCAGAGGCATTCATTACAAACAGAGTATTGTGCAATCATTGTTTCTATTTATGTTTAAATGTTTTTCATGACCCCAAATAGAAATTCTGCTCCCTTTAGGGTTGGGCAACACTTCCCTCTTCTCCCTTCGGCCCCTGATTAACTCTCGCCTACTTTCTGTCTCTGTCGGTTTGCCTATTCTGATTACTTCATGTAAGGGTACTCACACAAGATTTGTCGACTCATGTCTGACTTATTTTCTCTAGCGTAATGTCTTCAAGATCTGTCCATGCTGTAGCAATGTGTCAGAGCCTCATTCATTTTAGAGCTGAGAACCCATTTGTACACATCCACCAAGCTTTCTGGGTTTTATTGTTTTGTTTTGTCTTGTTTTTTTTTTGCTGCCATCAACATGGTGTGTAGGTTTCTGCTTGGGTCCCTTTCCACTTCTCTTGGTTGTACAGCTTGAAGTGGGGTTGTGAGATCAGGCCGAAATGCAGTCTTTAACTTTTTTTTTGTGAAACAAAGTGTTTTCCACAGCGACTACACCATTTTACACCCCTGCCAGCTGTAATTGCAGGAGGGTCCCCAACTCTCAATGGCCTTTTCAATACTCATTTTGTTGTTTTTAATTTTCATCATCCTAGTAAGCATAAAGTCATCCTCAGTCTGATTTTGATTTCCCTTTCCCTGATAACTGGTGATATTGGACATGTCTTCATGTGTGTGTTGGCCATTTATGTATCTTCTTTGGATACGTGCCTATTCAAGTCCCTGTCCCTTGATGATCATTCCCTATGTCCATTATTTCAAGGAAAAATGCTAGTGACTTAAGAACATTCCCATGGATGCAAGTGTGCCGTGATGCAATTTTAGTGTCCAGTTTTCTGGTTCTAAAGCGTAGTGTAATAGAAAGGATCCCAATCCAAAGTAAAGACCCTGAGAGATCAGGACATGCCATAGATGCCCCTTGAAAGCGTCAACACACAAAAGCAGGGTGCTGGGCAAGACTGCTTATTGTGGTGAGTAATTTCATTTGTCACTATTATATAACTCAGCTAAGGGATGCCCACATGTGGTAGTTTGAATGTGAATGGCTCCCATAGGCTTGTGTATTTGAATACTTGGTCCCCAGTTGATGGGACTGCTTGGGAAAGCTTAAGTGGTGTGGCCTTGTTGAAAGGGACGTGAGGTGTGTCACTTGGGCGTGGACTTTGCAGTTTCAATAGCCCATGCCATTCCCAGTTACTGTTTTTCTGTCTCTCTGTCTCTGTCTGTCTTTCTGTCTCTCTCTGTCTCTTTGTCTCTGTCTCTCTGTCTCTGTCTGTCTCTTTGTCTCTGTCTCTCTCTGTCTCTCTATCTGTCTCTCTGTCTCTGTCTCTCTCTCTGTCTCTCTCTGCCTTGTGGATCAGATGTAAGCCCCCAGCTACTGTACCAGTACCCTGCAACCCTGTCTACCTGCCTGCCTTACTGCTGCCGTGCTCACCACTACGATGGTCATGGATGCTAACCCTCTGGAACCATGAGCCCCCCAATTAAATACTCTCTTTTATAAGTTACCCTGGTTGTCATGTTTTGTCACTGCAATAGGAAAGTAACTAGGACACCAGGTATCTGGTAAAACATTACATCTGAATAGGGAGGCAGTTTCCAATGGATACGAGCATTTCATCAGTAGAGGAAGTGAAGAAAATCTGCCCTCATCAATGCAGTGGTAGGGGCATCATTTAATTTCCTGAGGGCCAGAATAAACCAAAAGGGCAGAGAAGAATCAAGTTTAATTTTTGCTTGAGCTGACCTCAGATATTGGAACTCCTGGCTCCGGGGATCTTCAGACTAAGTCTGAATTATACCACATTAGCTTTAAAATGGGAGGTGATAAGACTTCTTGGCTTCCATAATTATAACAGCCAATTCTTATTATAAATCTCTGTGGGTATATGTCTCTCTCTCTCTCTCCCTTCCTCCATATGTTGTATATAGTATACAATTACACTATTTATATGTACCACAGTTTATGCATTCTTTTTATATATTATCAATGCATTACCGTGTATTTACTATATTTCTTCTACTGTTTCTGTTTGTCTGAAGAACCCTTACTGATACGCCTACCGAAGCTCCACACCACTCTGCAGAGGTCTATTTCTTCCACCTAAACTGAAGTCACAGCTGTGACTGGTCAGCTTTCAGGACTCCCAGCTTTTAGTGCAATGCCTTCATTTACCACAAATGGTCCTTGTCTCAAAGCTCCATGCAGGGACCTGGGCCAATTAACTGCACCTCAGCTTATGCTTACCACACAGGACGCCAACCCTAACAGACTTCCTTTATCAAGAGACCCATAACTCCAAATTTGGCTGTACAAGAGCATTTCTCCATTGTTCTCCCAAAGCATCTAAGGTCCTCATGTGTTTTTCCCTTTAGGCAAACACTTCCCAGGAAGAGTTCTTGTAAAAATCTTTTATCTAAAAATGTAACCTACTGCTGGGCAGTGGTGGAGCATGCTTTTAATCCCAGCTCTCGGGAGGCAGAGGCAGGCGGATCTCTGTGAGTTTGAGGCCAGTCTGGTCTACAGAGTGAGATCCAGGACAGGCACCAAAGCTATGCAGAGAAACCCTGTCTTGAAAAACCAATAATAATAATAATAATAAAAAGTAACCTACTGTGTTCAGTTTCTGTACTGTAGCAGATAACCTGAGACAATCAACTTCTGAGTAGAAAGGGTTCATTTGGGATTACAGTTTTGGAGATTTCAGTCCATGGTTTACTAACTACTTGGCAAAGTAACACATCGTGACATGGAACCTGTGAAAAAGCAAAACTGCCTCCCTCATGACCAGGAAGCAAAGAGAGAGGGAGAGAGCCCACAGTCTCACAATATCCTTCAAGAAGGAAATAATACAATCTGATGATGATTCCAGCACTCAGGAGGCAGAGGAAAGAGGGTCACATCAAGTTCCACGGCAAAGCAAGATTTGTAAGAGAGAGAGAGATAAGACAGGGACAGAGAGAGAAAGAAAAACCTGAGGAAAGACATTACTTTTGGGTGTGTATATGCATGCACGCTATATATACATGTATGTATGTTCGATCTATGTAGATACACACACATGTATATGCATGTGGAGACCAAACTGATGTCGGATATCTTTCTGAATTGCTTTGCACCTTACACACCAAGACAGGGTCTCTCACTTGAATCCAGAGCTCAACAGTTTCACCAGTCTAGTTAGCCAGCTTGCTCTGTAGATTCCGTCTCTACCTCCCTAGTACTGGGGTCACAGGAAAGCTGCTGCACCTGCTCTGTGTTTGCATGGGTGTTGAGGATCCAAAGTCTGGTCCTCATGCTTGCACGACAAGCACTTTATCCATGTGAGCCAACCCCAGCCTCCAAACCAGAGAAGTGTGTACCAAACCATAAGGAGCCTTAGCGTCTGCATTTGAATGTAAGGAAAACCGAATGGATGGAGGCAAGGCATGCATCCCTGAGAGCGCTCAGTATCAGTGGGTACCCTTCCCAAGGCGCTGGTATTCCACAAGGCAGCTTACAGGAGCTGCAGCAACCTGCAACCTCACACACTTCTCCTCATCCACTCCCACTGTTTGGGATGTGATGTCATTCCTGTGCTCTCTCAAGCCTTATCACTCCATTAAACCTTCATCTGCAAGCCCCTTCTTTGTGACACTTATCGAATCAGTGACTCCTCCTTCATTGGAATCCTGCCCCTATAGATGCTCACTCCCTCCTCTGCCCTTGTGCTGTAGAAACCAGCTTCCTTCATCTCCTTGAGTCTGGTACCTCTCAGCATCTCAAGCATCTACCCTGATGCCCGCCCAGCTCATGGTTGCTTCCCATCTGCTCAGACTGATGAATGAACACACAAATGGTACAGTCTAGAGGCTTTCTTTCTCAGCCATACTCTTGTTTGTCTGTCTGTATTGTTGTTGTTGTTGTTGAGACAGGGTTTCTCTGTGTAGCCCTGGCTGCCCTGGAACTTGATCTGCAGACCAAGCTGGCCTCGAACTCAGAAATCTGCCTGCCTCTGCTTCCAGAGTGGAGTGCTGGAATTAAAGATGTGCACACCACTGCTCGTCTCTCAGCCATACTCTTGAAAAAAAAAAAAAAAGAAGAAGCTGAATGGTGGTGGGTAGTGGCGCATGCCTTTAATCCCAGCACACAGGATGCAGAGGTAGATGGATCTCTGTGAGTTCCAGGACAGCCAGGGCTACACAGAGAAACCCTGTCTTGAGAAACCGACAAAGAAAAGAAAAAAAAGGTTTCCCTGGGATGAATGGTAACACAACAGAGCCAGCTAGTGACTTGTCCCCTCTGAGCAAGCAGTGCTTGTGCTGGGTTTAATTTAGGCTCCGCTTCTCATGCTCTCAAAGGACTTTCCCACGACAGACTCAAGACCTGACGTCCTGTGTAGTCCGCACCACTACTGAGAGATGAGTGCTGAGAGACGCAGCCAAGTGTGCTGGCCCCTGACCTCCTTCCGCTTCCACACGGGGTTGGAGGTTTTTGCAGCCCCGAGCTTTGGCATTTCATTCCCAGCTCAATGGATAAGGCGTGCCCGTGTTGGGGTACAGTCCCTGGACTTTTGCACTGGGGTGTGGGCTTGTACCTGTGCTGGTGTTGGGCTTGGTTTGGATGTGCATGGCTATGATTGTGATGGTGGCAACAGGGAGTCTGTAAGAGCACACATCAGAATTTTCACTGAGCGTGCACGTATGTCAGTGTGGGTGCCTCTGGTATGGGATTTGTATGGGGAGTGTTTGTGCTCTGGGCACAGCTGTGCTTATCTGTGTGCGTGCTTGAATGGGGGAGCATTCTCATGGACGTTTTCTGCCTCTCTGGGTACCTCTGTGGAATGTATGGCCTTCCAAAGAGAATGTCATCAGCCCTTTTTAGTTCCCTAGGACAATGGCTCCTTCTTGTCCCCAAACCCTAACTTTGCCACCCATGAAACAGACTCCAGTGGGTTGGTGGCTCTTCCTTCTCCTACCTGAGAGAGGGTGAGGAAATGGAGGTAGCCCACACAGCCCTAGCTAGGACTTTTCTCCTTCTTTTTTTTTTTTTTTTTTCCGAGACAGGGTTTCTCTGTGTAGCTTTGCGCCTTTCCTGGAACTCACTTGGTAGCCCAGGTTGGCCTCGAACTCACAGAGATCCGCCTGGCTCTGCCTCCCAAGTGCTGGGATTAAAGGCGTGCGCCACCACCACCCGGCCCTTTTCTCCTTCTTAATGCCATTTCATCTTGATATTCTTGCCAGTAATGGGGCTCCTGGGAGCCACAGGAGCCCTTGGTCATCCATGTCCATGACATCCCTTGAAAATTTTAATGGGGTCTGGCTAGCAAAAAGAGAAAAATCACTTGAGAAAGACAGAGCTGCCTCCTGCTGTCCCACATCTCAGGATAGAATCGACATTCCTAGGATGATTTACATGCTCATCCTCTTTGCCTCCCCACCCCACCCCCTTCCAGGACCACTCATCTGGTCTAGCAGATAGACTGTCCCTATGAGCAAGGCCACCCTTGATGCTCTGGGGAAGCCTAGTCCTCTCGGATTTGCCTCAACTCAGAATTCTACTCTTCCTTTTCCCAGTCTTTGTGTTTGGTTTGGTTTGTCTTGGGATGCTGGTGCTCGAACCCAGACTCTGTGAACCCTTGGCTAAAGTGCTGGGGATGTTGTGAATGTGTTGCTCTGATTGATTGATAAATAAAATGCTGATTGGCCAGTAGCCAGGCAGGAAGTATAGTATAGGTGGGATAAGCAGGGAAGAGAATTCCAGGAACAGGAAGGCTGGGTCAGGAGTCAGCAGCCAGAGACAGAGGAAGCATGATGTGAAAGTACTGGTAAGCCACAGCCACGTGTCAACTTATAGATTGATAGAAATGGGTTAATTTAAGATATAAGAACTGGATAGCAAGAAGCCTGAGCCATTAAGCCAAACAGTTTAAATAATATAAGCGTCTCTGTGTTTATTTGGGTCCAAGTGGCTGCGGGCCTGGGCGGGACTGGAGATAACTCCAGCAACACTAAAGTTCTACCCCTGAGCTTCAACCCAAGCTCCTCATCTTCCCACTCTCAGTGCCCCACTTCACTACTGGATCTGCCCTTTTGTCTCCTTCAAGGAACCAGGGAGCAACCAAACCCGAGGAGGCAGAGGCTAGTGTTGATGACTTCTTTTATGTACCCCGCCTTCTGCCTCTAGCTCCCCAGCCCTCCACACATTCCCAAGTCCCTGTCCTTAGAACAAGAAGAGAAAGCCTCTTGGCTCAGACCTTCAAGAATTGGCTTTCCTCCCCAGCTCTGTCACCCCATTTTTCTTTGACCCTGCACAAGTCCCCTCAGTAAATCTGAACAGCACTGTTTATACAAGGAAAATACTACACCCACTGCCTTCTGCTGCCAATAGCTTGCAGTGCAGCCATGAAGCAATGTTTCCTAGAGACAGTGGGGACAAGCTTGAGTGGAAGAGAGGCAGGATACGTGACTATTGTTAGTGCCATCTCTCTTTTGCTTGACATCCGTGGTTGGGAAAACAGAGATTAAATGGACTGTTGCTACAAGGAGGAAAGCCTATCTGTTCATGAAGTACCGGATCAAGGCACAGCAGGTGTCTCAGTCAGGGTCTCTATTGCTGTGCACAGACACCATGACTATGGCAATGCTTATAAAGGAAAACATTTAATTGGAGTGGTTTTTCAGTTTCAGAGATTTAGTCCATTGTCATCATGCGGGACATGGAGGCATGCAGGCAGACATGGTGCTGGAGAAGGAGCTGAGAATGGAGAAGGAGCTACATCTTGATCCCGCAGGCAACAGGGAGTGGTCTGAGACACTGGGCGTGCCTTGGGCATACATGATACCTCAAAGCTCACCTCCACAGTGATGGGCTTCTTCCAACAAGGCCACACCTACTCAAACAAAGCCACACCTCCTAAGAGTGCCACGCCCTGTGAGCTTATGGGGGCCAATTACACTCAAAGTATCACAACAGGTCTCCTCAAATATGTCACCCTGATGACTCCAAGACCTACTTTCCTTCCCTTCTCTATCATAGGACAAAGCCACCCTTCCCAAAGATGACTACCAAGACAAGTGGGACTCCTTTGGCAGAACAAAGTAAAAGCCCACTCCTTTTGTGGGTCCTGTCCATCTACCTCCTTATCCTAATGAAACCACACAAGACAGATAGGTGCCTGGGGACAGTGTATGAATGGTGACAGGAAGCTGGAAGTCCAGGTGGCCGCACCCCCACCAGAAAGTTCTTCTTGTATTGATTCAGGCTGGATGACCTAAGAAAATCCATCTTCCTTCCATTTTCTGTTTATCGCCAGAAGGGAAGGGTGTCCTCTCTCAACTAGAAAGCAGGATGCCCTGTCTCTTCTTGAGGGGGAAAATAGTGACATTTCTCCCTACCTATTGGCTTCTTTGAAAACAGGAAACATGTCTTTCTTCCTCGGCCCCAGCATCTCCTGCTGGCAGTCTGGATATTGGGCATCTTTCCTGATGAGCCTTTGTTCCCCAGGAAGGTTCACCCTACCCTAACTGGAAGAGTGATCTTCCTCATTATTTTGCCCTCTGCCCCTCTCAGCTCAGCCCACCACCTGCCCCTAACAGAGTCTCCGTGGATGGAGAAGGAGATGCAGTCTATTAGAAGTGATACAGCCAAGCAGCTTCCTTCTGTGCTTCCAGCCTCTGCTTCACCAGAGAGATTCTGGCCTTGTTTGAACCTTCCCTCAAAGAAGGAGATATGGGACAAGAGGCCCAAATAGCATGGCTGATCTGCCCTCTCCTCACTGTCTCCACTTCCCACAAGCTAAGCCACAGCTGGAAAGGTGATGAAACATTTCTCTATAGGAGACAGGCATCTCTCTATATGCTCTTCTCCCAAGCTGGTTTGGTTCCCTCCTTCCTTCTTGGACAGAGACCTAAAGAGTCCTGTCTGGGCTGTCGACCATTTCCAGGTCTTGGGGGAAACTTCTCTGATAGTCACTGGGTTTGGTGATTCTTCAGAGATAAAAGCAAGGATTTGTCTTCCCACTTAGGAATTGAAGGACCAGTTCACTTTTATTTTATTATTTATGTGTATATTTACGTGTGTCTGCGCATGGAGGCCAGAAGAGGGTATTGGGTCCTCTGGAGCTGAAATTGCTTGCAGCTGTGAACTAACTGAAGTGGGTGCTGGGAATTGAACTCAAGTTCTTTGGAAGAGGAGCAAGTGCTTTTAACCACTGAGCCATCTCTCCATGTGTACAAGGGCCAACTCTTGGTCCCTTCTTCCATTGATGAACAGGACCTAAAAAAGAAGAACCAGGGCTGAGATGTAGCTTGGCAATGGGCCTCCTATGTAGCATGCTCGTTGAGTCTCTGGGGTCCATCCCCAGCATGCAAAGTTAAAGTAAATTAAAAATAAAGCACAAAGCACTGGTAGAAAACCCCATCCACCCATTTCCCTTATAATAGAAAGTCCTGGTCCCAGGCCATCTCTTGAACTTGTACCTTTTGTTTCCTAAGAATAGAGACCTTTTCTCTGCCCTCTCCTTCATGCAGATGTGTGTAGAGTTGGCTTTACCATGTGATAAAGGACACAAAACGTCTTCCCTTAGGGATTCTTCACACCGTTGGTTCACCTCCCTGACTCCGGGAAGATGGTAATCCCCTGGGCCCATACAGGACAGAGCAGAAGGTATGACTGACACAGTCTGGCTGGGAATGAGGACCGGTTACTCCAGCAAAAGAGCCTGCTCCCCCTGTGTGTGTGGACCTGTTAGGAGGTGGCCTCTGCATTGGATTGTGAGTGTGCCTGGGTTTCTTCTTTGGGCCTCTGCATTTAACTCTGTAAGGTGTTGATATTGAATCTGATCTTTTTTTAAAAAAGATTTATTTATTTACTATGTATATAGTATTCTGCCTGCATGTGTCCCTGCAGGCCAGAAGAGGGCGCCAAATCTCATTACAGATGGTTGTGAGCCTCCATGTGGTTGCTGGGAATTGAACTCAAGACCTTTGGAAGAGCAAGCAGTGCTCTTAACCTCAGAGCCATCTCTCCAGCCCTGAATCTGATCTTTAATACCTGTTTTAGAGCCACGTGTGATAACCTGTAATCTCGGCGACTGATGAGACCTTGTCAGGAAGATTGCCATTTCAGGGCCTACCTAGGCTGCAAAGTGACTGCAAGGCCAGCCTCGGCCACTTCATGAGACCCTGTGTAAAACTAAAAAGTAAAATGAAGACTGGGGATATAGCCCAGTGGTAGGGCTTGCTTAGCATGTGTGAGTCCCCAGCACTGGTAAAAAGGAGGGGAAAGGAAAACTACTTAGAGAACTTTTTTTAAATACTAAGCCTCAAGTATCCGAGCCTGGCAAAACATGGTATGTTGCCGAGAACACCCTAAGCGTCTGACCTCCTGGACTCTGGGATTGCAGGTGTGTGGTGCCATTTCTGGTTTATGTAATGCTAGATGGAACCCAGGCCTCGGTGAATGTTATATCCCTAGCCCTTAGCTGTTGTTCGCAAGCCACGCCACTTCTGTCCTGAGCCCTTAGACTGTTACAGAAGGAGAAACAATAAATACAGAAACCACTGTTCAGATTGATGTACGTTCATCAAATCCCTAAAAATGAGTAGTCACAGCCGGGCGGCGGTGGCGCACACCTCTAATCCCAGCACTCAGGAGGTAGAGCCAGGCAGATCTCTGTGAGTTCGAGGCCAGCCTGGTCTACAGAGTGAGATCCAGGACAGATACCAAAGCTACACAGAGAAACTCTGTCTCAAAAAAAAAAAAAAAAAAAAAAAGAGTAATCACTGCAGGATATAGAGGAGAGTGATAACTAAAAGGAGGAGGAGATGGCGACTCAGTCTTGCCTGCATCCAAGAACTTCTTTATCTACTTTTGTGTTGAGACAGAGTATCACTATGTAACCCAGGCTAGCCTACAACAGGATCTGTTTGCTTTAGCCTCCCAAGTGCAAGAATTACAATCCACCACACCCATCTGCTTCCAAGAACCTTAAAGCAAAATGGGTAGATTATGACTGGTAGAATGCAGACACTTCTTTGTGGCTAGAAGTATATCTTAGAGTTAGAGGATGTGCTTAATGGGAATGAGGCCTTGGGTTCAATCGCCAGCATCCAAAATAGAAAACATACATACATGTACTGTAGACACCTACCTCTAACACATGTGGTTTCAGACAAGGTACAAGGCCACAGTCACACAAGCCCTCCCTGGTTTCTTCCTGCTGTGTCATGTAAACACATGTACAAGCACCCAGTCTTGATGTTCATGGGACCATAGCTCCTGCTCGCCAGGAGGGGCAAACCTCCTGCTCTTGGAATTTCTGTCCATCAACTGGCTGCTGCCTCTGCTGGCTCCACTCACCACAGTTTGCTATTCTTCCAGATAGAACCCACATCCTTGGAGCTTCTAACACATAGCCAGAGACCTGGGGGTCCACCCTCAGCATCTTAGGGGCCCACACTCACTGATTGCTTCCAAGGGCATAAAACAAAGGTCATGGGGGACTGGGGGCCTGAGCAATGCGCTCTCTCTGGGCAATGTATCTGTCTATCCAGAGTTGGACGACCTCTACAGAAGAGGCAATGCTAATTCCCCAAGGCCCATCCATTAGGATGGCTTCCAGAGCAGCAGGCCACTGGCTTGCAACCCCCAGCTGGCCACCAAAAGTGATAGTGAGGGTGGAAACAGACATATTGTCTGGGGAGAGAAATGTAGCAATCACTTCCAAAACTACAAATGTGTATGCCTTATTTATATATAACAGTTCTGTTCATAGAAAAGTCTACAAATAGATTTACACAGATATGAAAGGACCAGGGTACTAATTATACACTGTAATGTCACCTGTTAATAAAGACAGGATGTAAATCAGGTATCCATTAGTAGATAGCAAGTTTTGTGTATTATATCCATTCACACTAAAAATGGGCATCTTTTGTGTGTTGATCTAGAAGGATCATAAGTTATTTCCATATAGTTATGTTAAAATTTAAAAATACAGGATGAGGTATATTTGTGTGGGGAAAAATGGCTAAAAGAGAATGTTTTTATATTGAGTTGTTTGTATATCAAATGTTACTAGAAGAATCAATGAGATCCAATAGTAGTCCAACAGTGGGATGAGAGCAACTTTCTGTTATATACATTTTCTGTATTTTGATGGTTGAATAATCTTAAATAAAATTTAAAAAAAGAATAATGGCAAAATAATGGGAGCCTCATCCTGAGGCATGAGAGGAGAAGAATATCTGAAGAAGAGGAAGGAGGTGGAGTACTTGGACATGTCTCTGCCGGCTCACAGGCCTTTGAGAATAGGAGTCTGACACATTTATTCTCATAATGTTTAATTTCAGGACAACACACAGGTATGCTTTTAAGGTTTGGGGACGCTAGGTCTTTTTCAAAAATGTAAATATTTTGCCCACTTTCTTCAGATAGCAAGGTCATTCACTAAAGCAATGACAGCCTTTGAGTGTGTCTTAGGACAGCTCTCATTCCCCAACCTACTCTGATGTCCTGAAAGAAAAAGAAAGAAAGAAAGAAAGAAAGAAAGAAAGAAAGAAAGAAAGAAAGAAAGAAAGAAAGAAATTGCCAAAGGGCATGTATTAGTTTTAGAGATTGCTTGTGGAGAATCTTATGACACCCCTTTGTGATAACTGGCAGCGCTCTGGGGTGTTGCAAAACACGACTTGGGTGCAATCACCCTGATGATCAGCAAGAAGCCACAGCCAAATGCAGCCTGCACCACCCTGGCATGCCAGGGGCAGGGGCAGCAGAGGGGAGCTAGGAAGGCTGCCTGGGCTACTCCATGGGACAGGGAAAGCATTTGCTTGAGAGCCCCTGACAGTCCTGCTCATGGGTGAGTGAGCTGCTGCGTTCCTGGGAGCCCAGCTGCTCCTTTTTCCTCGGGGATAATTTTAGGTTCCCTCGTCCCCTTCCAACCTTTCTGACTCCCAGCCCCTGCTTCAGCCTCCCAGAGGGATTGCCGAGACCAGTGACTAACTATACAGTGTGCTTTTGAAATATAGAGCTGCTCAAAAGAACACGCCGGGGGTCACCCTGGAGGCATTTTCCACTGTACTTTTTTGTTTTCCTCTTTTGTCCCATTGTTTCCAGTCTTGATAGGCCAACTCTGGGATTACTTGTGCAGGCCATCACTCCAGGCTGCTTTACTCATGGGTCCTGGGAATCATCAAACTCAGGTCCTTCTGTTGGCAAGGCAAGCCCTTCACGGAGGGAGCCATCTTATTTCTAAGCCTTTCATCCCCAGTCTGGAAGGGACCGTTTTTAAAGACTGGGAACCTGGAAGGCAGAGTTAGGCCCTGTAAGTCTGGATGAGGGGAGAGAATGGGGAGGCGCTGGTCTTCGGTTAGGGAAAGTACAGTATAAGAGACTTTAGAGGCATTAAATACCAAGCTTACCCTTCTGCACACTCCAGCAAAGCCATGTAAGGACCTAGGGAGATGGCTCAGTAGGTAAGGGGGTTTGTTCTGCAAGCCCGAGGACCTGAGTTCAAATCCCCAGCACCCAAGGAAAGAGTTGAGCATGGCTGCACACGCCCATAACCCCAGCCTTGGGAAGCAGAGACAGGTGGATCTCAACGCTCAGGATCGGCCATCCTAGCCAAAACAAGAGCTTCCTGGCTGAGTGAGAGACCCTGCCTCAAGGTAATAAAGTGGAAAATAGTAGAGGAAGAAAATGTGGTGCACCCACACATTCATGTGCACACAAAGGATTTCCTCAATTCCTCAATTATAGTTCCTTAGGAATAAATCTCCAAGAAGTTGATGAAAACACTTCACCATGGGAAAGGTGACTTTTTTTTTTTTTTTGAGAACTGAGGGTGGTGCTCAGTGGTTCTCAGCCTTCCTCATGTTGTGACCCTTTAACACAGTTCTTCAAGTTGTGGGGACCCCCAACCATAAAATTACTGTTGCTACTTCATAACTATAATTTTGCTACTGTTATGAATCAGAATGTAAATATCTCATATGCGGGATATCCGATGTGTAGGAGATCTGATACGCAGGCCCTGTGGGGGTCGTGACCCACAGGTTGAGAACACTAGACAAATTTTAGCTCAAACCCTGTCTGTCTCTCTGTCTCTCTCTCCCGCCTCCCTCTCCCCTCTCCTCTCCCCTCTCTTCCTTTCAATGCTGAGCCCCAGGCAGGCTAAAGCTGCACTCTACCCCTGAACCACACCCTCAGCCCTCGTTCTTCAATTTTGGTGTGTCTTTATTACTTCAGAATTTGAAGGGGCTTATCTCAAAGTTTTCTAGGAGAAGTGGGTGTGGAAGGGGCAGTGCGGGAGGGAGATGGAAACCGGAAGCCCTCAACATCCCACGCTCCGTGATGCCAAGTCAAAGGAGAGTGACTCCTGAAACAAGGTGATGTTCCAGGAACTGAAGAGAAGAAAAAAGAACTAAAAAAAAAAGTGGGCGGGAACAGAGGGTGAGCAAAACTGAAGAAAGAGAAGGGGACAGGCCTCATCAGCTGGGAGGGGAAAGGACATCAACCACTTGCTATTACTTCACAGACCAGACCTTAGAGTTGGGAGTGGTGGCGCACAGGATGGTAATCCTCGCACTGGGGAGGCTGAGGCAGAAGGATCTGGAGGTCCGGACCATTCTGAGCAATATATGGAGATCCTATCTCAAATAGGAAACCTTACCCTTACGGGCGTCCAAGCAGAAGAGGGGCTACCTTGGATGGTTTTTGTTGTCTTGGGAGAGGGTCCCCTTCTTTGTTGGGCAAAGGGGAGGGTGGGAGGTTCCCCCTTCCTTTGCGGGGGGGTTGCTGCAGGCCCTGCCAGGAAAGAGCTGCCGAGCTCCAGGAAACCGGTGCTGAGGGAGTGCCACGGCAGGACGTCCCTCTCTACCCTCCAATTCCCACCAGAGGCCTCTCCGCTCCTGACTATTGGGCGCTGTGCCTTTAAAAAACAGCCACTCCTCCTGGGATCTAGGGTGTTGGGGGGTGAGATGGAGGGAAGCTGACAGACTTACCCCAGCAACTAGGGAAGATGGCCCAGGCTGGAGGAGTCGCTCCCAAGTCCGACGGTCCCCTTCCCTGAGCCAGGGGGTCAGGGGAAACTTTCCCACCCCGGGCAAGACACAAAATGGCTCCGTGGCCAAACAAGAACGGCTCTCTGGCTTTGTGGTCAGATGCCCCGACACTGGACCCCAGTGCAGCCAACACGAGTGGGTTGCCAGGGGTGCCATGGGCAGCGGCATTGGCTGGGACGTTGTTGGCGCTGGCCACGGTGGGAGGCAACCTGCTGGTAATCGTAGCCATAGCCCGCACGCCGAGACTCCAGACCATAACCAACGTGTTCGTGACTTCGCTGGCCACAGCTGACTTGGTCGTGGGACTCCTGGTAATGCCACCGGGGGCCACTTTGGCGCTGACTGGCCATTGGCCCTTGGGCGCAACTGGATGCGAGCTGTGGACGTCGGTGGACGTGCTCTGTGTAACCGCCAGCATCGAGACCCTGTGCGCCCTGGCTGTGGACCGCTACCTGGCTGTCACCAACCCTCTGCGTTATGGCACGCTGGTTACCAAGCGCCGAGCCCGGGCGGCGGTGGTCCTTGTGTGGATCGTGTCCGCCACGGTGTCCTTTGCGCCCATCATGAGCCAGTGGTGGCGCGTGGGGGCGGACGCCGAGGCGCAGGAGTGTCACTCCAACCCGCGCTGCTGTTCCTTCGCCTCCAACATGCCCTACGCGCTGCTCTCCTCCTCCGTCTCCTTCTACCTTCCGCTCCTAGTGATGCTCTTCGTCTACGCGCGCGTGTTCGTCGTGGCTAAGCGCCAACGGCGTTTGCTGCGCCGGGAGCTGGGCCGCTTCCCGCCCGAGGAGTCTCCGCAGGCTCCGTCGCGCTCTCCGTCCCCTGGCACCGGCGGGACAAGCGCGGCTCCGGATGGAGTGCCCTCCTGCGGCCGACGGCCCGCGCGCCTCCTGCCGCTCCGGGAGCACCGCGCCCTGCGCACCTTAGGTCTCATCATGGGCATCTTCACTCTGTGCTGGCTGCCCTTCTTCCTGGCTAACGTGCTGCGCGCCCTCGCGGGGCCCTCTCTAGTTCCCAGCGGGGTTTTCATCGCCCTCAACTGGCTGGGCTATGCCAACTCCGCCTTTAACCCGCTCATCTACTGCCGCAGCCCGGACTTCCGCGACGCTTTCCGCCGCCTTCTGTGCAGCGGCGGTGGCCGCGGGCGGGAGGAGCCACGCGCTGTCCCCTTCCCAGCCGGTCCCGCGGGAGCCGCAGCGGCTCGAGCCAGCTCAGCCGAATCCAAGCAGAGCCGGCCGCTCCACAGGTAGGGGACACAGGCAGAGAACCGGGGGCTCTGGGTGGGGACACCTTCTGTCTCTGCTTTTGAGTTTGGGGCTTGAGGGCGGGGGTGGAAGGGCCTTTTGCCTAGAGAGGCTAGAATAGGAGTAAGAACTAAAATGCAATCTAGGGTCCTTCCCTTTCTTGGATCCCGTCCCTGGGACTGAGGCAAAGGGGCGGACTGGTTGCTCACCCTAGGACCAGGTGAGCCTCACAAGCAATTGCTACTCTGACAGCAGGTTTCTGACCTTCCTGGTCGCCTCTAGTTTGGGTTTCCTAGTTACATTCTTCAGCTGCCCGGGTTCTAGCCATCTCTACACCTGGCTAGGACTTCCTCCGAGAATAATGGCATTCCCAACCCCTCGACCTCAGCTCCGGTTTCTCTCAAAGGTTTGGCGGCTATGAAGGTGAGCGGCCATTCCCCACATGAAGGACCACCGAGAGCCGGCCAGAAACCTGTGAGTTGAAATTTGAGCTGCACCGCCCCGCTCAGGGACAGGGTTGGAGCTATGGGGTGGGATTTGAGGAGGGGTGCTGGATGGTCCCTATACCTTTGGAAAGTAAAAATGCTTTGCAGGGTTCCTGAGTCACTGCCCGCTTGCCTTTGGTGCTTGATTCCAGATACCTTGACCAGTTACCCCAAGAAATATTATCTCCATTTTGCAGGACTTCTGGGAGTTTATGTTTTGGTTTGGCGGGGGGGGGGGGGTTGTTTTATTTTGTTTTTTTGCCAGAAAAACAAGAAACGACTCCATGGATGCAGAATTTTGATAAAACCTCTAATTTCTACTCAGAGTGAGTCCCCGTGCAGAAAACCTCAGCTCTCGAGAGCCTGCTGAAGAGACTGCGAGATGTGAAGGGGAACTCTTACCAAGTGGGCCTCACTTTTCTAAGACCCACCTTGAACTTCACTACTACCTCAGCAGCTGAGATGCCAGGCCGCCTGTGCCCGGCTGCCCTGGAAGCAGCCCTATGGCTTTGGAGGGATGCCCATCATTCTGCTTGTGTGTGTGCTGTGTGCTTTGGGCAAAGAAAGCACCCCACCTACCTCCCTTCTTTCTGCTTTCCTGACCCCAAGAAGCGGCTGCTGGTTCTCTCGGCTCTGTGTCTCTGGTTAGTTTGAGGGCAGGAAGCCAGGAGAAAACAACAGTTTGAGATTTTTGTCCCTGTCCCCTCACTATGACTCTCTAAGCACCATCTTAGACCATCTCTCACACTTGGTACAAAACAGCTCTGATCTACCTCATAGTCAGGACGTCAAGGTTTGGGGGAAAGCCAGGGTTCGTAGGAAGGTGAACCACTGGAATGGGTCCCTTTTCCATTTAAAATCAAATTAATAAATATTACTGAATGTCGTTTGTTCTTTGTTCTCTCTTCTCTCCGTTTGTTTTTTTTTTTTTTCATAATCCGCTTGCTGGCTTCCCTGCTCAGAGCTGCCTTTTGTCAGGGGCTATAAATCAGGGGTAATCCTCGCCCCTTTCTTCCTAATCCTCATCAGACAAAACCGAGAAGTCTGTCTGTGTAAATGGGACTGTCAAGTCTTTGATTCTCTTCCCTCCCTACCCTTTCTGAAACTTCTGGGGATCTAGTTGCAAGAAGTAATGGAATCATGCATGACTCATCTGTCTTACTAGATGAGGGGGCTCACTGCGTCCGGGACCAGGACGCTCCCATACCACAAACTAGTGTGGGTTAGTAAGGTCTCATCGACATAAGCAAACACTCTGTTTCTGTGCTTTGTGTATCTAGAAGTACAGGGCACTGGTTCGGGAAGGAGCAATATGCCCTATGTTATATTAATAGATGTGCATACAATATATGTACACATGTACATGTTTCTGTACCCTCTATCTTTCCACTTCCTTCCTGGGTTGAAGCAATTATTATCCTCTAGAAGCAAAACTGGAGTTACAACTATCTGTTCATACTATTTTTTTTCCTCATTTCTGTTTTTCTAATTCTTATCTGACATGTTTCTCATGGGAAAAAGAAAGTTCTATGGAAGTCAGTGGAACACTGACTGTGTGGGCTCCTCTCTAACTCCATGAGCAAAGACCGGGAGCAGGCTGGTTTTCAGCAGAGCCAGTTAATCAGCAAATGTTTAGCATGCCTGCGGCATAGCGTGTTGGGCAGTGGCTGTGTTTGGGGGCCCTAGAGATACAAAACCTCACATTGCCCACAGGACAAGCGACATGCATTTCCACATATGGGTGTTCCCTGTGAACTGGACCACGTCTATGCCGCTCCCTTTCCTCCTAGATCTCAGGTTTTATTTCTCAGGATGTTTGCATACCAAAGATGACTGTCTCCTTTCCAACCCAATGCAGTATTCGATCTCTGGTGTCTGAATGTGGACGGTTTCTTGGCAGGGATTCTGCTTTTGAACTATGGCCCTTAGAAAGGAAGTCTTGGTTGAGCCGGGGGATCAGAGGGCCTCTTTGCATCTCTGGATATTTTCTCAACATCTCTGAGGAAGGTTGCCCAGGCAAAGGAGATGGTAACTTTGGGGGAGGGGTATTTGGTTTATAGAATTGTCCTTGAAAAGTGTCCAGGAGCTCATACTGCTTGGGTCTTGCTGGACACATACCCATGTGTCGGCTCTCAGCCTCCTTTGGAGTGTTTAGACTTGAACCAGGCTGTGGATTCCATCTGCAGATTGTCACCAGTGGATCTGACAGCTGAAGAGACAGCCTTTCTAGCCCCTTCTCCAGCCAGGTGTCAAACTGAAGGAGATTTACATCCTTGAATGGGAGGCAAACTGCTTTTGCAAACACAAGCCTGGATGCTTGAACTGGGGAAGACAAATGGCCATGCTATAAGCCTAAAGATGTGAAGACTTACAGATCAGTGAGGAGTGGAGAGTTCTAGAAGCCCTGACCTCCAAGAGTCTGGGAGTAGGAGAGAGTGTGGGACAGAAATGACAAAGAAAAGGGGGTTGAGCTGAACAGGCGACCTCTTGGGTGAAACTGCAAAGGAACAGGCTGAATTGGAGAAAGGTTTTCTGGGAACTCTTTCCATGGTAGATTCTTCTAGCCAGTGATGGGTAAGTATAGGCTGTGGGCCTCATGAGCAGTTACTAGACTAGACTAATTCCATACTGACTTAATTCTTCAAACTTGTGGAGTAGAGACCGTTCCTCCACCCACCCACAACCCACCCCTGCCAAAGAAAGTAAACCCTTTTGAAGGGCAGCAAGGGTGTCTGGAAACTCTCTCTCTCTCTCTCTCTCTCTCTCTCTCTCTCTCTCTCTCTCTCTCTCTCTCCTCTCTCTCTCTCTCTCTGTCTCTCTCTCTCTCTCTCTCTCTCTCTCTCTCTCTCTCTCTCTCTCTGTCTCTCTGTCTCTCTCTCTCTCTCTCTCTCTCTCTCTCTCTCTCTCTCTCTCTCTCTCTCTCTCTCTCTCTCTCTCTCTCTCTCTCTCTCTAGCTCTGTAGCCCAGGCTGTTCTAGAACTCATCATCTTCCCATCTCAGCCACCCTAGTCCAAAGATTAGAGATGTGCACCACCATATCCTGTGTTAGGATGGCATTTCAAGTCTTTTAAACCTTAGCCTTGGTGCACAGACACGAGAAAGGATACGCGCCCCCTAGTGGTAATATGAGATACAACATATGTTCGGCTGTCTAGTTAGCCGTTTTCAAAGCTGAGACTCCTATAAATACCTTCGTTCAACTAGGTTTGGTGACACGGGTATGTAATTACACAGGTGTGTGATCTCAGTGCTCCGAAGGACCTCAAATACCAGGCCAGCCTTGGTTGCACAGCAAGAAATCATCTCAAAAAAGAAAAGAAAGAATTCAGTTCAATCCTTTGATAAAAATGGGTAAAGAACTGAAGTTTTTTTCTAGTACTCGGGGATGTAGCTCTGTTGTTGGAGTGATTGCCTAGCTTGCCTGATACCCCGGGTTTGATTCCCAGCACCACAAAAACTGTACATGGTGATGCACATCTGTAATCCCAGCACTGAGGAGGTAGAGGCAGGAGGATTGGGCGTTCAAAAGTCATCTTCTGATACATAATGAGTTGGAGATCAGCCTAAGATAGATACCTAAAACCCCTCTCTAAAAAAAAATACATATATGTACGTGTGTGTGTGTGTGTGTGTGTGTGTGTGTGTGTGTGTGTGTGTATTAGAGTAGTGAGTTGGGTAGCCAAAATTTCTTCAGTCAAACAAGCTTCAGAGCCAGGAGGAAAAAAGAAAAAAAAAAAAAAAGGAAAGGTACACTTTACATGCTATGCTAACAAATGACAAAAAAAAAAAAAAAATACAGATCCACAGGAATCACATAGTGTCTGGGGTGAGCCTACTCAGTGTTTGTTCTCTTTCTCTCTCTCTCTCTCTCTCTCTCTCTCTCTCTCTCTCTCTCTCTCTCTCTCTCTCTCTCATTAAATTTGGAGGTTTACAATGTTTCCATTTTTTGAAAATACCACCCATGTGTGTGATGTATTTTATCCCTTTCCATCCCCCACGGCCCTCCCTCATCCCCCTCCCGTTCCCACGGTCTCCCTTCTCTACAGCACCTCTTCCCTTCTACTTCTACTTCTCTTACTGTCTGTTTGTCGGAGTTGGGCGGGGGGACTTGGGGCTCACTGAATTTCAATGAGTTCCTTGAATGAACGTGGGTGGGAGATGATTTACATGAGCAAATTATCTGTGGCTACATCACTGAAGAAAATTACCTTGCCTCCCCCAGCAACACTAACTGCCAGTCCTTCTTCAGGGAGGGTGGGACCTCTCTCAGGAGCCCCTCCTCCCTCCAGGATGGATTTTTTTATTATTTTGTTTACTTTTGATATTACAGTTTAACTATATTTCTCCCTTCCCTTTCCTCCTTCCAAATCCTCTCGTACACTCTCCCCCCACCACTCTCCTTCAAATTCGTGGTCTCTTTTTTCATTCATTGCCACTGCATACCTATTTGCATATGTATATATACATATTCCTAAATAATCCTGTTCAGTCTGTATGATGTTACTTGTATGTACGTTTCCAGGGCTGACCATTTCGCACTGGAAAACCAATTGATGTGCCCATCCCCAGAGAAGGCCGCCTGTCTGATTCCCAGCTTGCCTCAGTTGTCTATAGTTCCTTGTGCAGGAGTGAGGCCTTTTCCCCGTCCAGTTTTACACATTTGTTGGTGTCACCCTTGTCCAGCTCAGGCTTGGGAAGTCATGTTGGTGACACTTAACAGGTGTAGCTTCTGACGTAACTAGCAGACATCATCTCTCAGCCAACTCCCTGATCCTCTGGCTCTTACAGTCTTCCTGCCCCCTCTTCCAAGATGTTCCCTGAGCGTTTGGTGTGGGAGTTATTCTGAAGATGTATCCATTGAGACTGGGCTCCACAACTCTACATATTGATTGAAGTGGTTTTCTGCAGTGGTTTCCCGCTACTGCGAAGAGAGGTTTCCGTGGTGAGGGGTGAAGACTGCATTTATCTGGATAAATGTTTACAGATCCTTGTTAGGGATTGTGCTGGTTTAGTTTAGTAGTGGTTGTAGACTCTCCTTCAATAACCATGACTTCACTAGAACTGAGTAACTTACCTAGGTTTCCAGTACCAGACATGGTCTCCCTCTTGTTGACTGGGTCTGAAGTCCAATTACAGAGCCGTTGGTAACCACCACAGTATGTGTACCACAACTGTGCCCAGAGTGTCACCATGCATGCTGCTTGTGGATGTGGTTTATAGGTGCCATAGCTGGGTAGGACTGTTGAATGTCTCCCTCCTTTGGAAGCTGGTATAGTGCCTTCTGGTGCCATGAAAGCTAGTCTTCAGGGAAGGGGCATTCAGGTCAGTTCCAGTTTAGGGATCTTCAGGCCCTGTTTCTAAAGTGCATGCCTTTAATCCCAGCACTCGGGAGGCAGAGGCAGGAGGATCTCTGTGAGTTCAAGGCCAGCCTAGACTACCAAGTGAGTTCCAGGAAAAGGCGCAAAGCTACACAGAGAAACCCTGTCTCCAAAAACCAAAAAAAATAAATAAATAAAATAAAATAAAGTGCACGGCTTCATCATTAGGGAGTTACACTCCATCCCTGGTATGGTGGTTTGAATGAGAATGGCCCCCATAGGCTCATATATTTGAAAGTTTATTTCCCAGTTCATGAACTGTTTAGGAAGGACTAGGAGGTGTGGCCTTGTTGGAAAAGGTGTGTCACAGGATGGGCTTTACATTAGGCCCAGTCTTTCTCTCTCGCTCTCTCTCTCTCTCTCTCTCTCTCTCTCTCTCTCTCTCTCTCTCTCTGCCTCCTACCTGCAGATCAGGATGTAAGCTCTTAGATATTGCTCCAGTGAGATGTCTGCCTGCCTGTTGCCATGCTCCTGTGTGACAGGACTCTTCCTGGGGAGACACAACACACATGCCTGCTCACCCCAGATAAAGAACCTACATGTAACACGCCAAAGTACAGACACCACCAGAGTCCACCTTAGTGAACCATGAGTTTTGTTGTGGTTACAGGACTATGGGTGAGGGGGTTACCTAGAGGAGCAGAAATAACTCAGAGAGCTGCATCACCAAGGCCCATGCCACCATGGGTGACAGCTCACAAAAACTGGAAACCTGCAGGCAGTTCGACAGGTTGGAGAGTGTCCTTTCCAAGTAACTCATTTAGTCTAAACCTCTTCCAGAAGTTCCTGCTTCTTCCAGGCAGCTGGTCTGGTTTTGGGGTCCTCTTCTTTCCTGAAAGTCATTGATATTGTTGGGCTCGTAGATGGGTCATTTCCAATTTCAACTTCAGGTGTAATGGAAGACCTGAAGTAGCCATCATGAATCATAAAATTGTAGCCAATCATTATAAATGGCAGAACCAGACAGGTGGAGCCTGGGTATCCAGCAGTAAGAGCCCCCAGCAGTGAGAACCCCATTTCAGCCCCAAAGTGCTTATGTTTAAGGCTTTTAAATGACAAAAAAAAATCCATATTATTTAAGCCACAGTTACTTTAATCTTATTTATTTGACCCAAACAAAAATAATAGTACAGGGAAAATAAAAAAAAAAAAAAAAAAAAAAAAGATCAAGCCAGGCAGTGGTGGAACACGCCTTTAATCCCAGCACTCGGGAGGCAGAGCCAGGCAGATCTCTGTGAGTTCGAGGCCAGCCTGGGCTACAGAGTGAGTTCCAGGACAGGATCCAAAATTACACAGAGATACCCTGTCTTGAAAAACAAAAAAAACAAAACAAAAAAAAAGACCATTGGATATATAGTTCAGACCTTTAGAGAGGTCCACAAACAGCTCTCTGAATTCTATGATGACTGCAGCTTTTGTTAATCTAGCCGTAAACAGCCTTGCTTCAACATCTGTTCTTAACCTGTGGGTCATGACCCCTTTGAAGGTTAAATATCAGATATCATACATATCAGGTATTTACATTACAATTCATAACAGCTGCGAAATTATAGATGCAAAGTAGCAGCAAATACAGTTTTATGGTTGGGGGTCACCACAACATGAGGAAGTGTATTAAAGGGTCCCAGCATTAGGAAGGTCAAGAACAACTGTTTTAGGACCTCTTCAAGCACTTTGGCTATACAGGAACTGGTATCTGAGTTCTTGTTGACTTACAGACCACCAACTCCTGCTCCTTCACAGAGATTCTAATGGAGAAATTGTCACTGTATTAGTTTGCTGTGGCTGCAAGGAGAGGTTAACTGAGGAGGATTGCAAATTTGAAGGCAACCTAAGCTACACAGTAAGTTCCAGACCTTCATGACCTACATAGAAAGACCCTTATTTTTAAAACAAAACAAATGTATCCTGACCTTAGTGGATTGAAATAGCAGTAACAGATCCCCAACCATCCTGGAGGCCAGAACCCTGATGCTGAGATTTACAGAGCTGGTCCCTATTGGAAACATTCAGGAAGAGTCTCCTCCATGCCCTGCTCACTTCTAAGGACCTGGACAATGCTTGACATCCTTGGAACTGTGCCTTGTCACTCTAGTATCTACCTCCATCTTCACATGGCTTCCCTTGTGTCCCTGTGGGTCTTCCCCTTTGACCCTTATATAAACATCTGTCATTGCATTTGGGACAACATCCTAATCTAGTATAATCTTAACATCTCTCACTATACCTGTGTGGTGCCTAATTTTGATTTTGGCAATGTTTTTTTTGTTTTTGTTTTTGTTTTTGTTTTTTTGAGACAGGGTTTCTCTGTGTAGCTTTGCACCTTTCCTGGATCTCACGCTGTAGCCCAGGCTGGCCTTGAACTCACAGAAATCTGCCTGGCTCTGCCTCCCGAGTGCTGGGATTAAAGGCGTGTGCCACCTTTGGCCAATGGTGCCTAATTTTATGTCAATTTGACAAAAGCTAGAATCATCTGAGAGGAGGGAACCAAAATTGACAAAACTCCGTAAGATCCAGCTTTAGGGCATTTTCTTAACTAGTGATGTGGGAGGACCCAGCCCATATGTAGAGCCAGCACAATGATCCAGTGGGTCAGGACACTTGCCTCCAAGCCTGATAATCTTAGTGCAATCCCTGGACTCGCATGTGAAAGTCCCTCTGCATTGACTGAGCAAGGAGCATATGAGCTCACAGAGACTGAAGTAGCAAGCACAGAGCCTGCCTGGGTCTGCTCCAGGTCCGCTGCAAATATATTATAGCGTTCCGCTTAGTGTTTTTAGTGGGAGACTCCTGAGTGTGCAAACAAGTGGGTCTCTGGTTCTTGGCTCTGCTCTTGGGGTCCTTTTCCTTGTGTTGGGGTGCCTTGTACAGCCTCAGTGTGATGGTTGTTTTATCTTACTATATTCCATTTTGTCGTGTTTTAGTTGCTTTCTCTTAGAAGCCTGTTCTTTCCTAATGAGAGACGGAAAGGGAGTGGATCCAGAGGGGAGGCGAGGTGGGGGGGAACTGGGAGGAGTAGAGGGAGGGGAAGCTGTAATCACAATATATTGAATGAGAAAAGAATCTATTTTCAATAAGTGGAAAAACAGTTAAAAAGGGGTTTGGAAGTTGAACAAAGTAAGTGGATTATATTGGTGTATAGAATATTGTTTAACTTAAGCAAATATTTTTCAATACCTCTGCTGTCTACCAACACCCTTCCCCCAGGCTTGGGCTGGTGCCTGGTATTTTTATGGAGGACATCTGGCAATTTTAACCACACTTGAGCTCAGGCTTTCCTCGTTTCTTAACTGAATTCATCCAGTCCCCTCTAAACCTTCTGGCTGAATTCTGGTTCCCCTCCAGTTCTGCCACAAGCCCCAGAAGAAGCAGAGGAATGTGCAGAGAGAACCCGAGGGCAAAAGCATGTGATGGCTGCTGGTAGGCAAAGGGTGTCTCCAGAGGTTTCAGGCAGCCACACTAATCATACAGTTGCCAACATGGCGGCCAGTGCCTGCAGCAGTGAGGAAATATGAACTCAGATAACATCCTGAGAAAGATGTCAATGAGAGGGTAGGACTGAATGACCATGACAGTATCATTCCCAAGGTCATGCAAGAGCAGTGCATAAGGAATGTCCACACACGGAGAAGACTAACCAGAACCAATAGCCCTGAGCTATTAAGGACAGATTGTTCTACATAATATACCCTCATTTGTATCCTGTCTGGTAGAGACGGAAGTTCGGGCTCTGTGGTAGTTTGAATGAGAATGGACCCCGCACCCCCATAGGCTCATAAATTTGAATGGCATCTATTGAGAAGGATTAAGAGGTATGGCATCGGGGCTGGAGAGATGGCTCAGAGGTTAAGAGCACTGACTGCTCTTTCAGAGGTCCTGAGTTCAATTCCCAGCACTCACATGGTAGCTCACAACCATCTGTAATGAGGTCTGGTGCCCTCTTGTGTGTACATAATAAATAAATAAATCTTTAAAAAAAAAAGAGGTGTGGCATCATTGGAGGAAGTATGTCACTGGAGGTGGGCTTTGAGGTTTCAAAAGCCCCCTACCATTCTTGGGGATCAAGATGTGAGCTCTTGGGCTGGAGAGATGGCTCAGAGGTTAAGAGCAGTGACTGCTCCTCCAGAGGTCCTGAGTTCAATCCCCAGCAACCACATGGTGGCTCACAACCATCTAAAATGAGATCTGATGCCCTCTTCTGGTGTGCAGACAGAACACTGTACACATAATAAATAATAAATCTTTAAAAAAAAAAAAAACCTTAAATAAAAAAAAGACGTGAGCTCTCAGCTGTTCCTGCTGCCATGCCTTAGCTCCGCCATCATGTCCTGAAACCTTAAGCCCAATTAAATGCTTTCTTTTGTGACTTGTCTTGGTCGTGGTGTTTGCCACAGCAACAGAAGGGAAGACAGACTCCAAACACACCATCCGCAATGACTGGCTAACCAAGTACCAGGCAGAGTCCCTGACACAAGCCAGCTTCCCCTCTGTGGATGAGAATTCCTGGGAAGCGGCTGTGTCTGCAAAGACTGGGCAACAGATTGGAAAGGCAGTGATATGGAGAGGTTGGAATGTTGCAGGTCCAGAGCTTAATTACTTACTTTCTCTTGGATTAGCTTTAGCTCCTACATAGCCATTCCTTGCCCCCCTCTGTGTCAGAGCTAACATTCTGTGACTAACAAAGACCTTTTAGAATCTATTAACTTAGTAGACCATTAGCTTCCACCAGCCCAAAGGCTAAAATGTCATCTGATAGCATCTGAGGCCCATAGGAGAATTCCCCCATCTCTGATGTGACCAACAAGGTATTTTTTTTAATAATTTATTTAAAATTATTTTATGTGCATTGGTGTGAAGGTATCAGATCCCCTGGGACTGCAGTTACAGACAGTTGTGAGCTGCCATGTGGGTGCTGGGAATTGAATCCGAGTCCTCTGCAAGAGCAGCCAGTGCTCTTAACCACTGAGCCATCTCTCCAGCGCCCCCCGCCACAAGGTATTTTTAAGTTGCCTTATGACTTTCTTTGTTCTGTGACTGTAAAACTTCATGAACTGTTTCCACATGGGACCACAGAACCCGGACTAATCTAGCTTGGTGTTTCCTAGCCCTTAGTCACTCAAATTTGACTCCAGAATAAATTCTCTCTCATTCCCTTTGAGGTAAGAACTGTGTTAGTTTAAGGGGGGTGGTTTTGGGTTTTGTTTTGGTTTTTGGTTTTCAGTTTTTTTCTTTGCTTCCACACCTCCTCTTGACATCTTCTCAGTACCGGTGCCCAGCTACCTCCTGGACACTCTGTAGCCTGGGGTGTTAGTATTCTGAACCACCCCTTGGGGACCTGCCCAGCATCCTGACATCATCTTATGTAAAATCCCCTTTAAGAAAAAAATTCAGGAGGGAGGACAGGGGAATCCATGGTTGATATATAAAATGAATAGAAAAATCTCTTAATAAAAACAAAACAAAAAAAACTCTCCTCTCTCTCTCTCTCTCTCTCTCTCTCTCTCTCTCTCTCTCTCTCTCTCTCTCTCTCCTCTCCCCCTCCCTCCCTCCCTTCCTCTCTCTTCCCTTCTCCCCCTCCCTCTCTCTCTCCCTCCTTGCCTCCACCACCACCACCCCCATCTCTCTCTCTTTCCTCACGTGGGCATGTGTCTGCATTGGTATGAATAACTTTCCACTGCTCCATGTCACAGCCCACCAAGGCTTCTGCATGGTGTGCCTCCCCACCTCATTCATGGGGCACCTTGGCCCAACCCACCCTCCCTGCCATATCATATCATACCATGGGTTAGTCCAGAGAAACCACTGATTTCCACTGCTGCTTGAAGTATAAGGAAAAAAAAAACACACACACACGACAAAATAGCAATAGTTTTACTGATGTGACATGGAGCAGTGGAAAGTTATTCATACCAATGCCTTGGTGGCAAGACACAGGCTTCGCATGTGCAGATCCAGGGCTTCCAAGGCCAGTACACGCACAGAATGGTTTTCTGGAGTCAAGGATGGGTGATCTAGTCAATGCTTGCTGAGCTCTTCCCAGGATCCCCTCCTGGGGTGTCTTTGGGGAAATCCTTAGCTGCACAGTTTGGAATGGACTGACAGAGTGTCCCAGAAGCACCAAGTGAGTTCATGGGCTTCAGAGAAGGGAACTCTCTTCATCCTAAAGAAGAAACAGGAGAGACACTCTTTTTCTCCAGAATAACAAGGATGTAATGCCAGGAAAGCTACAGGCATTTTTTTTTAAAAAAATATGTATGAGCCAGATATGCTAGCTAGGGTATGGCAGCTCAGCACATACCTTAATCCTATATTTGGGAGGTAGAGAAGGATTCCCATAAGTTCAAGCCTGAACGACATAGTGAGTTTCAGTCTATTCTGGGCTACAGAGCAACACCATACCCACCCACTCCCGCCCCTGATAGATATATGCATGCAAGATATTTTAATACACACAATGGAGTTTTATTCAGCCATAAAGACAAATGAAATTTGGTCATTTGTAAGGGACTGGGTGGGAGTAGGGACTCCATTCTAAACTCTGAAAGACAAACATTTCATGTTCTCTTCCATAAGAGGAATCTGGGTTTTAGGTTAAAAGTTTCAAAGAGAAGCTGAAGAGATGGCTCAGTGGTTAGGAACATGGGCTGCTCTTCCAGAGGACTCTGGTTTGATTTGCCAGCACCCACATAGCAGCTCACAACTGTCTTGAACTCCAGTTTGGGGGATCTGAGTCCCTCTTCTAGCCTTCTCCGGCACCAAGCATGCATGCCGTGTACAAACATACATGCAGAAGAAACACCCATACATAGAAAATAATAAATACATTTTAATTCAGACATTAAAATAGAAGGGGGCAATGGGAAAGAGGAGGTATCCAGTGGGAGAGAGGACATGAGACCGTAACAGAGAGTCGATATAATCTATGTACATGTATGAAAAGTCATATTGTAACCCATTACTTTGTACCATTAGCATATGCTAATAAAATGTCTAAAATGTTATGACAGTAACGTTTGTCATGTGTATTCTACTGTTTGGGGGCCTTCTGAGGCAGGGGCTTGCTGGACTCAAGACCCTCTGGCCTCAGTTTCCCAAGCGCTGGAATTCCCGTTACTCTGCTGATACTACTGTAAAAGCCAAATTCTCCATTCTTTAATTTAAAACTTGGGGCCCAGAGAGAAGGGAGGTGTTAGTAGTTTCCTGGTGCGGCAAGCGTTCTCACGGGTCTTCCCGTTCCTTTTCTGTCGCAGGTGTGGCCACCTGAACCTCACCCAGAGCTCTGACATCCACTCCTCCCAAGGCACTGGGTCCAAAACTCCAAAGCAATCTAAGGAAGTAGTTTTTCCTCCTGCCTTCTCACATTATGCTCAAGGTCATTTTCAAGGATTCCAAGGTTGAGGGGTGTGTGGAAAGCTTGTGGGGAGCGTGTACAAAGTCCTCCAAAGGAATATCTGTGGGGCCGTGAGGATAAGTTTAAGGGAACCGCTAGCCCCAGAAACACTCTCAAAGAAACTGTCTATACCCACCCACCCCCGCCCTAGAGCTGAGGCATCTTCTTGTCGGCTCTCTAGCGCTATCTTGTGTCTTGTTCCAAAACAGCTACCAAGAGACGGTTTTGTCTTTTGATCGCATTTTTAAAAGTTTTGCAGACTCTGTGCTCGACCTCCGCAGCTCTGAAGACACCACTCCAAGGCTGGAATCAATTCCCACCTACAAGACTGCACGATCTGAGGCTGAGATGCTGTCCAGCCGCAAATACCCGCTCCCCCACTCCTTCTCCTCCCGAGGCTTTTTCTTCAGAGTTCAAGCCTCAGAAGGGCGGAGTGGGGCGAGCAGAGAGGTGGATTGAGGAAGATGGACTTTCCCTAGCACCCTACGACCTCTACCGCGAGCTGCTTCCAAGCGCGGCAGCTCCACGCCGCTTCTGTCCACGTCCACCCAAGTCACCCGCGGCGTCTAGACCGCAGAGGCTGCAAAGCTCACAGCGCTCCAGCCCGCGAACTGCCGCGGCTAGGCTCCAGCACTGCCCGCAGTGGGGCGGACCTGATGCAAGCAAATGCTTTGTGGCTCCGCCGCCGAGCCCTGGTTCACTAACAAGGGTACTCAGCCTGAGGGAGCGGCGGCTCAGCTGTGGTTTGTGGAGGAGGGGTGGAGGGGTGTGTGGCAGGAGGGTGGCAGGGGAGATGGAGGGGGACGTGGTGGTGGGGGGGGGGGGCTGGAGAGATAGCTCAGCAGTTAAAAGCCCTGGCTCCTCTTCCAAAGGTCTCGGGTTCGATTCCCAGCATCCACATGATAGCTCTCTACTATCCACCTCCTCTCTGGCTACCCACCCCCAACCCCCCGCACCAGGTACGAAGTTTGCACAAATAACATACAAGTAAAATGTCCATAAGCAAAAAAAAAAAAAAAAAAGAAAGAAAGAAAAGAGAAAAAGAAAAAGAAAGAAAGAAAAAACCAGAACGCCAGGTGTAGTGGTACACGCCTTTTGTCCCAGAATTGGAGACACAGAGGCAGGATCTCTCTTGAGTTTGAGGCCAACCTGACCTACATAGTGAGTTCCAAGCCAGCCCAACCTGGCTTAGGAAGAAGGAAGGAATTAAAAAGAAAGAAGGTATTTGGAGCATGATGCAGTTTCTGGTGTTCAACATCTTGCACCCCACTGAATGGGTCTCACTATCTCCCTTTCCTTAATACTATAATATAGGAAACTCACATTTAATTTCTTTGTATTTCAAGCAACAAGAACTGTTGTTTTGTATCATATTGTTGAAACAACATCCAAATTGCTCAACATCCTTAGTCATCAGGGAAATGCAAATCAAAACGACTCTGAGATACCATCTTACACCTGTCAGAATGGCTATGATCAAAAACAGTGATGACAGCTTATGTTGGAGAGGATGTGGAACAAGGGGAACTCTCCTCCACTGTTGGTGGGAGTGCAAACTTGTACAGCCACTTTGGAAATCAGTATGGCAGTTTCTCAGAAAATTGGGGATCAATCTACCTCAAGACCCAATGATAACCACTCTTGGGCATATGCCCAAGGAATGCTCAATCATACCACAAGGACACTTGTTTAACTATGTTCATAGCAGCATTATTTGTAACAACCAGAACCTGGAAATAACCTAGATGCCCCTCAACTGAAGAATGGGTAAAGAAAACGTGGTACATTTATACAATGGAGCACTATTCAGCTGTAAAAAAAAAAAAAAAATGACATCATGAAATTTGCAGGCAAATGGGTAGGACTAGAAAACATCATCCTGAGTAAGGGAACCCAGACTCAGAAAGACAAACATGGTACGTACTCACTCATAAGTAGATACTAGATGTAAAGCAAAGGATAACCAGACTACAACCCACAGCTCCAGAGAAGCTAGGAAACAAGGAGGACCCTAAGAGGGACGCATAGATCACCTTGGGAAGGGGAAACAGAGGAGATCTCCATGAGCAAACTGGGGATGGGGGAGTAATAGAGGAGAGGGGATGGGGGATGAGAACATGAGGGAACTGGATAGCCAAGCTGGGGGAGGGACAGAGTGGGAAAGCAATGAAAGAGATATCTTGATAGAGGGAGCCATTATTGAGTAAGGGAGAAACCTGGTGCTAGAGAAATTCCCAGGAATCCCCAAGGATGACCCCAGATTAGACTACTAGCAATAGTGGAGAGGGTGCCTGAACTGGCCTACCCTGGTAATAAGATTGGTGACTACCCTAATTGTCATCATAGAGCCTTCATCCAGTAACTGATGGGAGCAGATGCAGAGATCCACAACCAAGCACCAGGCTGAGCTCCAGGAGTCCAGTGGAATGAGAGGGAGGAGGGATTATATGAGCAAGGGGGGGTCAAGATCATGATGGGGAAATCTACAAAGACAACTGAACCAAGCTCGTAGGAACTCACAAACTCTAGACCAACAGCTGTGGAACCTGCAGGGACCGGACTAGGCCCTCTGCATACGGGAGACAGTTGTGTATTTTGGTCTATTTGAGGGGCTCCTGACAGTGGGATCAGGATCTATCCCTGGTGCATGAGCCGGTTTTGCTGACTCCCCATGGGAGGCCTTACCCTTTTGGAGGAGGGGATGGGGGTGTTGGGGAGGGAGGGAAGCTGGAGGGAGAGAGGAGGGATAAGAGGGGATCTGTGTCTGGTATGTAAAATGAATAGAAAAATTTTTTAATTAAAAAAGAAAAAGAGGCCGGGCGGTGGTGGCGCACGCCTTTAATCCCAGCACTCGGGAGGCAGAGCCAGGCGGATCTCTGTGAGTTCGAGGCCAGCCTGGACTACCAAGTGAGTTCCAGGAAAGGCGCAAAGCTACACAGAGAAACCCTGTCTCAAAAAACCAAAAAAAAAAAAAAAAAAAAGAAAAAGAAAAAAACAGCATCCAAGTCTGTGTAGCAGAGAACGACCATGAATTTCTAACATTCTTCTGCCTCCCTCTCTCCTGAGAGCTATGGTTTATGCAGTACTGGGGACTGAACTTCATACACGCTAGACAAGCACTCTATCACAAGCTGAGTACCCCGGCTTGTGTTTCTATTTTGTTGTTTGGTTTGAGACAAACTCTCTTGTAGCCCAGTGACAGGCTTATGCCACCATGCCCACTGACCCAACCCATGTTTTTTAGTACATTGGATGCCCAGACTGCTACTATGAAATGACACAGTTGTGGTTATATATTGTGTACCCTAATAAACTTGTATGAAGGTCCGAGGACAGAGCCAGCCACTAGATTAAACACAGAGGCCAGACAATGGTGGAATACACCTTTAATCCTGTCACTCGGGAGGCAGAGATCCATCTGGATCTCTGTGAGTTCAAGGCCACACTGGAAACAGAGCCAGGCAGTGGTGGCACATACCTTTAATCCCAGTACTGGGAAGCACACATGCCTTTAATCCCAGGAAGTGACATAGTTAGGCGGAGAAAGGTATATAAGGCGTGAAGAAACAGGAACTAAAGCAGTTCAGCTGAGACCCTTTCAGATGAGGACCCACAGGCTTTCAGTCTGAGGGAACAGGATGGCCTGAGGAACTGGCAAGATGAGGTTGGCTGTGGCTTGCTCTGCTTCTCTGGTCTTTCAGCTTTCACCTCAATATCTGGCTCCAGGTTTTTTATTAGAAGACCATCTAAGTTTTGAACAACACATACTTTTTTACTGTACCACAGTCATGACATCAGATTTGTCTGATTTTCTTTACCGTTTAATATTCACCCAGGTTCCAAATACACAGTGTGGTAAATAAGAGGCTGTTTGAGCATTAATAAAAATTATCTTTAAAAAGTTTCGGTTTAGAAAAAAATTTCCCCTCCAGAGCAGGCATGGCAGTACATACCAGCATGGGAGAGGAGGAAGCAGGAGAATTGACAGTTATAGCCTGTAACACATAGCAATATCTGGTCTTAAAATGCAAAGGGGGGAATGGGGAATAGAACAAAAACAAAGCTTACCATCTGCCCTGTCACTGAGAAAGCAAGCCTTTGTTTCCCGAACTCTTGTAAATATTAACTCTCGTAAAGATTTCAAAGATAACCAGTTAAGATAATAAAACCCTAAGAGACCACGGTTAAAACTGCTAACAAACACAGAAGTCTGGGCTCCAGGTTACTGAGAAAAGTAAGACGGGCTTACTGGGTTGTCTGCTGTACTGCTCTCTTCCTTAGGCTTTCTACTGCTGTGAAAAGACACCCACCATGACCACAGCAACTCTTATAAAGGAAAATGTTTAATTGTGATGGCTTACAGTTCAGAGGTTTAGTCTGTAATCATTATGGCAGGACCTGATTGCATGCAGGCAGGCATGGTGCTGGAGAAGGAGCTGAGAGTTCTATATCTTGATCTCCAGGCAACAGGAAGTGAACTGTAGCAGGTGTAACTTGAGCATAGAAGATCTCAACACCCACCCCCCACAGTGACACACCTCTTCCAACAAAGCCACATCTACTTCAACAGGTTCACACCTCCTAATAGTGCCACTCCCTATTAGCTTATGGGGGCCAATTACAATCAAATCACCAAAACTACCAAGTATAACACTCTGATAAATGTGGGTGACCCTCTCTTCAGATGCCTCTCTCTGGGGCAGCAGTTCTCAACCTGTGTGTCACACCCTCTTTGGGGATCCAATGACCCTTTCACAGGGGTCTCCTAACACCATCTGCATATCAGATATTTACATCACAATTTGTAAGAGTAGCAAAATTACAGTTATGAAGTATCAACGAAAATAATTTTATGGGGGGGGGTCACCACAACATGAGGAACTTTATTAAAGGGTTGCAGCATTAGGAAGGTTGAGAACCACTGTTCTAGGGCATGTAATGCTGTCCTTTCTTTAAATGTTTTTATTAACATATATTAATCATATATAATAATGGGCTTCATTATATCATTTTCATATGTGCATAATGTATTTTGTCAAATTCACCCCCTTTACCCTTTCTTGTCCCTCTCACTTATACTAATATCCTTTCTCTTCCAAACTAGTCTTGTCTTTCTACTTTCACATCCTGTGTGTGTGTGTGTGTGTGTGTGTGTGTGTGTGTGTGTGTGTGCATGCGCTCACATCAGTGAATTTCATTAGGATATTTATAGAAGCATGGATGAGAGTTTGTTTACAAAAACATGGGTATCAGAGCAATAGCCACACTAGTGAAGCAGAAGTCTTTCCCTCTCCCACCTGCCGTTAACTGTGTATCAATCTTCAGGAGAAATGAGGCTTCATAATCTACTTCCTGTCTGTGGTGGTTTGAAAGAAAATGGCCCCCAAATAGAGTGGCACCATTAGGAGGCGTGGCCTTGTTGAAGTAGGTGTGGTCTTGTTGGAGGAAGTGTGTCACTGTAGGGGCAGGCTTTGAGGTCTCTTTTGCTCAAGCTTCCCTCAGTGTGACTTTCAGTCAACTTCCTGTTGCCTTCAACATGTAGGACTCTCAGCTACTCCTCCAGCACCACATCTGCCTGCATGCTGCCATGCTCCCCACCATGATGATAATGGACTGAACCTCTGAAACTATAAGCCACCACCACCTTAATGAAATGTTTTCCTTTGTAAGAGTTGTGGTCATGGTGTCTCTTCACAGCAATAGAAACCCTAACTAAGACACCCTCCCATGACAAGGTATTGACAGGTCTATCCTAATTTACTGTGATAAAGACCATGACCAAAAGCAGCTTAGGGAGGAAAAGGTCTTTTGGACTCACACATTCCGATGACGGTCCGTCACTGAAGCTCAAGCAGGGCAGGAACCTGAAGGTAGGAACGGAAGCAGAAACCATGGAGGAATGCTGCTTACCTGGTTTACTGTTCATGCTTGCTAGACCTGGTTTCCTTATAACAACCCAGGACCACCTGCCTAGTAATTGGCACTGCCCAAAGTGGGCTGGCCCTCCCACATCAATCATTAATCAGCCTGTGTGACACACAGGTTGCGAACTGCTGCCCTAGAGAGGAGGCATCTGAAGAGAGGGTCATCCACATTTATCGGAGTGTTATACTTGGTAGTTGTGGTGATTTGATTGTAATTGGCCCCCATAAGCTAATAGGGAGTGGCACTATTAGGAGGTGGCCTACAGGCCAATCTCGTGATGGCATTTTTCTCAGGTATTTCCCTCTTCCTAGAGGACTTGTATCACGTTGAGAAAAATCTAACCAGCATAAAGTCCTGTCTAGTGCAGGTAATTACAGCTGTTGTGAGTTTAAGTGTGCCACAGCCCTGTCGTGCCTGGGAGTCAGTCATCCCAACCTTCCCTGTCCCTTTCTCTCCAGCACTTACATTCTTGCCCTCATTTCTGTGATGTTCCCCACTGAGCCATGGAGTGGGTGATACAAACATTCCATTTCTATCTGAGTATTCAACAGTCACTTTTTTTCTCCTCTCTTGTGTATTTCATTCTGTGTGCATTGGTGTTTTGCTTGCATATATGTCTGTGTGAGGGTGTCCGATCTCCTGGAACTGGAGTTACAGACAGTTGTGAGCTACCGTGTGAGGGCTGGACATTGAACCCTTGTCCTCTGGAAGAGCAGACGGTGCTCTTAACCCACTGAGCCATCATCTCTCCCAGCCCCAACAGTCACTTATTCTCAACACATTGACCAATTATGTCTCTGCAGTCAGGCTGGCTACTGCAAAAGCAGCTTTTCCAATGAAAGTTGATCCTTCTTTTTAAGCTTCCTCCCTTCCCCCAAATGCCCATGCTTAAATGTATATAAAAACTGTTCTTCTTCATAAACTCAGATTTAGCTTCCCCCAAAAATAAAATAGCCATGGAAGAAAATGTAGAGTGAAAGAGGCAGAGGAAAAAACACCCTGACTCTGACTTGACCCCAGGGCCAGGGCTTGAAATCCCACTAATCCCTGAGCTTTCCCCAGAGTCAGGCCACAAAACCCCACCAATCCCAATCCCCACCACCACCACCCCCCACCACCACCCCACTGAGAAACCCTATATAAGCTCTGTACCCTGTTCAGGTTTGCGGCTGCTTCTCACCCTGGAGGCAACTGCCCTCCTGGATTCTTCCTTTCCAATAAACCTCTCCAGTAAGGTTTGTTGTGTGGTGTGACATTTTTGCCGAGCAGAGCCCAACTGTAACAACTTTTGCCAGAGCCAGAGCAAAGCAGAACTGTAACACTTTCGCTGAGGGAAACTTTCCCTTAGCAGAGCAGAGTTGTTAGACTCCAGGGGATGTGAGCAGAGCTGAAACACTTCTCCAGAGAAGAAAGAGCAAAGCTGTAACAACGTTGCTGGGGAAACCATCTCCTCTGGAAACCCTCCTCCTTCCCCTGGAGCAGAGTTGTAAACTACTACACTTACAGTGACTTTGTGATCTTCCTTGACTGCCAGGATACCTTTCCATCCAAACTGCAACACTTACAGAAAACTGCTTTTAAATCTTGAGAATCTCTGAAGAGTGTGTCTCAAGCCCTGAGTTCAAAGCCCAGCACTGAAAAGAAAATTGGATTTTCTCCACTCACACCGGAGTGTGATTTGAACTCTAACCCAATCCCTTGCAAAATGGAAATAGAAAGTAGTGATTGGCACTGTTGTGTGCCATGGGATGTTTGCTTCTGTTGGGGGAACCCTTGTTGGAATTCCTGGCCACTCCCCCAGCTACATGACCGCACATACGCAGTTCAGTAGCCAAGTAAGGAGCCTTACGTCCTACGTAATCCATGTGCTGCATGATCACACAAGCTATGCACATGCGTGGCGTAGCTCTGTAAACCCATATGCACATGTGCAGGGGAATCCATAAGATTCCCAGCCTTCCCACCCCACTACTCCCCACCCCCACCGTCTCTCTTTGTTGTGTCTTCCACAGGCCTGGTCACGCTCTCTTCTGTCCCTCCCTTCTCCTCATAAAACTCTGATAGTGGGTTTTGTTGTACCTTGTGGATTTTCTCGCAGGGTAACAGCGCTGCTTAATGAATAACATTGCAATGTTGGTTTTAACGCAGAAGCGCCCAATGTTATTCATTAAGTTTGATGGCATGCTAACCTTGTCCTGCTTTCTAGAGACTGACTTGCTATTTCAGTTGGATGGCTTGGGGCTATAGAAAGCAGTAAGTTAGGCAGGGCAAGTGCCTGGGAACCCTATGTCCTTTATCACTCCTTCCGGCCTCCTAATCTCCCAGAGGACTCTCCTCCAGTGCCGTGGAATGTTCCTGTGACCCCTGAACTTGCCACCATGGAGTCCTAAGGTTCTGTTGCTCTGACAACCCATTACCCACAGTGTCTGTATCAGAGCTGCCAAGGTTCTGGGAGAAAGAGACCTGAAGCAGGGTCACAGCTGTTGAACATTTACATTCAGCTATGACTAGTCTTTCTGTGTTCAGGGACATACCCCCTGCCCAGAAGCTGGAAGGTAGCTTACTAAAGACCTACAGACACGATGATTATCCTAGCAAGATGTTCCTGGCCTACAAAGGTAGGGGCCAATCATTTCAGGGTTTAAGGTTTTCTACACATTTTGACTGGCTGTAAGTGGGCAGTGGCCCCAGTGGAGGAATGAAGAATAGTCCATGCCCCTGCAGTTGGAAAAGCTTTAGTATATTTAGTATATTATATATACTATATTTATATTTAGTATATTATATATAGTATATTTAGTATATTAACAAAACTGCCTAGGAGAGCACTGAGGATTCCAAGTCATCCCATTCCCTGTGCCCTTTGCTGAGGACTTCTGGGAATTTGGGAGGAGCCAAGTCTTCTTCTCTATCGATAGAGTACCTGCCAAGCATTCCTCAAGCCCTTCATTCAATCCCTAGCAAATAAACCAAGTATGATACTCACCTGTAACCCCAGCATCTGAGGGGTGGAGGATCAGATGTTCAAGGTCATTCTCAGCTACAAAGCAAGTTCAAGGCCAGCCTGGGAAGCTTAATGAGAGGGGGAGAGGACAAGGAAAGACAGACAGACACAGACAGACAAAAAGACACAGAAAGAGAGGGGCAGAGACAGACAGAGAGCCCTTCTCATATGGAATCAGGCCTCCCCATCATGAAAGCCAGAGCGTACTTTGTTTAACTTATTGAATGTCTAACTTATTTTGTATGTAAATTGTAAACTTTAAAATGCATAGGTTTCAGCTGCCTTTGTTGCTATTCTGTTTTGTTTGTGGTTTTTGTTTTTCAGACCATGTCTTGCTCAATAGCTCAGGCTGGCCTGAAGCTATGGACCAGGCTGGCCTGAAAATGATCCTCCTGCCTCCTCCCCTCCTTAGTGCTGGGGTGACAAGCCTGGGCCATCAAGCCTGACTTAGCGGAGGTTCTTGTTGTTGATGGTGGTGGTTGTGGTTGATATACTGTGCACCCCAAAAAACTTATCTGGGGGTCAGAGAACAGAACAGCCATTATAATAAACATAGGTTTAGGCAGTGATAGCACATGTCCTTAATCCTAACATTCGGGAGGCAGAGATCTGTCTGGATCTCTGTGAGTTCAAAGCCACACTGGAAACAGCCAGGCATGGTGACACATGCCTTTAATCCCAGGAAGTGATAGCAGGAAGCAGAAAGGTATATAAGGCCTGAGGATTAGGAACTAGAGCCTTTTTAAAGCTTTTAGCTTTTAGCAGCAGTTTAGCTGAGATCCATTCAGATGAGGACTCAGAGGCTTTCAGTCTGAGGAAACAAGATCAGCTGAGGAATTGGTGAGGTGAGGTTGGATGTGGCTTGTTCTGTTTCTCTGATCTTTCAGCGTTCACCCCAATACCTGGCTCCGGGTTTGTTTTTATTAATAAGACCTTTTAAGATTTGCGTTACAGGTGGTGTTTTGTTTTTAAACACAATCGCTGTTTTATGAAAAGAAGCAAGAAGGGAGGAGAGAGAGAGAAATATAAGTGTTCATGGGTACTTTCCAAAGCCCCAAGAAACACACACGAGACTTGTGGTTTATGGGCCACTGTCCCAGAGACCCCAAGACTGGGCACACAGAACTCCCTTTGACGTTTCTCCACAGTCTGCATGACCGAACAAGGCTATCCCTGGATTTCTCTCGTGGTGCGCAGGACTCGCCTGCAGATTTCACAGGACCCCCTCTCTGAACTATGAATACTTACCCAGGATGGGCATGAAATCATTCATCCAAGCCGCCTTGGAACTCCTCTTTGGAAAACACAGCCAAGCCATTGCTGAGAAAAGGGTGAGGCACCGAGAGGAGATACAGGCCTGCATGACACACAAGGGCCTCCACCTTGACAAAGGCAATTCCCAAGACTCTGAAAGTCCATAGATTTTGCACTGGGAAGCCAAGCTGGGATCTGAGTCTAAATCCTTCTCATTCAGTCACTCAGTTGCACCCACCCCCGCTGCTGGTTTGAAAATTCTAAGTAGGTCATTTCAATATAAAAGGAAAAAGAGGGGTTGGGGATTTAGCTCAGTGGTAGAGCACTTGCCTAGCATGCACAAGGCCCTGGGTTCGGGTCCTCAGCTCCGGGGGGGAGGGGGGGGGAGCTGAAATGCTGAGCATGTGTAAGGCCCTCAGTCCAACCTCAGAACCAAAAGTAAGACAAAAATCTGAGTCTGGGGTCTGCCGGTGTGACCCCCGATCCTTTAAAATGTTCCTTTCACGTACTGCTTGCTGACAGGTAGGGGGTGTGCACACTGTTGGTGACAGTGGAGCCTTCCAGCTTGGGGCCCAGTTTCTCAGGACGTGGCGTAAGAATTTGAAAACCGTTTGCATTGTCTCATGTCAAAAGGGTGAGTGTTGCCAATTCCTGCCCTGTGTGTCATCCTCCGCTCTTACCCTCACTACCTGTCAGGAGGAAAAAAATGGTGGCTATGCCAAGCTATGTCCACCCTTTTCCTGTGACTGTCCTACGTCAGTCAGTAATCCTTACCCCACCCTCTGGCATCTCTGCCGCCTGTTTCTCCATTCCCATGGACCCGAGCTGGTGGGGGGTCTGTGTTCCCACAGAACAGTATGGACTCATCTTCCAGGACATGGGCTTTACAGTGTATGAATACTGCATCTGGAACCCCAAGGAGTTGTGCCCAGACCCCACCTTGTTCTTCGATTTGATGGAGGTAGGAGGTCCCCCACTCAGAATCGTCTCCCTCTATAAACCTGGCTTATGGCCTATTCTTCCCCCTGACTTGTGGGCCTTCGATTGGCTTGGATTTGCCAGGATTTTTAGTGAGAATAAACCTAAGAGATTATTATTTCTCCTCGAAATGCCTGGTGTCACCGCCACATGGTTAGAGGTGGTGCCTTGATGAGACAAGTGTCTTCCTACAGCATATCCCAGCTGACAGTATCCTTGTGATTGGGAACATTATTGACTGCAGGTTCACGCAAACTCAGTGGACAAATCTGATGTCCATCATTAAGGTCAGCAGAACTTCCTGCCACGCTCCCCCCGGCCCCTATCACATCTGCTTCTCCCCAGCAACCTCGTTCTTTTGGATTTTTTTTTTTCTTGCAGAGCAAGCATATATTCCCATTCTTTGACGTTCCCTGTCAAGGTCTGTCCACAGGTGACCTGGAAGAAGACACCAGACTCTTACAGTATTTTGTGTTCCTAGGGTTTGAGTTCTTCTGCAGCCAATCTCTGTCCAAGAGTTTTGGCATTTATGGTATGGTATGGGCAGAAGGGTAAGAGAAATGGGGAACAAAAGTGTTGTCATATCCATCACACAAGTGATTTTTTTTTTTAGTGAGCTTACAAAATAATGAGCTTCTTATAATGTTCTCTCTGTCTGTCTCTGTGTCTCTCTCTTATACACACACACACACACACACACACACACACACACACACACTCATATTTACCCCCACTGCCCTACCTTACCCCTCCACCAAAGGATAGATATTTTCGACATCACTTGTCCCCTGGAAGAAGGCTAGTACTCCAGAGAATCGCAGTGTGAGCAGAAAAGAGCACCCTTGAGCTAGAAGTCGGGCTCTGTGACTAAACCCAGCTACCCAAGTTACCCATACCTGTTCTAATTAAACTTTCACCCTCTCTGGCGTCTGCCTCCTCTGCCGGAAGATGAGGAGGAAGTACTTGGCAAATCTTTCAAGCTCTCTCCTCCGTGCACACTCTTGCTTGTGGACGCTCTTTCTGCTTTGGGGGGGGGGGGGGGTCAAATACTACCCTGGCTGGGCTGAGCTGGCGGCTCCACGGCTTAGCCCTGTCTCCTGCAAGGTTGGAGGGAGAGGTGGAGGTGGGATTCTGAGCCTAAGGGAGGAGACCGCGGGGTGAAGCTGTCTTTTTCTCAATGCTGCAGATGAAGGAGTGGGGATCCTAGTTGTAGCAGCCCTCAGCAACCAGGACCTGCTGTGCGTCCTCTCGCAGCTGATGAACAATGTCCAAGCCCTGTGGGGAAACCCTCCCGCCACAGGTGCCCGGATAATCACTTCCATCCTCTGTAACCCTGCTCTGCTTGTAGAATGGTAAGGGGTGGGAGGGACTGGGCAAGGGAGAGCGACTAGGGCTCCCACATTCCTACAGACTGCCCGGCTCACGGGATCCACCCAAGTGCTTCTTTTTCTCCTATGTGGCCTCTGTATCCCACTCACTCATGCACACAGCCATCAAATATTACTGAGGGCCTTTCTGTGTGCCGTGGCTCTAGCTATGCCAAGGGCTGCCCTGCCTTGCAGGGAGTGGACAATGGCACCTTTATTTTAGAAATAAGTCAATGAGTTAGTTATCTGAACACTTCCAGACTGATGGAACCCATTATTTTGTACATAAGCACACGCACGTGCACACACACACACACACACACACACACACACACACACCACACACACGAGAGAGAGAGAGAGAGAGAAAGAGAGAGAGAGAGAGAGGAGGGATAAGATGAATTGCTAAACAATCTTATTAATAATAAGATTAATAAGATTAAAAATAAGATTAAAAAAAAACAGGAGCCAGATATTGGAGTGAAAACTGAGAGATTAGAGAAGCAGAAAGAAGCCAGCCATCTTCTTACCGATAGGAAATCCTCAGCCCAAGAGAGAGCTTCTTCCTGTATATGCACCTATATACCTTTCTGTGCCCTGCCATCTTACTTCCTCTCTCTGCCCAGCTACATCACTTCCTCTTTCTGCCCAGCTCTATCACTTCCTGTCTGTCTGTACAGACCTCCAGACCTCTATGGTTAACTAGCACTGGGATTAAAAGTGTGTGCCACCACGCCTAGCTCTGTTCCCAGTGTGGCCTTGAACTCGCAGAGATCTGGATGGATCTCTGCCTCCCAAATACTAGGGTTAAAGACGTGTGCTACCACTGCCTGACCTCTATATTTAATATAGTGGCTGACTTTTTCCTCTGATCCCCAGATAAGCTTTATTGGGGTGCACAAATAAAATACAGAGAGAGAGAGAGAGAGAGAGAGAGAGAGAGAGAGAGAGATCTGGACCTGACACATTGCTCCGCAGGTAAAGGTACTTGCTGCCAAGGCTGATGACCTCAGGACCTGATGATTCCCAGGACCCACGTGGTGGAAAGAAAGATCCTACTCCTACAAGTTGTCCTCTGACCTACACACATACACACACACACACACACACACACACACACACACACACACACACTAAAACTAAGGAGGCAAAACCTGGGAGTCTACTTTTCATGCTTAAATTAGTATGGGGCCTGGGTCACTCAGCTTCCTGTTACTGCACTTGAGAATACTTGATGGGATTAACACCCCTCCCCCAGAAAAGAAAGGTTTGTGTTCACTCTCAGTTTTGGAAGTTCAATTGATAGTGTCCCTGGATCCTAGGGTGCAGCAACACATGGTGGTAGAGTTTGGGGTAACAAATGTTCACCTTATGATGTCCAGAAAGCAAACAGAGGTAATGAAGGAGCAGGACTCCTAATAACTCCCCACCCCAATGACCTAACTTCCTCCCACAACCAATAGTGACACAGCCTTTAACACGTGGGCCTTGAGGAGACGTTTAAGACCCAAACTACAGCAGAATCAAATCCCCTTCCCCCCATAGGTGCCACGGAGCCCAGGTTCCATCCATGTGCTTCCTGACATGGGTCAGGGCACGGAAAAAAATAGGAAGAGGGGAAGCTACATTGGGAAGCGAGGAGACCCCTCAGTCCCGTTTCTTCCTTCTTGCCTTGGCAGGAAGCAGAGTCTAAAAAGTGTTGTGGAGAACGTCATGCTGATCAAAGAGAAGGTGAAGGAGAAGCTTCGGCTCCTGGGGACCCCTGGGTCCTGGAATCACATCACCGAACAGAGTGGAACCCATGCCTATCTGGGACTCAACTGTAAGTTCCAGAACAGGACAACTCTCCCCTTCCTTACCCCAGACCTATGTTTTAACACTGAGCAGCACTGACTGGATGATCAGTTTGCAGCTCTGCTCTGGGCTTTCCTCACATCCTTGGAAAAGTGAGGCTGCTTCAGAGCGTTCTAGAACCCCACTGATGCTGACACTTCTTATTCTCTAATTCTGCCTGGGCTTGAGAGGAAATATGAGCCCTGTGACTGTCCCAGATCAGCAGGTGGAGTTCCTGATCAAGAAGAAGCACATCTACATCCCTAAGAACAGCCGCATCAATTTCACCTGCATCAATTCCAGGAACATAGACTACATCACACAGAGCATCCACGAGGCAGTGGTGATAACGGAGGGCTGAAAGGGGTAGTCTTCCCAAAGCTGCCCCTGATTGGAATGAAAGCTTTATGTCATCTTTGAAAAAAAATACTGAATTAATTATGCATTACTATGCTCACTCTTTCATTTATTTATGAAGCAATGTGCTGGCCTGGGGTGGGGGAGGAGCTTCAGTGCAACACACGCCAAGCATAGGTGGAAACCTAGATTCCATCCCCAGGAGATGGGTGTGTGTGTGTGTGTGTGTGTGTGTGTGTGTGTGTGTGTGTGTGCAAGAACAATTATCCTCATAGGACATGGTTCAGTTCCTAGCCATGTGGTTGGTACCAAAGTGAACAGAAGTCAGTAGATATTGAGAGGTGCGCTGTGTGTGTGCACACACATGTGCATGCACATATGTACTTAGTTTCAAGTGAGTGCAGTTGTCAACATTCATCTGGTGTCTCTTCCAGAAACACAAGCCAAGTTGTGCTCAAGTTGTTTCCTAATATGTCAATCATATTTGAGAAATCAAAAGGCTGAACCAAAATTCATGTGTAGACACTTAAAATTACTTTACCAGAATTAATTTTGAAAGAGATCAAAGATGAAATGTTGTTGGCAGACTTTGCTTTGGGCTTCCAACTCACAAAAAGCAACTGGGAGACTCATTAATTATGAAAGCTCGGCCAATAGCTTAGGCTTATTTCTAACTAGCTCTTACAACTCAAATGAACCCATTTCTATCAATCTACGTGTTTTCACATGACTCATGGCTTTTTACCTCTCATCAGCATATCATGTTTATCTTGCTTCCCTACGAATCTCCTGGCATCTCTGCCTTCTTTCTTCCCAGTGTCCTCCGTGTCTGAAAATGCTGCCAAGCTTGGCCACTTTTTATTAAACCAATGAGAGCAACACATCTTCACAGTGTACAAATATTCTAGAACAAATGGCTGTCTTAGTCACCATTCTATTGCTGTGAACAGACACCGTGACCAGGCCAACTTATAAAAGAAAGCATTTAACTGGGAGTGTGTTTACTGTTTCAGAGGGCTAGTCCATGACCATCATGGCAGGGAGCATGTCTGCAGGCAGGTGTGGCACTGGAGCAGTAGCTGAGAGCTCATATCTTGATCTACAAGCAGGAAGAAAAAAGAGAGAGAAATGGGGCCTGGCATTGACTTTTGAAACTCAAAGTCCACCCCCAGTGACACATCTCTTCCAAAGGTCACATCCCCTAATCCTCCCTAAACAGTTCCACCAACTGGAACCCAAAGATTCAAATATAGCTCATGGGGGCCATTCTCATTCAAACCACAATAGCTGATGCTACCTAATTTCTAGTGTTACACATTATAATAATCAAGGTCTTGTGGCCTAAAAAGCAAGTAGATCAACGAAACAGAATAGTGTCCAAAAATAAACATTCCTGCTTATGAATAACTGGCTTCTTACAAAGATACAGGAGCAACATAACAAATTATGCCACGAAGGCTAGATCTGAAGGGAGGAAAGGAGGGAAGAAGAGAGAGAAAGAGGAAGTGTGTGGGTTCTTGCAAATGTGTGTAAGTGTAGTGGAGGCCAGAGACCCACCTCTCCCTGGAGCTAGAGTTACAGGTGGTTGTTGGAAACCAAACTGAGGCCCTCTGCAAGAGCAGTGTGGAACCATCACGTGTACCAGGCTGGCCTAAAACCCTCAGAGATCTTCCCATCTGTGTCTCCCAAGAGCTAGGATTAGAAACATGTACCACCACATCCAGCATAATATAGTACTTTTAAATGAGCAAAAGATTGATTGTCTTAAAGGGTGAAGGGAGTTGAGGGGCAGGGAACAGAGAGGGATCACCACTGGATCCCTTTGGAGAGAAGTGATGTATGCTCACTAATTTGATGGTGGTGGTAACTCACAAATGCACACACACACATCAAAACTCATCAGATCGCAGGCTTCCAATGTGTGTGTCAAACTAGACCTCAATTTTTACCAAGTAGGATGGAGGACATCTGTAATTCTAGCACTTGGGAGGCTGAGGCAGGAGGATTGCAAATTCAAGGCAAGCCTAAGCTATATGTTGACATGATCCTTTCTCAAAAAATATACGTCTATACATATGAAAAATGTACATGCATACATAATAAAACCTCAATAAGAATTCGTATATGAGAAGAATGATAGTGAAAAGTTGAGAGGCCAGTGTGGTACAGAATCCTTATGAAAGCAGAGGACAGGGGCTGGAGAGATGGCTTAGCAGTTAAGAGCACTGGCTGTTCTTCCAGAGGTCCTGAGTTCAATTCCCAGGAACCACATGGTAGATCACAACCATCTGTAATGAGATCTGGCGCCCTCTTCTGGCCTTCATGCAAACAGAACACTGTATACATAACAAATAAATCTGAAAGAAAAAGAAAGGAAGGAAGAAAGAAAGAAAGAAAGAAAGAAAGAAAGAAAGAAAGAAAGAAAGAAGGAAGGAAGGAAGGAAGGAAGGAAGGAAGGAAGGAAGGAAGAAGAAAGAAAGAAAGAAAGAAAGAAAGAAAGAAAGAAAGAAAGAAAGAAAGAAAGAAAGAAAGAAAGAAAGAAAGCAGAAGACAGAAGGCGAAGGCTGCTGGGGAGATCAACATGCTGGGTGGTCAGGTTAATCACTAGGCTACAGGCGTGTGAGTTGGTGGCTAGGTGGAATGGAAGAAGAAATTATGTTAAGGTGGAGCTATTGATGCACTCCTTAAATACAGGTCCTACTGTAGCCGCCTGTTTTGAAAGAGGGTGATTTTCCTGCCAGGCATGTTGTCTCCCCAGTCAAGGCATAGACAGCAACAATGTTTATTCTCAGATCACGTTCTCCTGCTATACAGACTCCCAGCCCAGGGAATGGAACCACCATAGTGGGGGCGGGGGATCTTCCTAAACCAACCTAATCAAGATAACCTCGAACAGGCATGCCCAGAGGCCCATTTCCCAAGTCCATCTAGATCGTACCCAGTTGACGTTCGAGATTAACCGTCACACCGTGTCTGAAAAATAATAAAACAATAACAATAATGTAAAATCACATGCACGAAAGCCACAGACAACACGAAAGGACTGAAAATGAGTGATTTGTTAGGGACGGCCGCAAGTGGGCAACGTTACTATTTCACCTGTTGCGTTATGGAGTGGAATTAAAATGGGGAGGGAAACACTTCCTTTGTGGGAGATAATTGCCAGTCTACGTGAGCGGCTCAGCCCAAGACGCTAGAGACAGACAGGCTTAGGTTCCAAAGATGGTCAGGACACCTCAGAAGGTAAGAACAGTCACTAGCTGCTTTGTGAGCGGTTACTGTGTTGTAGAGATTATGGGCTGCAGAGCTGTACCGTTCCAAGAGGTTTAAATCCATCATTTCGTTTAACACTCTAATAATCCACTGATGAATTACGACGATTACTATTGTGATTTTTACCATCCTGCTCAATCACACTTTTTCATGTATGGGATGAATGAATGAGTGTGTGTGTGTGTGTGTGTGTGTGTGTGTGTGTGTGTGTGTGTGTGTATTCTGTATAGTTTCTGTTCCTTTAGGGAACCCTGACTAGCACACCAATCCAGTCACTTTCCACACCATTATTCTCTCATTTTCAACACCATGGGCTCTTGCACATCACATGCCCTGTTCCAAGCAGGGCTACGGGGGTCTCAGAGTTTCTGTGCCCTGAGCCAACTGTATTGTGATGGCTAAACTTATATTTTAAGTTTAAATCACTGTGATTAATAGATCTATAGAACAAAAATGCCTCTAACCTGTAAGCCCTCTTGCCCAAGGACAGATAACAGGGTTGGTTGCCCAAGTGCATAGGATGTACTTGATCACACACAGGCAGGGGCTACATAGGCCGGAAGTATGTCAGGATGTATGCTTGCCCCATTGGATGAAGGTGGGATGTGGGTTTTGCCTTTATAGGCACCGGACTCACATAATTCCGTGGCCATTCTCTGGGAATCCTGGGTATGAACCTAGCTAGTGCCCATCGTCCTGGTCAGTCTTTGATACAGCCTGCAAATTTGACTCAAAAATTGTGGTCATGGTCTTATGTAGACGAATTTCTAAACAGTCTTATTAAATAAGAAACACAGAGCCAAATACAGAGTTAATAGCCAAAGAGATCAGAGAGCCACAACTACCTAATCTTACCACCTCATTACCATTGCTTCTCCAGAGAGAGTTTCTTCCTGCCTGACATGTTTTTATTACCTTTCAGTTCTGCCTTCTCATTGGCTCTAAACCCAAACCACATGACTTCCTCATCACTGCCTGTCTATACAGACCTCCAGGTCTCTGTGGTTGGTACTGGGATTAAAGGCTCTTGTCACCATACTTGGCTGTGTCCTTGACCACATAGAGACTCTGCCTGCCATGTGATCAGATTAAGGGCGTGGGCCACCACTGCCTGGCTGCAGTTTCTGGCTCACTATGACCTCTGATCTCCAGGCAAACTTTATCTATTAATGTACAAATAAAATCACATTTCAGCACAAATAAAATGTCACCATAGTCTTATTCTTGCCCAGTGGGATTAGCAATACATACTGCCTTGGGGACACCTAATTGGTAAAGAGCTGCATCCTATCAGGCTGACCAGAATTTAAACACAGCAGAGTGGGAATTGGTTCCATTGCACTTCATAGAACTGAGAGACCTATTGCCCACCTGAGGACACTTAGAACTGAGAAATGATTCGCCTACCACTTGAACTTCAGGGACAGTCACATCTAGTGGCTACAAAAAATGTCACCTTCTAGGTGGTCAAGCACAACATCCTGTACAGTTGAGGCAACCAAACTTGTTTACAGAAGCTAAAACACATAGCTTGTTATCTCACATGAACAACAGCCCCCAGCATTCTAGGAACTGATCTGTCCTTGGGCAAGTGGGTCTTACAGGTTCAAGGCACTTTCGTTTGGGAGGTGGTGGCGCACACCTTTAATCCTAGCACTCAGGAGGCAGAGGCAGGCGGATCTCTGTGAGCTCAAGGCCAGTCTACAGAGTGAGATCCAGGACAGGCACCAGAACTACACAGAAAAACCCAGTCTCAAAAAAACCAAAAATATAGTAATTTAGTTTAAACATAACTTTAGCCCTCACATTCCCTCTGCCCAGCAGCACTTGTCTACCCTGCTTCCCCACCCCCAGGTACCAGCTCTTACAAGACAAGTAGATACCAAGCACTGAGAGGTGGTGGGCTCTCTGCCAGCAGCCTGAGTTCTGTCTGATCCTCTCTTCCAGACAAGGCGAACACATCCCTGAGTCCCTGCAAATCTGACCCAGACCACAGAGAAGTTAATTTGATCCACACAGCATACTTAGTAACCCCCTATGTGGCCTCTCTGTCCCTTTCTCCAGACAGAGTCCCTGGCTGGCTAAGAATGCAGCTATTCCCTCCCTGTCTGGCTTGTTTATAAATTAAGCCCCCTGAAGACCTCGGGCCGTCCTGTAGTTGATCTTGGCTGTCATTTTGACTGGATCTGATCTGTGAAGGTATTTTCTGAAAGCATTAACTGAACAGGAAAGATCTTGCCCCCACTGCCCCCCCCCCCACCCCACCCCAATCCCCAGCAAGGATAGCACTTTCTGATGGTGGCCAGATATAACGAAGTCTGGAGGGAAAGCAGTGCTGCTTTGCCTGCTGACTGTTCTCCTTACTGATGAATGCATCTACCTTGCTGCTGCTGCTGCCGCCACCACGGCAGCCACCACCATCACCACCACCATCACCACCACCATCACCACCACCATCCTTCACTAACAAAGAAATCCAGCTTCTTGGGCCTTCCAAGCTGCACCGAAGACTGGTGACTCTCCAGGAATTCTCCAGGCCTTCAGCACCAGATTGGAACTGCTGAGAGATCCAACCTGCAGCTACCAGGGCTCCTGGCTTCTCCAGTGTGCAGGTAGTCATTGTTGGACTCGCTAGCCCACATCATGTTAAGCATTCTATTAGACCCCCTTTGTAATATATTCATCCTATGGATTCTTCTCCTCTTAAGAACCCCGACTGATACAGGCCATGTGGTTAGACTCTCAGTTTGTGTTCCTCACTCAACACAATCCTGCTTCTTCGAGGAGGCAGTTTGGAAGGTGGGGTTGTAGCTCAGTTGGTAGAATGCTCGCTTAGCATGTACCAGAACGGCATAAGGGTGTGGTGACTGCACGCCTGAAATGTCAGCAGCTGGTAGGTGGAAATGGGAGGATCAGAAGTCGAAGGTCTAAGGCGAGCCAGGGATAAGAAGCCCTGTGTAAGTGGTGCATGAGCGAGTGTGTGCGTGTGTGCGTCTGTCTGTCTGTTTGTGTACACGTATGTGTGTGTGTGTGTATATGTGTGTGTATGTGTATGTGTGTGTGTGCGTCTGTGTGTGCCTGTGTGTCTGTCTGTCTGTGTCTCTGTGTGTGTCTGTCTGTCTGTCTGTCTGTGTCTGTGTGTCTGTGTGTCTGTCTGTGTCTCTGTGTGTGTCTGTCTGTCTGTGTCTGTGTGTGTCTGTGTGTGTGCCTGTGTGTCTGTCTGTCTGTCTGTGTCTCTGTGTGTGTGTGTCTGTCTGTCTGTGTCTCTGTGTGTCTGTGTTGTGTGCGTGTGTGTGTGTGTGTGTGTGTGTGTGTGTGTGTGTGCGCGCACGTGTGTCTTTGTAGTTTGGAGAACAAGGATTTGAGGCATCACTTTTCCAGCAGCTTTCTTGTGTTCCTCCAATGAAAATGAGTTTCCTAGGTAGAGGAGTCTATAACCAAAGAAATTTAGCTTTTCTACATTTTCTTACAACTTTTTTTTAAAAAAGGAAAGTCTGGTGATTTGGAAAGTGTGCTTAGGAATAAGACAGGCCTGGGTTCAAATCCATGTTGTGTTAGACACTAGACAAGTTACCTGTTCTCTCTAAGTGGTTTTTCCTGTGTGAAATGAGGACAAATTCTCTTTTATATGTCTGGTAAGGGCGAGTAAGCTCACTTAGATCCCTTACATGAGAGTTTGACTCGTGGTGAGCACTTGATGAGTTAGAAGGAGTCATTTGGCAAGTCCCAGTGTCACTGAGGTCTCCAGGAAGGACTGTGTGGAGCCCCCAGGGCCAGGACATGGTCACCATGACAGCTGAGTGGCCTTCTTGGCTCTCCCACTTCCAACGAATGCCTGCAAATTCGCTTGTTTTTATTTTGTGAAATAAGGTCTTGCTAAACAGCCGGGCTAGCCTTAAGCTCACAATCTTCCTCCCTCAGCCTGTAAGGTGCCGGGGACTCCGGGTGTGCACACCACTCCTCCTCCACTTCTCCGGGTGTGCACACCACTCCTCCTCCACTCCTCCGGGTGTGCACACCACTCCTCCTCCACTCCTCCGGGTGTGCACACCACTCCTCCTCCACTACTCCGGGTGTGCACACCACTCCTGGTGGTGTGTTTGCAGATTGTGATCCTTCTGCCACACCACTTCCGTCTCCCTAGCTCTTCGCTCCGATTTCACCTTTGTGATGTCCTTTGCACTCTGGGATTTCCTCATTCAGTCCCCAACCACACAAAGCAGTGGTCCTGGAGGACAAGTCACTCACAGTCCCTGATTCTTCCAGAAAAGGATCGTGAGACAAATGAAAACCCCAGATGCGTATCTGGTGGCCCTTTGCCTTCCTGGCCTAAGGTAAGGGCCTATGTCCCTAGAAAAATACATCTTCTCGCATGCACATATAAAATGCATATGCAACGGCAGGAGCTCTTGGACCACGTGAGCTCCATCATCTCCTCAGCATCTGAGGGACCCTGTCAGGACAGGTGCCATCTTCAGTACCTTCGCAGGCAGTCACCCCAGAGTCACAGCCGCAGGAAAACTAGTCTCTACACCCCCATCTGCCTTCACATGAGCAGGAGGCACCAGTACAGGGAAATTGCCACTGCCTGAGGAAATGTGAGAACAGCAAGTCACCAACCACGCATTGAACGCCGCCCTCAGACAGTGGAGAAACTGTGACGCAGGAGCTTCCAGAAGCTTCACAGTTTCAGTAAACCCTCATTCGGGAAGCACTGGTGGCAGTGTGGACCCGGCAGGGGTAAGTGACAGAAAGCAGGAGAAGGGCGCTCCGCAATGTTTCTAGGACTGTGACAAAAAGCACCCTGAAGAGTGGCTGCACAGTAAGGTAAGTGTATGTCACTTCCAAACTGCATTCCTAAGATCCAAATTTTGCTGGGTACATTGTTATATGCCTTTAATCTCAGCACTGGAGAGGCAGAGAGGAGTGCTTTTAGTTTAGTCTACATAAGCAGTTCCAAGCAAGCCTGAGCTACATAATGGGAGCCTGTCTTAAAAACAAAGTCAATTTTATGTGGTTTTCACCAAAGCACTTTTTGCTTTGAGACAGTGTCTAACTGCGTCACTTGGGCTGTGTGGGAATTCACTGTGCGTCCCAGCTGACCTCCAACTCAAGATCCTACTGCACAGCCACACCTCCTGAGGACTTGGAATGCAAGCATGTGCCACCATGCGTGGCCTTGTGTTTTAACACAACTTTGGTTACATAGTGAGACCCTGTCTTAAGATATAGTCCTTATTTATATATGTACGTATGTATTATTTATTAATTTGTTTATCTATGGTGTGTGTGTGTGTGTTAGATGTGTGGAGGTCAGAGGACAACTTGCCAGAGTCAATTCTCTCCTTCCATTGTGTGGGGCCTGAACATCAAACTCAGATAATCAGGCTACGAAGCCAGCTAGAGTTTTCCATGCCTTTGAAAAAAGTTCCCAGGGCCGCACTTGCCTCACAGGCACCAAGCCCTGGGTTCCATCCCTAGCACCACAAAACAAACAAACAAAGAAAAACAGGTGTAAGAACACATACCTGTAATCCCAGCACTCAGAAGTTGAAAAGGATCAAAAACTTTCTCAGCTACACAGAAAGATTGAGGCTATGGAAGGCAAAGGCCAGACTGCCCTGTCTCAAAGAGAAAGGGGGCAGGGTGGGAGGGGGAGCTTCTGAGCAATAAATCCTCCAGATCTTTTAGGGTCAGTCCCGATGGGAGTCAGTGGCAGCTTTCGGTCTGTGAGCTGTTTCATCAGCAGTAAGTTTTGATCATGGGTGGATCACTGTGGTCCAGCTGACAGAATGAACACAGAGCCCTGGGAAATTGGTAGGGTTTCTTGGAGAGGAGTTAAAATGGCCCACTGATGTGTCCTGGAGTCTATGAGGCTTTTTCTGGTTATCAGCTTTTGAGACAGCAGGTGGCGATGTTTAGCAAACTTGGGCACTGACAAGAACCCTGAACTTCGAACTTGGCAATTGGTCACCTGTAGCCTGCAAACCACCTCCTTTTATGACCACAGCCAAATATGGTTTGGGACACAGGACTTTTCTTCCCTTTTAAGCTTTTTAGAGCTCCTTAGTGGGCCCTAGGAAGAAAGGCAGCTGGATCTGTGATTGTGAGAATGTGGTATGTGTGTGAGAGTGTGTGTGTGTGTGTGTGTGTGTGTGTGTGTGTGTGTGTGTATGTGTGTGTGTGTGTGTGTGTGTGTGTGTGTGTGTGTGTGTGTGTGTGTGTTCTGGATTCAGATTCCAAATGCCTCTGGAATGCAGTTCTGCTGAAGTCCTGGGTGGAGGACACCTGAAGTCTTTCTGGAGAGGTGAAGAAATTCAGAGGCATCCCAATGCCTCACTCTGCCTTCAGTAGCTCTGCCGGCTCCTCATGGTATTGGGTTTGCCACCTTCCCTCAGAAAGATGAATGTGGGCCCAGCAGCTGAATTTAAATCCCAGGACTTGGGAGGCAGAGACAGGCAGGTGGATCTCTGAGTTGGAGGCCAGCTTGCTCTACAGAGTGAGTTCCAGGACAGCCAGGGCTACACAGAGAGACTCTGTCTAAGAAAACAAGAAAAGAAGAAAGAAAGAAAGAAAGAAAGAAAGAAAGAAAGAAAGAAAGAAAGAAAGAAAGAAAGAAAGAAAGAAAGAAAGAGAAAGAAAGAAAGAAGGAAGGAAGGAAGGAAGGAAAGGAAGGAAGGAAGGAAGGAAGAAAGGAAGAAAGGAAGAAAGGAAAAGAAAGGAAAGGAAAGGAAAAGAAAAGAAAAGAAAAGAAAAAAGGAGAGAGAGGAGAGAGAGGAGAGAGGAGAAAGAGAGGAAGGAAGAAAGGAAACAGAGAGAGGAGGAAGAAGGGAAGGAAAGGGGGAAGAAGGAAAGGGAAGGAAAGGAAAAGAAAGAAGAGAAAAAAGCTGAATTTGGGATGCAGGTGGCTCAAGCGGGCCCTGAATTTCATCCCTAAAACTGCCAAAAACAAAAACAAAACAAAATGAACAGAAGAAACTGGAACTTCCTAAAACATTGTCTTAGATAGTTTTATATTTGTTAAAAAATATATTATTTTTAAAGCCCTTCTATTACATTTGTGGGGTGGGGGGAGTCCCCTGTGCCACCACATTTCTGCAGAAGCACAGGAACAACTTGCAAAAGTCAGTTCCATCCTTACACCATAAATCTCTCCTTCCATCGTATGGGTTCCAGGAATTGAACTCAGGTCATCAGGCTTACCTGTTGAACTATCTCACCAGCTCCTGATATTTTAATTTTTATGTTCATGTGTATGAGGTGTGTGTGTGTGTGTGTGTGTGTGTGTGTGTGTGTGTGTGTGTGTGTAAGAGAGACACATGTGCCCAGTGGCTTTGGAGACCAGTCAAGGGCATCAGATCCCCTGGATATGGAGTTATAGAAGGATGTGAGCTGCCAGTGTGTGCTGGGAACCAAAGCTGGGTCCTCTATAAAAGCAGCAATTACTCTTAAACACTGAGACATATTCCCAGTCCCATCTTAGACATATTTCAAAATTAAATCATATTTATATACTTTTAAAGGTTTGTTTTATTATCTATTTTTGTTGTTGTTTTTCGACACAGGGATTCTCTGTTTAACAGACTAGACTGTTCTGGAACTTGATCTGTAGACCAGGCTGGCCTCAAAATCACAGATTTCCACTGTATATCCTGGATGTCCTAACCCTACTCTGTAGACCAGGCTGGCCTGGAACTCACAGAGATCTTTCTGCCTCTGCTTCCCCAATTCATTTTTAACAATACACACACAAAAAAAAATATTCTAGGGTTAAACTGTAGCTGAGGTGGTAGTTTACAGAGCACAAGAAATCCCTGATTCAGTCCCCAGAATCACATAAATGAGACTTGGTGGCACATACCCATGATCCCCCAGCACTTGGGAAGTAGAGACAGGAAGTCCTGAAATTCAAGGTCTTCCTCAGCTGCACAGACATTTGAAGGCCAGGACCAGATGGCTCAGCAAGCAGAGGTGCTTGCTGCCACACTTAGCAACCTGAGTTTGGCATCCAGGACCCACATGGTAAAGGAGAGCACTGACTCCCATACCTTGTCCTCTGACCTCTACATGCATGCCTCCGCACCCACACGGTAACACATACACCCATATACATGTTATCTTACAAATTAAAGAAAAAAAGAAGTTGAGAGAAAAAAAAAAATTCCAGGTAGCTTGCTAATCTAAATGGGGAAAGGAAAGCTATACATATATCATTGTAAAAGAGAACATATTCATGACTTTGAGACCACAAAGAATTTTTTAGACATGGCACAAAGCACTAATTATAAAAATATTAATAACTCAAATTGCATTTAATTACACTCAGGAGCTTCTTTTCTGCAAACAGTGCCACTGAGTGTATAAAGGGGGTTTCAGAGTTTGAGAAGATATGTGTATTATATTGCCTTGTCTTTTTTTTTTTTTTTAAGTAGGATCTCCTTCCATTGCCCAGGTTGGCCTTGAATTACTATGTAGTACAGGTTGCCTCAAATTCATGGCCCTCCTTCCTCAGCCTCCTTTCACCAGAGATCGAAAAATATTAGTAAGGAGACAAGAAAAAAAAAAAAAGAGTACTAAAGATATGCAACAGTGTATCACAAAGATCTTGCTCATGTGGCAGAAAGAGAAAGAAAGAAAAAAAGACCATTAGATATTGGGGAATTATAAATTTAAACCACCGCTCAGCCCAGAGAAGGGAAATACTTCTTTAAAATACATCAATAAATAGTAAAGGTGGACACAACTGTGGGAAAACTGAGTCTTTCAAACATTGGTAGGAGTATGAATTGGCGTAGTCTCTTTGGGAAACTGTTTGGTAATAGCTCTCATTGACAAACATATACTTACCCCATGACCTAGCAATTCCATTCTTGGGTGTGAGTGTTCATCTGTGTATATGCACCGAGTCACCTGAAGATGTATAGTAATTTTATTCCTAAAAATCCAGTATTAGTTTCCTTGGGCTGCTATAAAAATGTACTATAAGCTTGATAACTTAAAAAAAGGAAAAGTATTCTCTCCCTGGTGTTCTGGAGGTTAGTACTCCAAAGCCAGGCAGAGTATTAGTAGTGCTGAGTTCATTCTAGGGACTCTGGGCAAGATTTTATTCCTTGTCTCTTTCAGCATCCAGCTGGTAGATCTGGCATATGTGTCCGTTTTCCATTACTGTAACAAAAGACCTGAGATGATTGACTTAAAAAGAGGACAGGCTGATTTTAGCTCACAGTTTTAGATGTTTCTTAATCAGCTAGTCCATTACTTTTGGACCAGTAGTAAAGTAGCTCAATATGGCGGGAATGTGAGGCAAAGGAAACCCTCATCTCAAGATGCAAAAGAGAGAAAGCAGAAGAGGCAGAGGTCCTGCTGGTCCCTCCATGTTATGTCCTCCTCCTATGATCTCCCATTAAACCTTACCTCTTAGAGTAATACCACCTCACACTAGTTACTGGTCTGGGGACTAAGATTTTAACCCATAAGCTTTGGGGGGGGGGGATGTTATGTGAATAAGCCCTAGATAGAGCACCAAAGAAAGGATCTGCCAAACCTAGCTTTGGTGAACCAATGAGTTGATTGATGTTACTTATGGGAGCACGGCCAGGGTTACTTAGAGGAGTATGAATGACTCAAAGGCAAATGGGTCACAAAAAGGCCCACTCCACCCAGGACAGCTTCATCCCAGGAGCTCCATAGGCTTCTCCTCTCCCTCAGCAACAAGTTACTGCTTTAAGAACCTTGGGATTGGGCCTTGTTGATCTTGTAGCTTTCTGAGCTTCCTGAGCCTCCTAAGTTGCCCTCCCTGCCTTGCTGACTCTCACAAGCCTCCCTCCAGGAGGGAGTGCTTCGATTGGGAGAAAATACAATACACAACAGGAGGCCTTCCAGATCCAAACCTCAGCAATGTATCCCTTGAATCTCGGCCTCTTTCTCCTGGCTTCTCCTTTTCAGTCCGTGCTGTCTCCTTCTGCTTCACTCCCACGCTCTCCCCTCCACCCTTGGTGTTGGGGAAGGAAGATTTTGCACATGCTGGCTAGGCAAGCCTCTTCTGTTGCATTCCAGGCCCTTCCCTGATCTACACCCTTCTCCCCAATGTAAGGAGAAATTCTCCAGATATCCTGATTGTTCCAGAAGACGTTAGTGTCACCGACATGAACTGAGGAGGGCTTGCTGCCTCTTGAAGTGGGGGATGTTCGAGAGAATGTTATTCCAGGAATAATGTACAACTCCAGGAGTGAAATAAATCCTAGCGTGGGTAAGGCGGTAGGATTTCCCCAACGTGGACTCACATGAGGGACTCTGAGGCTGAGTGTGATCCTCAGGTTCAAAGTTCACATACTTGTACATGTAAAGTGGCATCAAAACGGAAGAGGAGACAACAGGAGGTAAGGCAATCCACACCTGACCCTTGGCCAGCTCTGCCTTGTAGAGAACTATGCCCAGGGGTCCCAGCGGCTGAAAGAAGAAATGCTAGTGGCTGATGTAGGAAGGGCTGGAAAGAGAGCAAGCCTCTAAGGGGTGGCTTTTGTTTTTTTCGAGACAGAGTTTCTGTGTGTAGCTTTGGAGCCTGTCCTGGATCTCACTCTGTAGACCAGGCTGGCCTCGAACTCACAGAGATCCGCCTGGCTCTGCCTCCCGAGTGCTGGGATTAAAGGCATGCGCCACCACCGTCCAGCAGGGGTGGCTTTTAATGGGACAACTCAAGCGGTTTGGCCTGCAAAACATCTGCCTTCCCTGAATGTCACAAAAGGCTCTAGAAAAGTCAGGTGGGGCTTGCAGCTAGAAGTACAGAAGACTTTCTCATCTGCAGTCCAATGTTCTACTCCTGCTATACACTCCACTTTACTTTTATAATAAATAAGAACAAATAAATAAACATTGAATGAAAAAAAGTGTGTGTACAGGGTAGTGCTGTGGCAGTTGCAGAGATTTGACAGGTGAATGCAGAGGAGTTTGAGAGTCATTTATGTCTCCTACTTAGGTGTCTTCTACTCACAAGAAATTGGAAGACCTAGCAAGCTAGAAATGGGGGTGCAGAGGTGAGATGCCTATTTCCTGTGTACACTAGAATAAAACAGTGTTCAGTCGAAGGGCCCAGAGACACACTAGGAAATAGGAGACATGGGAAGTCTTTGTGCATAATGGGTAGAAGTGGGGGCACATTTGTCCTCCGGCCTTGGAGTTATTGAGGGATCTAGAGCTTTCTCTGAGAGGTCTTGACAACACCTTCATGTCATCTGTGACAGCCTTGTTAAACAAAGGCAATAGCACTAAGTATGGAAAAAAAAAAACCGATGGGCATTATCTCAGTCTACTTCTGCCAGGCTTTTCTCTCAAATTTTTTGGGGGCAAGGTTTGTTTGTTTCTTCTTTTTGGCAGTACTGCGTAATACTTCATGAATCTCAGACAAAGGTTCTACCACTAAGTCTCACAGGGCAATGGAAAGAGACCCTGATGTTGGAGACCTGCACTTCCTCATCCCTAATGAGTCAGCCCAGAGACTCTTGTTCCTTTCTCTGGCAGTCTGCTTTCAATTGCTGTAATAAACATCATGCCTAAAAGCAACCCAGGGGAGAAAAGGGTTTATTTCCATTTTACAGCTTATAGATAGTCACCAAGGGAAGTCCGGACAGGAAGTCAAGGCAGGCATGAAGCAGAGGCCATGGAGGAATGCTGCTTACTGGCTTGCTCCCCATGGCTTGCTTTTCAGCCTGCTTTTCATATATAACCCTAGACCACCTGCCCATGGTGGCACCATCCACAGTGGGCTGGGCCCTCTCTCATCATCAATCATTAATCAAGAAAATGTTTCACAGACATGCCTGTAGGCCAATCTGATGGAGGCATTTTCTCAATGAAGAGTCCCTCTTCCCAGATATATCTAGGTTTTTCTCAAGTTGACAAAAATCAACCAGTTCTGCATGGTGGCGGCACACGCCTTTAATCCCCAGCACTTGGGAGGTAGAAGCAGGTGAATCTCTGTGAATTCGAGACCAGCCTGGTCTACGGAGCGAGTTCTAGGACAGGCTCCAAAGCTACACAGGGAAACCCTGTCTTGAAAAAAACAAATAACAAAACAAAACAAAATAAAAACCAAAACAAAACAAAACACAAAACAACCAAAAACAAAAACAAAAAACAACCAGCACACTCCTCAAACCTTCACAATAGAAGGCAGGCAGTCACAGCCAACCTAGTGGACAGGTGCCAAGGCAGCTGGACACAAGAGGCTAGACAGCTATTTCCCAAGAGCTGGGTGAATGAATCACTGTGTGTGTGGACGTTTGTCACCACCACACCCTGGAATCTTCGGCAAAGAACGAGAACAGGCAGCCATTATTACCAGACTCTTCCAGCCCCTCCTCTGGACGGCCACATCACCCACCTAAAATTCCTAGAGGTCGTTTGTTTTTTTGAGTTAAACCTTCTTGTGGCCGCGGTTGGCCATTCAGAAGGCAGTGTCAGTGTCCCTGGGCTTGAATAGCTCTTCCCTCCGCCCCCAGCACCGATGAGGAGGAAGCTGCGGGCTTCTACAAAATCTGCATTCCAGATCGGAGCTACCTGCCCATCCCGGTCACTGCCCGTGCAGAGGCCCCGGAGCCTCGCGGCTGCTGGCTGTGCATTGTTGCTATTGCAGGACAGCTGCTGCCCCGCCTGTCCAGTCTAACCTGCCGGGCACCTTGCCTGTGTGCTCAGGGTTGACTGAAACTCTCTTCCTCTTTCAGTTGGACCCAGGAGTAGGCGGGGCATGGTGGGAGGAAGAGCAGTTCGCTCTCTCCACCCCTGCCGGCCGTGGGGAGGTATTTACAAACACTCCCAATGGCCTGGGAAGATTGCTGACCTGCCTTAGGATCACCAGGGGCGGAGGAAGGGTGGTGCAGTCGGTGGGCAGCCAGAGCCCCGAGTCTGCCAGCCTTGCCATAGCCCTCTCACCGTGCCTGTGTATCCCTAGTCCGGTTACGGTGTTGTCAGAATGGGAGCAGACTCGTTCTCACTCAGTCACTGAGTCTTGGGGACATTGTGCTGAGACAAAAAGAAAAAAAAAACAACAACAAAAAAAAAACACTTTGTAGGTCCGCAACTGGGCGGGAAACATCCCAGTCCTTCTTGATTGACAAATGTCTGATTCCCTCCCTGACTAAGCCTAGCCCCAGGCAACTCACTTGACCCCTGCTAGGAGTCCACTGTCTGAGAAAACGGGTCTTACTTACTGTGTGCTGGTGGTGAGGCGGCCCTGCCCTCCCCCGTCCTGCCCTCTTTGCTTAGTCAGTCTCTGGACCACAGAAACCCAAACACACCAGGTCACACACGCTCATGATTTCCCTTTCCTCACTCTACCCACCCTTTCTTTATCCCTTTCATGAGTGAAGAGATGCTGTCGCCTGCTCACCCTGAGAGACTGCCCAGCTCTGGCTTAATCCTTGCTCCCTTCCTTGTGGAAGCAGCACACAGACACAGGCACACACACACACACACACACACACACACACACACACACACAGTGGGTGTGGAAGCCAAGCAACATGGCCCATGTCTGCAATCTCAGCCCTCAGAGAGCAGAGACAGGATGAAGAGAAGTTTGAGGTCAGCCTGCTGTACGTGCAGATACCCTGTTTTTCTTAAAAATAAGTAAATAACGAATACAGTAAAAATAAATATTTAAGAGCATTTTTATTTTATAAGTATGTTTTGTTTTGTTTTTTGCCTGCATGTATGTCTGTGTACCACATATATGCCTGGTCCCTGCAGAGACCAGAAAAGACTCTCAGATCCTCTTGAACTGTAGATACCTGTGAGCCACCACTTGGGTGCTGGGAATCAAACCTGGGTCCTCTGGAAGAGCAAGTAGTGCTCTTAACTGCTGAGCTATCTCTCTCTAGCCCCAATAATTTCGGAGGAAATCAGAGCTGAAAACTTCCTCCCAGAGCCAAGTTGGATGCCGGATCTAGACTTTGTCTAGCTGGGGGACACCGAAGAAGCAGGACAGCCAATTGCGTGTAGACTGCAAGAATGGGCATGGTGCAGGCAGAGGGCACAGGGTAGAGTCTCCAGGGGGAAATGACTGAAGGTAAACAGCTGTCACCTGCTTGTTCTTCGCTGTCACAGCTGTCTGGTAGTGGGCACAGTGGAAGGATGCTACTGCTCACAGCCCTCCAGAGGCTGGCTTGACAGGTCTTACACTGAGTAGAAACTCCAAAGACTGGTGTTGATAATCTGCATGACCTGGCCACCTTGGCAGTCTTATTTCCACCACCACCACCATACCACCATCACCACCACCATCACCACCACCTCCTCCACCACCATCATCACCACCACCACCACCACCACCACCACCACCACCATACCACCACCACCACCACCATACCACCATCACCACCACCACCACACCACCACCACCACCTCTGCCTAAAGACTGAGAAACAGGAGTTGAACAAGTCACCTGCCTTCAAGGTAGCTACATCAAGTCAAACCTTGGGGGAAATCTTTGTGAAGAAGTGCTTAGTACTTAGGTAGATGGGGGCAGCAAGGACAGCCAAAAGGACAACCGGAAGCAGCTCGGGTCTGGAGGGAGAGAAACTGTCTGGGCTGTAGGCTTGTTTGTCCAGAAATCAAGGAAAAACATAGGGGTGGGACCCAAAGAGGAATGCCTTCAAGTCTCTAAGTGAGAAATCAATGCAGCTGCTGGTGATGCAACACAGCAGGGGTTCCAGATGTTAGGGAAGCAATTGACAGGCCGATGGGAGGGAACTCAGTGGAGGGGAGGGAAGCCTGGAGACCTTGGCAGGACCTGGTATTCTGAGAATGTGGTAGAGCAGGAGGAGGTGCAGTAAATTCTAGCAGTGGAGGCAGGACACCAGGGTTCTATTCCCAGCTTTAACGCAGGACCTTGGATGTGTCACATCTTTTGCTGAACTTCTCCTTAATCATAAGACCTAAAAGCCTCCAGAGCTACATTTCCAGTCTAAAGACTCGCCACAGGAGACTTCAGCCTTTGAAGGCTGATGACCTGAAACACACGGGGAAGTCACCAGTCTGCTAGAGACTGGGAACAAGAAAGCAGACAGGTGGGTGGGAGGTCAGAGATGGAGCCCAGGGACAGACGCAAGAGTCTAAGTAGGAGGAAATGGGGAACCAAGGGGATTGGTTTGGCAATCCCATTTCCAGTTCCCCCTTCTTGCTCTTCCTAACCTAGTCTCACCTTATTTGGTGAGGGCAGGAAACACAGGCTGGCCCATCACTTACCCTCCCGCCCGTCCCCTGTTCCCCTTCGCAGGCCCAAATAACATCCTTATACCGTCCCTGGTGCTTGCCTGCCTTCGGTCAGAGCAGTACCCAGGGGACCAGAGCAAGGGGAGCAGTGCTGGCGGTCTTCTTGCTTACCCTGCGCACAGTTACCACTTTCGGAACCCTCCCCACGTGTACGCAACCGTGCTGGGAACGTAAATGTATCACTTTCTTTACAGCCGTCCATGGGGGGACTGTTGCCTCGTTTTACCCGTGATGAAACGGAGGCCAAGTTTTAAGTCATCGACCCAACGTCACCCATCTGCGGCTTGCCGGTGCAGGCTTAGAAGTGAAGCACGATTTCCAAGCCAGAGCTTCCTGTCGAGCTCCTGTGCCCTCCTAGGGACTCCGGCCGCTGAGGACCTCATCTTGCAACGCTACCTTTCGGATCCAAAAGCTTCTTCGCGAGGAGCGAGCCCACGTGACCTGCCTTTAGGTTTCCCCGCCTTCGCCTGGCCCCGCCCCGCTCTCCGCCCGGCCCTCCCGGGAGCCCCGCCCCACAGGCAGGTGGCGCGCGGGCCCGGGGGCGTGGCCCGGGGGCGTGGCCGGAAGCCTTAAAGCGGCCCGGGAGCCGGGTGGGCGGTCCAGATCGAGGGCAGCGGCTACTACCTTGTGGCCTCCAAGGCGGGTGCGGCGTCGGCCACCATGTCCCTGGCGGCCTCAGCGGGCCGGGGCCTGGGGACCATGTGGTCCCCAACTCACGTGCAGGTGACGGTGCTCCAGGCGCGGGGCCTGCGGGCCAAGGGTCCCGGGGGCACGAGCGACGCGTACGCGGTGATCCAGGTGGGCAAGGAGAAGTACGCCACGTCGGTGTCCGAGCGCAGCCTGGGCGCGCCCGTGTGGCGCGAGGAGGCCACCTTCGAGCTGCCGCCACTGCTGTCCTCGGGGGCCGCGCCCTCGGCCGCCGCCGCCGCCGCCGCCACCCTGCAGCTCACCGTCCTGCACCGCGCGCTGCTCGGTCTCGATAAGTTCCTGGGCCGCGCCGAGGTGGACCTGCGCGAGCTGCACCGAGACCAGAGCCGCAGGAAGACGCAGTGAGTGGGCGCGGGGCGTCGAGGGCGGAGGAGGGGTGGGGAGGAAGGGCGATCGGGCAGCGCTGCTCCTGGGGGGGGGGGGGGCGAGCCGGGCAGCCACCGCGCGTTGGCCTCGCCCGCGAGTCTCACCTAACCCGGCTTCTCGTCCGGCTGTCACGTCCCAGCTCTCCCAGGATGGGGGCTTTTTGGAAGGCAGGAGAGGTTTTTGAATCCTCCGGGCGCCTCGGCACGCACAGTCAGCGCTAGATGAATTTTTGATGAATTGAAACAATATGCGGGTAGGAGAACTCCTGTTAGGTTGGGTAGTGTGTGCCTGATACGCGCTTTAATTTAGGTGGAAGGCCCCCTGGGTATTTTGTTAAGCTTGACGCTTTGAGCTCAAGAACCCTTGGGGACTGGGAGCAGAGAAAACTAATTGGAGGGAAAGCCCCAGCACCCCAGAGCTGGACGGTTGCTGGGCGAATGGCTAGAGGAGGGGTGAGGACAAGAATGGGGGAGGGGGGAAACCACCAGCCTGGTGATTGCTGATTCCCACCTGGAGCTGCCCCTCAGAATGAACTCTGGAACAGTTTGGTGTTTTGCTTGGGGTCTGAATTAGTGGGAGATGGTGATTCCAAGATCAGTAGAAATGAGCATTGTGACTCGTTGGAGTTTGGTAAATTCGGTCTGGTCCTGATTCCTGGTAGGTGGCTGTTCACTAGCCCACCTATTGCTCCTCAGTTGAAGGTTCTGCCGGAAAACCTGGGCAAACCCCAGTTCAGTTTAAGGTCTTAGAGCTGTATTTGTTCTTGTTCACTGGTGTTTGGAAAGGGCAGCTTAACCACTGGAGCATTTGATTATGTTCATCTCATGTACCAAAGAAAGCTTAGATTCGCCCAACTGGTTACTTTGCTTGACCTTAGAGATGCCAGTTATGTTACCACCTAAACCCTAGTTGATGAAACCCATTCGTTCAGTCCCTGCACTTGAGATACACAGAGTGTTTTAACTTTTACTTGGGGGTGGGGCAGGAGGAGCCAGAGCAACTGTAGTTTCCAGGCTAGGGTGGTTCAGTTTCAGCGTGTCTGATTCGTTTTTTTATGGGCACAGATGAATAGGCATTTCCAAACTCAAATAAAAAACGAGAGTCTTGACTTGAGGCTGGATGGGGTATCCCGAAAGAAACATCCACCTGCAATGGATGTTTGCATACCGTTCCCGCGGAGCGGAAGCGGAAGCCATCCTTATTTTCCATCTTGAGTAAACGGCGTTTGAGGGGCTTGGGTTGTTGACTGTTGGCTCTTCTTCATATTGTCCCATTCCAAGATGAATGTTCACGTCTCTGTTCACTGTTTCTTATATGACGACTTCATCCCCTTGCAAGATAGATTGGGTCCCCTGCCAGAGATGGGGCTTCCAGAGTGCTGGGTCTGATGTATGCTTGGTCCTGACTCACAGTTGGGTTGTTCTGGCTCCAAACACCCCAGTTTCCCTATTTATAAGTAGAGCATGCTGCTGCCCTTAATTGATGTTTGTGAAGAGTCGCTGCTTCCTGGATGAATGAAGCCAGTGTAAAGGTTCAAAAGGTCCTGCACTGCTGTGTGAGGGGTGAAAACCCTCGTCCTCATGCTCTTTCAGCCCTGTATCATTTTTCCTCATTTTCTCTAAGGTAATCCTAAGCCTACATGGCTGTTCCTGTTTCTGTCATGTGAGCGGGTTACCACTTAGTCACAATATTGACTGGCAGGGAAATTGTGCTTACTTAGTGGGTTTTTATAACTGCCATAGAATGTCTGCTTTTCAGCAAGTAGGTGATATTGCAAAGTTTCCATCTACCGCTTTCTGGGACTTTCCTAGCTGCTGGGGGAACCCTGTTAAACGGAGCCTGTCTGATGCCCTGGTAGAACTCTGAGGTGCCCCAGGAAGCTGAGAGTAGAAGACTAAGATATAGCCTGAGAGGTGTCAGTTTTAACAGAAAGAAACAGGTTTGGCTAGTTGTTAATGGTTTGATTCTACCTTATATGTTAAAAATCAGAAACAAAACAAAATCTAAGATCTTGGTCTGCACTGGCTCTCTCTGTCTGCCTGTCTCTCTGTCTATCTGTCTGTCTGTCTCTCTTTGTGTGTATGTGTGTGTTTATGTTTGTGTGTGTAACAAAACAGTTACTGAACAGAGGGTGGCTTTTTTTTTTTTAGTTTCAGACACTGAAATTTGAGGTCCATTATCATGTTAAGAACGCACTTATTAATTATTCTCTTGATAAACCCCTATATAGCAAATTTACTTGCAGACAAGAGAATATGCTTTTTTATCATGATTCTGAATTTTCTGTCCTTAAGTTTAATGTGATGATACACATATTTAAAGTACCAAGTAGCCTACTATATAGGGCAGCCTAATATATAGGCAGGATACATTTAGTAGCAGGGAATGTGTGGCCTTCAGTTAGGAAAGGTAGAAAGGAGTTGATTTTACTCTTGTATCTGTTAAAGACCTGAGGTTTCAGTGGGCATTGGTTAAATAGGAGCCAGTTAAGTACCGTGATAGCAGCAGATCTGAGTCGGAAGTACATTCAGGTAGACAGTTTGTAAGACCCTCAGCCCAGCTTTCTAGTCTCCTGTAGTAGACTGATTTTAAACCAAAGCAGGTGCTAAAAGCAACAAAATGTGGGAAATAATCTCTAGGCTAGATCTATTCAGTCTGAGGGCCGATATGCAAGTAAACACCATAAAATGTAGTGTTGCAGTCACTTTCAGGACGTTAAAACAGGGAGGGGGTGGTGGAGGGTCTGTTTCCTGTCTCAGCTGAGACTCCGGTGTCTGCCTATGGAAGCGTTCAGATATTGTAGAGGTTAGATGGTGTGAAAATTTTTGAAGACAGTCAGATGCTGAAATAAGTTACCCGTGGGAAATTCTGGATTATTAGAAATAAGAGTTGAGGAGTTACCTTTCTGAGAGGCTTAAGTGCAGAAATGGCTTAGCTGACCATCGATGTCTTTAAGTCACAAGTAAGCCGTTGGAGGTGTGCTCTGGGCTCCTTATGCCCATTGAAGTTGTTTTATAGCAGGGTGGAAAATTTAAGCAATATTGTTACTGGTTACACGTACCCACCCCCACCCTCACCCCCTTCTTTCTTGTAATTTCCCTTAAAGATAACGTTAGGCCTTCCTGGAACCAATCATCTCTCAGGCAGCACGGTCCCCTCCCACTCCAGTGTAGAAAACTGAGCTGGCTCTCTGTGCGTCTTGTGATAAGCACCCCTCCCTCATCTTGGCCATGGGATGAAATGACCACAGGAAGAGAGGACCTCCAAGATGTCACTAGGTGATGATGCTGTTACTTGTGATTTCACCTGTCACACGCTCAGTAAGAATAGAGGGAGTTCTGGGGATCCCCTGTGCCCGTCTCAGATTGCAGGTGGGCCACCACACCTACCTGACATTTACGTAGATGCTGGGGATCAGAACCTCAATCCTCAGGGTTGCGGGACAAGGGTTTTAGCCATTAAGTCATCTCCCCATCTCCCTCCACCTTATTAATTTGAGACGGGGTTGTTATTATTTGATTGGCCTGAGCTGGCCAGCCAATGAGCTGCAAGCTTCTACCTTCAATTGCTCCAGTGCTGGGGTTGTAGACAACACTAGCTGCTGTGCCTGGCTTTTACATTGTGCGGGGATCCGAACTTGGGCCCTTCTGCTTACCTGACAGACACTTTACCAACTGAGCCATAAGTACTTTTTAGGACTGCTGTATGCCAGATGCTGGGTATAAAGTGCCAGAGAGGCATGGTGCTTGCTTTCAGGAAGTTCAGAGCCCTCGTTGGGAAGTAGATCGTAAACAAAGGGACACAAGGAAGAAATAGTGGATTGTGCTCAGTCGTGGGGAGGAAAAGAGCAAGTTATCAAAAACAAAAGGCTGGCCCAGGAGAGACCACTGGCAGGTGAGGGCCTCGGCCGCTCTTTAGAGGATTGGGTTTGATTCCCTGCATGCACTGACTCAGATTTCCGACCCCCTCTCCTGGCCTCCAAGGACACTGCCTGCACATGGTGAGCAGGCATGTGCAAGCAAAATAAGACAACAGGAAAAAAAACCCCACACATAAAATCCAAATTAAAAAAAACATATCTTGGCCGGGCGGTGGTGGCGCACGCCTTTAATCCCAGCACTCGGGAGGCAGAGCCAGGTGGATCTCTGTGAGTTCGAGGCCAGCCTGGTCTCCAAAGCGAGTTCCAGGAAAGGCGCAAAGCTACACAGAGAAACCCTGTCTCGAAAAACCAAAAAAAAAAAAAAACCAAAAAAAACAAAACATATCTTAGAAAAAAGATTTATTAGAAAAAAAAAAAAATGATCAGGGCTAGAGAGGTGGTTCAGCAGTTAAGAGCACTTGGCTCCCCTTCAGAGGACCCGGGTTCCATTCCCAGCACCCACATGACAGCTCACAGCTGTCTGTAACTCCAGTTCCAGGGGATTTGATGCTGTCTGTCCTGCGAGGCTAGTACATGGACATAGTGCACTTGCATACTCACAGACAGAACATCCATATGCATAAAGTAAATAATCTAAAAGGAAATTATTTTTTAAAAAATGATCATTAAGAGTATGCTGTAAAGAAGGAGATTGGAAAGCAGGATATGATGGCACCTCTAGCCTCAGTTACTAGGAAGGTTGAGGCAGGAAGATTGCTTGATCCTGAGAATTCGAGGCTAGCCTGGGCTGTATAGCAAGAGCCTATCATAAAATAATAATAGGTAAGCCTTTGGTGCTGGGGATTAAACTCAGGGCTTTATGCATGCTGGGCATGTGCTGTACTACTTACTGAGCTACAGCCCCGGCTATGAATATTAGTGAATAAGATGGCCTCTGAGACAGATATCTGAAGAATAAAGAGGAATCCAAGGAAGTGCTGTGCAAAGGCCCTGAGGCAGGGGTACCTAGGAAGCTGGAGGATTGACTGTGTATAGGGTAAGACTCAAAGAGAAAGGAATAGGAAGCCACCAAGAGTTAAACGCAGGATGGTGTGGGACAATTTGAACACGGCCTAGTCTGGAATCCCAGATGAAATGGGAGGCTGTCGCAATAATTGAAGTAGTGGGTCCTTTCAGAAATGTTTTATAGGTTTAATTGCCCTGCTTCTGGTAGGGGGTGCGGGGGTGGGGGGGTGATAAGATTAAACAAGTAAATAAAGGGAGCTACGTGTTGAAAGTGAACCAGGAAACAGTTCTGCTTTCTTTCCCCAGCAATCACCCTGACACCAGGGTGAGGTCACCGTGACAAAGACAACTTTGGGCAGTGCCACTTGCGAGTTGTGTCCTCTGTCGAAAGGAATGACTCGGGCATGCCATTGAAAGCAGGGTGTGGATGTGGATGTCTACAGATGCCGATTGTTTCAGTACTGGCCAAGGACTCGTTTGCTTAATTGTGTGGCAGGTGTGCTCTGCGAAGTTGATGATGTCACAGTTTCAAGGAAAACCTAATATCACACGACAATGGAGAGAGGAGCCCTGTACAGAAAATAAGACTCAGTGTTGGAAAGACTTGGGTCTCTCCATCTTGCTAAGTTCCCTTCTATCCAAAGACCTTTATAGTGTTTCTATAGCTACCCTCCGAGGAAGAGTTTTGTTAGTATCTGATAGGTCATTTGAATGGTAGTTGTTAACTTTGAAATGTAATAATTATATTATAAGCAGTGCGTGTACTCATTAAAACGCCATCAACTCCAACATGTAGCTGCTCAGCTATCCATTAAAACATTCTGTCCTGGGAAATGCTGCTTCTCCCTCTCTCCTCCAGGAGGGACAGCTAGCTCTGGGTTAGCCCCAAGGATGAAGGTGCTCAGGACTGAGGTGGAAGAGAGAGTGACAGGAGACCATTGGATCTTTTCATCTTAAAGCAGTTCCCAGCATGCCCTTTGGTTCTGGATCTAGCGCAGGCCTCAACCTCAGGGCCTTTGAACTCCAGCAAAACTGTAACATCCAAGCCTTGTATTGGCAAGTGGGTCTTTGTCCCCACAAGGTGCGCCCTGAGTCAGACAGAGGTCGTGCCCTCAAGAAACCATGCCTGAGGGGTCTGCTTTCACCTGACCACTCCCGGTCTTGTTTATTGTGTGATCAGGGACTTGGTCATTGTTGAGAGTCCCTGAGTGGCTTACTGTGTGAATAGCTGGGATTCCTGCATGGTAATGACAGTTTGCATTCAAGGTTTTGATTTGTTTGGCTAGTTGGTTGGTTGGTTGGTTGGTTGGTTTGAAACAAGTAGTCCAGTCTGGTGGAACCCACCAGCCTCCAGCTTCTGCCTCCTGGGTACTGGAATTAGAGGAGTGTACCTTCACAGCTGGCCAGGAGAGCCTCTTTTCCTGAAGGGATATGTTGATAATCTGGTAAAGAAAAACCGAGGGTCTGAGCGCCCAGGGTCTCCCTGGGGGACATGAGGAATGTGCCTTGGAAAGAAGAAAGGCAGCTGTAATGACCTTCCCTGAATGCTGGCCTTTGCGCTACCCGAAGGGAAGGCGGTTACAAGCGGCACCAGAGATGGGTTGCTGGAGAGGTGGCGACCACACACTTCATTTTTTTTAGTGCCCTTCTATGATCAAGGACGTAGCAAACCTCCCGAAGAATTCGAGCTTCCAGGAAGCCTGCTCTAAAAAGGCCCCTTGTTATCACCAAGAATGTCTGATTTGAAGGGCAGTCCCAGCAGGCTGAGTCCTGGGGTATTTATTCAGGGCTGTGCTCTCTCAGAGCACCGGTCCCTCATGGTCAGTGAACGTGACCCGCCGTTCACCAACGTGGAACTTTTCACTTTTACTAATCATGTGTTATTAAGATGCGATTTTAAAATAAGATTCTTTGGGTATGTTTTCTTCCTGCTTTGAACTTACGGTGATTACGAGATAAATCACAGGTTCTCTGCTCCCTTGCCAGGAGCTCATGGGGGGAGTAGTTCATCTGTTGACAGGGTAAGGAGTGGACTGAGTGTTCTTTGATGTTGGTCGCCGCGGAGGTTTGTTTTCTTTGTCTTGGCCAAGGCCTGGGGGAAGCATCAGACTATGGGCTTTCCTTTCCCATCCCCAAACTCTCTTTTGGTGAGGGATGTCACGGTCGTGATAAATTAATTCCTTTGGCAGGCCAAACAGGGTAACATTGGTGGCAGTTATAGCTAGGCAAGAGCCGAGATCCCAGGTCTCGTCATACAGTAGTACCATTTGTGGCTTTCTTAAATACGATCAACTTTGTAAGTAGATAATGTCAGGAATGATAGGCTTCCATGTTGAAAAATGAGTTAAATTTCCTTCTGTCCCTCCCTCCTTTTATCCTTTCCTTCCTTTTATCCTTCCCTCCTCCTTTCTTCCTTCCTTCTTTCCTTCCTTTCTTTTTCTTCTTCAAGACAGGGTCTCTCTGTGCAGCCCTGGCTGTCCTTGAATTGGCTCTGTAGACCAGGCTGGCTTCAAACTAGGAGATCCGCCTGCCTCTGCCTCCAAAGTGCTGGGATTAAAGGCATGTGCCATCGCCACCTGACTGAGTTAAATTTTCTAATTCTTAGAAAATATTTAATAAGGGTGCTTGAATTATTGTTGTCTGCGTATAAACACCCCGATCCACATGGTGAGACCGACTGTCATGCCCGGCGGCGTTGCTAATCTCAGGAGCCGCTGGTTCCCATCCACCCACTGGGATAAAAACCCTAAAGTCCTCGGTGATGATCTTCACATTCTCCAACAAGTTCCAGAACATAGACTTTGATTGTGATATTTTAAGTTCTTCCATTAAAAAAGAAAAACACCCTTTTGGACATTATATAATACCAATTGTGTAGGTGAATGTTTTCCTACATCTTCACATGCAAGTCCGTTGATACTTACGTTAGATGGGCATGTTTGAGTATTTGGTAACGTAGTTAGAACTGTTAATCTTCTCCATTTCTGTGTCAGGAACCTTTTGACTGGGTCAAATGTAGGCTACTCAGGTGGTGGGATGTCATGTAGCCATCAGAATTGGGGATATGAAGATTGTAAGGCGTGTGCCATATGCTACAAATAAAATTGCCTGTGCATTCTGATTCCGGCTAAGTAGTAATTATAGCTGCAACCTACAGCAGTCCTTGTTCTAGACACTTCACATGTATTAAATCATCTAAAGTTTATGGCATCCTTCCGAGGCAGGTACCCCTCAGCCTTGTCTCTCAGGGGGAGCTGGAACCAGAGAAGGGTTAGGCAAGTTGCCCCAAAATCTCTCCGTTTGAAGCCGCTCACTATACTGGAAAAGAAATTTAGAGGAGGTATATGAAACTGTAGTCGTTGGATTAGCATGGGCTTGAGTGCGCTTTTAAAGGCACACTGATTTTTCTTTTTCTTGTAACATGTCTAACTTTTGTATGTGTGTGAGCAGGTGATTTTGGTTTTTGCTTTTGTTTATTTTTGCGACAACAGGATCTTGCTATGTAGCTCAGGCTAGCCAGTACTCTCTCAAATCCTCCTGCCTCAAGTCAGAGTGCTGGATTCCAAGTGAACTCCACCATACCCTGTTGTCTTGATCACTTTCTATGAGAATTTCTAAAGACCAGACATCATATAAGAAAGAACCAAAAGCTTTTTTTTTTTACATTTCCTCCCTCTCTCTCTCTCTTCTCTGTGTGTGTGTGTGTGTGTGTGTGTGTGTGTGTGTGTTGCAGTGCACATCATATGATGTTCAGAGGACAACTTGAGTCTGCTTCTCTCCTACCACATGAATCCCAGGGACCTAACTCTGGTCATCTGGGCCAGCTGCAAGTCCCTTATCTGCTAAGCCATCTCACTGGCCTCCAAATCCTTCTTCACCTGCCTTTCCTGGGTTTTCTTCTTCATGTCACTTACCAGCTCTTGGGACTAAGTTTGGTGGCTCCTAATAACTGGCTTTTCAGTGCTACTAAAATGGCTGTTTTAGAGGTGGGTGTTAAAACAGCAGCAGGAGCCATCCCCTGCTCTCAGGGTGGACTCGTTCTTCCAGTGACTGACAGTGGGCAGCAGGAAGGGCTCAGGAGTGGAAGGTTAGCCAACCGGTAACTCTGTAATCAAAGTTAGACCCTGTTGACATCTGCCCACCTCATTCCACGACAAAACTTGCTAAACGGCATAGCTGCTGTAGAGTACACACTGCCAACGTGTTACAGGTCATGAACGTCTCTGCCTCTGTTGCTCCACACTGCTGCCATGCTATCCAGGGCAGAGAGGTTTTGAATCTCAGCAGCCCACAGTGTGGCATTCTGCCCTATTTATAATCCCTGGGGAAGACAGTTCCTGAGCGGCTTCATAAGACATCTCCATGTAGGAAAAGACTGTGTCCTGCTTCCAAACACCCTTAGGGTGCTGTTCTCTTCCTCCTTCCTCCCGGAGGAGCCATAACCCTCAGGGTTTTTATGCTGGGTTTCCATAGGGATGACGATTTGTGTGCTACATCCCATAATTGAGGTTTGGCCCACAAAGGGAAGTGTGTGTAGTTGTGCTGACCCTGGAGTCTAAGCTAGACCCAGAGACCCTGAAATGAACTCTGACATGTCTAGACTGGTGGAGCTGGTGGCCTTCTCTTTTCTGGACCCTTCTGGAGTAAAAAGTAAATGCTGTATTTATTAGTTCTCCAGGATAGGTGGCTGTGTAGTTCGTAGGGTCTTAAGTTAGTTGAGAGTCCTGTTTGTGATGAATTTGTACTTTAGTAGGAGTGTCTTTTTTTTTTTTTTTTTAATATGGAACGCTTCATAAATCTGTGTGTCATCCTTGCGCAGGGGCCCTGCTAATCTTCTCTGTAGTGTTCCTTTTTTTTTTTTTTTTTTTTCCTTCCAGTGTCTGTGCTGCTGGAGTGAGCACAGGAGAAGTGTCTTTTTATGTGGAATATTTTTGCATGCTTCACAGTGAGGAAGCGTCCAGCAGTTTTCCCGATGTTTAAAGTTAGAAATCGGCAGCAGGATCAGTGGCGAGGTTCAGTGAGTAAAAGGACTTACTGCCAAACCCTTCCGTACCCAGGAGCCACTCCTAACCGACTCCTCCAAGGTATGCTCGCCATGGCAGGGCTGCTCCCACACATGCAGTGTGTGCACGCACAAATAAATAAGAAACAAATAAATGTAATTTTCAATTTTTTTTTTTTTTTTTGGTTTTTCGAGACAGGGTTTCCCTGTGTAGCTTTGCGCCTTTCCTGGAACTCACTCTGTAGCCCAGGCTGGCCTTGAACTCACAGAGATCCGCCTGGCTCTGCCTCCCGAATGCTGGGATTAAAGATATGCGCCACCACCGCCCGGCTCAAAATTTTTTTTTAAAGAAATAGAACGCAGGCTGTCCCTGTCGCAGTTCAACCAATGCTTTGCGGTGTTGGGTGCTTACTTTTCTCCCCAGCTAGAGTCAAGCCGTGGGTCTCTTCCCCACGTAACTGCAGTGCAAAGCGTCTCGGTATGTTTGCGTGGCATCTTGAAGACCGCGATGTCTCTACAGGTGCTCACCTTCTGGAATGGGAAAGGCGTGTTCGCTCCAGCCACAGAATGTTTCTGAGGCACCCCTGGCACTTTACCCCCAGTGTGAGCTTTACGCAGGGATGCGATGGGAGAGCTCATCTTTTCCCTCATCTCTGGAGGAAGATCCTGTCTTCCTCAGCATCCCCTAATTCATCCTCCCTTCTTCCTTCTCCCTGTCTCCAAGAACAGGATTTGGTTCACTGAGTACCCCAGGTCAGTCTCTCATGATCCCCCTGCCTCCGTCTCCCGAGTGCCAGCTAGGATTATAAATGTGATTGTTTATCTTCTTAAGACACCACTGTATAGATCTAGGAAACATGAACAGTGTTTTATATATTTTTAGCTGTTACCTTATCTTGGAGCCCTCACCCACCCGAACCCCTACATAAACACTACGAGGTAGATTATTTTTCACATGGGAGAGTACAGAACTGGTCATTGTTTCTAGGAGAGCATAGGGAAGGGACGACACATGTAAGGGACCAACTCTCTTGTTCTCTGGTATCTCATGTGATCAGGATTTTTATACTGTACCGGTTGTTACTTAAAAATATTACCTAGAGCCTGGCGGTGGTGGCGCACGCCTTTAATCCCAGCACTCGGGAGGCAGAGCCAGGCGGATCTCTGTGAGTTCAAGGCCAGCCTGGTCTACAGAGCGAGATCCAGGACAGGCTCCAAAACTACACAGAGAAACCCTGTCTCGAAAATCCAAAATAGATAGATAGATAGATAGATAGATAGATAGATAGATAGGTAGATAGATATAAAAGCTAGAAGGGCTAGCCCAGTGGTGGCGCCCTTGCCTCATATACACAAGATTTTAGGATTTTACATTTTGATAGGTGAAAGACTTTTTCATATCGTGGCCTTAGAAATAAACTTGTTGCATGGGATTATGGCTTTCCTGCTGCACTCTGCCCTTTGGACAGAAAACTGAGCCCAACCCTGATCGAAAGATAACGGACGCTTTCCGGCTCTATGTGAAAGGTAATGCCGGAACACCTACACGGCGGCCGCAGCTGTGTGGCCATGCTGGATCAGAGATTATTTATTAACTGCTTCTCTGGGGGGACAGGAAGTAAGTGAATTAAAAAAAAACCCACCCAAAAAAAATAAATGGTGTTGATAGTAATGTTGAAGCCCACAGCCATAATCCAATTTGGGATTCCAGAGGGTGAGTCATTCGTGAAGTTTGTTAATGAAGTTTTCAGGCTCAAAACCTGGGCTCTGGCAGATCAAAGGCTTGCCCACCGACCCCAGGGTGCCACTAAAGAGACAAGTAATACTGAAAAGCAGGAAAGGGGGTTTATGGCCACGGTGGGAAGCGGTCTAGGCCTCTGACTTGAGGTGGGTTTAAATACAGGGCAAACAGTATGCATAACTAAGCAGTTTTGTCGTGATGTGACACCCCCTCCCCAGCATCCAACAGCATAGTGTACCCTGTTAAATAGTCATATGAAAAGTTGCCAGAACCAAGTGAAATCTCTTCCTGGGAGACAGTTTCCTCCTCTAGCCTGCACCAGGCTTCCTCCTTTTCCTTTCCTCAGTATGAGACTCCTGAGGAAATTTTAATATTTGGAACACAAGTGTCTCTTTAGAATATCTTGTCTGCCCACAAGAACGCAACCCGCAGAATCAACCAAGCAGGGCTCCTAGGGCCTTACAGAGACTGAATCAACGATCAGGGAGCCTGCATGGGCCTGAGGTAGGCCCTCTGCATCTCTGATATGGTTTCTGGTTGCGATGCTTGGTGGTCTTGTGGGACTCCTAACAGTATGTGTGTGTGTGTGGGGGGGGGTAATCTCTGATTTTACCTGCGCTTGGGACCCTTTTCCTCCTGTTGGGTTGCCTCATCCAACCTTGATATGAGGGTTTGTGCCTGGTCTTACTGTAATTTGTTATGTCGTGTTCAGTTGATATCCCTGGGATGCCTGCGAGCTCTTTCTCTCTCTCTCTCTCTCTCTCTCTCTCTCTCTCTCTCTCTCTCTCTCTCTCTGGAAATTAAGGAGTGAATCTAGGGGAGAGGAAAGGTGGGGAGGGCTACTGGGAGGAGTGGAAGTAGGCAAAACTGTGGTCAGGATGTAATGTATATAAAGAATTTAAAAAAAAAAAGAAAATATCTTGTCTGCTGCTACGCGGTTTCACTGTGGCTTCTGGTTAGGATGATGTCAAGCATCTCTCAGTGGCCCAGCTTTTTAACAGGATTGTATTGGCAGAAGCATTCCTTTTCTTTCCTTGCTGTAGTCGGAACATTCTAGATGGCATTTGCTGGGATGCTTGCTACCTGTGACTCTGCTTTTCACACCCCTAAAAGGAGCCCTGGAACTTCCTGGGTCACCTGCTGACTGACTTCAGGCTTGCTTATGAAAATAAGCAGCAAGCAGAGTTGGTGAGGTTTCTGCTCACATGTGGTGCTGGAAGTTTCCAAAGCCAGTCCACTCCAGGGCTTGAGTGACGGGTAATAATTGGTGGGGAGCCTTCTGGGGTTGGCTACGAGTTTGCTTAAAATAAGCACTTTGGCCCAGGTAACCAAGGCAAGCCTGCTGCCAGGAATGGTCAGGTGGCGTGCTCTGTGAAGGTCTCGAATGTGTTTGCATGCCTCGGAAGACTAGTGGAGAAGCACTTGCCCCCAACCCCTTCTCCCTGAGTGGCCTTGCTGCCTGCAGCCCCTGCTGTGGTCAACTTGAGTTTCACATTCAACTTTCGGCCACTTCTCCTTTTCAGGTGCCTACAAGTAATATTACAAAAGCCAGACACCTTTCATCACCAAGGCAACCGAGTTTACCACGTGACTGTCAGGGAAGAAAAATACAAATAATCCTCTCAACCTCTTGACAAATATGCAAAGTATTCCAGGCCAGGCCCTGCCCTGGAACAGTGTACTGGAAAGATAGGAGGCTTGCTGGGAGAATCGAGTTAAAAGCCGGGCTCTCCCAGCTGGGGCTGTTTCTCCCTGAACACTCCTTCACATCCGTGGCTTCAAGATCGTGAAGGGTTTCTCTTGGCCAGTCCCAGCTGGCATCTCCCATCATTTTGCTGGGTCGTGGCTGGGATTGTTGATGCAGTAAGTTCTTCCTGGCAGTTCTGTGTGTGGGAACTTCAGTGGTCCTCTCACAGGTTGTGAGAGGTGGCAGGCTACGCTGGCGTTCCCACCCACCCCCCCTTTTTATTTTGGGATATTGGAGTTGAAAGTGTGTGAACTGGGTTGTAGCTGTGCAGTAGAGCGGTTGCCTGCCACCTCTGAAGCCTTGCAATTTGATCCCTAGCACCCCACCACACACATACAAACTCACTCATGTGCGCACACACACACACACACACACACACACACACACACACACACACACACACACACAGAGGGTAAAAAGTGTCTTAGACTCTCCTCAGAAAGAATTTGAAAATGAATCAGGAGTATCAGCTTAAATAGTGCTTCTTGGTCAGGAGAAGGAAGAGGAGCTCAGAACATGGAGAATCCTTGCTACGCTTTGCAGCCACGTTGGAATTGTAGCAGTTTCTCTAAGCTTCGTTTCCCTCACCTGTAAAGTGACTGCATTATCCACTCCATGCCATTCTGTGAGGCTCAAATGCCCACGATGCAGGGCACGCTGCAAGTGCACTTGGAGGGTTAGGGTTCTACATGCCTGTGTACAGAGTGAGCCAAATGGCAGGGGAGAGGTTGGCCTTTGCTGAGCTGCAGTTGAAGGTGAGGGAGGAAGTCATACTCATTTGGACAAAACCATCATTTCCTTAAAGTCCAGGCCCTGGGCTTTTAAGTAGGTCACTGAAAGAAAAAAAAAAAAAGTTCTCCATTTGTGAGATGGCCTGTGGGTGTCTCTCTGGAGTTGTCCTGTAATGCACCTGCAATGACCTGAGCTCCCAGTTCTCCAGAGATCAGGTTTCCAGATGGAAAAAAAAATGCCAAGGAAATTCCCCTTTCTGAAGTTTGCGGTCAGAATAGGTCTGGTACCCCAGCGTTTGCCATATCTTGAAGTAGCTTGCAAAGGGCCATGTAAAATACTTGAATGATGTTTGAAATATTCTTTTCTGATAGCTAAGTCAGACATGAATGCTTTCTGGTCAGTTCTTCATTATTTCAAATTGTGACAAAATGCAAAATTTAGCTTTTTATTTCTTATGAACCTGGGGATTGAATCCAAGGCATCTTATAATGCTAGGCATGTGTTCCACCATTGACCTACATTCCCAGCCTAAAATTTACCCTTTTAACCAGCTCAAGTGTGCAGTTGTGTATCCTTTCACATTGTGTAACCGGCACCACCGTCTGTCTCCATAATCTTTTCGTTTTTTCCAGTTTGGACTAGAGTTTAGTACCCTTCAGGCATGCCTTCCCTGTTCTGCCCATCCCCCAGTCCCCTCAGCCCCGTTCCACTTTCTATCTCAATGAATTTGACAGCTCTGGGTACCTCATGTTAGTGGAATCATAATACAACATTTGTCACTTGTAGCTTTTTTTATCCTTTTTTTCTTCTTGAAACCGAATTTTATATGTTCCCTTTCTCCCTGCCAGGCTTTGTTCCTTTCTATAAGCTTAAAAGAATTTTTTTTAAATTTTATGTGTATTGGTGTTTTGCCTGAATGTATGTCTGTGCACCATATGTGTGTGATTCCTGTGGAGGAAGAAGAGGGTGTTGGATCTCCTGGAATTGGAGTTACAGATGGTTATGAGCCGCCATATGGGTGCTGGGAATTGAACCAGGATCTTCTGGAAGAGCAGCCGGTACTCTTAACTATGGAGCCATCTGATATTTATATATAAATTTGTATAATAACTGTCCCTATGAAGGAAAATACGACATTGGAACTAATTTGATAGAACTCTTCTCTTTATTTTGAGGTGGGGTCTTGCTTTTTTCAGGAAGATTTGAGTGTTATTCTTTTTCTTATTGAAAATAATTTTTTCATACAATATATTCTGATCACAGTTTCCCCTCCCCCAACTTCATTCAGATTGCTACAAGACCAGATCTTTCCACTCATCCAACTCCATGCTTCTTTCTTTAGAAAAACAGGCAAATAAAACAAACATACCAGAATTTTTGTTTTGTTTTTCGAGGCAGGGTCTCTCCATAATTCTAGCTGTCCTGGAACTCAGAAATGCACTTGCCTCTGCCTCCCAAATGCTTGGACTAAAAGAATGTACTGCCATCGCCTGGCTTAACATACCAGAATTTAAAGAAAAGAAAAAGAAATTACAGAAAGCAAAACCCATAAAAACACAAAATCAGAAATCATAATATGCAAGTAAAAGATCAGTAAGGTTAAAAATATCCAAACAAAGCAATATGAGACAACAAGTCCACAAATACACTGTTGAGTTCCTTTGTTGGCCATTTACTGTTGGGCACGGGATCTGCCCTTAGGTGTGGTTTGTACACCGAGGAAGACTCTGTTGGAGAAAATTAGTTTCTGTTTGCAAGTGGTTGTCAGTTGGAGATAGTGTTATGATACTGCATGTGTGGGACCTCGGCTGGCCAGGGTATCCCACGTGTGAGGGAAAACATGCCGGGCAGATGTAGCAGCAGGCGGTGGCACATCATTTACAACCTAGGCACTGCATCCGTGAGGAAATGAGTTTGCTATAATAGAGAGAAGAAGAGAAAGATAAGGAAAGCGGGAGACAGAAGGGAGAGAGAGAGGAGACGGTAGAGGGTACACACCTCATGGGAATAGAGAGAGCGGAAGAGAGAGAAGAGGGGAGAGGTTTGCCTTTTACGTCAGGATACCGGGCAGCCCCAAGGGCCAGGTCAGAATATTAACGTTGGTTTCTAAGGGGCAGGTCAGAATACTAACAGATAGCTTTTGAGTTAGGGATGCTGGGACCCCATCTGACTTAGACCAACTGTGGTGGTCCTGTGCATGCTGCCACTGTCTCTGTGAATTCATATGTGCATAGATCCTGTTGTGTCTGGAAGACACTGTTTCCTTGGTGTCCTCTGTTCCCTCTGGCTCTTACAATCTTTCCACTTTCTCTTCCACAGCATTCTCTGAGCCCTGGGGAGAGGGATTTGATAGAGATATCCCACTTAAGGTTGAATGTTCTAAGATCTCTCACTGTCCGCATATTGTCTAGTTGTGGGTCTCTGTTAGTTCCTGTCTTCTTGTTTTTCTGAGATAGGGTCTCATTATGTAGCCCTGGCTGTCCTGGAACTGGATATGTAGACAGGGCTAGTCTCAAACTCATAGAGATCTGTCCTTGGCCCCACGGGTGCTGGGATTAAAGGCGTGCACTATCACACCTGACTAAGGTAGGGTCTTTTCTACACTCGCCTCAAAGTTGTAGTCCATTCCCATTCCCCTAATATCTGGGGCATAGGCCTGCATCACTGTGCCAAGTTCTTTTATTTTTCAGAAAGAACTCTTCATTGGATCATTATTCTAGATGATTATAAGGGTTGAGGATAGAGCTCAGTGGTGTAGAGTACTTGTGTGTTCAAAGCCCTAGGTCCAATCCCTAGTAAGATGCATCGGACTGCTCTTGTCTAGCATATAGACAAAAAAACAAAACAAAACAAAGCCCTCAAAGATAAAAGTGCCGGGCCAGGGATATAGCTTGAGGGCAAAACACGTGCCTGTTCTGCTTGGCGCCATTGTTCGATCCCTTGTCCTACAAAAATGAATGGGTAAATAAAAGCCAAGTTCTGTATTATCTCACACCTGCTTACTCCTCCTCACTGAGACAGTGTCAAAGAGCATTTGTCTGAGAGGTTAGAGCAGCAGAGAGGACAATTCACTGATGCATCAGGAGCCCCGTTGGAGCTGCTTCCATCCAGAGGTAACCTCTCGTCCTTTCTTCCTTCAGATGGTACACCTTGAAGTCCAAGCCAGGAAAGAAGGACAAAGAGCGAGGGGAAATTGAGGTCGATATCCAGTTTATGAGAAACAACATGACTGCCAGCATGTTTGACCTCTCCATGAAAGATAAGTCTCGGAGTCCATTCGGAAAACTGAAGGACAAGATCAAAGGGAAGAATAAGGATAGTGCATCGGACACCGCGTCTGCCATCGTCCCCAGCACGACACCCTCGGTCGACAGCGATGATGAGTCTTCTTCCTCAAAAGACAAGAAAAAGAAATCAAAGATTAAGACTTTGTTTTCCAAGTCGAATTTGCAGAAGACGCCGCTCTCCCAATCCATGTCCGTCCTGCCTACTTCAAAGCAGGACAGAGTGCTGCTGCGTCCTGGAGACTTCCCGTCCCGGTGGGACGGTGATGACAATGAGGACGAGTCCTCCTCCACCTCAGATGGTGAGTTTCTGTCTTTGCTCACTCACCTGCTTTCCCAGTCTCCCTGACTTTAAGGAGGAAGAGGCGGATCTACAGGTTTTAGTTACCACAGTCATGACGGTGATGAAGTTCACTAGGGCTTTGTCTAAGAGAATGTAAACATCTTCTCCAAGGGTTTGGAGCTCACCGAATAAGTGCATTTGAGTTTGTGTTTGTTTGGTTGGGTTTTTTGCTGCTTTTTGTTTTCTCACAGTCCTGGGGATCTGACCCAGGGCCTTGAGTATGCTGGGCAAATGCTCTCACACTGACCCATACCCCCAGCGCCTGTTGTATATGGAAGAATAAAAGTTGTAGGACCTTGTCGTGTGTCTGATACTTCATTAATTCCTCAGATGTCTGTTGAGCTTCTGTCGTGTGCTTAGCTCCCATGCGGCACATCCCTGATGGAAGCTAAGTAGTCCAGTCTCCTTAACTCGAGTCGTGGACTTTGAACTTTCAGCTTCATTTACTGAATCCCTTTTAGTGGCCAGCTTCTGTTACTCTGTTGGGAACATTGCCTTTTCCATTGGTTTAACACAGAATTTCTTAACGTCAGCATTGCTGACTGGCCTGGGAATTCTTCTTGTGGAGAACCGTCCTGCGTGTTGTAGGATGCTTAGGCAACACTAGCCCCTTCCGTCAGTTACCACGATTGAAGATGTGTGCCAATGTTGATAGATTGACAGGTGCCCCTACCCATTGCAACTACTTATTACCACCCGCGCACATCCTCTCTGGATGAAAATGACGGCGTCATACATGCTGATTAAGAACTCCGTCACTGAGCCATACCTCAAATCCCTCACTCATGTAATTTCTTTTTTTTTATTGTTACTAAAGATTGAACCCCAGAGCCTTGTGCATGATAGACAAATGCTTTCCCTCTGAGCTGTATCCTCAGCTTCATTTTTTATTTAGAGTGTCCTTAGGTCAGAGGCTAGCTCGTGGGGGTCAGTTCTCTTTTGACCACGTGGGTCCTGAGGACTTAACTCAGTCACCAGACTTTGCAGTAAATACCTTCACTTACTGACCCATCTCTCCAGAACTTACCCCTTTTTGCTGTTGCTTTTCTTCCCAGTCCTGTCCCACAAGAGAACATCCAGTGGAGAGCATACACAACCGAACCAGACCAGCTTCAGCCTTCCCAAGAAAGAAGGGCTGTCCTTCCTCGGGGGCCTCCGGTCCAAGAATGACTCCCTTTCGAGATCTAACCTCTGTATCAACGGGAATCATGTTTACATGGAGCAGCCGGAGGTCAAGGGTGAGATCCGGGACAGCAGCCCTTCGAATTCCCCGTCCCCGCAGGGTTTCAGGAAGAAGCATTTGTTCTTGTCCACTGAAAACCTGGCTGCCCGGTCTCCCAAGGAACCGGGGGAAGGAGATGGCCTGACCTCTGACAGGCGACTGTCCGACTCTTCCACCAAGGAGTCTGTGAAGTCCATGTCTTTGCCATCCTACCGACCTCTGACCAGTGGAGAGAGTAGAGAGAGCGTGTCTCCAGCAAACGTGGAGGCTACCAAGGAGACAAAAGACAGCAAGAAGCAGGAGACCAAGAAGTCCTCTTTGCTTTCTCTGGTGACGGGCAAGAAAGATGTGGCCAAAGGCAGCGAAGGCGAACCTCTCCCCACTGTCTCAGAGAAAGAGAAGGAAGGGAAAGCCACGCTCGTGGAAGCCCAGCTGGGAGAGGAAGAGCTCGGGAGAAGGTCTGAGAGAGATGCTGTTCCTGTTGCCTCCCAGCGGGGCAACTCCCTGAACCCCTTTGAAGATGTGCCGATCTCAAACCCAGAAGCCGGCCCGGAGCCTAAGTCTGAACCAAAGCCACCAGTTCCCGCTGCAAGGACTCCCCAGACCAAAGCTGTGAAGCCTAGGTAAGTCTTAGTTTTTGACCTCTGGGACCTTTCTCTGACACTACTTTAGCGGTCTCCACTGGAGCAGACCTGGTCCGACTCAGGATGTGTATGCGAAGGTAGGCTAGTCTTAAGTCCTTTGCACCGGTCACCTCTGCTGGCCTGGCCTGCCCAGCACAAAGGACAGGGGTGTTTCCCAGCCTAAAGCCACAGCTCAGCCGTCCGTAGGTGGGAAGTTGTTTTTCTCAGTGAGCTAACCAGACTCCGGTGAAAGGAGACAGTTTGTAGCCCGTTCTGAGCATGTGAGCTGAGCGTTCATGGTTGTGGTGGGTACATGGGCAGAACCTGCGTTAAAGTGTTCCGTGCATGCTGCCCAGTGGAGGTGGCTGCCTCTCCCCCGGTACTTGGCATCGGCTTGCAGGTGTGAGAGACCCTTGGTCCACCCTTCAGTGTACCCGTGACCTTCTGTGACCTTCTTTCTCTGTCTCCTCTGAACCTGATCATAAGAGCCTGCCTAAACTGAAGGAGCTGCTTTTCTGAGTGACTTTCACGGTGACATTTCTCTGGCATGGGGGCGGGGAGACAAACTTTTTGGAGATTGTGCACACTCCTCTCTTCAAAATCCATACCTGTTGCCTTGTGTTAAAAGCCTTTTGAGATGCTTTTGCCTGGTCATACTGTATCACTGAGGGAACTGTAGGCTGTTGGTTGCTCCAGCTGGATCTGTCCATGTGCATTGCTACAGACCCTTGTGTGACAGGTGTGCTTGATGCTCAGCAGTGTCCCTGTCTGTGGGGAGAGTATGTCTCAGTTGTGGAATATTTACTTAGCACGTATGAAGCCCTGGCTTTGATTCCTCAGCACTGAGGAAAAACAAGGTGACCCATCTGTATGTCAAGATTTGCGGTTCCCTTGACTTTGTAGATACTGCCCCAAGTGTAAAAACATCTGTCCTTCTTTAATGACTATTTTTGTATGTTTCTTGAAGTGCATCTGCAACTGACGTGCAGATTTTATTGTGTCCTTTTTGCAGACTGAACGTCCCTCCAGCGGCTCAGCCCCAGGCCAGGCTTCCCTCCCCTGACTCTGCTCTCTTTCCTGCTCTTCCTTCTAGCTCTCCTCAGGCACCTGTCTTTTCAGAGACACAGTCCTCTGAAAGTCCTTCTGCCTCCTCTTCTTTCTCATCTCCCCTGGCAGCTCCCATCTCCACATCTACTCCAATTGAACACTGGCCCCCCACAGGCAAGGGGGAGGTCCATTCTGAAGAACCTTCTTTGCTCCTCAAAGCAGTTTCTCAGAAGGAGAGTCTAACACCAGCTCCGAATAGTGGTTCTTCTGCCTCAGGATCGCCTTGCAAACTAATTACCATCCCAGTGCAGGAAGGGACGGAAGAGTCTTCAGAGGGCAAGACCAAGGAGACAGGCACCAGGACAGAAGGCCAAGGCCGCAGTGATGAGTCAGGAAATAACCCCATGGGGCAGCACAAAGACCTCCTGAAGGCTCCTTTCCCAGAGCAGCACTGGGTCCCCTCCCCTGACGAGGCCCAGGAAGTGTCCTCTGTGCTTACACTCAGCAGTGGCAGCATTGCGGACCCCGCTGAGAAGTCTCCCACAGCGAGAAACACAGACTCTGAGCATCAGTCTAGGTCTTTTGTGGAGAACGATCAGAACAGTGGAATGACTTCTGCAGTCACAGAAGCGACGCCCCCTCTTCAGGAGGAAGAGGCGGCCTCCCCATTTGGCAGCATAGCACAGAAACTCAAAGAAACACTGAGTGCCAGTGGAGGTCAGAAGAAAGTCAAGAAGCGTGTGTCCTTTTCTGAACAGCTCTTTGTGGAAGGAGAAACTGAAAAACCCACCGAGCTTGAGGAAGAGGACGAAAGTCGTCCTCAGCAGCTGACACGTGAAGGGGCCGTTGCCGGAGCCGTGCCCGGTGAAGAGTCTCCGGAGTGTCCCCACACAGCAGGCACAGGGGAGGAACCTGTGACCACGGCAGCTTCTGAAAGCCAGAGTTTCTCAAAAGATCCCACAAGTGAAGCCAGCCCAGCAAGGGGTACCCAACTCTTGAGGGTCGAGGAGAACGATGGCTTCGTGACTCAGTATCAGAGCAAAGCCAGCGATCACGAAGGGCTGCTGTCCGACCCCCTAAGCGACCTTCCATCTGCCTCTGACGTGAAATCTCCTATCGTGGCTGACCTGAACCTGTCTCTTCCTTCCATTCCCGAAGTGGCATCAGACGATGAGAGAGTAGATGAGGCCGGGGATGGAGGAGGGGGAGCAAAGCTGGTTGGTCTAGAAGTGGGAGTTTCGCCCACGAACATGTCACCTTCCTGTCTGGAGAAGGCACGTGGGTCCGTGCTCACGGAGAATCGCCATGACTTCAGGCCCGGAGCTCCCACGGCGGCTCCTTCCGAACAGACAGCAGCACTGGGAACTCCTGAGCCACCTCTGAGCAAGAGCTCCAGTGTGAATAACCAGTTACCAGGCCCTGGGACTGTCGAGGAAGAGGAACTGAAGCAAAGTGGGAGGCCAGATCCGCCTCTCGGCATATCCCAGGACCCTCCCGTGCCCAGCCCCTCGCCCTCTGAGACCTTTCCTGCTGCACGCTCTTTGCCTAGCTCTCCATATTCTGACAGTCACCACAGCAGTGTAGCGGAATCTCCAAAAAAAGCAGCAACAGAGGGCCCCGCTGGTAAAGTTGAAACTGTTGGCAAGAAGAAGCCACTTCTACAAGCCTGGGTCACACCCTCAGAGATCCACCCAGTCTCAGCTCCGCCAAGTGCTGGAGCTGGGGCAGCCAAGCACAGGTGAGAGATGATGGGGGAGATTGTCTTTGTGCGCGGGGAAGATGCCCTCTCTTTGCTTTTACCTGCAGAGACCATGTCTTCAAGCCGAAGGGACGTCCTGATGTCAGAGTTCGCCTGTTTTGCTGGCAAGGCTTGTCACACAAGGGCCATGTACTTTGTGCTTGCAATCACTCAAGATCCAGCAGCGTGTGTAGCAAGAACTTAATAGTCTTCAAAGATAGCTTGCTTAGGAATGCTTCTCCAGTGTGACGGAGCTCTGTAGCTGTGGAAGTGTGGGGCTCTGGTGTCTCCAGGGTCTCAGAAGCCAGCAGTAGATGGAGTGGTAGACCAAAGCAAGGCTGAAAACTTCCTCTGAGAACTGCTCAAAAAGCAGCTCCCACGTGATATGCACTCTCCCTTACTGTAGAAACCAGAAGGTTCTGCAGAGAGAACCGCTCAGTGGAGTCCTAGTCTGTAGCTACCCACAAGGATGAGAAACTTTCTTTCTTTGTTTCTTCTTTATTGTTAACATTATTTTATTTATTTATTTTAATTAATGAAAAAAATTGTTTTTGCAGTGCTGGGGATGGAACCTGTGGCCTCGTGCATGCTGGACAAGTACTACGTCCCAGCCTTGAGAGACCGTGTAAATGTTCTTGTGTCCATAAGCAGACTGAGGGACTTAGCATCTGTTGGGGACCGCGCCACCCCCCTCCCCAAGACAAGGATGAGCTTTGCTGGTTGTGTGTGGCTCTCTGATCCGTTTTACTTTGAATTCCACAGGAGCTGATGCATAAGCTGGATGTTGGGCCAGAGATGATTTTCTGCCCCCTTTCTCATGTTGCCGGCAGCCATCTTTGAGATGGGTAGTTCTCAGCTTTGCGGTTACGGAAAGTTTAAGGATCCTTTTCTTGTCTTTCTAGGCTTCATCCCGTGAAGCCGATGAACACAACACCCACCAAGATTGGAAACCCTAGCTTGGGGACTGCTGCCATCATCAGTGAGAACCTGATCAACGAAGCCATTATAAAGGTGTGTGTTCTGAGGAGTTGGCAGTTTGTTAAGATCTGCAGAGCTTGCACGTAGAGCATCACCATTACAGCTGACCTCAGTTGTTGCAGCTGCACAGGGGGCTGATGGGAGGAGAACTCGAGCTCGTTTAGTCTGGAACAACATAGGAGCAACATAGGAAGATGCTGTCTCAGAACAAACAGCAGCAAAAGTTAAAGACCTTGGGTGGTTCTGGGAATTACTTACGCAGACCTCTGATGAGTCTGGAGTCCGGATAACCTCTAAGGGCCCCCGGACCGTCCATTAAATGGATAAGTACATTTCCTTGTGATTATTTATTTCTCACTGACCTCTTTCTTGTCTCTAGCAACGTGATTGTCACTGGCACTGTCTGTTTACGAGTGTGGTGGTACTTTTTTATTTATTTGTTTTCTTTTGTTTTTCTTTAAGACAAGGTTTCTGTAGCCCAGGCTGGTTTAGAACTTCACTGTGTAGCCTAGGCTGCCCTAAACTCATGGCAATCCTCCTGACTCAGCCTCCTGAGTGCTGGGGTTACAGGCAGTGTTTATCTGGCAGTTCTCTTTAAAGAAAGAATTCCTTTTCCCTCTCTGTCTCTGTCTCTCTGTCTCTCTCTCTCTCTGTCTCTCTCTCTCTCTCTCTCTCTTTTTCTTTCTTTCTCTTTTTGTTTTTTGTTTCTTTGAGACAGGGTTTCTCTGTGTAGGCCTGGCTGTCCTGGATCTCGCTCTGTAGACCAGGCTGTTCTCAAACTCAGATATCCACCTGCCTCCTGAATTCTGGGATTAAAGGCATGCCCCCCCCACCACCACCCAGCTTCTTTTTTATCTTTAGGCAAGGATATAAAATTCTTGATACCGATGTACTGGGTTTTATCGCTGTATTTCAAAATAGTTGCCAACATTTAGAAAGTTGCAAACACAGCACAAAGAGCTCCTGTCGACCCTCATCCAGATTCGCCCGTTGTTCCGGATGACCCAGTTCACTTTGTCTCCTCCTGTTCCTTCCTGTCCCGCCTGCTCTCTCTCTCCATACACCTCTGCGTGTGTAGTTTGGGTGTGTTAAATCTGAACCATGGAAAAGTAGATTGTATGCATCATGTCCTTTTTCATGTCTAATGTTCTTGGGTGTGAATTATATGTGCATCTCCAGGTATTTGTGTGGGTGTGCACATGTGTGTGGAGGCCAGACGTTGAAGTCCGTGTCTTGCTCTATAGCTCTTGACCGTTTTTCCTTTTAAATCATTTTTTTCATATAATATATTCTGATCATGGTTTCCCCTCCCTCACCTCCTCCCAGATCCTTTGCACCCATTCAGCTCCGTCTCTTCTCGCTCTCTCTCTCTCTCTCTCTCTCTCTCTCTCTCTCTCTCTCTCTCTCTCTCTCTTCCCTTTTACAAAACACACAGGCAAGTAAAAACAAAGCTTAAGCCAGAATAAAAAGAAAAGGCACATACACAGAGACACACAGATAAATGAAATAGAAACCCATAAAAGCACAAAATCGGAAACAATGATATACAAGCAAAAGGTTAATAAGGTTAAAAAAAATCCCCAAACAAAGCAATATGAGACAAAAAAAATCTACAAAAATACCATTGAGTTTGTTTTATATTGGCCGTCTACGCTGGGCATGGGGCCTGCCCTAAACCCCCCCAAAAAAATCTACAAAAATACCATTGAGTTTGTTTTATATTGGCCGTCTACGCTGGGCATGGGGCCTGCCCTAAAGTGTGGTTTGTATGCCCAGTGAGACTCCCCTGTAGAACCTTTTGCAAGCGGTTGTCATTTGGAGACAGCTATTTGGTTAGGGACGGGGATTCGTATCCACTTTGCCCTCTCGGCACTGGGACCCCCGTCTGGCTTAAGCTGGCCATGCTTCCACAGTCTCCGTGAGTTCGTTACGTGTATCCGTCCTGTTGTGTCTAGAACAGGACTTCTTTCCTTTTTGTCTTCCATTCCCTCTTCCTGCCTCCTCTTCCACAGAGTTCCCTGAGGCCTGAAGGGAGAGATTTGATAGAGACATTCGAGTTTGGACTAACTGTTCTAAGACCTCTCAGTCTCGGCATATTGTCCAGTTATGGGTCTCTTTATTAGCTCCCATCTCCTGCAGGAGGAAGCTTCTCTGATGACTGTGAGTAACACAGTGATCTATGGGTATAGCAGAGTGTGGTTAGGAGTCTTTTTATTGCTAGGTTCCTTTAGTAGTATCTGGTTTTCTCCCAGGTCCATGCCTGTCTAGTCTAAGGTTCTTGCCACTGGAGCATTGTTGGGTATGGGTTCCATCTCCTGGAGGGATTTTTTTAATCCAGTCAGATAGTGGTTGGTTACTCCCACAACTTTTGTGCCTTTTTTTTTTGGAAGACAGGTCTCTCTACATAGCCCTGGCTGTCCTGGAACTCACTAAGTAGACCAAGCTAGCCTCGAACTCAGAGATCTCCCTGCCTCTGCCTCCTGAGTGCTGGGATTAAAGGCGTGCGCCACCACGCCTGACTTTTTGTGCCAGTACTGCACGAGGATATGGTGCAGGCAGACCACCACTGTCGATTGAAGGGTCGGCATTTTCCTGTCTCCTCTGGTAGCGTGCAGAGGACCTTCCAGTGCCATGAGCACTGGTCAGGAGGGGCGAAGGCTCTAGCTAGGCCCCCGTGTGGCTCTCTGTGCTCGGTGAGTTATGTGGGTGTTGTCTCCGGCAACGGTGCTTTACCGTCAGTTTGTGGGGAGTAACCAGCAGCCTTAGAACAGCCTGCGGGGTTTGGGGGATCCATGCGGCCCTTTGGCCAGTAGCTTAATTGTGTATAACTCATTCCCGGTGCTAGAGGTTTCACTCGGTGCCGAGAGAGGTCTAGTTGAGGCTTTGCCTCCCTGTTATTTGGTGACTCCATTTGTATTTCCTTCACTATTTTGAGACACTTATACTGTAGTAGGTTTCCACATGACCCCTCGAGTGGCCTTCAGTGGCAGTTGTCTCTCCCTTATCTTCCTCTTCCCTTCCCCTGTCCACTTAATCTTCCTGTTCCAGTCTCCCCTACCCCCATCACTCCGTAACTATACATTCTATTTCCCCTTCCTTGGGAGATCCTCCCCTCCCCCCAGCCTTACTATACCTAACCTCTGTATACCTTATATGGATTGTAGCTATCGAAGCTTGAGAAGGTAACATCCACATATATCCACAAAAATCAGAGTTTGTCTTTCTGAGTCTGGGTTACCTCACTCAGGATGATTTTTTTTTTCCTCGCTCCGTTTGCCTGTGAATTTCATGAATTTAGTTTTTTAAACAGCTGAATAATATTCCGTTGTGTAAATGTGCCATATTTTCTTTACCTTTTCATCAGCTGATGAGCATCTAGGCTGTTTCCACTTTCTGGCTACTATGAGTAAATAGAACAGTATTGAATGAGCAAGTGTCTCTGTAGTAGGGTGTCGAGTCCTTTGTGTATATGCCCAAGAGTGGTATAGCTAGCTCTTGAGATCTATTTCCAGCTTCCTGAGGAACCGACACACTGATTTCCATAGTGACTGTACAAGTTTACACTCCCACCAGCAACGGAGGAATATCCCCCATGTCCACATCCTCAACCGCATGAGCTATCATTTGTTTTATTGATCCGACTGGTCTAAGATGAAGTCTCAAAGTAGTTTTATTTGCATTTCCCTGATGACTAATGATGTTGAATCTTTCTTTAAGTGATTCTCAGCCATGTGTATTTCATCTTTTGTGAGCTCTGTTTAGTTCCGAACCCATTTTTTAATTTGGTCATTTTCTTGATGTCCATTTTTTTTTTTAGTTCTTTAGTATTTTAGATATTAACCCTCTATTGGATATGTAACTGTTAAAGATCTTTTCCCATTCTGTACCCTCTCACTTTGTCTGAATTATGATTTCCTTTGCCATATAGAAGCTTTTCAGTTTCATGAAGTCCCATTTATTAGTTGTTGATCTTAATGCCTGTGCTATCAGTGTTCTGTTCAGAAAGTCTTTTCCTGTACCAATGAGTTCAAGACTATCCCCCACTTTCTCTTTTGTCAGATTCAGGGTGTCTGGCCTTATGTTGAGGTCCCTGATTCATTTGTAGGTGAGTTTTGTGCAAGGTGATGAGTATGAACCTATTTATAGTTTTCTACATGCAGACGTCCAGTTCGACCAGCACCATTTTTTAAAGATGCTGGGTTTTTTGTTTTTTGTTTTTTGTTTTTTGTTTTTTTTCTAGTGTGTGTTTCTGGTTTCTTGGTCAAAAATCAGTTTGGGTGTGTGGATTTTAGGTCTGGGTCTTGAATTTGACTCCATTGATGAACGTTTCTGTTTTTATGCTAATACCATGCTATTTTTATTATTGTAGTGCTATGGTACAATTTGAGATCAGGATGGTGATACCTCCAGCAGTTCTTTTATTATTTGGGATTGTTTTAGCGATCCTGGAATTTTTTTTTTTTTTTTTTTTTTTTTTTGGTTTTTCGAGACAGGGTTTCTCTGTGTAGCTTTGCGCCTTTCCTGGATCTTGCTCTGTAGACCAGGCTGGCCTCGAACTCACAAAGATCCACCTGCCTCTGCCTCCCAAGTGCTGGGATTAAAGGCATGCGCCACCACCGCCCGGCTACGATTTTTTTGTGTTATTATATGAAGCTGAAATTGTCCTTTCTGTTTTTGTGAAGAATTGTTTTGGGATTTTGATGGGAATTAAACTGAATCTATAGATTTTCTTTGGTAGGATGTCCATTTTCACCGATAATCCTATCAATCCATGAGGATGGGAGGTCTTTCTGTCTTCTGATGCCTTCTTTTATCTCTTTCTTCAGTATCTTAAAGTTTTTTATTAGTAAGTCTTTTACTTGCTTGATTAGAGTTATCCCAAGATATTTCTTTGGAGACTATTTTGAAAGTATTGTTTCCCTGATTCTTTCTTAGTCTGTTATCTGTATATAACAAGGCTTCTTTTTTTTTTTTTTTTAAGCCTTGTATTTTTGAGATATGGTCTTTTACTAAACCTGGAGCCCACTGATCCAGCTGAACTAGCTGGCTGTCCAACTCGAGGAATCCTACTCTCTGGCCTTCCAGACCTGGGATCACAGGCACATGCAAGCACACTTGGCTTTTTCTGTGAGTGCTAGGAATCCGCACTCACGTCCTTATGGCAAGCGTGTTACTCACTGACCCGTCTCCCCAGCCCCACCTAAATTGTCGAGTGTGTAACTCGTAAGAACAAAAGAATTCTTCAAAATCCAGAAGTGTACTGTTGAATTAACAGCTTTCTCATCTCTGGCATGTGTTTCCTGGTTGTCCCAACAAGGGGACAACCCTGTTCAGTTGTTTGCGCCGCAATCCAGGCCTGCCCCTTACACTTAGATGTACTGTCTGTGTATCTTTTTTTTTTTTTTTTTTGAAGATTTATTTATTATGTACACAGTGTTCTATCTGCAAGTATGTCTGCCCAGCCGAAGAGGGCACCAGATGTCATTATAGATGGGTGTGAGCCACCATGTGGGTGCTGGGAATTGAACTCGGGACCTCTGGAAGAGCAGCCAGTGCTCTTAACCTCTCAGCCATCTCTCCAGCTCCTGTCTGTGCATCTTTCTCATTCTGGGATGATTTCTTGGCTTTTGTCCTTCAATTACTCACTTTTTTCTCTCTCTCTCTTTTGGAGGGTGCTGGGGATAAAATCCAAGACTTCTTACTTGCTAAGCAAACACTCTACTAATGAGGTGTGTCCCAGCCCCTTTCTAGTTTTAAAATCAGAGTTAGAATACTGCCTTGTTGCGAGCCCCGGTCTTTGACTGGTGACCTGCAGTGACCAGGGATGTGTTCTGTTTCAGATATTTGAGGGGGTTTCAGACTGCTGCTAAGAACTATGCTTTCTGGTTTTTGAGCCCTCACTATCCTGAAAGACCAGGCTGGCCTTGAACTCACAGAGATCTGCCTACCTCTGCCTCTTGAATGCTGGGATCAAAGGTGTGCACTAACAACTTTATCAAACAAACAAACAAAAACCCTATTTTTATAATAGTTTCTTTTTTTGGCTTTTTGAGACAGGGTTTCTCTGTGTAGCTTTGGGCCTTTCCTGGAACTCACTCTGTAGCCCAGGCTGGCCTCAAACTCACAGAGATCTGCCTACCTCTGCCTCCCAGTGCTGGGATTAAAGGCGTGCGCCGCCGCCGCCGCCGCCACCGCCGCCGCCACCACCACCACCACCACCCACTATAATAGTTTTTTAAGGGTTATTTTGTTTTGGTTTTTGAGACAGAGTCTCAGTATGTAGCCCTGGTAGACCAGACTGGCCTCAAACTCAAAGATCTCTTACCCTGCCTCCTGAGTGCTAGGATTAAAGGCATATGCCCGGCTATTATTTTTTAATAAAAAGGTTTTGTCAGGCATAGAGGCAGAGGCAGGAGGATCTCTGAGTTTGAGAACAGCCAAGACTATACAGAGAAACCCTGTCTTGGAAAGAAATAAAAAAATAAAATGTTCCTGTCACTTCTGAAAGATTTTTGTTGTTGTTGTATGTATGTGTGATACTGGCTCTGGCATGCTAGACCACACAATTCCCAGCCCCCAAAAGCATTTTTTAAAATACTGTATTTTTATTATTGTTAAGATGTGTGTGTCTATGTGAGTATGAGGGCAGGTGCCCTAGGAGGCCATAATCATTGAAATCCCTGGAGCCAGAGTTGCAGGTGTTTGTGAGCCACCTCAGGTGGTTGCTGGGAACCAAGCTCAAGTCCTGTGGAAGGGCAGTACGTGCTCTTCACCCCCTGACCCATCGCTCCAGCCCCCTGCGAGCGTTTTTCTGTGATTGATTACTAACTCTCCTTCCACTTCTGCCATCAGGAGCTGGGTTAAGCGTTCATTGGATTTTGGAGATTGGAGTCTTGAGTAAAAGTGGCTCAGCAGTGATAATTTTTGCTGAAAACGTTAGCGTCACCTAGTTCTGTCCTTGACCTCTTTCCTTATAAAATGGGCCAACAAGGTAGCATTGCTTTCAGAGCTACCTCCAGCGCCAGAACCAGGTACCTGCAATGGTTTAGCCCCGACAGTCTGTACCTGCTGTAACTCCATCCATCCTCCGACTTGCTTTGCTGGCTTCTGTGTGATAGTTGCCAGTAGAAACAGCACTGTCTCCCAGGAGGTTGGTTGGTTGTTTTTCTGCCAAGAAGGTTTTTGTTTTGTTGTTTTGTTTCCCTGGTAGTTACTAGGAAGTTGAGCCAGAGGACAACATAAAGATGACGACATTAAATCTAGCCATCTAGCAGTTTCCCCTTCCCACTTCCTTTTAATGCAGACAGCTTTGTGACTCTTCTGATTTTATTTATTTTTATTTCATGTGTATGAGTGTTTTGCCTGCGTGTGTGTATGTGCACATAAAGTGTGGGCCTGGTGCTCATGGAGGCCAGTGGAGGGCACTAGGTTCTCTAGAACTGGAGTTAAAGATGGTTGTGAACTACCATGTGGGTGTTGGAAACCAAACCTTGTCTGTCTGTCTGTCTATCATCTATTCTTTCTATCATCTGTCTGTCTGTCTATCATCTATCTATATCTATCATCTATCTATCTTACATCTATCTATTTATCTATCTATTTATTTTTGATTGGCAGATTGGCAATTGGCAGATTGACTTGACTGATGTACTAGGCATTGAGCCCAGAGAGAAACAAATGCCTCCTTTTCAGAAAGTAAGCAAGGCCCTTGGTTCCCATTTTATTTCCTCTTCAGAGTTCATCTGGTCAAGGCTTTCTCTCCTGGGACTGAGTAAGACAATAACTTAGTACAGAAGAAAAGCATCCTTCTCACTTCATGACTGTGTGCCCACCGCTACCCCTTGGCCTGCCATAAATCTCTTGGTCTTGGACCCTCCCAAGTAAATATTCCAGGTAAATTATAGAAAGCTCCTTGGAGACTGCTGTTGGCCTACTGGAGAATGGCAGCTTTGTAGTGAGCATAAAGCAGTGTTTGTAAGAATAACCTCAAAATAAGAGCGTTGGGAAATGAAATCACACAGCCAAAGTCAGTGAGAAGCTAGCAGGTCATTGCAGCGGTGTTTTGGGTGTGTTGGTTTTGTTTTCCCCCCTTGGCTGCTGTTTCAGGGCCTCCATTTTTAAGCAACCACTTTGCTGGCTTTGACAGCTTCTCAACGACTATGCAGTGTGTTGTGATTATGCTCACCTCATAGTTCTCCTTCCCCTCCACTTCTGCGGACATCCTTTCTTCCTAACCAGCACTAAGTTCTCCTACCTTATGTCCTTTCTTCCTGTAAACCGCCTCTGCCCTGTGTTCATGAAGACAGCATCTCGCCAGGCTCCTTCCCATCCCCACCCCCAAACCCACCCCCTCTCCTCCGGAACGTTCTCTGTGCCCTGGAGAGGCTGCTGTCATTGAGGGCTGAAGCCCCCCCCATCTCTACCCCCACTCCTCCGGAACGTTCCCTGTGCCCTGGAGAGGCTGCTGTCATTGAGGGCTGAAGGCCCCCCCCATCTCCACCCCCACTCCTCCGGAACGTTCCCTGTGCCCTGGAGAGGCTGCTGTCATTGAGGGCTGAAGGGCCCCCCCCCATCCCCACCCCCACTCCTCCGGAACGTTCCCTGTGCCCTGGAGAGGCTGCTGTCATTGAGGGCTGAAGGGCCCCCCCCATCTCCACCCCCACTCCTCCGGAACATTCCCTGTGCCCTGGAGAGGCTGCTGTCATTGAGGGCTGAAGGCCCCCCCCATCTCCACCCCCACTCCTCCGGAACATTCCCTGTGCCCTGGAGAGGCTGCTGTCATTGAGGGCTGAAGGGCCCCCCCCATCTCCACCCCCACTCCTCCGGAACATTCCCTGTGCCCTGGAGAGGCTGCTGTCATTGAGGGCTGAAGGGCCCCCCCCCCCTATCTCCACCCCCACTCCTCCGGAACGTTCCCTGTGCCCTGGAGAGGCTGCTGTCATTGAGGGCTGAAGGGCCCCCCCCCCTATCTCCACCCCCACTCCTCCGGAACGTTCTCTGTGCCCTGGAGAGGCTGCTGTCATTGAGGGCTGAAGGGCCCCCCCCCCCATCTCCACCCCCACTCCTCCGGAACATTCCCTGTGCCCTGGAGAGGCTGCTGTCATTGAGGGCTGAAGGGCCCCCCCCCATCTCCACCCCCACTCCTCCGGAACATTCCCTGTGCCCTGGAGAGGCTGCTGTCATTGAGGGCTGAAGCGCCTCCAGTCTTTGCAGATAACTTGTAACTAGGAGCGTGTTGTTTACCCAGATGGTTTTAATGCTTTTACTTTAAAATAGGAAGTCCAGCTAGGTCCACAAGTCTCATGCTGTGGTATTTGGAGGAGCAGGACACACATTTGAACTTATGTCATGGACAGGAACCTGAAGGGAAAACTCCAGCAAAGTCCTCCTGAGAACTCACACCTGACAGTGGTCGCCATTTTCAGTAGTGAATATTTTTTGGTACCTTTCCGCTTCCTGGCCACTGATGCCTTTTTATTTATAATGCTGGATTATTTTATAGCTTCTAATGATTTCAAAGTTGTAGATATATCCTTTACTCTTTGATTACAGAATTCAGACTGAGATTTTTTTTTTTTAATGTGCATGTGTTTTACCTGCATATATGGCTGTGCGCTACATGCATGCCTGGTGCCCACAGACCCAGGAGAATGCATTCGATCCCCTGGAATTAGGGATGATTGTGAGCCACCATGTGGGTGCTGGGACTGAACCTGGGTTCTCTACAGGAGCAACAAGTGCTCTTGACCACCGAACATCTCTCAGTGTTCTTGTTTTTTTTTTGAGACAAGATTTCATATAGCTCAGGTTGGCATTGAACTCCTGATCCTTTTTCCTCAGCCTTCCAAAGTGTTGAGATTACAGGACTGTGTCACTACAACCTGCAGTGTGCAGCTCCCAGGTGATCTGACAACCTCTTCTGGCCTCCATGGGCACTCACACTTGTGTATACAGACAGTACACAGTCATACCTCTTCTGGCCTCCATGGACATTCACACTTGTGTATACAGACAATACACAGACACACAATTAAAATTAAATCAAATCTTTTTAAAGAAATGTTACATATAATTGTGAAAGTTGAAAACAACATAAATATCTAGTAGTACAGTGATGGTTAAAATATACTTGAATTAAATTTTTCTATTAAATCAATTTCAACTAAAATTTAATTATGTGTACAAAATAACGTAAAAGGCTGTTCTCAGGGGAGATGGCTTAGCTATAAATGAACTCTCTACCAAGACTAATGACCTGAGTTCAGTCCCTGGGACCCGCAAAGTAGGACAGAACTGACTCGCTCAATTTGTCCTCTGACCTACATACATGTCCCATGGTTCACTTTCAAAAGCGCTTTCTCTCTCTCTTAGTCTGAAAATAAATGATGTAATATTTTTTTAATTCTATATTGATGCCAACATTATAAAATATACCCTTAAAAATAAATAAATATATAAAAGGAAAGGAGTAGGGATTTCTTTCAGTTGGTAGAGTGCTCGCCTATCATGCATGAAGCCCTGGGGTTGATCTTCAGTGCCACATAAACTGGGTGTAGTAGCACATGCTTGTAATGGCAGCCCTGGGGAAAGACAGGAAGATCAGCAGTTCAAGTCTACCCATGTTTGAGGTCAGCCTGGGCTACACGAGACCTTGTCTCAAAAAGCAAGAAGGGGAGACCAGCAAAGAGGAGAGAAAAAAGAAAGCTGGTGTGTGGCACACACTTGTAATCCCCAGAATTGAGTGGTGGAGGCAGGAGGGTCAGGAACTCGGGGCCAGCATGGGCTGCATGGGCTGCATGGGACCGAGGCTTGTAGAGAAGGAAGGGATGGAGAGGGACCGAGTTACAGATTTAATCACGCTGGGCCTCACGCTTGCTAAACACACACTCCGTCACCAAGCTACACACTCAACCACTCATTAGTATTTCTTAATAAAACCCTTATATTGTAGAGGTGTGATCTAAAAACCTCCAGGGCATGTTTCTTGGTGTGAAACATCAATGGACACCTTTTTTATTATGGCCAAACGTGTGTGACATGAAAGCTTCCCGCCATACCTTTTTCTTTTGAGACAGGGTCTCACTCTGTAGCCCTGATTGGCCAGGGACTCTTGATGTAGACCAGGCTGGCCTCAAACTCGAAGAGACCTGTCGACCTCTGCCTCCTGAATGCAAGGATTAAAGGTGTTGTGTGCCTCCACAGCCCAGCCTCATCATTACCGTTTTTAACATAATTTAGTAGTGTTAAATACATCCACATTGTTGTGTGTCCAACAACATTTTGTTGTTGTTGTGTTGAGATACTGCCTCACTGTAGCCAAGGCTGGCCTAGAGCTTGCTTCATGATGTAGGCTAGCCTCTTCTGAGTGCTAAGATTACACGTGTGCCATCCATCATGCCTGGTTTGATCTAGTTTTGGAAGTCACACACAGAGTGACTGCAGGGGCAGAGCATTTAAGTGTCGTGCACAAAACCCAGAATTTAATCCTTAGCAGCAAGAACAAAAACGGTGAACAACAAATGTCACCCCCTCTGACTGGACATCCTCAACAAGCTGAAAGCAAGCAGGGGGGAGGGGAGAAGCAGATGTTGGAGAAATTGCCCAGCTGTTCTTGGGCCACCTGACTTGGACTCAAGCTTGCTGGGTATGTGAAAACGGCATCGTGTGTGTCTAAGCCAGCAAGTGAGCGAGTGGGATTCCTCTGAATTCTGTCTCCTCAGGCAGTTGTTCCCTGGAGGGGCCAGGGGCTTCTGCGCTGCTGTTGAACTATTACTGTTAGTTCTGCCAATGGCTAGCTTGGAGATGGTAGGCTCTTAAGGTATTGATCTTCCTGGTAGAGGTTGAAAGTGGCAGGGTCCTCAGGGCAAAAACCTGTTCCTGCCTTGGAGTTCTTTGGGCAGGAGTCACCTTGAGTTGCGCTGGAGTCTTGCGTCCTTGAATTTGTAAATCTGTTAAGCTGCAGATTGCCAGGCCTTGCCTCTTCCTCCCTCCGAAGACCTTGATGTGACTTGATACTTCTTACCGAGGCTTTATCGTTCATGGCCTTGGGCTTGCAGTCAGTCTCCTTGTCCCAGATGATAAATGCTCCCGAAAAGCAACTGTTCCGGATACTTGCTCCCATCAGAAACAGGAACAGTTAGTCTTTGGGACAGGCCACCGTGTACCCAGACAGTCTGGTCTGGTGGCACTTGGCTTTAGCTACACTATACATGTTTTGAGATTGCGGGGTAAGTGTCTCTGGGGTCTCGGAGCGGGTGTAGTACTGGCAGACGAACTGAGTTGGCGGGTACCCTGCCGTGTTGGCAGGAGGGTGCTCCCCCACACCGTCTTTCTGCTCTGCCTTGGGGCTTATCCCAGCTCTGTATTGATAGCAAGAGTTTTAAAGGCTGGTTTCAAACTTAAGAGATCAAGTGGTCCATCAACTTCGGCCTCCAACCTGAGCCTGGCTGATTATGTGACGACTACTACCTGATGATGCTTTCTACTTCTTTTCCCCTCCTCCCCACCAAGGCCTCATTATGTTTCTTTTTTTTTTTTTTTCTATGTATATGGTTGTTTTACAGGGTGGGGGTGGGGGGTGGAGGAGGCTAAAAAGAGAGTGCTGGATTCCTGGGACTGGAGTTACAGGTGATTAGGAGCTACCATATGGGTGCTGGGAATTGAACCCGGGTCCCCGAAAGAGCAGCCAGTGCTCTTAACTACTGAGCCATCTCTCCAGCCCCCTCATTACATTTCTTGAAAACATGTACCCAGAGGCAGGACCAGGGGTCTGAGAATTTTAAGCCAAGGAAGGTTTCTGCTTTTGAACTATTGTGCTAGGGATGGAACCTAGGGCCTTTACACCTGGTAGGGAAGTGTTCTACTGTTGAGGTGCTCCCAGACCCCTGGTTCTTACATTTGCCAAAGGATCATAAAGCAGAAAGACAATAAGGAAGGAAGGAAGTAAAAACGCACGCAACCAACCCATGCACACTCTACAAAGTCCATGGTACTTCTCTCAAGTCAGCCACCTGGTTTCAACCTGTGTTGAAAGTGGATTTCCAAGCCAGGTGTGATGGCGCACGCCTTTAACCCCAACACCTGGGAGGCAGAGCCAGGCTGATTTCCGTGAGTTCGTGGCCAGCCTGGGCTACAGAGTGAGTTCCAGGTCAGCCAGGGCTATGCAGTGAGACGCTGAAGAATAACAAGAAGATGCGTTTCCGAGAGGCTCCCGTGGCTGCTGACATTCCCTTTGCATCCCTTTCAGATGTCTGGTTTCTCTGCTGCCTGGTAACCGTTTCCCTCTTCTTTCCCTCTCCAAAGAAATACCAGCCCTCGGACCCCGCCTTCGCCTACGCACAGCTGACCCACGACGAGCTGATCCAGTTGGTCCTCAAACAGAAGGAAACCATCAGCAAGAAGGAGTTTCAGGTGCGCGAGCTGGAAGACTACATCGACAACCTGCTGGTCCGAGTCATGGAGGAGACCCCCAACATCCTCCGAGTGTCGACTCCGCTTGGCAAAAAGGCTGGAAAGATGTGAATCGCAGGAAGGAAACGGAGATGTTTTGTGAGCTTGTTTCCACTACCTCTCGAGGTCAAGGGCATGGTCTGCCTAGTAACCAGCACACAGTCAGTCTCCTGTCGCCGGTGTGCGTTGTCTGTCTGAGAGTTAATTCTCCTAGAAACCAGGTTAATGATTACAATGAATCTTTTCTATACATTCCCAGCATTTTATTTTTAAATGCCACTGTGCCTTTAACTAAGTTGTAAATATAAGGTTTGATCCTGAGCCACCGATTCAGGGGCCACCATCGGAACTAATGTATTTTAATACTGGGGTTGTCACCCTTTGATACTGAGATTTTCAAGTATGTATCCTCCGTGAAGCCAGGCTTAGGGTGCCATCAGAAAGGGACTGTATGGACTATGGGCACTGTTTCACCTCCTTTCCTGGCCTCTGAGCGGCTCAGGTGTGGTAGATGCTAAATTTTTATGTCCTATAAACTTCTCAGACTCAAGGGTTGTTTTGGTAGGGTTCTTTTTTTTTTTTGGTTTTTCAAGACAGGGTTTCTCTGTGTAGCTTTGCGCCATTTCCTGGAGCTCACTTGGTAGCCCAGGCTGGCCTTGAACTCACAGAGATCCGCCTGCCTCTGCCTCCCGAGTGCTGGGATTAAAGGCGTGTGCCACCACCGCCTGGCTTTTTTTTTTGTTTTTGTTTTTGTTGATAGGGTTCTTGTTTGGGGGGCATTGTTCTGATTTATATAAGGCTGTTGTATAGCCCGGGCTGGTCTTGAACTCACTGTATAACTGAGATTAGCCTTTTTCTGATCTTCCTGCCTCCACTTCCCAAGTGATGGGATTACCGCCACCGTGTTGAGGCCTCTTGACTGGAGCACAGCTGTTTACAGAAAGCCTCCGAGCATGCTTCTTAGACTTTGAACAAACTGCCTCTTCCAGTTCCTTCTCCCTTCTAGCCTTAAAAACACGCTCCTCGTGGGTGGGGAGATACGGCTCAGTGGGTAAAGGGCTTGCACTGCAAGCCTGAGGATCTGTTTGCATTCCTGGCACCCATGCAAAAAAGCCAGCAGGAGTGGCAGGTGCCTGGGTGGGGGATGGGCTCAGAGAGGCGAGTGGGCAGAGACGGGCAGATCCTAGGGGCTCACTGGCCAGCTGTTCTAGCCGAAACAGGGAACTCCGGATTCAATGAGGGACCCTGTCTTAATAAGATGAAAAGCTACCTTAAATAAACCTCTGCCCTTCATATGCTCCCACATAGGTGAGCACACCCCACACGTGTACAAATGCGAGCGCGCTTGTGCGATCTCTCTCTCTCTCTCTCTCTCTCTCTCTCTCTCTCTCTCTCTCTCACACACACACACACACACACACACACACACACACACACTCTGTGCGTTGTAGATACATAGGGCCATGTCCCGGAGATATGAAGGAATTAAAGAATCACTTTTCAGGCTGGCTCAGCGGTTAAGGGAACTGGCTACTCTTCTAGAGGGACCCGGGTTCAATTCCCAGCACCCACACGGTTGCTCACAACTGCCTGTAACTCCAGTTCCAGAGGATCCGACACCCTCACGCAGACACACATGCAGGCACAGCACCGGTGCACATTCAAAGAAAACAAAAGTCCCTTGTCACTCGAGTAGGGGAATGGTCAGAGTCCCTCCTCTCCAGCTATCAGGGTTCCTGCTCCTCAGTTGGCCTCTCCGGTGCCTGGAGAGAGGACTAAGCGATCCGGACACTTACTCCAACAGCCTGTGAGGTAGAGAATGACGTTAGGAAGGGGCCTTGGCCATGGCCATGCTTCCATTTGCGGGTCTTGGTGGCAGCCTTCCTAGAAGGGAGGAGCCAGAGTCCGCTAATTCCTCAAGATGAAGGCGCCGTGGGCCAGGGCTGGGTAAGCGCTCAGTAGTCCAGCGCTCGACACCCCCACACGCGCTTTTTGATTGCTACTTCCTGATCTGGGGGAGTTTCGTTGTTGCTGCTGTTTTGAGACAGGATCTCACTAGCTTCAAACTTTCGTCCCTTCTGTCTTTCCAAATACTGGGATCACCAGTATGTGTCACCATGCCTGGTAGATTGCTGTATTTTTAAACTAGATTTATACATATAAAACTATATGTATAGATATATAGAGAGGTAGATACATAGTTATAGTTATATATATTTATATATAAACTAGATTTATATGTATCAATCTTGTTTTAAAATACAGCTATATATATATATATTTTTTTTTCCCCCTTAAACTCAGTCCCATTTTCACCAATAGAGGGAATTTCATTGCTGGTCACCTCATACTGGAATTAAAATGTTTCATGTTGTTCATTTTTCTCTTCTTGGTTGTAATAAAAATCTTGTGAAATCTTAACATCTCTGTTAGGGGAAGTCACGGGCCAGTGGAATGGACAGGGTGGAGGTGGTGGTAGTTCCAATGAAGAATCTCTCTCTGTGTGTCCTTATCATCCTGAAGATGAGGAGCATTGCTTACACTGGAGCACTTTAATCTGAAGGGCAAGACTGTAACTTGATTTATCTAATTAGCTGTTAATGATTCACAACCAATTTTATTTAACCTCTCCTACATAACTAGGGAGCACTGCAGATTTCTGGGATGATGTGTAATTTTTTTTTAGTACTGTGAAATTCATTAACATGCCTATAAAGAAAACTATATTCACTTGAACTCTGAAAATGTACATGTATATGTCTGTTCTGCATCATGGTTTTTTTTTTACTTGATAAAAAGGCATTTTTACTGTGATAACCTAAGTACACGGGGGAGGAGGGGACTGGTTCTGGGAGGAGTCAGCCTTGAGAACTAACTGCCTTGTTAATGATGGGTCTGGAGGTCTCTGCTGCTACTAGGACTTTTGGTATGCTATTGAGTCAGCTCTAGAGAGGACCGTCTAGGTGGAGTGAATTCCTGTGCTCTGAAATGCCACTTGGGAACTCTGGAGAATGTAGGGCAATTGACTTCAAGGTCTTCACTGGAAAACATTGCATTTCTAACTTGGCTGTAGCTCACAAATTATATAGAGGTCACACCCACTTAATAACTGTTCTTGAATATGCAGTTGGGGGCTGAGGGAAGATACCAAGGGAAGCTGAGCCTGGTGGCAGAGGTTGGTGATGTGGAGAGCCCTGGAGCTCCTGAGGCTGGCCACTGGTTTGTGCCTGTAGCTGCCACCAAGGCCAGCGTGAGAGGCCCTGGAGGAGCCTGCGCTCTGGAAAAAGAGGGGCTTTTTCCTTACCCTTGCCTGGCTGCCTCCAGAAAGGCCAGCCAGGGTCTGAGGGGGCATTGGATTAAATGCCAGCCAACTCTGATTGGAGGTCAGCTTCCTAAGAACAGTCAGCCCTTGACCCAGTTGTTTCATATCATCTCCTTGTTGGCTTTGTCGCGTGGACTGGCCTGGCTATTTTATTCCGGTATGTTACCCTTACTTCCACAGCAGAAGGAAGGAGCGAGCAACCCTGCCGTGTGCCATGCTCCACAGCTGGGCACATGCATGAGAGATGAGCTGTGTGCTTCCAGCTTCTCAGTTCATGGGGCGTCAAGAGAGGCTATTCCATGATGCTTTGCCGATTGCTCTAGTGAGGCCAGAGTTCTTCACACACACACACACACACACACACACACACACACACACACACACACACACACACACACAAACACAAACACCCCACCCGGGTTCTTCCAGCCCACCTTTTTTTCTTTCCCTACTTTCCTGGTGCTGGGGATTAAACCCAGAGTCTTGTGCACATCAGTCCGGTGCTCTGCCACTGAGTTATCAAGTACTGGAGAATGTAGGGCTGGACCCCCCCACCCCACTTGGTGATGTTTTATCTTTGTTTTTTTAGGCAGGTTCTCATGTAGCCCCGATTAACCTTGAAATGGCTTTAAGGGCTACTGATGACCTTTAACTCCTAATCCTCCTGTCTCCACTTTCCAAGTGCCGGGAATAGCAGTATGCTACCACCCCCAGTTTTTTTTTTTTTTTTAATGGTGGGGGTGGCGGGTTATTGATTGAGGATCCTTCAAGACTAAAAATCCGTCAGTTGCCTTAGATGGGAAACATGAACCCACACCAACCCCAACTCTGGATTCTCCTACCTACTCTGTGAGCTACTAAATTGGCTTTCCTCTCTCTCCAGCTGAAGGCTCAATGGTTTTTTTTTTTTTTTTTTTTCAAATTACAGAATTACTGCTCCTTGAGTGTTAATTTGGGAATTTTACTTACTTGGTATTGCTTTTAAGAAATACCTAAGGGAGCCGGGCGGTGGTGGCGCACGCCTTTAATCCCAGCACTCGGGAGGCAGAGCCAGGTGGATCTCTGTGAGTTCGAGGCCAGCCTGGGCTACCAAGTGAGTTCAGGAAAGGCGCAAAGCTACACAGAGAAACCCTGTCTCGAAAAACCAAAAAAAAAGAAATACCTAAGGGATCAGGCATGTAGTTCAGTTAGTACAGTGCCTGCCTTACATGCACAAAGCGCTAGGTTTGACACCCCACCCCCACCCCATTGCCAGTACTACAGAAGCCGAGCACTGTGATGTACACTTGTAATCCCAGCCAGCGCTTGGGAGGTGGAGGCAAGGTGACCAAAAGTTCAACTTCATCCTAGCAGCATGGGGAGTTATAAGTCAGACTGGGATATAGGAGACCTTGTCTTAAAAACAAACAAAACCCTAAAATTTCCTAACACTAAATAAAATGATACTACCTTTCAAAGATTTGCGTCTGTATTTCACTTCGGGTGTGATGAAAGTTCCTTCTGGGGGTTGGGGATTTAACTCAGTGGTAGAGTGCTTGTCTAGCAAGAGCAAGGCCCCGGGTTCGGTCCTCTGCTCTGAAAAAGAATAAAGAAAAAGAACGAAAGTTCCTTCTGTCTTGTTGGGAAACTTCCTAGGGTGGTCGTATCCCATGATGGTCTCTCCTGTGAAGTCCTGCAGCTACCACCACGCTCAGTGCCAGAGAGTGCCTGAGCACCTTGTGGAGAGGACAGAGCATCTCTGTCCTGACTTTTTGTTATCCTCATCTTATCCTGAGGGACCATGGCTTTCACACAGTGTGAATGTCTACCCAGAAGTCTCCAGAGGGAAGTCTTTGCCTGGGGGTTCAGAAGTACCCCCCATCTGAGAAGCAGATCCTGGGTCAGTCAGCTCAGCTGATCTGATAGAGGCTGTTAGGGCAGATGAAGGCCTCTCTTCCCAGGCTTATCGTCCTCAGCTCGACTTTCCATCCAGGCTAAGTCTGAGCAAGGAGAGCATCTGCTGGCCTTGGGTGTGGAGTGTGACTAAGTCTGTCTGAGCAAGGAGAGCATCTGCTGGCCTCGGGTGTGGAGCGTGGCTCATAGGCCTTGCTCTGTAGACTCTGGAGAGGGGCAGATACTGTTTCTCACAGAGATGAGATCACATTGCAGAGCCCATGGTGCTCTAGGTTGGGGCCAGGGGCTTCCATAGGACACTGATAAAGTATCTTCATTAACGAATTTGAAAACAGATTCATATTCATTCGTATTCTCTCATTTTGGGTTGGGCTTTTTTTTCCTTTTTCTTTTTTTTTTTATAGTAGTAGTAGGAATTTTTATTTTTTCCTAAGTTTTCATAAATGACTAGGTTTGGTTCTCTTGTTTGGAATCCTTTCAATTTGGTTCCTGCTAATGCTACCAAGCTTAGCACTTACAGTCAGTCAGCCTAGGGTTTTCAAATTCCAATTCAAGGAAGGATACTTACCTTGTCCTTAACTTGGCTATTATTAACAGAAAGCTTTTGTTATTGATAGATAGGTAGGTAGGTAGGTAGGTAGGTAGATGGATAGATAAAAGCTTTTGATAGATTAGATAGATAGATAGATAGATAGATAGATAGATAGATAGATAGATAGATAGATAGGGGGATAAAAGCCTTTGTTACAGATAGACAGACATAAAACAAGGAAAATAGCAATAGAATATATGAACAGCATAGAAAGGAAACTTTCCCATATCTGGACTTCTGAGCTGGAAGAAGCTGACTCCCAAGGCCCGAGGGCTCAGGAAGCATCTGCTCTCAGCCAGGTGGCCTTGAGTAGTTTCCGGTGCTGTCACTCTGACTCTTGACAGGATTTTTCCTCTTACACAAGTAGACGCCCTTTACCTGAAAGATCACTGTTTTGTTTTCAATCCCATACATTCTCCAAAGCCTCATATTAAATACTGGGTGACCAGCAAGAGGGCTTTGTACAAGAGGTACTTCCCACACAAGCCTGGGGACCTGAGTTGGGTCCTAAGAACCCACCGTGGAAGAAGAGAACTAGTCCCTGTGAACTGTTCTCTGGTCTCCACATCTATACTGAGGCTCATCATGTGTGCCTGTATGTACAGACACTAATAAATAATTTGTAAACAAATGCTTGATTGTCAGCTGTGGCACTCTTGGGAGGTGGTGGAAGTGTTAGGAGGAAGGTAGAGTGAAAATAATTTAGGTCATTGAGGATGTTGGGAACTCTACCCCTTCTGAGATCTCTTTCCTGGCCACCATGAAGGACCAGCAAAGCTCTACCATGTGTCCCAGCCATATATGCTGCGGCGACATAAACCCAGAGCAGAAGAGCCAGCCAGCCTTGCATGAAAACGTAAGATGGGAAACCCAAATAAGCCCGCCTTTTCAGTTGATCCCACTGGGTTCTTTGCTCCCGTGGTGGGAATCTCACACAACCACACAGTACCTGTTTAAACAAAATGTACCTCGTGAACATGACCATGATTTGTAATAATCCATATTTTGCAACATGCACTGATAAGGATTCAGAGGGAGACACACACACCCCACCCACTGCCAGCTAACAACCAACCACTCACCAGGAGCCAGGTCCTTTCTGACACAGCTTATGACTGCCACCTGTGGGCTAAAAGGGGACCTGCTGGGGGAGGGCCCCTGGCCTCAGCCCACCTTGAAATACATTGGCAGGGTGTTGCCCGTCCTTCAAACCCAAAGTGTTAACACACAGCCTTCCTTAGTCCTTGAGCTTAATAGCCAGACAAATGGATCTTGTGTTTGGGGCTTCCTTTTTGGTGCCATGTAGCTAGAGTTTTCCTGCCTGGTCCACAGTCAGGACAAATTTCTGTCACCTGCCAGTCCCACAGCCACTCAGACCCGACCAAGTAAACACAGAGACTTATATTGGTTACCAAACTGTATGGCCGTGGCAGGCTTCTTGCTAACTGTTCTTACAGCTTAAATTAATCCATTTCCATTAATCTATACCTTGCCACATGGCTCATGGCTCACCGGCATCTTCACATGCTCTTTGTCATCGTGGCGGCTGGCAGTGTCTCTCTGACTCAGCCTTCCACTTCCCAGCTTTATTCTCCTCCTTGTCCCGCCTATACTTCCTGCCTAGCCAATGGCCAATCAGTGTTTTATTTATTGACCAATTAGCAACACATTTGCCATACAGAACATCCCACAGCAGTGCCATCTTGAGGATCCCCAAGATCTCTCCTCCTGGAGCATCCTGACCATCATTCAGTTCTGACCTAAAACTGGCTTAGTTGGCCCAGCATCTCCCACAACCAAAATCTATGGTGATATATTGTATACCCTAATAAAGTTATCTGGGAATCACAGGACAGAGCCAGCCACTAGATTAGACATAGAGGCCAGACAGTGGTGGCACACACCTTTAATCCCAGGATTTGAGATCTGCCTTTGTTTGGGAAGGACACAAGCCTTTAATCCCAGGAAGTAAAATGGCAGGCCAGAGAAAGGTATATAAGGAGTGAGGAAACAGGAACTTGCTTTCTTGAGGCTGAGGATTTTGTACAGGTAAGAACGTGACTGACTTGTTCTGTTTCTCTGATCTTACAGCTTTCACCCCAATTTCTGGCTCTGGGTTTTTTGTTTGTTTGTTTTGTTTTAATAAGACCTCAAGGGTAAATGTTCTCAGCTTTTTAATTCTCTATTCTATCACACAGAAACATGTATCCTGAGCTCTGGAAAGGGTCACATTGGTGACAGAATTGTGGCCCCCCACAGAGTTAGTTGAGGAGAGAAAGCTGCATTTGCCCTTGCATGGGATGAGTGCTCGGTTCAGGCTGCACCTGAGTGTCAAAGTGAGGATTCAGCTGGGTGAGGTAGCATGTACCTACAGTCGCAACTACTCAAGAACATTCTGGGACTTCTGCAGAGATTGCTGCAGCCAGGGCTCTTGAGATCTCCTAAACTACCTGACTTTGTGGATTAGAAAGGGAGTCAGCAAACTGTGGCTTGTCGCCTGTGTGTATCCAGCTTGTTGCCTGTGTGTATACAACTTGTATGTTGATATGATGAGTGAAAGAAAAATCAAAATGATAGTATTCCATAATACAGAAATTACGTGAAATTCAAACCGTAGTGTTCCTAGATAGGAGATTCATTAGGCAGAGCCAAACTTATTTATGTCTATGGTTATTTATGTCTTTGGTATTTTCACTTTATAATAGCAGGGTCAGGTAGTCCAATTTGTTCTTGAAAACCAAAATATTTGCTCTCTGGCCTTTTATAGAACACACTTGTCACCCTCTGTTCGAGAATCACTGTGGGGCAAGCAGATAACGGTCTTCGATTCTAGGAGAATTAGGGAAAGAGCTCAAACTGAGGAAGTGGAGTCCACATAATTCAATTCTCTCAGAGACTTTGCATAGGACCAGATAATCCATAGTTTCCCGGAAGCGAAGATCCTGAGGAGTGACTAGTATTCCTGCAGAGTGTAGCAAAGTGAGTCGAATGACCACTTCTTATCGATCACATGTCATCTGGGAGTGGTAGCACACTGACAATTCCAGCAGAGGCAGAAGGATGATGAGTTGTAGGTCAGCCTGGGCTGTAAGGGTTTGTCTCAAAATAATAAAAAAAAAATTTTTTTGAAAAAGATAAGAAAAAGTTAACAGATGTCTTTGATCTTGGATGTTCAAGAAGTTGGGCATATTATTCTTCAGTCCAGTCCTCTCTCCCTCTCTCTCTCTCTCTCTCTCTCTCTCTCTCTCTCTCTCTCTCTCTGAACAGAAAGATGACTAAGACCCAGGAGAGTTGTGCCCATACTGCACTGTGGCTGTCTTGTTAGTGAGTATTGGAGAATGAATGTTCACTACAGAGCTCAGGTGATGGAAAAGGAAATCCAGTCAGAATGGCTCTAAAGCCTGATGGGACGGCTAGGCTTGGGGTGACAGTGAGAATCCTCAGAGTGAAACTGGCCTAGCCACAAAGTTGCAGTCCAGAGAGCTGAGAGAAGTCAGTCCAGCTGGGGTTGAGTTACAAACCTCACTGGTGACTCACGCTAGATTAGAAGGGTCTAAAAATGATATGATCTGAGGAATTCCATCTATTTAGTGCTTCTCCCAGGCCCACCCAACACAGCTATTCACAGCAATTGAACCTTCATACCCAGTGTTAGCCCTCCCCAAGACGATCGAGCCTCAGAAATTTGCCGTCAAGGGGAGGTCAGCCAGACTAACAGTGTGCTGGAATGGATGTATCTAGTCTGGGGTTGGGAAGTGGGGGTGGAGGGGATTCCTTGTCTCTAAGCCAGCCTCTCCTTGAGCATTTTCCTCTTCAGTCTCCCTTCTGGAAAAAGCCCAAGGTCAAAATTGGCATTGCACACATGGACCGTGCCTGGAATGTCTTCTCAGCAGTCTCTCTGGGCTGTGCCTGGAGCTACCTCTCCACGTCTCCCTCCCCAGTAGCTCTAAACCAGCCCGTGTGGCATTCTACTCAAGAGTGCCTCAGATAAAACAGTCAGGGCACTGGGTGGCCAGTCGCTCTCCAAAGAGTCTGTGGGAGAAAGCACCGGGAATGCTGTGCCCTGAGCTCTTATGACGCAAATAGTTTCAAACACATCAACTCCTGAGGAGATGGAGAATCACTAGGCATACTCCACTGGGCAGAGTGCGACCTGGATCTGTCTGAGAAGTCTGTCCTGTCAAAGCAGGTGTCCTTTATCTGTGTCCATTCTTCCGGCTCTACAGTTGTAGAGGGAGGCTTTATTATAACACTCTGCTTCCTCCTTGCATTATGGAGGAAGTGGAACATCCAGGTCCTGTAAAATTCTCCCTTTTCTCTTTAAATGCACCGAAGTTCAAGAGCTGCGTACACTAAAGGAAGCGAGCAACCTGATATGATTCTGTATAGTAATTCAAGAATGACTCCTTAGCAGAAGCAGTGGCACATGCCTGTAACCCAGCACTCCAGAAACTGAGGCAGTAAGACTAAGAGCTGGAAGTCAGCCTGGGCTACACAATAAGACCCTGTCTCAAAATTAAAAAAAAAACTGGGGGCTGGATAGATGGCTCAGTGGTTAAGGGCACTGGCTCCTCTTCCAGAGAACCCAGATTCAATTCCCAGCACCCACGTGGCAGCTCACAGCTGTCTGTAACTCCAGTCCAGTTCCAAGGGATCCAACACCCTCATACAGTCAAACCAATATACGTGAAATAAAAATAAATCATTTTTTTTTTGTTTTGTTTTTCGAGACAGAGTTTCTCTGTAGCTTTTGGAGCCTATCCTGGAACTCACTCTGTAGACCAGACTGGCCTTGATCTCAGAGATTCGCCTGCCTCTGCCTCCCAAGTGCTGGGATTAAAGGTGTGTGCCACCACTGCCCGGCTAGAGTGTATTTTTGTTGTTGTTGTTGTTGTTTTTGTTTTTTTTTTTTTTTTTTTTTTGGTTTTTCGAGACAGGGTTTCTCTGTGTAGCTTTGCGCCTTTCCTGGAACTCATTTGGTAGTCCAGGCTGGTCTCGAACTCACAGAGATCCACCTGGCTCTGCCTCCCGAGTGCTGGGATTAAAGGCGTGTGCCACCACCGCCTGGCTAGAGTGTATTTTTTTAAAAGATTTATTTATTATGTATAGTGTTCTGCCTGCATGTATGCCTGCAGGCCAGAAGAGGGCACCAGATCTCATTCTAGATGGTTGTGAGCCACAATGTGGTTGCTAGGAATTGAACTCGGGACCTCTGGAAGAGCAGCCAGTGCTCTTAACCTCTGAGCCATCTCTCCAGCCTAAAAGATTTTTAAAGCCATTCTTAGCCAGGCAGTGGTGGTACACACCTTTCATCCTAGCACTCAGGAGGAGGAAGCAGGTGCATCTCTGAGTTCGAGGCCATCCTGGGCTACAGAGTGAGTTCCAGGTCAGCTAGGGCTACACAGAGAAACCCTGTCTTGAAAAACCACCACCAACAACAAACAAACAAAAACCTACAATTATTTCTAGTGTTAATTGTGTTGCTCTTAGAGATCGGAATAAAAGTGTCAACTGTACTGTCTGAAACTGGTAGATGTCCTGAGGTGTATGAATGTGTACACGTGCCAGGGTGTCAGACAACCAGAAATAAGTCTTCACTCCATAGTTGACACAAGTGAAGACAGAAGGGGACTTCGAATGCTAAGGCCCATCAGTGGCTATTGTGCAGGCGTCCTCTTCTTTTATGGACTGGAGCCCCCAGGAAAAGAAGCACACCTTTAATCTCAGCACTCAGGAGGCTCTGTGAGTTCGAGGCCAGCCTGGTCTACAGAGTGAGATCCAGGACAGGCACCAAAACTACACGGAAAAATCTTGTCTCAAAAAACAAAAACAAAAACAAAACAAATAACAACTGGATGTGGGCCAGGCAGTGGTGGCACACAAGGGTCACATGCCTTAAATCCCAGCACTCAGGAGGAGGCAGGTGGATCTCTGTGAGTTTGAGGACAGCCTGATCTACAGAGAAAGTTCCAAGACAGCTTCAGACACATGTGCATGCACACCAGCATGACCACAAATAAGTAAATAAAGTTGTGCTGAACACAGGTTGTTTAAAAATAAAATAAAAGGAGCCAAGCCAGGTGTGATGGCATAAGACTGTGATCCCAGGACTTGAGAGGTGGAAGCAGAAGTATCAGAAGTTCAGGGTCATGCTCAGCCCCGTGGTTTAGACATAGTCTGGACTACATTAGACCCTGTCTCAAAAATAAAATAATAGGGCCAGTGAATGGCTCAGCAGGCAAAGATACTTTCACACCAAGCCAAATGACCTAAATTCAATCCCTAAATCTCCCACCAGGTGGTGGTGCACGCCTTTAATCCCAGCATTCGGAAGGCAGAGACAGGCGGATCCCCGTGAGTTTGAGGCCAGCCTGGGCTACCAAGTGAGTTCCAGGAAAGGCACAAAGCTACACAGAGAAACCCTCGAAAAAACAAAAACAAAAACAAAACAAAACAACAACAACAAAAAGCCCTCTGGGCTGGAGAGATGGCTCAGCCGTTAAAGGCTAGGCTCACAACCAAAAATATAAAATGCTAGCTTCTACCATTCCAGAATCTAGAATGGCAGATAGCATCTGAAACCCATAGGAAAAGTTTACCCATTATCCTCTAGCATGCCCACCTGTGGCCCCCACCTTTGTATCTGGTGAATATTTTGATATATGGCTTTGTTTGTACTTGAATTTGTTCCTGGGTGCTAGTCCTCCTTTTTGGCTCTAGAATAAATTTTTTGCTTATCCTCTTTAAGGTGAGAATTATGGGGTTTTTGTTTGTTTGTTTTTCATGTTACTCTCTAAAGACATCTAAGTCTACCACTCAAGATTTTAATTCAACGATCTCATTTTTTATTTATTTAGAGACAGGTTCTCACTATGTTGTTCTGGCTGGGCTGAACTGATATGTAGACCAGGCTGGCCTCAAACTCTTTGTCTCCCAAAAGCTAGGATGAAAGAAGTATGCCACCACACCTTTTTGATTTATTTGTGACAAAGCCTCGTGTAGCCCAGACTGGTCTCCAGCTTGTTGTATAGAGGAGGATGACCTTGAACTCCTGATCCTCCCGCCTCCATCTCCCAAGCACTAGGATTATAGGTGTGTGTACCACCATGTCCGGCCCAATTCCCTTATTTTATAGTTGAAAACAAACAAAACAAACACAAAAAAAAATAGAGTTTAAAAGACAGAAGAATCTGGGCAGCCTTTAATCCCAGCAATCGGAGGCAGAGCCAGGCATATCTACGTGAGTTCGAGGCCAGCCTGGTCTACAGCGCGAGATCCAGGACAGGCGCCAAAACTACACAGAAAAACTCAGTCTCGAAAAACGAAAAACAAGAAAATAATTTAAATAATATAAATTAAATAGTGTTTCGCAGACAGCAATTCCTTATCTCTGGCATGTGTCAACTCCCAGCGTGTTCCAATCTCAAGACACCAGAGAACCTGAGACACAGTTAAGGCCAGGAACCTTTCTTTCTAACTCATGTGTCTACCCGGGTCCACAAACGAGATCGGAAGGGGCGTGCCGCCACGGGGCGGAGCCAACCACTAGTCGGTTGTCCAGCTGACCGGAAGAGGAAGGTGCAGTCGGAATAAGGGTCCCTCCACTTTTCTGCAGCGGGGCAGTTAGTTATACGTTCTTAGGGGTGGGTGTCCCCGGGGTCCGTGACCAATGGTGAGATGCCGAGCGGCAGCCGCTGCCCGGACTGCGGCTCCTCTGAGCTCGTGGAAGACTCGCATTATTCTCAGAGCCAGCTGGTGTGCTCCGACTGCGGCTGTGTGGTCACCGAAGGGGTCCTTACGACCACCTTCAGCGACGAGGGCAACCTCAGAGGTACTGGTACCTGTCCTGGGGCCCTGGGGAGAGCCTGGGGCGGTGGAGTGCTTAAACCCACATTCCTAGCTCCCTCCCCCACCCCGCGCCCCCCCCTTTTTTTTCTTTCTTTTTTTTTTTTTTTTTTTTGGTCATGTGCACAGTTAAATGTGGGAGAAGCTCGCTCCAAGTAAATTAGCTGGAGGAGGGTGCTAGTCATCTGTGTTCCTCAATACCTACTATGGTGTCTGGCGTTTAGTGGGTATACTGGATTGTGGATGAATGAGACGGGAAAGGTTTCACTCATCTTATTCAACAATCTCATTCAGCACCTAATCAGTGTTGAAGGCTGGCCGGTAAATTATTTGGAAATACAACAGGAACCATTACCCCATAGCAGTTTGTAGCACCAATTAGCAAAATGCTCCTCCTTTCCTTCCACGCCATTGCTTAGTAGTTCTCAACCTATGGGTCTCGACCCTCTTGGGAGCTCGAACGACCCCTTTCACGGGTCTTGTAGCCCAAGACCATCCTGCATATCAGCTCTTTACATTATAATTCATAAAACTAGCAAAATTACAGTTATGACGTAGCAACGAAACTAACTTTAGGGTTAGGGGTCACTACAATATGAGGAACTGTACTAAAAGGGTCATGGCATTAGGAGGTTGGGAACCACTGGAATAGTCCTTGACTAGTGCAGCCCTCGAAATGGAATGTACCAGAGAAATAACTTGGAAAATTGGAATCACCAGCGCTGCTTTATATAGTTCTGTACCGACTGTCTCTGGATTTGGTGCTACTGAAGACATAAACAGCCAGATGAGCCTTTACTTTTACATGGATGGGTATCCTCTCTGAGATGGGAAGTAGATACATAATAATTTGCAATCTCCCTGGTCTGATGTGGTCAGGGGGCAGGGAAATGGATGAATGAATGGAGGCCAGCTGTGCTATTTGTTATTATTTGTTATTTTACAGAAGTGACATATTCTCGAAGCACAGGGGAAAATGAACAAGTTAGCCGCAGCCAGCAACGAGGTGAGAAGCAACCTTTTTCCTTAAATTTCAGCTTTGCTTTTATTTACATGATTCTTTAATGTTTGCTTTTAATATTTGTATGGGTGGTTTTTTTTGGTTATTTTTGGTTTGGTTTGGTTTTTTGAGACAGGGTTTCTCTGTGTAGCTTTGGAACCTGTCCTGGAACTCACTCTGTAGCCCAGGCTGGCCTCAAACTCAGAGATCCGCCTGCCTCTGCCTCTTGAGTGCTGGGATTAAAGGCATTCACCACCACCGCCTGGCATATGAGTGTTCTAATTGCATGTATGTATGTGCACCATGTGCATGCCTGGTGCCCATCGAGTCAGAAGAGTGTGTTGGATCACATGGAACTGGAGTTATAGGTGGTTGTGAACTGCCAGGTGGGTGCTGGGAACTGAACCCCAGGTCCTCTGCTAGAGCGGCAAGTGCTCTTAACTGCTGCGCCATCTCTCCAGCCCAGAAAATCAACTTTTTATGATACAGTGGCTTTAAGGAAAATTGTCTTGATGTCTGAGTCCGTCTGTGTGTGTTCTTGTTTTCGGCGTTACTGATCTAAGATAGGCTAGAAGAGAGCAATTGCTGATGTGGTGTAGGCCTACAGTCCCAGCACTCAGGAGGTGAGGCAGGAGGATAGGCTTGGAGGTCAGCCCAGCTACATCGTGTGTCTTAAAAACCAAAAGGAATAGCGGTAGATGAAGCTTTGGGTCCACACAGGGCTTAACGTAGCCTCAGGGAGCCTGGGTAAAGCTTGACTTTGGAGCTAGGGGTGTAGGTTGGTAATAGAGTATGCACCTATCATATGTAAGGCTTGGAGTTCAATCCCCAGTACCAAAAAGAGAGAGAGAGAGAAACTTTGCCCTGTCCATAAGTCAAATTAACTCATAGAAGGTGGTGGATTGAATGTGACCTTTCCACAAATGTTCTCTACCTTGGAATGGACCATAGTTCTAAAGGGCTACAACTGCAACTCAGGGATAAAGAGCATGCTTGAGGATCTCGAGTCTAGCTCCAGCACCATAAAACACATGGCCACATCAAGTGTTCTGTTAGTACAGAAGGGCGTATTATTTATGCATCTGCTATATATGGCCAGTTTAACAGAACTAAATTAAGTCCTAGCTGGTCTCTCTGCTTGCTGTGTGTTTTCCTAGACCTCCGTCGGGTGAGAGACCTGTGCCGGATTCTGAAGTTGCCCCCAACGTTCGAGGATACAGCAGTCTCCTACTATCAAAAGGCCTATAAGCTGTCTGGCATCCGCGCTGCTAGGCTACAGAAGAAGGAAGTGTTAGTCGGATGCTGTGTTCTAATCACCTGCCGGCAACATAACTGGCCCCTCACCATGGGAACCATCTGCACCCTATTGTACGCAGATCTGGATATGTTTTCCGGCACCTACATGCAGATCGTGAAGCTTTTGGGGCTGGATGTGCCGTCTCTGTGCCTGGCAGACCTGGTGAAGTCCTACTGCAGCAGGTACTTGTTTGTCTAGGGGGAAAGGCTGGGTAGGAGGTGCCCTGGCGGATGCATGCCTTCACCAGAGCCTGTCTCAAAGGGGGTGGGGGTCTTTCCTTCCCATTTCACGCTTACCACTGAGATCAGTACCATTTGTACATTTCCAGAACGCTGTAATCTTCCAATCTCCTTTCCATCACAGGATTGGGATAATGTTTTTTAAAAAAATCCTTAGCCAGCCTTGGCATAGGGCTACTGAGTTGCCGACTCCTGCTTTACGAATGGAGATCATTCGATTTACGTGGCTGGGGCCATGTGTCACTGTATGTAGTGGCAGGGTCACCTCTATATCAAGTCCAAAGATGCTAGTCAATGTTAGAACAAGGTTCGAACCTGAGATTTTAGTGAGATTCTTAGCTGTTTGGTTTTAGACAGTCTCCCACAGCCCAGGCTGGCCTAACAAGTATACTTTAAAACAAAACCAAACCACAAAATGGCTGACCAAGTATGGTAGCACATATCCTTAATCCCAGCACTTGGGTGGCTGAAGCAAGAGTTATCTGGAGTTCTAGACCAGCCTGGACTTCATGATGAGACCCTATGTTAAAAAAAACCAAACCAACCAACCCCAAACAGTAATGGTTGAAACTTGGTCATATCCCAAGTAGATGCATATAATGGTACACTTTCTGTATAATAGTACACTTTCTATATAATGGTACACTTTCTGTATAATGGTATACTTTCTATATAATGGTACACTTTCTGTGTAATGGTACACATTCTATGGAGTAAATGAGGACATTGGAATTGTGCCCTAGGAAGGTGCTCAGCTATGTTAGCGCCCTTCACCTGGCACATTTCCCACCCAACTTTCTCAGTACCTCTCTCCCCAGTGATCTTGACCGTCTCTAGGACAAAACAGCTTCCCCATCCACCTTGGGTAGACTGCCCCTCTCGCCCTGGAAGAACACCCGTCATTCACCTGACCTTCCTTCTGGTTGTTTCAGCTTCAAACTGTTCCAGGCTTCCCCATCCATGCCAGCCAAGTATGTGGAGGACAAAGACAAGATGCTGTCTCGAACCTTGCTCCTGGTGGAGCTGGCAAATGAGACATGGCTCGTGACTGGGCGGCACCCCTTGCCTATCATCACTGCAGCCACCTTCCTGGCGTGGCAGTCTCTGCGGCCCTCGGGCCGACTGACATGTTCTCTTGCCCAGTTTTGTAAGTTGGCAAATGTGGATCTGCCCTACCCGGCTGCCTCTCGTCTGCAGGAGCTCCTGGCTGTGCTGCTTCGGATGGCCAGCCAGCTGGCCTGGCTGCAGGTGCTGAAGCTGGATAAGCGGACTGTGGTGAAACACATCGGTGACCTTCTCCAGCACCGCCACATGCTGATCCGCATGGCTTTTCGAGATGGACCAGCGGAAGTGGAGACCCACGAGCAAGAGCAGCGGGGGCAGGCACAGCAAGAGGAGGCGGGGGATGGTACCTGCGATTTGCCCAAGAGGAAACGCCCTGCCAGTCCCCCGCCTCTCCTCCCACCCTGTATGTTGAAGCCTCCCAAACGGACCCATCCCACGCCCTCTGTTTCTGTAGTGACTGGAGATGAGGACATTTCTGACAGTGAAATCGAGCAATATTTGCGCACCCCTCAGGAAGTCAGAGACTTTGAGAGAGCCCAAGCTGCTAGCCAGGGAGCCCTGAGTGTCCCTAACCCCCACTGATGCACATTCTTCAAGGTGTATTCAAGAATTCTGACTACGGTTTGCTAATAGGCCTGTCCTGTTGCCAGAAGTAAATGTATATGACCCTTGGGATATTCCTTTAAAGGAACCAAGAGTAGCAGTTAATTGGACCCAACGTCCTAGAGAAGTTGGGAGGCGTGTGGGATGTCTATGGGTGGGAAATCCTGTCCTTGGTGCAGGCGGGCAAGTTGGCCATCTCCAATCTGGGATGGATTCCTCCTAAGACTGCTGAAGATCTGCCCAGCTCTCTTCTGCCTCAGTGTGAAGTAAACATTGCTGTTGTTAAAGAGCTGGCATTCCTCATGGTGTCAACCGTCACATGAGCAGGAGCAGCGCCTCCTGGCCCAGGTTCAGTTAGGTTCTAATGGTCTTACGCTTTCGTCAGCTCCGCTACATCATTAACAAAAGGACCATGGGTGGACTACAGCTGTCGCTCAAAGGGCTTTGCAAGATTTTAATATATTAAAACAGAGAGGCATCTGCTAGAAAACATTCTGTTGTATAAAACCAGAACTTTTAAAACAGGTTTTCTTTGGCACTTCGTCGTCCGTCCGTCCCTCCCTCCCCCCCTCCCCGGCATATTGCAAAAAGCTCTCCAGTGCTAAGGCATTGGCAGGGTATGTAAACAGCAGCCAGCATGTGTGGTAGAGTAATACAAAGCGTCGCCTCTAATATTGTCTGTGCAGCAAGCATAAATAATGGGACCCATCTCAAGGAGTGTGGCCTCTCCCCCACTGCGTTCTCTCACCTGACCAGACCTGGGGTCCCTACTGCTTCACAATTCCCAAGGATTCCTCTCCTTCCATGTGGTTCTGTAGTTGAAGGCATTTTAAGTTGGGGGGAAATGGTTGCTGGGGTTTTTAGTGTGTAGTGAAAGCAGACTGTTGGGCAACCAGGACCCAGGTACTGCCTCCGAGTCTGGTTGGGTTTCAGTGAGTTGGGAGATGGTTTGGCATTTTAGGTTTCTAACTGGAGTTAGAAATTGGATTATTACCATGGCTTGGCCACAGAAAGCCTCATGGAGGCATTTTTCCTCAGTCCCTTGGAGATGGACAGCTGAGAGCAGGCAGTGGGTATTGTAATTGAGCAGCTAAGTGGAACCACTCTTCAGACCATGGTACAGGTGGTGCCCGGATCCAAACAGCAGCTCCCTCCCCTTGAGTCTTTAGGCACCTGGCCGCATCGCTTTCTCAGGTGTTCAGGTTTTGTTCTGGAAGACTTGTGTACCACCCCCTAGGGATCATGTCTCCCTAACTGTGCACCTCTCTCTCCCACCTGCCCCCCTCCCACGGGACTTAGCTGACCTCTAGAGTTGCCTACACACTGTCCCCTCCCCCTTGCATAGTTGATCTGAAAAGGCAGCACCTGTTATTTCCCCGGCAGGGCACCTGGCTCACCTGCTAGGGCGGTTTCCCAGGCCAAAACTGGGCAAGAGGCCTGGGATCTTAGCAGTCACACGGTGCCTCCTGAGGCTGGTGAGGAAAAAGCAGTTCCCAGGTTTCCTGAGCCTACCTGGGCTGTGCTTTTCCACTCCGTTTGTGGGTCACCCCACAGACCGACGGAACTTTTACCCCCTACCTGGGAGGGCACACCAAAAACTTTTGACCATCAAAACTGGTCTAAGCTGATGTCTGGGACTGTCTGTCGCTACTGCTGAGGGATAGTCCACCAGACAACCGGCAAGCATCTGCCTCTCCCTTCCCCAGCCCGGGTAACTAAAGATGGTGAGCCCAGGGGCAGTCATCAGCACGGCCACCTCAAACCTACACATCGGTAGACAGCTTGGACCGCCCAGGAGGACCTGCGAGTTAACAAGCCGGTGTGGCCCGCCCATCCGAAATCTGGCCCGCCTCTGCCCTAGACGGTGGTCTCGCTCTTCCAGAGGCCGGTCTTCATGCAGCCTCCCGCTATGGCCTCTGCACCACCGGTCACACTGGAATCCTCATACTTGCCCCCCTTGGGGGCGCCGTTCAGACTGCTGGTGTTGAGCGGGTATGAGCGGCGCTTGCTTTCCCGCTCCAGTGCGCTGCCGCTGCCCTTGAGGTTGTCACGGCTGGCGCAGCGGCGCTGCCCGGGGCGCCCGGTCTCGGAGATGGGCGCTGCGCTGGTGTCGCTGCCCTCGGACGGCGTGAGCATGGGCTCACCCTCGAGTGGGAGGCCGTCGCCGGGGCTGTTGCGGCTGCTGCCCGGGTAGCTGTCAGAGGGGCTGTTGTGCAAGCTGCCGCTCTCACTGGACAGCAGCTCGGGAGCTCCCGGGGACGCGCCCCGCGCGCAGCGCCTTGAGCCGGCTCTTGCCGCCAGTCTCTCCGGCTCGGTGCCCCTTGGCCCGACTCTTGTGTACTCGGCGTCCGTGATGCAGGTTGTTATGGTGCCGGGGAGCGAGGCTGCCACGGGAGCCCGTGGGCTCTGGCTCTCCATCCCCGCGGGCAGCCACGCCGGCCTCGCACACCTGACTCTGGGCTACCTGCAGATTGGTGAGTTTGCACGGGGGCGGCGGCGCGCGGCCACTGCTGCCACTTGGGGAGGACTTGAGGGAGGCTGGTCCCTCCCCCAACACTGGGGATCCATCCTCCGCAGCCGTCGGCAGGGCCCGGGGTGGGGCGTGGGAGGCCGAGGGTGACGCAGGAGGGCAGCAGGCGCGCCAGGAAGCCCGGACATCCCTACGCCTGGCACAGTGGTGCGTGAAGACAAAGAGGCCCAGAGCTGACGCTGCCACACCATAGAGACAGCTACACACCACTCCGGGCAGCCAGCGCTGAGACACGGCCAAGGCGCCACAGGCCCACATAGCCAGGTACAGGAAATGTGTGGTCATCAGCGCCCCCAGCTGGACTCCCGGAGAATAGACGCCATCACCAACCTCTGGGGGCGCAGGCGTCCCTACCCCTGCGCTAACCGTAGCCAAAAGGGAACCAGAGTCACTCAGGAGGACGCCACTGCTCCTGAGCCTGGTGGAACCCCTCAGGTCTTCCCCTGGCTCCGGAGAGAGCCTACTGTTACCCTGCTTAGGATTCTGGGCCATATGACCCCGTAAGTGCAGGCCGGCACACAAGAAGTAGATCCAGGTGATGGGCAGGATCAACGCCACCGGTATGTAGAAGGCACCAAGGCTTGGACGCCACACCAGCCAGCAACTAGGGGGAAGACAGAGGTATAGTGGATGAAGAGTTTGGAGAGCCCTGGAGGCGGGGCACAGGCTGGGTGGTTGATGAGGTAGGTTGTGGGGAAGAGGAGAGGTGAGGCAGGACCTGGCTTAGCATGCAGGGGGCGCTCTGGCCGGGTGGAACAGCGGGCAGGGGGCTGGTGTGGAGGTTGGGGCAGGCAGATGGTGATGAGGAGGCAGTGGTGCTCACTAGGGACTGTGGTCCCGGTAGTTGTGGATGTTGACCGCAGCGGTGATGCCGCAGATTATGAGGGGGATCCCTCCAGCAATCAAATAGAACCTGGGGGAGGGCGGGGTTTGAAGGTCAGAGAAATGGAGCGCTGGCCGTAAGAGAACCAGGTGCTCGGAGCCCTGGAATTGAATGTCTCTCTCATCTCCTCTGTCCTCTTAAAAATCTGTGTGATTTGGGGAGGTGGGGGGAGGGCAGGGATGTAAGGCCTCCTAAGGGAAGGGCAGCTTCTTCAGAACTTGGCCAAGAACTGTTCTGAGGGACAAGAGCCAAAATTGTTCTCTCCAACCTTAAACAGCCTGAGGGAGGGATGTCACGAAGGTTTTTAGGATTCCCACCCAGCGCCCTTTGGTGTCAAGCCCTTTCCCTATCCTTGTCACGCCTGAGAAGCTTGTCTCTTGCCTTTGGAGAGAGATCTCCAGGGATCTTGTACTCACCTCCCCCAGACACCCCAGCTTTGCTACACCTGTATTGGGTCTTGAGGCCCCTCCCCGTAGCCGAGGGCTGAGCGCACTTACCGGAGCATGGGGCGAGGACCAGGTGGGGCTGCATCCCCTTCCTCTGGAGGGGGTGCCCTCCAGGTGAGCTCCTTGTGGAGGACACGAGCCTTTACCCCCATCCAGAGCAGCGTGGACAAGGACGAGTAGTGCAGAGTGATGCCCACCTACAAGGTCAAGGCACTGAGGCTTGGGACCTGAGCTGCTGACTGGGCTACACCCTGGAACGTCAATGGCCGTGTATGTTCCCACTCTCCCCATGTCTCCAGCATCCCACCCAGGTACTCGTCATACTGGTCCCTGCTGGTGCCCTCTCTGCTTCCAGCCGGGGCTCGCTCTCTCGCACCCCAGGGATTCTCCAGGACCCAGACACAGCAGTCTGGCTGACACATGACCGCTCCTCCACCCGGATGCCCCGCTCTCCGCTTTGAAACTCCATCTCCAGTGATTTTGGAGCTAGTCTGACCATTCCTGTGACTCCACACATCACCCCTTTTCAACCCTACAAGGCTAGCACAGAGAACAGAGGAGCTGAGGGCTATGTCCATAAACCTTATTCCTCTTGCTCTGCCCCCTCTTCCTCTGAAGTCACTCAGTTTGGAGGGCCCATCCCCTTCTTACCGCTTGGCAAACCATTTGGTAGTTGGTGAGAGTGATGCCCCCCACGAAGACAGCAGAGGTCATGGCCATGTGGAAACACAGATTCAACAGCATGTGCCAACCCTTCCGGGACACGTGGATGGAGCTGCCCCAGAAAGAGTCTTTATTAATGAGCTGTCCAACCCCCTACAGCAGTAGTTCTCAACCTGTGGGTCCAGACCCCTTTGGGGGTTGAATGACCCTTCCACAGGGGTTACATATCAAAGATTCTGCATATCAGATATGTACATTATGATTCATATCAGTACAGTTATAAAGTAGCAATGAAGTAATTTTATGGGTGGGTGGGGTCACCATAACCTAAGGGAACTGTATTAAAGAGTCTCAGCATTAGGGTGGTTGAAAAACACTACCCTACAGTGTCTTAAGACCACTGGGAGAGCCAAAAAAGAGAAAGCAAATGATCTATGGGCATGTGTATAAATGTGCTCCAGGCCATGGGAAAGACGTCCTTAATCTCCCCCACTTCCACCTCCCCACCCTCAAAATGTGCCCTTCAACCCCAGAGCCTGGCCAGGTCATGTGGACCTGCCTGAAGAAGAAACATCTGCCAGCCTGGGGTGAGGCCCCCCACCCCACACTCCCTCCTCCCTGGAGCAGTGCTCACCTGTGGTTAAGGATGTAGGTGATGATGGTGGAGAAAAGGCAGAGTAGCAGCAAGGCGGTGCAGGGGTAGACAACGGGATGCAACCCAGCTCCAGAACCTCCTACCTCCCGAGGGAATGCACTCAGCTCCTGGGAAGGCGGGGGTGAGAGGGCTGAGCAGACCCTGTCTGTCCCTAAGTCACTTTCCCTTATATTGACAATTGCCTGCCTTGGACCTGTATATCTGGATGCTTCAGTGCATTTGGTAGGTAGAATACAAGTATGAAGACAGTCACTCAAGAAGCTGGCCTCAGGAAACACTGACGGCCTCCCTTCTAGCGTTCTGCTTTTCTTTTTAGATGCCCAGTTGAAAACTCAAAGACAACACTGGCTGCTCTTCCAGAGGACCCAGGTTCAATTCCCAGCACCCACATGGCAGCTCACAACCACCTGTAACTCCAGTTCCAGGGGATGTGACACACTGACACAGATATACATGCAGGCAAAACACCAATGCACATAAGATAAAAAGAAGGAAATCACTTTTTAAAAGTTCAGATGAGCTAAGAGGAAGATGGCTGTCTGTGAAGGACTGTGTGTCTGCTCAGTATCAGCAAAAGCTGGATGAGGAATGGAATAGGGAGCGGATGACTATACATGTTCCCAGGTTTCTTTTCTTGATTTTTTTTTTGGGGGGAGGGTATTCAAGACAGGGTTTCTGTGTGTAGCCCTGGCTGTCCTGGAACTCCCTTTATAGACCAGGCTGGCCTTGGACTGACAGAGATCCACCTGCCTCTGCCTCCTGGCTGCTGGAATTAAAGGCGTGCATCACCACTGCCTGGCACCAGGTTGCTTTTTAAGTAGAATTCAGGTCAAAATAGGTATGGTGATACATGCCTATTATCTCAGTGCTTGGAGGCAAGAAGATAAGCAATTCAAGGTCATTCTCAGCTTGGGCTGGGCTACAAGAAACCCTGTCTCAAAAACCAAACCAACCAACCAAACAAACAAACAAACAAAAATACCAAAAACATAGGCCCTGAGGGCCAAGCTAGATGGCTCCAGATCCGTCCTGAAAGATGGAGAGGCATGGACAGGCTAGAGGGTCATTTCCCATGAACTTTGCCATCAACAAAGCACAAGGCCGCTGTCCTTCCTGTATTGTCTTGTGGCTCCAAGTGATCAAAGTACCACAGTCCCTATCTCCCATGCATCATGTTCCCTTGCCTCCCTCCCTGCATCTCTGTGTGCGCACACACACACACACACACACACTCCCCCCTCCTCTCTCTCTCTCCCCCCTCTCTCTCTCTCACACACACACACCCCTCCTCTTTCTCTCTCTCTCTCTCTCTCTCTCTCCCCCTCTCTCTCTCTTTCTCTCTCTCTCTCTCTCTCTCTCACACACACACACACACACACACCCCTCCTCCTTCTCTCTCTCTCTCTTTCTCTCTCTCTCTCTCACACACACACACACACACACACTCCCCCCTCCTCTCTCTCTCTCTCACACACACACACACACACACCTCCTCCTTCTCTCTCTCTCTCTCTCTCTCTCTCTCTCTCTCTCTCTCTCTCTCTCTCACACACACACACACACACACACACACACACACCTCCTCCTTCTCTCTCTCTCTCTCTCTCACACACACACACACACACACACACACCCCTCCTCTCTCTCTCACACATACACACTCCTCCCTCCTCTCTCTCTCTCTCTCTCTCTCTCTCTCTCTCTCTCTCTCACACACACACACACACACTCACACACACACACACACACACACACACACTCCTCCTCCCTCTCTCTCTCTCTCTCTCTCTCTCTCCCTCCCTCCCTCTCACACACACACACACACACACACACACACTCCCCCCGCCCCCACACACCCCATTTTACACACCATGAGCACAGCCACGTTGCCCAGATGCCGGCAGTCCAGCGAGCTGACATTGGGCTGGCTGAAGCGGAGCCTGCAGCCTTCGGAACTCCAGCCCCCGGGCCCCTCCTGGTTCCACCAAGCTGCCATGGGGTCAGCTCCTTCAGCCCAGTGCCGCAGTGAAACAGCCACTGGCTCGGTCAAGTTCCCCACGCCGCAGCCACCTGCAGGGACAGGGAGGTCCACACAGTCACACGAGGCTGTGAGTGGCAAAGCAGAGCAATTGTCACGGTGGTCAGAGCATGCAGGGATCCTGCCGACCTGGGGACAGAGCTAGATATGGTGTAGGTGACAGTCTACCCAGGGAGACTCAGCCAGGGAGTGGGGACGGGACGGGACAGGTGAAACCATGGGAGGCCTCCCCACCCTAGGTGCCCAGTGAGGCATGGACACTGGCTGCAATGCTAACCCAGAGGGAGGGACAAGCCAAGTGAGGAGGAATCCCTGGAAGGAACAGTTGGCATCTGGAAAGAGGGATGGATGGGGTCAGGAGAAAGCCTGAGGAAGGAATTAAGCAGAGCCACGTGGGAGAAAGTGCCTGTGACGTGGATCATACAGCCCCCACCCTACCTCCACATCGCTCCATCAAAACAGTTATTAACCCATGCGGTTGACAACATGGACTGACCCTTCCTCTGAAGACCTATCATCCAGGTCTCAGAGAGACTTGGGTTTACAAGGCAGGCCTCCCTGGCCCCTAACTAGGTTCAGATGACACCGTGACTCCACAGTCCAGGCACCTTGCCCTGCCTCTCACGTCTAATGACTTGGTCAGTGCCTGTCAGCTGAGGTGCGCACTCTTCTTAAGGGCGAGGACCCAACTGTCTGGTGTTCAAGCATATCTCGGCCCAGCAGAGACTGACACGCTAAGTCCTTAACAAGCGTTCCCACCCAGACTGGAAAGAGCTCATTTTAGGAACAGGAAAGGAGCCCAGGGTAGTGACGGCAACACCTTCATGGCACACAGGACCCTGCATGGCATGTAAAAGAAGGTAGATATTATAAACCAGTGATGCTTGAAGGGGCTCTGGTGGTGTGCACAGTGGTATTTTCAGAAGTTAAACTGGGTGTTCTATTTCTGGGATATACAATGTGGATCCTACTGTAGATAGAGATTGCCTGGTGAGCAAGCCCAGAGTTTGGAAGGTAGAAGGAAAGAGGGATTCAGAAAGATACGTGTGGGCAGGTAGTAGGGAGAACTGTTCCTGATGGGACAGACCAACCAAGGACAGGGTTACAATGATCCACTCAGCTCCTGGGGACCAGACCACAGACAAGACAGCGTAACCTTCTTTCCTGCTCTGGTCTCTACCCTCGATGCTGTGTCTAGAAGTCCTAACTACCTCTTGGGATTTACTGTGCCAGTCCCACCGCTGATCCCAATGCCACAGCTGTCTTGTCTTTTAGGACACTTCTCTCCAGAGCTGCTGGCCTAGCAGTCTTAGGCGCCTCTGGCTGGGGTAGCTCTGGGGGGTGTTATTCAAGTATTCCACTACTCGGGAGGCAGCAGCCATTGTGGGGCAGGCCATGGCCTTCATGTTTTCCTCCTTATAACAACAAAGGTAGTGCTCATGCAGTATGGCCTACCAGCCTGGGCCCAAGGGTGGGGTCTGGCATGAAGGGAAGGGATTAAGGCTTTGTGCTCACAAGCTTTCTGATATGTCATATGCTTAGGATATAAAATTGTCCTCTGTCTGGGATGTAAAACCACGTACCCCAAATCCTGTTCTCCACCAGTCCCTTCCTTCACAGGCCATCTGCACTCCCACCCTCCTTGAGACACTCTGAGGTCTCTGCTATCCTCTGCCAACTGTACCAGGGCAGGAGGGAGCCACAGATAGGAGCAAGGAGCAAGACAGACATACAGGAAGTGAGTCCCTTACTGGTTCCTGCAAATATGACCGGGGTGGCCACACCACGCCTCTTGCCAGGCCCAGCTGCTCCAGGACGGGAAGTGTTGCCATGGCTGCGGAAAAGACGGCCATTTCTGAAGACCAGCAGTTGCAGGGTGCAATCTGGAGGGACTGGGGGAGCCAGGGCAGCCGGAAGGGTTGAGAACAGGCTGGGGGGCAGCTGGATGGAGGCCAGGGCCACGCTATTCTGAGGGGACATAGGAAGTCCTCAGAGATACTCAGCATCCCTGGGTTTTGATGTCTCCCAGTCCCTTCCTGTCTCCTGCCTTGTCCCTCCTCCCACCTTTTACCTCCTTCACACCCCCCCTCCACCGGGAGACACCTGTGTATCTCAGCACCACCCTCCTCAGCTTCTGGTCCCCCACCCCCACCCCCCTCCCCTTCCCCTGGTGCCCACCTTGATGTGGAAGGATGATAGAGAAATGTTGGGTCTCCCAGTGGTGCAGCGGAAGCGGAGCTGCTGATCGGCTAGGGGCTCGGGCTCCAGTGGGACATTCTGGCCAGGGCCACCTGGCTGTGCAGCCAACAGGCCTGCCTCCCTCCTCTGGAAGGCCGTGCAGGTCAGGCCCACATAGCTGTGAGGCTTGATGAGGTAGGCCTCCAAGGCCACGTTCCTTGAGTTCTAGGGACGGAGAACTTGTCACCCAATATTTGAGATATAGTGGCCCTCTGCCCAAGACCACACAGGTCCGCGCTTCAGGTCTGCTTCAGCCACGCCCCTTACCCTTTATGGCTCACTGTCTTTTCAAAGCATGGAAAGTCTTACATATGCCATGGGGTCACCCACACGCAGACACAGGTCTTCTCCTTCCCTTGGAGATATTATTGCTCTCATACACTCCCTATCTTCCACCTGCTGATTATGCTGCCCCACCTCAGCTGTCAAGCAGGATCCATGTCTATGACCGTCTCCGCCCCCCCCATATGTCCCCGAGTATCTAGCACAATGTCTTACCCATAATGCTCTACTATGGTTGTACATTCTAACAGCTTAGAAATGTCACCGGCCCCTCGGTGACCTTTCCAACACCCCCCATTCCATTGAAAGTGCTGTCCACACTGAGACAAAGCCTCCCTTTTCCCTGCACTCAATCCCAGTCTGCTCCTCTTTACTTCCATCCGCTTAACCCCCCAACTCAGTTCCCAACCACAAAGGCTCACACCACAGTGTGGATCGCAGCTACCTTTGCATCTCCCTGACAGTTCACAGCTGAGTTGTGCTTGCCACCATGTTACCAGAGCCTGATATGTGTCCCGGAGAGAGGCAAGCACTAAGAATCACAAAAACTGGCCCCAGTCCACTCTCAGGCCCCTCCACCCAGTGCTAGCCCCTGAAGAATCCCCCTCCCACGCCAAGCTACAGTACCACAGAGATGTGCTGGGCATGGGGGCTGAGGGCAGCTCCTCCAATGCGCTCCAGGGCACCCACAATGCCGCTGCAGGCTTTATCTTCTCGCTGTGCCAGCCACAAAAGGTGCTCATCCACCAGCATCAGGTTGCTGGCCATGTCCACCATCACCTCCACCAGCTGAGGGAGGGAGGGAGGCAGGGCAGTCACTGAGGGCAGCAGTGGTATTTAGGACCCAGGGCTGGTGTGTATGAGGCCTGAGATGATGGGAGGATGGCTTCGGGGGGGGGGGGGTGGGGGGCAGAAGAGAAGTTGAATCTCACCTCTTTGATCTGGTCAACATAACCCAAAAATTTCTGGATCATCTGAGCCACATAGACTACATCCATCATGTCTGAAAAGCTGGCAGCCTCAGCCGTGTACACCCGGAGCTGGTGGGCCAGGGTCAACGCATTGGAGGCGTTGATGGGCATCTGGGGGCATTGGGGGAAAAGAAGGTCAGGCTGGCTTCCTTCTGTCTCAGAACCTAGGGCCACAGGGCAGGAGAGGAGCCAAGACCATCTACGGAGACCATCAAGATCAAAAGTGCACAATGAGTCCCTCTCAACACAATTCTAGGGACACTCAAGCTAAGCATCATTATATCCCAAGGGTGATGAAGGTATAAATCACTGTGATGGTGGATGGAGCAGATAGAGTAAGGTATAGGCCTGGCTCCTGGAAAAGACAAGCTGGAGGACAGCACCAGGGGAAAGGGTGCCAGCCCATGGCCCTTGCTATACCCACTTTTATCTATCTATCTATCTATCTATCTATCTATCTATCTATCTATCTATCTATCCATCCATCTATTTTTGAGACAGGGTCTCACTATGTAACTCTGGCTGTCCTGGAACTTACTACATAGACCAGACTGGCCTTGAACTCACCCACACCCACCTGCCTCTGCTTCCTAAAAGGTGTGCACCACCATGCCTGGCAGCTGTACCCCCTTTTAATGCACCCTTGAGAACAGAGGTGCAGCCTCCCCCCATGAGGTATCAGGCTCCATCCCAGCCAATTCCAGGAATCAAAGTTGGGGGGGGAGGTGCCCCAGCCTCACCAGCACAAAGGTGTAGAGCACCCGAGTGATGTCATTGGTGTACAGACAGTGGGAGTAGTCCCCGGGCTCCCAGCGGCCAGCTCGGTCACACCGGCGTGAGGCTCGGGTACCTGGGGCTCCCCCACTCAAAGGCACAGAGGTGAAGGGGTACTGTAAGCAAGACTGGTAAGCCGTGATGCCGGCCAAGGTTCGTGGCCACCTAGAAGTAGATGGAGGAAGCTGCCATGACCAAGACTCCTTCAGACAAATGCCATCCCCTCCCAACCTCAACCCAGGACTATGACACCAGACCCCTGGAGGCTTGGTGAAGGGTTCAGTCAAGACTGTCCTGGCAGCCATCGTGGGGTTCTCAAGTTCTGCTTTCTCTGTTTGTTCTCACAATGATACTGTAGACAATATATAGGGGTACAACGCAGGGATCTGGGTTCACGGACAAGCTCTGCCGTTTATTGGACGCGTCGCTGATCTTTTCTGGGCTTTGGCATTCTCAGATCTACACTATGGAGAATAATACCTACCTGCCCTTCATACAGATAGGGCCTTTGGAACGTTTAAGATGTGACACTGTTTGGAGAAACCTTCTGCATACTAAAGTGGGAGGAAGCAATTAAAAGATGGTCATCCTCTTGAGGGCTAACAGCAGGATTGTGAGCTAAATAAGAAAAGGCAGTCCTTGGGACTTGAGGAAGAAGGCAAATGGGAGGCCCTAGTCACTTATGCTCTCAGAGGGAGGGTGCAGATGCCGGGGCGGGGGCGGGGGGCAGCCATTTATAAAGCAGACAACCTGAAGTCCCCGCGGTTGTTGGTCACACGCTCAGCGGGGCAGTAGGAGGCGGAGGTCTCCAGCACCACAATCTCCACCTTCTTGCTGGTGTTGCCTTGGCCCGTGGACACGGAGCACTCCCACTCCCCTGAGGCCCACACGCCGATGTGAGACAGGGTCAGCTCACTGCGGGGGGGAGAGGTGGGGGGAACCGGCTTGGTGCACTAGATAGTTTTTCTCGTCAACTTGACTCAACAAGCTAGGGTCAACCGGGAAGATGGAGCCTCAACTGAGAAAATGCCTCTGTCAATCACAGTGGCCTGTGGGCAAGGCTGTTGGGAGCATTTTCTTGATTTCTGTTGGGTGTGAGAGAGCCCCGCCCACTGTGGGCGGGGCCACTCCTGAGCGAGTGGTCCAGGGCAGTTTAAGAAAGCAGGGTGCGCATAGGGAGCAAGTCAGTGAACACTGTTCCTCTCTGCTTCAGCTCCTGACTCCAGGTTCCTACCCTGCTTGAGTTCCTGCCCTGGCTTCCCTTCCTTTCCTCCCCAAGTTGCTTTTGGACGGGGTGTTTATCACAGCAATAGGAAGCAAACTGCGACCTTTGCTGAGCACTCAGGCCCAGCCCAGCCCTCCCCTCCATGCCCCCCACCCCCTACAGCCCATCTACCTATGCCCTGTTCTGGGACGCTAGCTCGGGTTCTTCTTTTAACCGAGTAAGAACTAGATTTGCACACGTACTCTTTTTCTTCTGATTGGAGGGGCACTGTAGGCATTGTAGAAGGAGTAACAAACGCCACCTAGCCTCGTTTTAACAAGCACTAGCCTCGTTTTAACAAGCATTTGCTATTTGGGGTGGGGGGGGCTTTAATTCTAACCTCTATTCAGACCATTTATGATTGTATCTTAGCTCTTTATAATCTCTCTCTCTCTCTCTCTCTCTCTCTCTCTCTCTCTCTCCCTCTCTCCCTCTCTCCCTCTCTCCCTCTCTCCCTCTCTCTCCCTCTCTCTCCCTCTCTCCCCATCCCCCTGCCTGCCCTGTCTCCCAGGACCATGTCAACCACGGCTACCCCTCCCCATGCCCTAGACCAAAAAGAGACCACACAGCCTGTACCTGGTGATGAAGGTGCAGTCATGGATGAGGTTTTCTGCGAGGACGATGCCTGCCTGCTCATCACCCTCCATAGGGGCCCCGTTGTGGTACCAGTGGATGCGGGTATCATTGCCCAAGTAGCTGGCAGAGCACTGGAAGGGCAGACGGTCGCCCTGGAACACCACTTGGCGCAGGGACGGGATGAGGTAGTGCGTATGAAGTTCCAGAGCCCCTTCTGTGGATGAGACATCAGTGATGAGGCCTGAGTGCATGCGAGTGCGTGCCCGTGAGCCCATGTCTGAGAGTGGTCCAGTAGTGCAACGCATTAGCTCGCTGTACTTAAAGGGCAGCACACGGTGAAGGTGGAATCCCACAGGGCAGGTCCAGACCCTCTGCCTCTAGTGATCTCTGGTTGGGAGTGAAAGGGACCATAAAGAATCCTTTTAGATAAGAGGAAAACAGAGGAGTATACAAGCGGAGACCAGATGAAAATATAAAACAAGCAGGAAGGAGGGGAAACTGTGTTGGGGATGTGAAATAAATAAGTAAACATACTGGAGCAAAAAAAAAAAAAAGAAAATATAGACAAGCAAGTAGTCCTACAAGAGGTCTAGGCATGCTGGTGGAGGACCACCCCATGGAACTAGGGGAAAGAGAGAGACCTGGAAAACACGTCCATCATATAATACACGGGGCCCAGAGAGGTCTGACCTAGCAAGCTGTGTGTGGCTGAGGGGCTGGCTCGTTGGGGGCCTGGGACAGGTTTCTCACCACAGCGGAGCTGGGGCTCCTGGAGGCTGCTCAGGGCTCCGAGCATGCAGGGCACTGGGGTAGGCACAAAGCGTACGCTCTGACAGCTGCACAGAGTGATTCCGGGCCCAGGGCAGCAGCCAGTGCAGGTGGCAGTCGCAGGTCAGAAACTCGGTGCCCAAGTCCCTGCAGGGCGGGTACAAGGAACAGTGTGGGCTCACGGGGTGGGGGTGAAACTAAGGAGGAACGGGGCGGAGAAGACAACCTCGGCACACGCGTGCCCTGCTACTCGGGACATGATTAACTTGGGGGCATTCCTGGCCGTCTGCCCACTCAGCAGGCATGATGCATGCCCCTCAGGGCTAGAAATGGCCCCAGTCCAAAGTGCTGAGTGGAAAATGGGAGTTTGAGGAGGGACAGTGTGGAGTGTCAGGTAGGTAAGGTGGCTCAGAGGATCTGGGAGTTTCTCTTGGAGTGAGGGGAGGGCTGAGGTTTGGGCTTCAGAGTCCCCTAGGTCCAGGGTGTCCTCCCTCCTGGGTGGAGGAAGGGACCAGGGGATTGCTCCTGTGCTGGGAAAGATACTCACACAACCTTAAGAGCTGGCAGCTCATCAAAGACCCCAGGCTGCAGACTGGAGAAGATGTTCCCAGATATGTTTCTGCAGAGGGCAGGGAAGAGTGAGATGAGATCTTAGGGTCTCCCTGGGCCAGGAGGGTAGAGCCCTGGAAGGAGAAAATGCAGGGTACCGGAAGGGTCTGGCTCAGCCTTCTTCCTCCCAAGCCTTCCCCTCCCCCTCCCCACTTCTCTCTCTCTCTCTCTCTCTCTCTCTCTCTCTCTCTCTCTCTCTCTCTCTCAGAAACCTATCTATTACTCACAGTCTCAGAAGTCTGGGGAGGCCTTGAAATGTCTCAGAGGCAAGACAGCCAATCCGGTTGTTGGAGAGATCTCTAGAGAGAGGGAGACACACTCAGCAAGTCCACTATACAACAGGTCGAAGATTCACTTCTGAGAGAGACATTCAGCTGGAGATGATGTGGGCAGTACGCTTGGGCCCTCTGCCACAGCAAGCTGGAAACAAGCCCCCAACAACTGGCCCCAGTCGATGGACTGAGTAGAGGCTTGGTGTCTGAGAAGGGACAGGGCAGGGTGGCTAGTTGGGGTAGTTGCTCATGGTATCTGGGAAATTTGGCGGGGGGGGGGGGGGGGGGGTTAAAGAGAGAGCTGGGGGTGGGGTGGGCAGGACATGCCACTCACAAGCGTTTCAGCTCTCCCAGACCTAGGAAGGCTCCAGGCTGCACAGTGCTGATGACGTTGTTCCTCAGGTCCCTGTGGGAAGAGTGGGGAGACCTTCGCACTTCTGCCTGAGGGCTACCCTGCTCCTTGGGTGGGGGCATTCTGTCACTATGGGCGGGTGCTGGTTTTCTGTGGAGCTTGATTCCCTTCTAAGTCGGCTTTCCTACACACCCACCCAACAGCTCCCTTCAGCTTCTCTGGCCACCGACAAGAAGTACTGGTGAGAGAAATATATGCAAGCTCAAGTCCTGTGAAAAAGAACAAATCTGGGTTGAAGATGCAGTGGACTAACTCAGGGTTCACTTGCCTAATGATACGGAGAGTTGTCGTGTTGCAAATGGAAAGCCAAGCCACAATTATCTCGGGCTATCTTTAGTTCGCTTAATAGCCCCTTAGCCCCTACCTTTGTATCCAGCCCAACATCCTCCGGACTGTCAGCTAAGACCTTTGTAACTTAGCAGATAACCAGCTTCCTCAACCCCAAAGCTAAGAATGTCCTCAGATAGCAAGTCTCCAGGAGAGCTGATTTCTCCACTTCGCTGTAATGCCTACCTACTCTTTTCATAGATTTGGTAAATATTTGCACTGATTTATGGATTTCTTTGTTCTGGGGCTATCAGGTTCATGTCGCCTCTTCCGTGGTGGAACACGTAATGCGGAGCAAGCTGAATCCATTCCGAGGTCACGGTCACTCACCTGTGGCTCAGAATGAACTACCTTTTACTCCCTTTGGGACCAGAGCTGTGTTTTATGTCAACTTATCTAAGATGGTACAGGAGGCTTTGGATGGCCAGAAAGGGACAAGGAGTGGAGAAAGCTTCCGGTGACGAGATAGGAGACTAGGTTTCCCATGTTCCGTCACCTGAGCCACTCTAGGACCTTACAGGACTGTTCAGGGAAGCCACCGAAAGTAGCTGTACCTATCCATCAGAGGGAATTTTATAGTTATTGTATTCCTACAGATCTCTCTTGGGAGCTTGTGAGGAAACCTGCAGGGAGGCTGGTGGGCCAGCAATACACTATGCCCTTGTACAGCCCCAAGCTGAGGTTGCCAATCACAGGTACAGATGAGGCCCAGGGCTAATAAAACCTGGGCAAAGTCTCCAGCCCTGCCTCCTCAAGAGGCTAGCTGATCCACCCACTGCTGTCAGGAGGTGGCAAAGAAGCTATCTCCAGGCTGAGCAGATCACAGCAGGATGGACAATGGCTTCTGGGGGCCATTCCACGCCACATGGTGTAGCATACCACCGGTGAGTCTCACAGCAGCCTCTGTTCAGTGGCTCAAACACCACCGAGGCAGGAGTTCAAATCTTGGCCCTCCCTCCCCTCCCCAGAGGCGACAGCTAGTTCCCCAACTAGGGGGACATGCTTGTGCCTAGCTAATGGCACCAGCCCAATACCTACCACACCGGCCTCTGCTCTAAGGGCCAAACTGGATTCTGGCCCACTCATCTTCTGCATCATCCTCTATGCTATGGCTAGGGAGGGCTACAGATCTTGACCCACCTACCCAAGGCTCCATCAAACCTCGTCTTTCGTAAGCCAACACAGATTAGAACCAAGGTTGTGTCATCTTGTCTGGTCCTACCTAAAAGAGCTGGGGGAGGGAGCAGGGAGTGAAGGAGGGCCACTCCTGGGGGAAGAAGATGGAACTTTAACAAAGGTATCTGGAGTCAAACTGGTTTCCAAGACTCTACCATCCCAGCCAGTTTCAAAGAGAGGCTTGGGTCTGCATACGAAAGGCCCTGGAGACTGCTCTGAATTATGGACAGGAGAGAGTTAACTGGAGCTGGGTGAGAGGAAATGGGTGTCCAGGATGGGGAGGTGCTGTCCTATCCCACCAGGGGGCCCGTTTGTGCAGTCCCTGTTGGGGAAAGAAACAGAGACAAGAGGCAGAGATAAAACTTCTGTTTAACTAGGCTCTGTCTCAGCCCCTCTCACACCAGACTCCTTCAAGGTGAGTCCCCTCCAGACAGAAAGGAAAGCCAGCCTCAGGACTCTGCTTTAGAGAAAGGTAGAGTTCTGGGAAGGTGCCCCTCCGTGCTGGGCACATGCAGGGAATGCTGCAGGGCCTGGCCTAGCCCTAGGTTGCCTGCATGGCAAGACCAGAGGGCAGAGTAAGTCCCCCTGCCCAGGACTGCCCTTCCTGCGCAGCCCCCTTTCGGCCGTCAGGCTCCACCCTTTCATCCCACCCTCCTCTGTGGATCCAGCATGTGCCCCCTGGCCTCTGCTGGGGTCTGGCCATTCTCAGAGCTCTGCCTCCCACCCCCATGCGCAGGGGCGGGCCGAGGGAAACACATTTCTCATTGTGTCACTTCCCTTCATGGGCTGCCAAGGGGCTGAGGCGGCAGCCCCCCGCCCCTTCCCTCTCTGCTCGCTTGTGTTTATTCTCATTTCCTCCCCGCACACCCGCCCCTCCGTGAACCCCACCCGCCTGCCCCCACTGATGCTCTGCAGATGGGAGCAAGGCAGCCGTGGGGCCCCAGCCCCTCTCTCTGCCCTGTTTCCAGCAGCTGAGACACTGGAGGCCCTCTCTCTCCAGGGCAGCTTCCACGGGAATAGGCATTCCTCCCCCTTTCCTCAAGGGAGGCTCAGGGGGTGACCAAGATGGTCTCTTGGGAGTGAGTTTTCTAGGGGGTGGGCCAGTCCTGGGATACCAGGTCTGGGGGCGGGGGCACAGGCCAAGGACTGCTCCTCGGGTCAGACCCTGACAACTCTTTGCGCCTATGGACAGCCCAGGTCTCCCGGTCCCCGAATAAGGAAAAGTGGCTCAGGGCTGTACTCCCCAGGGACAGGAGGAAATGCCACCCTAGGACCTGCATAGTCTAGAAATCCAAGGCTTTTGTCAAATGACTGTTTGGAGCCCTTCCTGTTTAGCATATTCCTGGGAAAAGCTGGTGAGGGCCTGGACTCCCACCCCAGAAGAATGTTCTACACCTAACATTGGACACAGAGTCTTGGTGGGCTGTGGAATCCCAGCTAAGAACCCTTGCTCCAAAGAACTAGGGCTGGGGCTTTAGTGGGAGAGAACTTGCCTCAATGTGTGCAAGGCCCCAAGTTCCATTCCACAAAGGGGGGTAGGGACCAAACACACAGACAGTCCGCTCCAGGTATGGTGGCGCATGCTTTTAATCCCAGCCCTCAGGAGGTACAGACAAGTGAGTTCAAGGCTAGCCTAAACTACACAGTGAGACCCTGTTAAAAAAAGAAAAGAAAAGAAAAAAGACTCTTGCTCCAGATTAATCTAAACTGGTTCTCCATTAATTAGCTGAGGTTACAAACCAAAGCTGTTTCTAGAATATGGACTCTATGACTCCCTTCTGCTCCCACAGAGCTCTGCTGTATATGGAACCTGGGAAAGAGGCACTGTGTTGATGGAGTGTCCACATCCCCATTGCCTTTGACCCAACCTTGCTCATACCGAGTTCCCTTGACTCTAGACACACCCTTCTCCCCGCTGTGGGTGCCAGCATGAAAGAAGGGGCTCCTGAGAGCAGAAATGGAGGGAGACTTCCCAGGGCAGCCACACCCTGTGCCAATCTTGGGAGAACAGAACCCCCGAACCTGCATGCATGAGTATGGCAGGAAGAGAAGATCAAGGCTAGCCGAGGCAGTGAGGCTGAAGCAGGAGGCTAGGCGTTGGAGGCCAGCCTAGACTACAGATCCAGAACCTGCCTCAAAGAAATAAACAGCAGGGGAAGCCAAAGTGAAACAAAAAGCCCACAGGGCAAAGGTTTCCAAAAGAATTCAATCACAGTAGCCTAAAAGAGAAAAGTACCTAAACCTCCATCAATGCACACATGAGTAAAAGACTTAAAACATAGTGTGTTCAGTCCATGAGCGATCTACTATTTGCCCACAAAGAGGAATGAAGTGCTGATGCGTGTTAAAGCATGGATGACCCTGGAAAATGTTACCCTGGCTAGAAGGACCTAGTTATAGAAGACTACATATTATATAATTCTATTTATATGAAATGTTCCTAACAGGCAAATCCATAAAGTCAGGAAGCAGATTAGTGGTGACTTAGGGCTGCTAGAGGAATGGGGAGTGACAGCTAATGATTCAAGGTTTCTTTTGTGGATGATGAAAATGTTCTAAAATTAGAGAGTGGTGATCACACAGGTTTCTGAAATATACCAAAGCCCACTGGCCGGTGCCCTTTCAATGGGTGGCATAAATTACGTCATGTTAGATTTGTTAAGAGTGTGAGCTGACGTGACTGTGTGTGTGTGTATATGCTCACACACAGTCAGGCCGAGCAGGGTTGCGCAGAACTGGCTCCTCCTACCCCCCCACAGACCTCCCTGCTTGTAGGTCTGAAAACCAAATTATAGGTTTGCTGGCCACACAGCAACTTGCCCTCAGCCCTTCAAGGTTTCCAGAGTTCAACTAGAAAGTGCAGGCTGGCTGCAAAACTGGCCAGAACACCCCTGTAGGTAGAGAGGCTGGAAGAAAAGAAGGGATCCTGTGGCCAAGGACATCCTTTATGGCCCCACACTCTCACCTTCCCACCTCCCAGGACTTCTACCCCAGACACCATTCTACCGATATTTATTGAGCACATACACTGTGCCAGGCACTTAGGCTGACCAGGGCAAACAAGAGGGGCTGTCCCTGAGCTTGTAAGCCACCCCGTCAAGGCTTCAGCTGTCTTGGAGTCCAGGACAGCTTCGAAGTGTCCTTCCTCCCCGGTGGTGTTGGCGTTAGTGGGAACGAGAATGGAAAGGAGAGACAAGAAGAGCCCCAGGCCTCACCCTGGGCCCCGCCCACAGATTAATGGAAACCACCTGGCCAGTGAACAGCCCATTCCCATGAGCATCTGCTTCTAATGAGTACCCCAGCACCCGCTGCATACCAGCCCCTAGGGCTCATTAATCTCATTAGGCAATGACAAATCATCCCAGGCTGAGCGAGTTCCCCTCCTTGAGCCCTCGGCTCCAGCTTCACACAAGCTGCTGCTGAGGGCCCATATCCACCCGGAGCCTCACACCCCCACGCGTACTAAGTCCCTCCCCCTTGACCTCTTCTGGGGGCTGCCTGAGCGGTGGTCTCGTGGGTGGGCATGGAGGCATCTCACCGAGCCCTGAAGAATTTTCTAGCAACCTGTTCCTCGTCGCACGTGACTGGTGGGGGATCTGGACAAACATACAAGGCACCCGAGGAATGAGTCCTCCGCACAGGGGTGGGGGTGGCTCTGTGGTACATGGCTTGTCCAGCATGCGCTGGGCCCTAAGCAGCAGCAGCAGCACCATAAAAACAGCAAAAGCTGGCCCTACTGACACACAGCTGATTGTATCTGTAGCCTCAGCCCTCCAGAGGGCAAAGCGAGGTGCACACGGAATTCTAGGCAACCAAAAAGACCTGCAAAATGGCGCTGCAGGTGAGGGTACTTGGCCCTCAGCTTGACAACTTGCATTTTATCCTCGAAACCCATGTGGTGGAAAGAAAGGGTAGACTCCAGGACCAGGTCCCCTGATCTTCATACATGTACCACGGCATAAACGTAAAATATTAAGACAAGAAAGGGACATCATTACATTTCAAACACACAACTGCCTGAGTAAGCCTGGGAAGTCTGGACAGCTACAAAGAACGGGAGACCAGGCTAACACCTTATGTAGAACTCATCAAAAGAGAAAGGCATGGACGGCACTGTCTTCACTGAGGAAGCCTGTGCTCCAGTGCTCTAGAGATGAACTCATCTAATCCCCATAACAACTTCTCCGAGAAGAACCCCTAACCCCATTCTCCACACGCGAGGCTCGTGGAAGCATCCAGAAACAAATGCAAGGAGCAGGATTTGGTCCCAGGCCTCTTTATACCGGACTAAGGTCATGCTTTATTTCTGTTTGTTTTGAGAGGGTCTGGGGTATAGCTCTACAGAGCTCGCCCTAGCTAGCCAGGTCCACATGGTGAATTCTAAGCCTGCTAGGATTACAGGTGTCCCACCATGTCTAGCTACTACACCTGGCCCTGGCTCCTGCCACCTACACTGCCCCAGATGTCTTTCCTTTAGGTCACAAACAGGCTTGGTCAGAGGGACCTTAGGGAAAGAGCGCTTTAGGCTTGTCTGGGCCCTTCTGTACACTCCCTGGGCTGGTCATGAACTGCCTGCGGCAGACAGGATTTCTGGCTCATCATACCCAGTTGACAGAGATGGGTCCCCCTAGATCCTAGATCCACCACTAAGGTCCTTCTAACCACAACCGCTTCTCCACCCATTCTGCTTCCCTTCCTCTGCCCTTCCACCCCACATTCACACAGACACCTCTGTCCATCTGCTTGTACCCTTCCCAGCCTCACTCAGTCAGCGCCCTGAATTCCAAAGCATGTGTATAGATATATATAGATGGCATGTGTATCTACTGCCCACTCTTGGCCAGCAAAGTTACCGACACACTGAGACACACACAGAGACATACTCATACTACCCTTTCATCCATTAGCAAAGACCTAAAGGGCTCTCAGCAGTGGGGGGTGGGTGGGGGGGGGGAGGGTGAGGGCACATTCTGTAGCCTTACCACTGCAGTTGCTAGACCAGATCCCAGCCCTCCCCTAGGACTTGGCTGTCTACAGACTGTGGGATATAGAACTGACATGGCCTCAGCTGCCCATGCCTAGACATCCCAGTCCCACTGGACAGAGAGATCAGTGTTTCCTGGGCACCAACTACACACTAGGCCACAATGTCACAATTGTGATGAATAGGCCCCCAGTCTAGGGGTCATCTGGCACGTTGGCTTCCAACTTCAGATGAGCATGAGAATTGCCTTCCTGCTCAATAAAATTCCCAGGCCCCATCTGACCCAGTGACTTACCATCTCCAGGAATGAGACACAGGGCTTACATGACTTATGGACCCTGTCCCTACCCTAGTACAATGGTTAGTCACACGTTCATCCAGCTGGGTGTCATGGCATGTGCGGATAGGCCGAGCTACTCATGGGGAGAATTGTTTGAGCTCAGCATTTCAAGGCCATCCTGTGCCACACACAAGCAAACCACTCCTGTTAGACCCTGCCGGGGAGGTGTTCTGCAGATGTGCAAAGATAATCAGCTGACCTTCAGGAGATATCTTCAATAATGCAGTTGGACATCCTGTAATCGGACGAAGGCTCAGGAGGAAAAAAAAAAAAAAACTGTGGAGAGGAAATTCTGTCTCAAGATAGCAGCATCTTTTCCTGTCTGACTTCCCAGGCTGCCCTAGGAGTTTGGACTTGACAGTCCCCACAATCACAAGAACCTGATTTCGACTGCAACCCACAGAACCAGAGAGGCTATATAGCAGGGGGGACCCTAGGATAATTGTGGCTTATAATAAGTTTTGGTTTTACTCAATCACTGGGCAAGCCTCAGTGAAACATTTCACTATTAGGAAAGAATTGGTACTGTATCAAGCTGATAATAGAAATAAATAAATAAAGGAGAGAGAACCTGATTTCTTAGAACACACACTCATCTATCAACAAGGAGTGACCAGCAAGCTAGAAAGCCTGAGGTCCCCAGCCCCGCCAGGTGCCCTCCTTACTGGGGTGTGCACAGCCTTTGCCCCAAAGGCTCTTTCTCCACTTCACTCAAGTTCCGATCTCCCCAGGCAACAATCTGATCTCCCAGGAGAACAAGATGTTAAGTCCATGACTAGCCTCACTCTATCCCCTCCCTATTTTGACAATGGGTACCCCACACTTAGCAGCAATTATTGATCACTTCAACAGTGGTTCTCAACTTGTGGGTTAAACGACCCTTTCACAGGGGTTACCTAAGACCATTGGAAAGCACTGATATTTACATTACAATTCATAACAGTACCCAAATTACAGTTGTGAAGTAGCGACAAAATAATTTTATAGTTGCAGGGGTCACCACCACATGAGGAGCTGTATTAAAGGTTCGAAGCATTAGGAAGGTTGAGACCCACTGCCCTAGAAGGTTGTGATGCTGGGTCTCACCACTTCAAAAGAGAAGAGGCAAATGACTACAGAGTAGGAAGAGAACAGGGGGATGTAATGGGTGTGTGTGTGTGTGTGTGTGTGTGTGTGTGTGTGTGTGTGTGTGTGTGTTGAGAAGAGGGCTTACTGAGTTGCTCATCCTGGCCTGGAACTTCTAGTCTCAAAGAATTTCTTTGCATATATGTCTCCCAACACATAACACATCATTTGTTATTTCCTGGGTCCTGTCAGTAGAGAGAAAGTACATAAATGGCCTGAAGGCAGGCACTAGGTCTGCTGGCTATAACCCCATCACTGGGATCAGGACCCAACATATGAAGGGGCTCCATACATAGCTGTCACATGAATAGAGTGACTCATACGAGCAGAGCTCCCAGCTCAGATTGGGAATTTTATTTAATTTTTTATGAAAATTAAATAAGTTTTGAGACAGGATTTCACTGTTTGCCCTGGCTGGCCCAGAACTCACTATGTAGACCAGGCTGGCCTTAAACTCACAGAGATTGAATTCTCCTGAGAATTAAAGGCTTGTGCTACCATGTACAGCATTTTTTACAGCATTTTTTTTAAAGATAAGGTTTCACATAATCCATATAATCCAGAATGGCTGCATATTCATTTATAGACATTTATCACCACACCCAGTTTACAGGTGCTAAGAACTGAATCTAAGGTTATGTGCATGTTTGTTTTGGTTTTTGGTTTTTTGGTTTTTGTTGTTTTGTTTTGTTTTGTTTTTGAGACAGGGTTTCTTTGTGTAGCCTTGGCTGTCCTGGATCTCGCTCTGTAGACCAGGCTGGCCTCGAACTCACAGAGATCCGACTGCCTCTTCTTCCCAAATGCTGGGATTAAAGGCGTGCGCCACCACCGCCCAGCCTTGTTCATTCTTCCTGGCCGATTGGGCCATATTTGAGGCCTCAGAGCTGGGAATTCGTGCCTTTCTATCTTTTCTCATGGCACACTCCTCCAATACCCAACAGGCTGGCTATCAAGACATCCTTCCTCGCACTTTCAAAGACCCACGATGCACGCTCCCTGTCCGTGGTGCTGGGGAGAGGCGGTCAATTTGGTACTCTGTGTGGGTAGGAGGGAGAGTAAGTAGTCCTTGTATCTCCGAAGGAAGAGGAAACAAAATGAAGCAAGAAGACAGATGGAAGATGTCAGAAGGGCCACTGGAGATTCAGAGAAGTGCCAGGTGCCAGGAAGGAAAACGTAGGTTTGCCTTTCTCCCAAAAGATTCCTGAAGAAATGTTTGGTTTCCTGCCCTCTTAAGATCAAGACATAAAATTGGGCAGTGGTGGTGCATGCCTTTAATCTCAGCACACGGGAGGCAGAGGCAGGTGGATCTCTGTGAGTTTGAGGCCAGCCTGGTCTACAGAGGGAGTTCCTGGACAACCAGGACTACACAGAAAAATGCTGTTTCAAAAAACCAAAAAGAAAAAAAAAAATCAAGGCATAATGACTCAGGGGTTAAGAGCACTGGCTGCCCTTCCAGAGGACCAGAGTACAATTCCCAGCACCCACATGGCAGCTCACAACTGTATGTTAGCTCCAGCTTCAAGGGACCTGCCACCCTCACATAGACATGCATGCAAGCAAAACACCAGTGCACATAAAAAATAAAACAAAAACAGAAAAAAATCCAGTCCCAAATGCTCAGTCACATATGGAAGAATGAACATGTTCCTTCACCCGTAATCCCAGCACTTAGTGAAGCTGGAGGCTTGAGGGCCCAGGGGCCAGCCTGGGCTACATAACAAGACTCAGACACACTCTCTCTCTCTCTCTCTCTCTCTCTCTCTCTCTCTCTCTCTCTCTCTCTCTCTCTCTCTCTGTATGTGTATAGCCCTAGCTGTCCTGGAACTTGCTCTGTAGACCAGGCTAGCCTCAAACTCAGAGAGCTGCTTGCTTCTGCCTCCCGGGTGCTGGGAATAAAGGTGTATGCCACCACGCCTGGCCATAAGGCTATCTTAAAAAAAAAAATAAAAATAAAGAAAAAGAAAAAGAGAGAAAAAAGAAATCCCAACAGAAGATGCCATTAGAAGCCAAGAGGTAGAGGCTGCAGATGGAATGAGGACCCAGGTTCCCACTAGGACCATGCCACATTCTATATAAATGCAACACCTCGGGAGAGCCTTTCTCTGAGCCTCAGGCATGAGCTTACCGATGGCCTTTGGTCATTATCACAGCTATGAGCCGCAGAGTCAGAGGACCCTGAGCACAGAGCTGTGACCCTACACTGTACCACCCTCCCCTTCCTCCCAGGACCCTCTCCTGTCTCCAGCCTGCCCCAGATCACTTTTCTGACCCCACGTGGACTTGGCCACGTTTGTCTCCCACCAAGGTCACTCAGTCTCCCTCTTCACCTTGGTGGGTTTGGCAAACTCTTTCCGTTCCACTGTGTAAGAAAGCTGAACACAGTTAAGTGGACATCTCATCTCTGCTGCCCTGGAACTCTCAAGTCTTGATGACACCTCCTTTGAATATGTCTGAAAGAAGCCCTCAAACTCCTTTGTGGTCACAGGTACAGAGACATCTGTGATCTCCACCACACTGAAGTCACACCTTCTTCATTTATATTTCCCAACACAGAGATCCAAGGCTTGGGAGTAAAATGGTACAAGAGGGGCCAAGCGTCCTACTGCGTGAATTAGGAATGCCTCTCGGAAAGGGAGACGAGAGGTTGCAGAGGTGGGTATGGGTGGAAAGGAGAGCAAGAATTAGTCCCCAGGAGAGAAGAGAGCCCAGGACAAGCGACCAAAGTGATGGCACCGGCTGGGTTCTGGAAGCATGGCAGTGGCTTAATTCAAGCCCCCGTGTGGCAGGTTATATGACTTAGTGCCTGAGTCAGGTGTCCTGCTCTGTCATAGCTGAGCCCTCAGCCTTCTGCATTCTCACTTTCTTAAAGCCTGTGGCCCCGCCGGGCGGTGGTGGCACACGCCTTTAATCCCAGCACTCGGGAGGCAGAGCCAGGCGGATCTCTGTGAGTTCGAGGCCAGCCTGGGCTACCAAGTGAGTTCCAGGAAAGGTGCAAAGCTACACAGGGAAACCCTGTCTCGAAAAACCAAAAAAAAAAAAAAAAAAAAAAGCCTGTGGCCCCTAGCTCCTGCTCAGTAACTCTGTCCCACAAACCGCCCCCACCCAGCCCCAGGGGTCATCAGCAGGAGAGGAGGGCCTCCAGGACAGAGCAAGGACCCTGCCCCAAAATGCAGCTTTACACTAGCAGGGGTGGGGGGGAGGAGAGTCAGAAAGGACTGAGCTCCCGGCCCTCTCCGTCCAGTACTCCGCCCCCTCCAGGCTTTGTTTGTTGATTTGTTTTTCTGGAAGGAGGAAAAGAGGGCTCAGTCACATTAAGTCTCCCTCAGCCATTTCATGCTGGGCCCCCAGCTAGGAGGAGGAGGAGGCGGCTGGCTCACTCAGCCCTCTCAGCTAATTGCTCATTAAAGAGCATTAATGAGCTGCCTTTCACCTCACCTCCGCCTAGAACAGCGCAGCATCCCTGCTTTTGCCTAGTTCACCGGGCAGTCGCTACTTGGAAAGGCCAGTTGCTCCCAGCACGCCGTATCTTCTACCAAGTCCTATACCGGACTTGGCTCTGCAGGTTCTAGTCTCACCTGGCAACCCAAGTCCCTCATCCTTCCCAGAGGGACACTCCCACCCTTGACTAGCACGCCCCCCCACCACCACCACCCCACCTTGCCCACGCACTCCTGGGTACTTACAACTTCTCCAGCAGGTAGAGTCCCAAGAAGGATCCATTTCGGAGCGCAGTTATCTTGTTGTTGCTCAAGAGCCTGAAGAGACAGGAAGGACATAGAGATGTGCTGTTAGAAGCTAGATGGTGCCAAATGCAGACTGAGTGGGACCCAGGTTCCCAAGATGGCCATGCTGCACTCTGTAAATGCCACTGTCTGCAGTTAGGCAGCAGGCACCCCACCTACCACTCTAGGGGGTGGTGTAGGGAGAAACTGGTGAACAGTCCAGCCCTAGAGAGAGCTTCAAGTCATGGGTTTCAAGCAATGATGCAGTGAAGGACCCATAGACTGGATCTGATTTGAGATGGGGCTCAGCAGATGTTAACTTGTGACAGCCTACTTCCACTAGGGAGCCTCAGTGTCAACTCCGCTGGGCCTCTGCCATGCCCACCGCAGGGTTTCTGTCCTTGCGGAAGCCCTCCCTCCCTCAATCCAAAATCCAGAGCAGAGTGATGGGGAAGACTGGCCTCGTCTGGGTCAGGTATGGAAGAGGAGCCCTGAAGCCCCACATGGAGGCTCACTCCTTTAATCCCAATGCTTGGGAAGTAGAGGCAAAAAGAACAAGAGCTTATTGAGGCCAGCCTGGGCTACCTGGGACCCAGCCTCAAAAACAAACAAACAAAAAACAGAAGGGAAGGAAGGGGAGGAGGAGGAAGCCCTGGTGGAAGAGAGTTTTCCGACACCTTCCTTGGAGTCCAGGACTCTACAGAAAGGTCTCCAGTCCAGAGGGGCTGAACCGTCACTGTGTCCTTGCCTCCCCAACCTGTAGAAAGATTGACGGAGCCCAGGATCTGACAGAAGGCTAGGCCTCCCCTTTGCAATGCCTGCTCCGACCGATGTTCTGTTTGTTGACCGGTTCTGTTTTGGGAGAGAGCCCCCCCCCCCCCCCCAGTCTCCTCTTTGCCCAGCCACTTGGCCTTTTTCTCCCAGACTTCTTATTGGGAGGAGGGAGTTCCAGACCAGCCAAAGGGTTCAACCCTCCAGTTAATTGCTTATTAGAAAGTTTTAATGAGGCCTCTCAACCCAAACTCCTGGCAGCCCTGGGGCTGAAGCAAAGGGTTTCCCCTTCTTCGCTCGGCTCTTACTAGTGGAAAACTCACTGGAAGGCCCAAAGTACAAACCTTAAACCGTCTCTGGAGTAGACAGCCTCTGTGTGCTACGGTATACTGAGGGGAGGGGCTAGGAGCCAAAAGTAGAAGAGCTGTCAAGATGTGCCACCCCCCACGCCTCATGGGAGTGAGTGAATGACCCCATGAAGCAGGCAAGGAGCCCCAGGCCCCGACTGGGGGCCTTTGGAATTCTAGGTAAATGCTCCACTGCTAGGCTATATCCCAGGCCCTATACTGGCGAGGATGTGGGAGGGGGTGTCTCTGGATCAGTGAATGGGTTAGACACCTCATCTTTCTTCTCCCTCCAGATAGAGCTCCCCCAACTTCCAGTACAGTCTAATAGTCCTTCCAAAGGTGACAAGGGGTAGTTTCCAGCAGAAGAATGACTTAGGGGAAATTACTGGGCGTTCAAAACGCTACGTACACACACACACACACACACACACACGCACGCACGCACACACACACACGCTCGCGGTGATGTATTATGTCCCCCAGTATACTATGTCCCCCAATAAATTTATCTGAGGATCAGAGGAAAAAGCCAACCACTATAAGCAAATATGGAAGTCAAGCAATGGTAGCACAAGCTGTTAATCCTATCACTTGGAAGGCAGGGATCTGTCTGGATCTCTGAGTTCAAAGCCACGCTGGGAACAGAGCCAAGCATGGTGACACACGCCTTTAATCCCAGCACTAACCATAGAGGTCTGGAGGTCTGTACAGACAGACAGGAAGTGACAGAGCTGGGCAGGAAGAGGAAGTGATGTAGCTGGACAGAGAGCAAATGAGTGAGCAGAACAGAAAGGCATATAATTGTGGGTATACAGAAAGTAATTCTGTCTCTTTGGAGACGGAGGTGTCAGTGAGGTGAGGTTAGCTTGTGGCTTTTCCTATTTCCCTGATCTCTCAGGTCTCAAGCCCGATATCTGGCTCTGGGTTTTTATTTAATAAGACCATTTAACAATTCGTCTACACACACACACACACACACACACACACACACACACTCACACTTCATCTTAATATTCCAAAAAGCATATCACTGATACCATCTGTGTGCTGCATACTTGTAACTAGCATCCAGGAAGCTGAGACAGAAGGCTGAAGAACTGAGGGATAGCCTCCACTACAGAGTAAAACATCTATCTCAGAAAAGAAAAAAAAAAAAAAACAAAGCATACCATGGCAGAACTGAGCTACAGCTCAGAGGAAGGACGTAGAAAGAACATGTACATAATGTGCGTGAGGCGCTGAGTTCAACCCTAACACACACAGCAAAAACAGAACGAAAACCAAAAGGTCCCTCAGACATAGGAAAACTAAGAGCTTCTTAGCAAACTCCCTTCTCTTGTGTTTTGGATCCAGGATGCCAGCACAGGGCTCCTATTCACAAGTGGAGAAGCCACAGAGAACATTAGGGCTCAGGCTCGGAAAATGGATGTGATCTTGGAGTGGGAAACAGGTCTGAGTTCTGGGCAATGTCTGAGGACTGGGGGTTCCAGTCTGAAAAACACTGACATTAAAAATCCTACACACTAGCTGGTGTGGTGGCACATGCCTTTAATCCCAGCACTCAAGTGCGGAGGCAGGCAGATCTCTGTGAGTTTGAGGCCTCAGGCCATTGAAGGGATACATAATGGAGCACTCTCTCAAGATAGATAGATGAGAGACAGACAGACAAACAGGGAGGGAGGGATGGATGGATGGACGGACGGACGGATGGACAGATAGATAGACAGATAGATAGACAGAGAGACAGATAGATACATAGAAGCAGATCTTGGGTTGGAGAGATGGCTCAGCAGTTAAGAGTACTTTTTGCTTTTGCAGTGGACCCAGGTTTAATCAGCACCCAGAAGCGCACACCCATCCATAACTCCAGTTCCAAGGGGACCCAATGCCTTCTTCTGGACTCTGTGGGCAGCAGGCACCCACATGGTACATATATATACATATAGGCAAAACACAACCATAAAGTATATTTTTTTTATCTTAAAAAAAAAGGCACAGGTTTTTTTTTTTTTTAAAGGTAAATCTTTAGGCCAGGTATGATGGTTTGCACACCTTTAATCCCAGCACTTGGGAGGCAGAGGCAGGTGAATCTCTATGAATTCCAAGTCATCCAGGGCTCAGACTATCTCAAAATAAGTAAGTAAATAAATAAATCTTTTAAGAAAAGTTTTTTTTTTTCTTATTCCTATACTAGGGGACAGTAAGATGGTTCAGTGACTAGAAGCACTTGCTGCCAAGAGAAATGACCTGACTTTGGTCCCCAGAATCAACACAGTGGGTGGAGAGGACGGATCCTGCAAGCTGTCCCCTGACCTCCACATGCACACGCACACCCACACCCACACAAATAAATGTAGGGGGAAGTCCTGAACTAACAAACGTTCTTATTCCCTCTTTTCCTGTTTTTCCTCCCTTTTCCTCTCTCTCCCTCTCTTCCCCCCTCTCCTTGCATTCTCCTTAAAAAAAAAAAAGTGTGTGCACACGGAAAACATCACAGTGCTCGTGCCAGAGGTCAGCTTGCAGAGGCTGGTTTCTGCTTCTGTCACGTGGGTTCTGGGACCAGGCATGGTAGGAAGTGCCCTTACCCTTTGGGCTATCTTGACAGCCCTCCTTTCCTCCCCTTTCCCCCTCTTTTCTATTTATTCCTCTTAATTATGTGTATGTGTATCTGTGGTGTGGGTGTGTGCAGGTCAGAGGAGTTGGGTCCCCTGGAGTTGGAGTTACAGGTAAGCCACCTGATGTGGGTGCCAGGAATGGAACTCTGGAAGGGCAGTGCATGCTCTTAACCGCTGGGAATCCCTCCAGTCTCTGCTCTTTCTTCTCTCTTGAGACAGGCTCTTGCTCCATCGTCTAAACTGTCCTGGAACGCACGATCTTTGTGACTCTACCTACCCATCATGTGCCAGGATTACAGGCATGAGACATCTCACCAGGCAGAAAATGCTTTCTAGGGCTGGGGGGTGGTGGTGGCACACACCTTTAATCCCAGCACTCAGGAGGCAGAGGCAGGCGGATCTCTGTGAGTTCGAGGAAAGGTTCCAAAGCTACATAGAGAAACCCTGTCTCAAAAAACAAACAACAAACAAAAGAAAATGCTTTCTAATAAATAATTCTTTTTATATACTCCCAAATATATATTCATATCCCCAAATTTCCAAAATGAGAACCTGAGTTCCCAGGTAAAGAATCCTATTCAGAGGAACACATAAGTAGTAATGGGGTCCCCATATTTCCATGCCCTTCAGCCATCAGTCCTAACCCCTCTCATATATCCCAAACCTTTAACTTATAGCTGGCCCATAGAAATACAATGTGAACCACGTTTGTAATTTAAAATTTACTATCAGTCACATTTTTAAAGCGTGAAACTAATTTTAATAGAATCTGATTTAACCCAACATACCCAGAGTCTTTTCATTTCAATGTGTAATCTATTTACATTTTTAATTAGGTATTTTATTTCTTTCAAAGCTTGGTAATCTGGAGTGTATTGTACTCCAACAGCATATCTCATTTCAGGCCAGCCATGCTCTAAATGTGTGTGACTAACATTGTAGGGTTCAGGAGCATTGCAAAAGGTGGGGACCAGCCTGCGAGGCAGTCCAGGATGAAACTCAGGTCCATACCAACACATCTCTTAGCCTGGCCAGCTCCTGAACACATTCTTCGGAGACCTCCTGCAGTTGGACCCCTTCTCTATATGCCTCTGTGCTGGGGACAGCTGCAATCCATGATTTGGGCTTGACCAGCACAAATGCCATCCCCTAATATCTTAAAACTCACCCTTTTTTTTTTTCATTTCTAGATGCAGAAACTGTGATCCTGATCTCCACACACACAAAGGCGGGCATTGGGCAAACAGCTCTTTATCCTTTTCCAATGGGCCCCCTCCAGGTGGCAGTGCCCACTTTTGACAGACTCCAGCTGCATGGTTTGAGCCCCCAAATACCCAGAATTGGATTTTTTTTTTTTCTTTAAATCCCCTGAGCAGGCCAAGGAATTTTACTTTAAACCTGTATCATCCAGAGAATGTTCGTGGGTTGTTGTTGTTTTGTATGGATCTAGGAATTTATTTTTTACTGGTGCAGGGGATGGAACCTAGGGTCTGGCGCGTACTATACTCTCAAATCTGGAGACGTTATGGGCAGGTGAAAACCTGGACGTTGCAGAGCTGATAGTGAGGTGGCTGAACATAAATACACACACACACACACACACACACACAGAGAGAGAGAGGGGAGAGAGAGAGAGGGAGAGGGAGAGGGAGAGGGAGAGGGAGAGGGAGAGAGAGAGAGAGAGAGAGAGAGAGAGAGAGAGAGAGAGAGAGAGAGAGAGAGAGAGAGAACCTCCATCCCATAGGAAGGAAAAAATGTTCCCACCATTGTTGACTGTGTCGTGGGAAGAAAGCCGGGAAGCAGCCCCGGTGGAGGAGGGAGCTATGTCCCCTACAGCTCCATCCAGCTGTTCTAGACACAGTGCCAGCGTGGGCTTTCTTTGCTTACACACACACACACACACACACACACACACACACACACACACACCGTCAGATCGCCCCTCCTCAGGCTATACTTCTCTCACACTACTGCCTTGCAGGGAGTCAGCCTGGCCAATCCCTTCCAACCGCACTAACCCTACAGGCCCCCCAGAGACCTGGCTAAGCATCTTTGACTTCTGGCCCCACCCACCCCTCCTGCCCTCAGCTCATACTTTCAGTGGGAAGGAGGACCAGTCCCCCGCGGTTGGTCCCCTCTTCTCTATTCCAGAGTTTGAAATCTGGCCAAATACGGGGTACACCAAGGCCATTCCAGAATCCTCTCGGAGTTGGGGGTCCTATTTTTAGGGAGGAGAGTGAACACAGGAACTGCCAATGAGGAGGCCAGTGGAGCGGGTGGCTGGCGTCTCGGAGAGTCCCTGCGGCCTCTGGGTAGCCACAGGAACTCACCAGATACCACTCCCACATCAAAAGTGACCCTAAAGGACTCATGTAGGCCTTGCTCTATGGGGCATGGAACCAACATGTGCCGACACCAAAAGGTTCTCACGTGCCCAAGAGAGTCGATGTATGTGTCAGCCTCCCTCCTCAGATCCAACAGACTGGATAGTGAGGACCCACACTCCCTAGGGTTCAGCGTGCCAGTGGTTTAGGCCTTCACCAGCTTTGTAGAGTGTGGGAAAGGCCTGGCACCAGTACCCGCTGCTGCTGGTATATGTTAACAGGGAGCTGAGCAGTGAGAGGGAGGGAGGCTGTCTGCTTGCTGATAAGCTCCGCTATACCATTCAGGCCAAACCCGAGCTCCGGGATTGTCCTGTAGGATGGAGCTCAGGGCCTCTGGGTGTTTCCAGTGCCTAATAAAGTGTCTGAAACCTAAAATATAATCAGCGCCTCTAGGACACAAACACTATGCTGGGTGTGTAACTCAGTGATAAAGCGCTTGCCCGGTATGTGAAAAGGCCCTGCATTTGATTCCCCAGCATAAACAAACAAACAAACAAATAAATGCTGTGGATTAGAAGTTAACAAATGCTTAATATGCATGACTACCAAACATCATACTTTATCAATGAGTAATAAGCACCATGTTTAATGAAGGATTATAGGCAAGGGGCTGGAGAGATGGCTCAGCAGTTGGGAGCACTGACTGCTCTTCCAGAAGACCCAGGTTCAATTCCCAGAACCCACATGGCAGCTCACAACTGCCTGTAACTCCAGTTCCAGGGCGGTCTGACACCTTCACACCAATGCACATAAGATAAAGTTAAATAAATTATTTTTTAAAAAATGAAGACTGCCCTTCTGCAGCTTCCTTTCTCTTTCTCTAGGACAAGTAAGGTGCTGTGCCCACTCCTGAACTGCTTCCTCACTGCTTTGCTTGGCTGGAAGCCTGTCCAGGCAGCCCTGAATGACTTCAGGCAACAGAAGAGCCAGGTGGATCTTCCTCTTCCAGCCTTAGCACTGTCCAGACACTGCCCTAGACACAGAGCAAGCCAAAGACAGCCATGGGTCAAGGCCAAGACCAAAGAGACGTTGTCTCATCCTGACTCCCGCTTATTGGATTTCCTCTCACTTTTCTTGCAGGTCTTGTCTCCTTCCTCTAAATATCTCTACAAGGGCACACGACTTGGTAAAGAGTGGGCAAAACCAAGGCGTTTGGGCTAAGATTGGTCATATTGTTCTGTTTGGAAACAGATGGAAAAGGAACGGTTTTGAGCTTTAGAACTGAATCTACAGGCCAGAACCGCAGACCAAGTGCTACAGGTGTTTGTAGAAGCTGATGAGGGAGAATTGGTGGGGATTTTGTGGCCCCGGAACTCTTGCTGGGACACAAGAAATGGTGTCTGCTGTAGCAATCTACACTTAGACTTTCAGAGAAGCATTCTACAGGGGAAAGAGGGGGAGGGGGAGGGGGAGACCAGAGGGAGGGAGGAACTTTCAATCTACCTTAAGGACTACCGACTGTTGACTGTTGCCACTATTTAAAATTCTATCTCCAAGCTCGTGGATCCTTCAAAATGTAAACAGAGCTGGGGGTAGAAAAGGTCTTGGGTTTGACACTCAAAGAGTCAATAAATACATAAATCCCAACAGATTAATTTGCTATTACCTTTTCATTGATCTCTGAGACAGGGTTTCACTGTGCAGCCCAGGATGTTCTTGGTCCAGACGGAGCAGCATCACACTGGCTGATCAATCGTTCACACTTACACATAAGTTAGTCCCTCAATCTCTCCTCCCTAGTGTTAATTTGGAGCCCAGACCTGCCCAGCACTGTCCAGCTGGATCCTCTCAGTCTCCAAGGCTGTAAAGTCCCTGGGACAAAAAGCATGTCTCTCAGCTCCTTCAGGGGACTGGATGTGATTAGACACTGGCTGAGTGAATGGGGGCAAGCAGAGTACCCAGGAAGGGAATGCCCATTGGGAAGGAGTTCAATGCAGAGCCAGCTGTCCCAAGTCAGGGGCGGTTCCCTTCTTCCTCCCATTCCTATCCCACTATGCTACCCAACCCTGTCTATAGGACTGAACATCCATCTTTCCCCCAGCTACCTGGAGCCATTGCTCCCCCATCCATAGGTGAAGCAGAAAGCTGGGAGATGGTTCGGGAAAGGCGATGGAAGACCTGGAGAATCGATTGAGAGACCAAAGGTCTTCCAGTTCCTGGACCAGAGTGTCTTCACAGGCTCTGTGGGGTATTTTACACTTGTACTGGTTAAGCCATTACTAGGGGGTTCGAGCCCCTTTCCCTGAACGATGAAGGACAGAGTAGATGGATCTGCCTTGCTGCCAAGACACCTAACTCCAGGGCATGCCCACTCTGCCTGCCTGTCCTTGGAGCTGCCTGAGAGGCAGTTGTCCATCCCAGAGCAGGAGTGGGCTGAGGATGCCTGCTAGGGGGCCAACTCTGACTCTCTTAGCTGGGGCTTCTTATCTGGCTTTTTTCTCCTTCCAGTTTGGTTTGAGATTTTTTTCTTTTCTCTCTTTCTCTCTCTCTCTTTTTTTTTTTTTTTTTTTTTTTTTTTTGTTTGTTTTTCGAGACATGTAGTTTTGGTGCCTGTCCTGGATCTCGCTCTGTAGGCCAGACTGGCCTCAAACTCCCTCTGCCTCCAGAGTGCTAGGATTAAAGGCCACCACCCCCGGGTGCATTGTTTTGTTTTTAAGGCACATACCTTTAATTCCAGCACTCTGGAGGCAGAGGGAGTTAGAGGCCAACCTGGTGTGTGCACCAGGCCTTGGAAGCCACCTGGGGTGGGAGTTACAGGCATTTGTAAGCTGTAGGGTGTGAGTGCTGGAAACCAAGTCCTCTGCAAGAGCAGCAAGCGCTCTTTACCACCAGCCTCTCTGCTTTGCATTATTTTATTTTTTTTTTTTTAGCCCAGGCTGGCCTTGAACTGGCAATCCTCCTACCTCCACCTCCTGGGTGCTGGGATTACAAGTGTGGCACACCACATCCAGCTACTACAGCAGCTTTTGGCAGTGATAAAACATTTCCTCTGGGTGTGGTGGCACACACTTTTAATCTCAATACTAGAGAGGCAGAGGCAGGCAGATCTCTGTGAGTTCAAGGCCAGGCCGGTCTACATAGCCAGTTTAGACCAGCCAGGGCTATGCCAGACAGTGCTACATAGTAAGACCCTGTCTTGAAAAACAAAACAAAACAAAACAAAAAAACAAACAAAAGGAAACAAAAGTTCTTCTTTAAATTTCCTTCTGTCTACTAACTTTTTTCTATCTCAGCAACCCAACTCAAATGAAGAAAGGGAGAGCTATGTTTTGGAGCCCCTTCAACCATTCAAATCCTAGTGCTTGATGCTTCTGGGTCATGCCACCCAGGGTCTGTTACCTCCAGAGAGCGGGAAGCCTCCCAGAGGCCTGGGAAGCTTCACAGTTCCCAGTCTCTGTCCTGATTGCTCTTGAAGTCACCTGCAGAGGTGACAAGGGAGCCAGAAGCCCGCGGAGGAGGGCTTGGTGAGCTAAGGAAGGGCAGAGTTCTGCACAGGGGACCCCAGCCCTTACCAGCCTTTCCCACCCTGGGGCTGGCGTTTTCTCCAGTCTAAAGCACACGTTTGGACCTCCCCACACAATTCCCAGCAAGGCAGGAGCCCTGATAGCCGTGGGGGCTGGGGGGGGGAGAGGGGCGCCCATTCCTCCCCTTTCCTTTCCAGCTGGGAGATGTCTGGCTCCTCTACTCTGGCTACACCTCCCTCCTCGGGGTCACCCCATAGCTTGCCCTCACCTGGGCCCATCCATCTTGCATACCACCCCGTTGTGCCCCATCCCGCCTCCCCTGCCTCCCAGGGGAACATGAAGGAGAGGGCTGGGGGAGTGTCAGCTCACTCCGGCTTCTCCCCCCCCCCTACTTTGCCCTCCCCCTCCCTCCGTGGTCCAGTCCTGAAAGCAAAGGAATGTTCTGGAGTTTGGGAAGGATGGGGGCCCCTCGGAGGAGGGAGGAAGGGGAGGAGGCAACTCCGTCCTGTCAGTGTCTGAGCCCTAAATAGAACACAGCAGCCAGGCGGGGGGAATGAAAATAAACAGCCCCTCTCAGCGGCCCTTCCTGATGGTCCCTCAGCTCGGGGCCATTTCCCTTCTCTTTTTCCCTCTACTCCCTGGCCCGCCTCTCCCTCAGGGGTGATGGGAGAGTCACTGCTTCTGGGCTAACTGTGTGATCATGGGGAGCTCCCCTACCCTCTCTGGGCTTTGGCGAGGAAGCAGACAGAGGCTGAGTTGAGAGGAAAGACCTGGACCAACTTAGAAGCGGCAGAAGAGGGTCTTATCCCGATGACACACGTGTGGGGTACGTTTACAAACAGAACAATATGACCCCAAATTTAAGAGTCAACCGACAGTAGGTTCATGTTACACTAGTTTGCTGGCATGTGGTGGGTAGATTCTCAGAGTCACCATCAAGGACTAAGCTGTCGCACCCTTCACCAATTCCACGAGAGCCCACAAAAAGGGACCTTAGGGTTCAGAGTCCATGCACATGTCTTGATTAATCCAAGCAAATAGACTTCCCTAACCATATCCTGGTACCATTTGGGGCTGAAGTATATGTACGTCTTTGGGACCTGGCCTAAGGGGTCTCAATCTCTTAAGTGCAGTAAATAATGCAATCCAAATCCTGGGGGGGGGTTCTGCTTTCCTCACAGGGCTCCCCTGAAACAGGGCCATGCATTGTACCCTAATATCTGGCACCAGGAGTCTGGAGGATAGGCGTTCTCAAGGCCACAGAGCAGGGGCAGTCAAAAATCTCTGGCACCTGGGCAGGCCATCTACAGCCCCTCATGAAGGTGGATGGGAGGAGTCAGGGAGGCCCTGGGATTCCTCCCCTCTCCTCACTTGGGATAGGCAAGGGGGTCTAGGGGCTCATGAGGTGGGAATAAGACCTTCACCCTAGAGGGCTTGGGAGTGTGCTAGACTCAAACCTCCCGCATCTCTCCATCTCCGGCCTCTTCCCTCCTTCCTTTCCTTCTTTCTCTCCACTCTCCCCCTCCCCCTCCCCTGCTCACAAAAGCTCTCTGTACACAGCCACTTCCTCTGGCCGCTGTCTCGGAGCCCAGACCTTATGAGAACCATATGGGGGAAAGAGGGTAGAAGAGAAGGGGGTGGGGAAGCAGGCTGGGCCCGCCCCTCCAGCCAGCATCTTTCCACTGCCCTCAGGCTGTGTGCCTGGTGGTTGGCACACTTTGCCCCACACTCTCCTAACTAGATTCTGGTGGTTGCCTTGCCTGAGTCCCAAGCCAGAGCTGAGAGTCCCCAAGGGAGATCTTTGCAGAAGAGCCACCTCCCTGAGGCAGGAGGATCGGCAGGGTCCATCCATGAGGGGCTTCCCCCTACCTCTCCCTACCCAGGACCATCAGACGCCCAGCATGAGCACCCCAGCTAGAGCTGGGCACATGTGTGCACACAGGCCCTTCTGCCCTTTACAGGAGCGTCTGTGGTAGGCTGAGCAGGTTGCTATTCTGGGGGGATGAGCAGTGACTTAGCCCATGCCTGCTCCCTCCTCACTCAGCCTGAAATGGTTCCAGGTTAAGAAGGCTTTGGTCCTGCTGGAGAAAAAATTAAATGGATTTTAAATATAGAGTTTGGGTCCACTGGATCCCAAATAGCAAGACCCTCATCTGGCAGAAACATTTAGACTCAGTTAATCCCACACTGATCCACCTAGCGATCCCTCTAATATCTCCAGCCTTAGCTACAAAGCCTTAAGATGTGGGCCCAGGCTTGCTGATTCCTAAGACCCTTGTCAGTGCAGACGAAGTGGGAATTTATGGCACTGGCTGGTGTCCTCTGAGGTCCTCCTGGGGAGATTTCCTTCGGCAGATATCTATTATCAGTCCTTCCTGGAATCCCTTATTCTCAAGCCTCCTCCCCCTCTAACTCTCAGAGCTAAGGACCAGAAAGCAGGCCTTCAGCCACTGCCCAGGTTGGAGAGGTTCCCACTCCCAGCAAAACCCTCCCCACCATAAGCCACCCACCCTAGGACCTTTCCCCTCAGAGAGAGGGCTCATAAGGGCTCCCGCTCGCTTGGGGCATTTGTACCCACAGCTGCCCAGCAGACAGGGCTGTGAGGCTGGGGGGTGGGGTGAGAAATGGATCAGGAAGGAAGCCAAGAGCTCTGCTTTCCTGGAAAACTGCAAATGAAAGTCCACCATGGAGGACACAAAGCAAAGGGTGGGGGAGAGGGGACCTGCGGTCTGCAAAAACAGACGGCAGGGGTTGAGATAACGGGGCGGGCGGCGGGCGGAGGAAGGATTTTTTTCAATGAGGTAAACAGGACTGTGCAAGGGAGGCCCCCACTAGCAGACAGGGACCTTATCTGGCACTTGGAGTCCTAGCCCTAAGTGTCTGCCAGGCTTCTATCTTGAGGGTTTCTGTGACTGGGAGCTGGGGGACCCATTCTGGAGAGGAGAAGAAGGTCCTCAGTGGGACTGCAGCAAATGTCTGCGAGGGAGGACACAGCCACAAGGTAAAAGCAGCTGGCTCAAGTCTGGCCGCTCAACCCGGGTGACAAGCTAAAAAAAAAAAAAATGAAAGGGAAAATCTGTGTGGAAAAAAAAAGAACACAGAGGAGTTAGAGAGGGCGAAATGAATGTTCTGTTTTGTTTGAGACAGGGTCTCCCTATGTAGCTCAGAATGGCTTGGAACTCACCGCCCTCTGGGATTACAAGCACGACCCCGCACCTACCATGACTCCCCACTTATAAGGGGGTTTCCACCCTGTTGGCATGGAAAGGGGGAGCAGCACCCCATTGACAGCCTTTCTTTCTCATCTCAAGATGCATTTTGGGGTGCGACAGTGTGCTTGGACTGAGGAATGCTCGCCTACCTTCTGCTGAGAAGACCCCTGGGTCTTTTCCCTTCAGAGGCTGCTGGCCCGGGTTGGGGGGGGACCATCAGGATCATAAATGGGGAAAGCTAAGAAAAACATCTGGAGAGAGATGCAGAGTCCATCCCACTCCAGACTGATGGATGAGTGGGCTTCCCTGGTCTGTCCTTTGCACTGTTCAGTCAGGTGGGGACCAGTCTCTTCAGAAGGTATTGTGAGCCAGCTAGGTGAATGGCCTGAGAGGGGAGGGGAGCCTTTCCTTAAGGGTGGGCTTGAGGCTGGGGCAGGAAAGTAAGTTACGTGGAGTCTGCTGCTACATTGTCATGATATATTCTCACCAAGAGCTGGTCTCACTCCTTTGAGTGGCGTCGATGGGAATTAGCCATGGCTGGAACGCATTAGTTGCCAAATCATTCTAAGATGTACTGCAAAATCACTTTTCTATTTTTTTTTCCCCTCCCTTCCTTCTGCCTTGACCATGTTAGGATTCCCTAATCCCCACCAACAGACATACAAGAGACAGCTCCCACACATGTGAGTGTGCTGAGCCTCAGGAGCATGTGCGGTTACACAAATCACCTCCACCCCCAGCTGCACCATCACTGTGCAGCTGTGTGACACAAACATCAGCCCAGCTAGTGCTCACGGGCAAAGCATTTTGCGCCTCCCTAACTAAGTAGGCTGGGAATGCCCAAGCCTTCTAGGACCCTTAGCATTACTGGACACTCAGACCTACTGTGAAAAGTCTTAGCAGCCACTGCCATCCCCCAGAGCTTGCATGGAGGCTGAACAGGGAAGAAATGCCGCCTCCACTCAAAGGCACACAGGCGTGTGCATGCACACACCCCAGCTGGAGAAAATGCAGGCCAGCTGGCTAACATCACAGGCTGACCAGTTGTGTCCTGTCAGGAAGCCGGCAGCCTCTGAACCCACCAGAGGACTTACTGTATTGTTCTGGGGACAATCGAATAGATGAAGCCAGCCTCAGCTCTGGGCTAGGGGTGGTTGGAGAAACGGTTGCCTCTGCTCCGGGGTCAGGATGACAGGGAAGGGGAGGCGGTTTTTAGGCTGGATCTTGAACAGGAAAGCAAGGAGCCACCGCTAGGGCGCGACCCTCAACTCCACGTCGTGCGTGGAGCTTGGAGCACATGGCCAGCACAGGAAGCCGCTGGGGTGCGGGAGGCTCTCCTCGTGCGGTTGCCGGAACTTGAGACTCGAGTTAAGGAGCACAGGCGCTCGTGACCAGTGCTGAATCGGGCCCCAGAAGAAAGGAGAACACTGGAGGGAGCCGGGAGGCACGTGCCTCCCTTCAACTGGGTTGTTCTACCAAATCTTTGAGCAATTAAGTCAATCGATAAACAGTCAAGGCCTGAATTATTTCCAGGGGGAGCAAAGGAATAGACCAGAACCCGTTGCCCAACCCGAGTTCACTTCCCAAATGTGGACAGCGGGAGAGAGCCCAAGAGGGAACTGGGACGCGGAGGGGGGAGCAGGAGGGTTCATTCAGACCAGAAGCTCCAGCATTCCAAGGACAGGCTTAGCGGAGCTCACTCTCCTCCTGCCCAGTTGAAGCCCGGCTGGGAGCAGAGCTCCGCAGGCCCGGGGCGGGGCACCGCAGACTCAAGTTATCCCAGTTAGCGTCCAGGCTCGCCAGCTGAGTCCAGGAGGATGCCCCCTCCCCGCCCTCGTGGGGGTTCCGAAGCCTCAGTAAGAACCACAGCCATCTAGGGGGCCCCTGGCCCGGATCAGCCTTCCCACTCCCACCCAGCTCAGGGCCCCTTAAGGCTGCAATGCTAGCCCACCTGGGACAAGGAACACGGATGTCCTTCCAGCGCCCACTCGCACTTCACCTGTGCAGGTGAGAGGACTCCGCGGTGCCTCTCTCTCTGGGGCACACCCTGGTTCCCGAAACTCCTATCCTTCCTCTAACTCAAGTTTCCCGGCTGATGCCTGGACTCAAACTTTACCCAGTCTCTCAAGTGGCAAGATCGCCCCCCTGCTTTTGGGTCCCACTCGTTGTCCTGATCGGGCATAGGGTACTCACAGGGTGATGGTGCCGTTTGGCAGAAGGCCGGGGTCCGGAGGTTCGGGGAGGTCCCCGCCGCCGCACACCACCCTCCTTCGAGCCGGGTTGTGGGCGCCGCCACTTAGTCCCTTGGGCCGCTCCCCAGAGCACTTGCAGCCGCGGATGGGGACCGGGCAGCCAGGCGCACCCCGAGTTCCGGGAGCCAGGAGCAGAAGACACAGCAGCAGCAGCGGCGGCGGCAGCAGCGGCAGGCGCACGGGCGGCACCGGCATCCTGCGTCCCCCAGCGCCCATCAACCCATCGCCCCGCGGGGACCTACAGCTTAGGAGCCAGACGGCGCGCCGGCCGGAGGGACCCGGGCGTGCTGGAGGCGTGCTCAGCGGGAGCCCCGGGCGCCCGAGGGCGGGGCGGGGGGCCCTGGGCGGAGGCAAGCCTCGGGGTCCCCGCTGCGGCGCCCCGGGGGCATGGCTTACGAGCACAGGGGCCCGGCGGGGCGCGGGCGCCACTGACAGCGCAGCGCGGGTGGCCCCCGGCGGAGCGGCCCGAGTCTCAGCGCAGCGCTCCGAGCCGACGGGAGCCCGGCCCCTGCGCGTCGCCGGCTCGCTGTGCGCGCGGCTGAGACCTAGCGGATCGCGCCTGGCTCCGGCCGCTGCTGTCGCCGCAGCTCCGTGCCATGGATGGGGGCAGCTCGGCGCCGCGCCGCTCCAGCCGCCAGCCCCCGCCCGCCTCCCTCACCGCCTCGTCACTCTGCGAGGCCCTAGCGCCGCCCGATGCGCAGCTAGGCGGCTGCCCTCCTTCAAGTGCAAGCCTGGAAGCCGGCTTGGACAGCCACCCTCTCCCATTCTCCCTGCACCAAGACTATTTTTCCATCCCGACTCTTTCTACGGGCCAGGACCCTTTCTCGCCACAACCCAGCTCAGACCTCCAAGGCAACCATTACTTTTTAACAAAACCCTGTCATCCGCCTACACCCTTGTTCCTACTAGGACTTTTGCTGAAGTTCCGGGCTTGGTCTCGGTTGTCTGGGTGCTTCATGTTAGGGGGTTGAGCTTTGCTCAGAATTAAGGTCGTTCTTGGCCCCTGACACGATGGGCCGATCTAAAGCTGACTCTCACAGTACTGTTCCCACCCCCAAATTTCGACCGAGGCCACAGCAGGAGGACGCAAGTCCGAGACAAGGAGGCCATAGACCTTACCCTGTGAGCAGTGACCTTGCCCAGCAGGAGGTGCATGTCATTAGGCCAAGGAGAGGTCAAAGGCTAAGGCAGACGCTGCCAGAGTTAGCCCCCTGTTAGCGAAGGTTGGTGTGGCATGGTGTGGTGTGGTGTGTGTGTGTGTGTGTGTGTGTGTGTTTGGGGCGTGGGAGGCAGTAAATGAAAGGAGAAAAATAAGAGAAGGCCCAGGGACCTGTAATAGGGTGTGGGCAGAGCCTGTACCAGGAGTCAGGGCATCCCAGTCTAGGTTTGGAGGCCCAGCAATGCCTTTTATTAGCTGTTTGACTTTGAACACAGCACATAACACCGAGGGGAGTGTAATCTATTGGGTCCTGCTCGTCTCATTGTCTATGAGTGTAGACTGTGGCATGAGAAGGAGGAAGTGTCCAGTCGCGGGTAGGATCTGACTCTGACAATTGGGCAGGGGAATGAAAGTGCCCAGTGGACACTGCCTCAAAAAGCAGCAGGAACAACAACCAACAGCTGGTGACAGATGTGCTGCAGGGCCAACGGAAAAGAAGGCCGGGGTCAGAGGACCCGGGTGCCACCTTCTCAGTTTCCCCACAAAAGATGACCTTTTTGTCTCTTCACCTCACTGCTAGGTAGCAGCGTCAGGGCTGGGGTGGAACTGCTCCCCACCCTTCTGTACCAGTGGAGTGACCCCACTTTGGACCTGCTGGGGTGTCCAGTGCCTTTTCTGCCATGGTGGTCTGTGAGCCAAGTCTCTGAGCATCTCCTTTGCAGGGAAGCAGCTTCTCTCCCTGGCCTGACTGCAGCAGACACATTAGCTTGCTTTCTCAGCTTTCCCTCGCTGGGTTCCCTGCTCAATCCCTGTGGCAGGCTCTGTTTCCTTCAACTTCCAAAGATAAATAAATAGTGATTGCAAATGGAGGAAATGAGAAGTGGAATGGACGCTCCCAGCAGGAGCCCTGGGCCCGGCCTAATGGAGACTGCATTCCTCAGGAAAGGGGCCAGAGATGGGCAGAGACCAGGCACGTATACCACACTGCCTATCTTCTAACCCGTGTGGGTCAGAGATACACAGAGCAGAGCTGTGGGGCCTCTGACCCTGTCACAGCTTCTCTGTGGCTTCTCTTTGCTAAAAGACAAAGTCTCAGGAGGAAGTCTCTTGTCCCATGAACCCTCTGGGGCTCACAAATTACAGATGACATTGGAAGCTATAGAGAGGAGGTACATTGTGGTAGGCATGAGATGCCCAGTGAGGGGACCTTTCCACAGCACTCACACCCTGATGGGCATCATTTTGACTTCTGCACAATGCACAGAGTGTGGGGTGCATTCCCATTTGTATATATGGAGGGAGAAACCCAAGTCTCGAAGAGCAGGAGTGAGCACTTCCCTTTGAAATTCCAAGTGTCCCCTGAGCCATTCAATGCTTTTCCCCATAAGTTTCATTCTCCTGCCTGTGCTCAGGGAAAGGTTTGACTTGTGTGTGTGTGTGTGTGTGTGTGTGTGTGTGTGTGTGTGTGTGTGTGTTAGAAGACTGCTACCTGGTACTCACCTATCGTCCCACTACTGAGACATGATACTCACCTGAACCCAGGAGTTAATGGTCAACATTCTGTGATTGTCTTAAAAGGAAAACAACCCAACCCAACCAGGGGCTCGTGCAGGCCAGGTTGGCCTGTAACTCACTGCACAGCCAAGGATGATTTTGAACTCCCGGTCCTGCTAGCCATACCTCCCAGGTGCTGGGATTACAGGAAGATGTGTCTTCACCCAGTTCTGCGGTTCTAGGGATAGACAGTACCCAGGGCTCCATGCATGCGAGGCAAGCAAGCACTGTATCAACTGAGTCACATCCCTACCTGCCCCCCTCCAAATGTCTTGCTTTGAGGCTTCGTTTTTTTTTTTTTTTTTTTTTTTTTTTTTTGGTTTTTCGAGACAGGGTTTCTCTGTGTAGCTTTGCGCCTTTCCTGGAACTCGCTTTGGAGACCAGGCTGGCCTCGAACTCACAGAGATCTGCCTGGCTCTGCCTCCCGAGTGCTGGGATTAAAGGCGTGCGCCACCACCGCCCGGCTGAGGTTTCGTTTTTGAAAGAGAAAAGAAACTCACATTTCATTCCCATTCTCAGGCAATCTAGTTAAGGAGCCCGACCAATTAAATAAATTGTCAGGAGGATTAAGAATTGGCCTTGACTGACGTTGGCTACGTATCAAGTTTGAGACCAGCCTGGGATATCTAAATTCCTATCTCAAGGAATGTAAACAAATAAAAATTATATATCTATATAACTATATATAATAAAATTATATAAATAATCCATATATATGCATGCACTTATGTATTCAATGTATATGTGTATATATATAATATACATTAATACTAAATGCTTACCATGGTGCATCTCCTCTCAACAGTATGCCAATACTATTTGTATTCTAGTCAGCCTCAGATGTTTTGTGGGACAAAAGACTTCCTTAATAGACTTTGTCCAAATTTACACACACACACACACACACACACACACACACACACACACACACGTTGAACCCAGGGCCTTATAAATTCTATAAAAGTGCTCTACCACTGAATCACACCCTTCTCCTTAACTATACTTGAGAGACCTTGCAGCGAAAGTTGGGATTAAGTACAAGATAACAGGGTAGAGGGGCTTACCAAGAGCAGAAGATACCCGACCCGTTTCTAGGAAAGTGAGTTCCATAAACGTCAGGGAGTTCACAAACACTAGCATACTGCCCCACCCACTTTCTTTCTTTCTCCTCTCCCTCCTCCTCCTCTTTTTCCTTTTTGATAGTCTCTTGTTGTGTAGCGCTCACTAGACTGATACTCTATATGTAGCCTAGGCTGGCCTTGAAAACTCAAAATCCTCCAGTCTCTACATCATGAGGGCTTGTGTTACAGGCATATGTCGCCATGCCCACCTCCTGCCTTACTCATAAAAGGAGTTGGTGGGACTTAACTGACTTCCATGCCTGGCTTGTTTCACTAACATAATGCAAATGATATAATTTTGTTTTTTTCTTTAAGACCAATTAATATTCCATTGTGTATATATATCATATTTATCCAATGATAGGCACCTTGGTTCTGGTTTTCTGGAGCACAGCAGGATAACTGTTGCTTCTAATAGTCCATAGTGTAGTTCTGTCTTTTCTTCCTTTGTGGTGCTGGGGGTCAAACCCAAGGCCTGTATATGATGGATAGAACTCTTCCATTGACCTACATGCTCAGCCTATGTGACATATTTCAGAATAGCTGTAAAAGTACCAGTACATAGGAATTATTAATATTAATGTCTAAGGAGAACAGAAGTACTTTTAGTTTTCTGAAACAGGATCTTTTGTAGCCCAGGCTGGCCTCAAATGACCTCAGACGCCTGATCCCCCTGCCTCCATCTCCTATGTGCTGAGATAATAGGCATGTCTCATACCCAGCTTGGGAACAGCTTATTATACTAATTTGAGAATTACATATTGAATACATAAACTAAATTGTTGCTCTGTTCTGCATACCCATGTACAAACACTATATCTAAAAACTTCTGAGTGTAGTATGGTGGTACATGACTGCAATCCCAGCACTTAGAAGATCCAGACAGGAGGACTTTGAGTTAGAGCCCAGCCCATAGTATGTACTAGGAGCTTGTCTCGAAGGAAGAAGAGGAAATAAGATTTGGTTCTTTAGTTCTCACAGCAGAGGGAGGTCTACCTACCTACTATCTATCTATCTATCTATCTATCTATCTATCTATCTATTCATCATCTACCTACCCTCTCTTACCTACCTACCTACCTATCTATCTGTGTGGATGCGTGTTTCTGCATGACACATGTGTGTGGGGGTATGACTGTGGGGCCCAGAAGAGGGTGTTATATACATTGTCCTGGTTAGTTTGTTTTGTCAACTTGACACAAGTTAGACTCATATGGGAAGAGAAACCTCACTTGAGAAAACACATTCAGCAAGCAAAGTGGCACTTGCCTTTAATCCCAGCACTTGGAGGCAGAGGCAGGAGGGTTTCTTGAATTCAAAGCTAGCTTGGTCTACAGAGTGAGTTCCAGGACAGCCAGGACTATGAAGAGAATCGAGAGAGAGAGAGAGAGAGAGAGAGAGAGAGAGAGAGAGAGAGAGAGAGAGAGAGAGAGAGAGAGAAAGAGAGAGAGAGACAGAGAGACAGAGAGACAGAGAGAGAGACAGAAACAGAGACAGAGAGACAGAGAAAGAATACCGTCGTCACATTTTCTCTATAGGGTTTTCTATACCCCTTCTGCCTTTTGTTGTCTTTCAGAGGCAGGATCCTGGCAAGACCACAGGGGAGTTCATGGCAGGCCATTGGCTTGATCTGCAATGTGGCATTGGACCACTGCTTCTGATTAGCCCTGAGCCACAGTGAGGCACAGGGCTGATGTGCCCAGTCCTATTTCCAGACAGCTTTAGAGCAGTGGTTCTCAACCTTCTAATGCAGGGGGACCACACCATGAAGGCTGAGGCTGAAGCTGGAGTCTGGTCTTGCATCTATCTCTGTTGTACTTTCCCCTCTGTAAATGAGGACAAAATGAAATGTCAAAGGCCATAATTAGGCTGGGGCTGTAGGTCAGGTGGTAGAGTGCTTGCTTAGCATGCACAAAGCCTTGGGTTGGATCTACAAAACTATGTTAAAAACTCTAACTCCAATACTCCAGAGGTAGAGGCAGGAGGATCAGGCGATCAAGGTCACCCTTGGATAGGTGGCCATCCTGGGATATAAGAGATGCTGTCTCAAAGCAAACAGTTGAAAAAAGCAATGTAATTACAACATATTTAATTTAAGGAGTTTAATTGGCTTTTGTTCCTCATTCTATTTTTTTAAATCCTGCTCTCTTTTATGTGTGTTTATTGTTCTTGAATCAGGCCATACTTCAGTCTATAAAATGAGTGTGTCAATGAGCCAAGCAGAGGATGCTGATTTTACAGCCCAAAAAGGGCTGAGAAAAGCAGAAGCAGGAAAGAAGAGTGATTGGTGCTCTCAAAGTTATCTTTCCTGACCCCAAAACAAACATAGACTAATGGGTTAGAATAAAACAACAAAAACCAGAAACAAACCCATGTGCCAACACCCATTTGAATCGAGCCAAAGGAGCCAAACATGAAGACTGGGAGAAAGCTTAAGCTTCAAGAAGTGATGCTAGGAAAACTGGATACTATGTGCAGAGGTATGGAGAACTGGGTACTATGTGCAGAGATGTGGAGAACTGGATACTATGTGCAGAGATATGGAGAACTGGATGCTATGTGCAGAGATGTGGAGAACTGGATACTATGTGCAGAGATGTGGAGAACTGGATACTATGTGCAGAGGTATGGAGAACTGGATACTATGTGCAGAGATGTGGAGAACTGGGTACTATGTGCAGAGATGTGGAGAACTGGATACTATGTGCAGAGATGTGGAGAACTGGATATTATGTGCAGAGATGTGGAGAACTGGATACTATGTGCAGAGATGTGGAGAACTGGGTACTATGTGCAGAGATGTGGAGAACTGGATACTATGTGCAGAGATGTGGAGAACTGGATACTATGTGCAGAGATATGGAGAACTGGATGCTATGTGCAGAGATGTGGAGAACTGGATACTATGTGCAGAGATATGGAGAACTGGATGCTATGTGCAGAGATGTGGAGAACTGGATACTATGTGCAGAGATATGGAGAACTGGATACTATGTGCAGAGATGTGGAGAACTGTATACTATGTGCAGAGGTATGGAGAACTGGATACTATGTGCAGAGATATGGAGAACTGGATACTATGTGCAGAGACGTGAAACTAGATCCTATCTCTCACCCTATGCAAAAATAAACTTGGAATAGAGCAATGACTTTTGGATACAAGACCCAAATAAAAGATACAAAACTTTGATCCTTTCAGAAGGAAATACTTCAAGATATAAGCACGATGGTCTAGAAGATGGCTCAGGCATTAAGAGTACTGACTCTTGCAGAATTAGAGTTTGGTTCTCAGCACTCTTATTGGGCAGCTCACAACCACCTGTAATGCCCACTCCGAGGGATGCGACATCCTTTTCTGGCCGTCTATGGCACACACACACACACACACACACACACACACACACACACACACACACACACACCTAATAACAATAACTCTTTTTTTTGTTGTTGTTTTATGGTTTTCCAAGACAGGGTTTGTCTGTGTAACCTTGGCTGTCCTGGAACTCACTCTGTAGAGCAGGTTGGCCTCACAGAACTCAGAGATCTGCCTGCCTCTGCCTCCCTAGTGCTGGGATTAAAGGCATGCACTACCACTGCCTGGCTAACAATAACTCTTTTTAAAAAGTTCTAAGCATGAATAAGTACTTTCTGAGTAGGACTCTAACAAGTCAGGAGGTCATAAGAATTGACAGATGGAACTGCATCATATTATAAAGCTTTGCACAGCAAAGGAAACAATTACCAGAATGAAGAGACAGCCTACAGACTGGAGGAAAATTTCTGCATGCTATTTATCTGATAAAGGGATTAACATCCAGCATATATGAAAAACTCAAAAGATTAAACACACAAATCAGAAGATCAAATAATCCAATGAACAAAGAGACAAAGAACTGGACAGTGCTCTTGAAAGGTGCAAATGGTCATTAAATGGATGGGAAAATGTCCAACATCTTAGTCATCAATGGAATGCAAATTCAAACTACACTGAGTTGAGGTTGAGCATCATGTCATACCCAAGCAATTTGGGAAGAGGCATCCTGGATTTTCCAAGACCAGCCTGAGCTATATAGTGTTTCAAAAACAAAAGCAAGAAGAAAATCCCACTACATTGAGACTCCCTCTCCTCAACTTCAGTCAGAATGGCTACCATCAAGAAAGAAGCAACAGGGCTAGGGATGTAGCTTAGTTGGTAGACTGATAACCTAGCATGCATGAGACCCTGTGCTCAATCCCTAGCACTCCATAATGCAAGCGTGGTGGTAGACACCTGTAATCCCAGTACTCTGGAAGCAGAGGTAGGAGGATTAAGGATCAAGAGTTCAAAGTCATCCTTGGCTAGACAGAGAGTTTGCAGGTATGTGGGCTACATGAGACCTTGTTTTTAGAAAGAAATGAGAGATAGGAATGGTACATGTTATTTATCCCTAGCACTTGAGAGGCAGAGGCAGAGGCAGATGGATCTTTGAGAATATGAAACCAGACTGGTCTACATATGAGTTCCAGGCCAGCCAGAGGTACATAGTAAGACCCTGCAGATAGAGAGAAAGAGGGAGAGAGAATTTGAGAGAGAGAGAGAGAGAGAGAGAGAGAGAGAGAGAGAGAGAGAGAGAAAGAGAGAGAGAGAGAGAGAGGTGAAGATGGGGCAGGGAAATTCAAGCACCATGTGTGAGTGTAGACCGATGCAAATGAGTGTGAAGGTTTGTTTGTTTTAAAAGTAAAACCAGAACCAGCACACAGTTCAGTTAGACCACTCTGTATACACAGCAAAAAGCATCAAAGCAGCAAGACTAAAGCTATCTATCCACCCATGCTTATAGCAGCACTCGTCACAATAGCTATGCTATGGATCAGAGTAGGTGCCTCCCAAAAGATTAGTGCATGGTAGGAGGCAAAAAGATTATAAGAGCCAGAGGAATAGGGAGTTTCCTTGCTAGACTGTGTCTCCTAGAAATGTCAGAAGTTGCACCCATGAAATTTCACCAACATGGCTGCCTAAACTTGACCTGAACAAGAATGTCACCAGTAGACATGCTAACATGAAAGGAGGAAGCCTGTGAGGCCTCAACCCTAGACAAAGTACAAAGGCAGCTAAGGAATGCCTAAATAGTCAAAAGGGTCTTCCTTGGGAAAGAGCACAGCAATTGGTTATCCAATACTACATGGTCAGACCTGAAAACATGAGTGACATCATACAGACTGAGCAGGTTGTATTCATGTATCTAGGAAGACACACATGTGCACATACACATACACACATATGTAACGGCAATGAAAGGAAAAGGACACCTTGAATTTGAAAGAGAGCAAGGGATGGTGGTATATGGGAGGATTTGGAGAGAGGAAAGAGAAAGGGGAAATGCTGTAATTATTATAATCTCAAAAAAATTTTTCAAAATTTAAGACAAGAAAATGCAGTATACATTTACATAGTCAATCCTAAAGAACAAATATAAGTCATTTGCAGAAAAGTAGAAGGAGTTGGAGGATGTCCTATAAAGTAAAATAAGTCGGGCTTCGAAAGACAAATGCAGCATGCTTTCTCTCATAGATGGAATCAAGTTTTAAAAAAATAGACATAAAGGGGCTGGCAAGAAGGCTCGGTGGGTAAAAGTCCTTGCTGCACAAGCCTGGCACGTGCGTTCGATCCACAGTAAAAATCAGAGACTGGGGAAGGGATCTTCTGACCTCCGTATGTGTGCCGTGACACGCTCACACACACCACACACTTGCACACGTTTACACACAATAATAATAAATACATAAAAACAATGTGAGGGTAGAACGGGGGTGACTACTTGGGGGTGTGAGGTTCAGCGGGAGAGGTGACAGGGGGAGAGAGGCCAGTGTGTGTGAAAACGTATACAAGCTGGCCTGCCCAGGACTGGGCTGTTGCCTCTAGCTCCCGCCGTCTCAGAAGGTTATATAAAACAGCTTGCGGACATGGAACATAGGTGAGTCCGTTTTGTTGTGTTCTATGGGACCTAGTGCAGGAGTTCAGTCCAATCCAACAGCTTCCACAAACAACAAATTTCCTTTGTGTCAAACCCAGGCCCTTGTACCTGTGAGGTAAACCTAATTCCCCTGAGCTACATTCCCAGCCTGGTCACCTATAGAGTTGACTTAACAAGTGTATTTATTCTGAGGAAATGTGATGATGGCAAGCACTGTGTCGGTGTGAGAGGCTACGTCTGATTTGGCCTTTATGTGTGTGTGTGTGACATGATCTCACTATGTACAGTAGACTGGTGTCAAATCAAATTCACTATTAGCTCAAGTTGGCCTCACACTGGAGTTCCTTCCACTCCTGCTCTGTCCACCCACTGCTGGGATGGCTGGCGTTACAGGTATGGTGAGGTACAGGCATGCCTGGCATAGTTAGTTCCTGGTGCCTAACAGAGATTCTAAAATGCTTGGAATTTCTCGAGTGGGTGTTTGTTTGTTTTGAGACAAGGTCTTGCTATGCAGACCACGCTGCCTCAATCTTAGAGCTGCCCTCCTGTTTCTGCCCTCCTGCTTCTAGTGCTGGGTTCACAGGGATGCAGAACCATAGTGGTAGCTTAGTTGGTATTTCCCAAGTCAGTACTAGGGATCGAACCCAGAGCCTCGTGAATGCTAGGCAAGCACTCTACCACCAAGCTGTGTCCCCAGTCTTCTTTCTACTCTGTTTTGAAACTAGGTCTCTGTAAGTTGCTCAGGCTGGTCTTGAACTAACTCTGTAGTCTGGGTAGCTTTTGAATTTGCCAATCTCCTCTTATCTCAGCCTTTGTAATAGCTGGAATTCTAGGCCTATACCACCAGTCCCTGCAAATGGTTTGTTTGTTTGATTCATTAATTGATTGAATTTTGGCTTTAGTTTTGGTTTGAGTTTTCCAGAATTTATACATTTTAGCTATTTAGGTGTTCCTTTTGAATTGTGCTCCTTTTGTGGTTGCTGCTTCTGGGGATGAAATCTAGGACCTTGAGCATGTTAACTACACATCTCACAACGAAACTACCTGTTGTGTGACTATTTCCTCAGAGATTAAACCTTCCACCCAAGCAGCGGGGGTGGGGGGTGGGGGGTGGGGGGGGGTGGGGGGGGACCTCATTAAGACACAGGGTGTTTACAGGGAGGTGAAACAACAGGATGTTCTAAGCAGAGGTGAAACACTCCATCCTGCAAGGAAACTTACTAAGCTCAGGAAGTAAATAGCTCAAGATAGCTTCCGGAAGTTCCTGAAACTGATCAGATTCACTAGGCCCCACCCTCCCCAAGTGCATGTATATGTTTGCACTCTCAGAGACACTCTCTCAGACCAACTGAGCTACCTGCAAAGGACACTCTCTAATCAGTGATTCTCAACCTTCCTAATGCTGTGGCCTTTTAGTATAGTCCCTTATGTTGTGGTGACTCCCCAACCATAAAATTATTTCGTCGCTACTTCATAACTATAACTTTGCTACTATTATGAATTGTAATGTAAATATCTGACATATAGAATATCTGATATGTGACCCTTGTGAAAGGCTGTGCAGTGTGCTCCTGGTTTCCAGCTTTGTGAGCTGTCACCCATGGTGGGGTGGGCTTTTGTGATGCAGCTGTCTTTGAGTCATTTCTGCTCCTGTAAGTGACCCTACTCCTGTAAATAACCTCTATAGAATTCATTGGCTTCCCAAGTTGGACTTCGGTGGTATCCATACTTCGGTCTGTTGTCAGTTCCCTATTTGAGGTATGTAGACTTTTGTTCATGTCTCCCCAGGAATAGTGTCACACAACTGGTGTCCAGCCTAGGGCTCTTTCATTCATTTCTGTCTTTCAGACTGTCTTTGTTGTTACTGTTTTTAAGACAGAGTTTCTCTGTGTAGCCCTGACTGTCCTGGAACTCACTCTGTAAACTAGGCTGGCCTCAAACTCAGGGATCCACCTGCCTCCACCTCCCAAATGCTGGAATTAAAGGCGTGTGCCACCACCACCTGGCTACTTCAGACTATCTTAATGTCCAACAAATAATCATAGAAACTTCTTTTATATGATGAACAAAGCATTACTGAGGCTATCATCATGCATTTAAACAATATTGATTAAACATCTATGGTGTGCCAGATACTTCAGTAGGCACTGAAGACACAGCAATGATTCAAAGAATGTCGAGTTTCATGCAGCTGATATTACAGAGGAGAGAGAGAGAGAGACAACATGCCAACAACCGACTAGACATGCATGACCTAGCTGAAGAAGAGACAAATGGAATAAAATCAAGCAGGGTAAGGGATGGCCAAGATGGGGAAGGCCTGTCTGGAGAAGTGCCCTCCAGCTGAGTTCTGAAGAAATGCAGGAGCAGGCTGGACGGATCTAGGGGGACAGAGCATTGCCCCCAGAAGGAACAGCTAGTTCGGGAGACATGGTGTGTTCAAGGAAGAGTGGGGGTCAGTGTGGATGGAGGGCGCAAGACAGAGAGAAGCAGGAAGAGCAAGGAGAGAAGCGAGAGCTGGTCACAGTGACTTTGGGGACACATACAGATAAGGAAAAGACTTTAGACTCTGTTCTGCATGAGAAGAGAGGACTAGAAAAGTGGAGAAAAAGGAATGTATGTATGGTGAGGGAGAGAGAGAGAGAGAGAGAGAGAGAGAGAGAGAGAGAGAGAGAGAGAGAGAACAGTATTAGGGATTGAACTAGATCCCAGGGCACCCTACATTCTAGGCAGGTCCTCTACCACCAAGCTATCCCCAGCCCTGTTTATCTTGAGACAAGTTTTCTCTATGGTCGATCTTACTGTGCAGCTCAGGCTAGCCTCCTACTCAGGACCCTTCTGCTCCATTTCTACTGTTAAAGTTATGTTCATGTGGGGGAGGGATGTGTGTTCCAGAGCGTGTGTGCATGGAGGTCAGAGAAGAACCTTTGGGAGTAGGTTCTCTGTTTACTCCAGGTTTGTTCTGGGTGGTGAGCACATCTACCCACTGAGCCATTCCCTGGCTCCACTCCAACCTCTCCCGTGATGGAATTACATTCATGTACCACTGCCACTCTGGACTTGGAAGTAGACTTAAATTGACCCTCTCTTGGGGAACCAACAGGAGGGGAAGAAGTGGGACTCACAGGAGACAGTCAGGAAAGCCAAACAATAGTCCATCTGAGAGATGAGAGTCTTAGACACAGAAGGTGCTGAAAGAGGTTGAGAGAGATTGGAGCCAAGCCAGGCATGCATCTCTGTGAGTTCAAGGCCAACCTGGTCTACACAAAGAGTACCAGGACAACCAAGGCTGCAGAAAGACCCTCTCTCTCTCTCTCTTTCTCTGTCTCTCTCTCTGTCTCTCTCTCTCTGTCTCTCTCTCTCTCTCTCTCTCTCTCACACACACACACACACACACACACACACACACACACACACACACACACACACACACACGGGGAGGGGGGGCGGGGAGAGAAGGAGGAGGAGGAGCAGGAGGAGAAGGAGGAGGACAGGATGAGGGGGAGAGGGACAGGGAGGGAGGGAGGGACAGAGAGAGGGAAGGAGGGAGGGAGGGAGGGAGAGAAGGAACCAAGATGTTTGTAGTGAAAGTGGAGCTCAATGACACCATGATATAAATATTTGGTCTTGTTCCCATTTCCTGGCATAGACTCTAAAATCCTTGGAGTCTCTGAAATAAGTGTCTTTTTGTATGCTAATGAGTTGAATGAGGGTAGACAGCTCCTAGAGGGGACTGGTTAGAGGAAAGACCAGGACAAGGATTAGTGGGCTGGAACTTTATGTCCTAGCCACTGGCTAGAGGAAAGACCAGGACAAGAATTAGTGGGCTGGAACTTTATGTCCTAGCCACTGACTAGAGGAAAGACCAGGACAAGGATTAGTGGGCTGGAACCTTATGTCCTAGCCACTGATCTCCTGGGAAGTGACAGGAAGGTTAACTTAATAGCCAATGATTGATCAATCATGCCGACATAACCATGCCATTATAAAACCCAAAAGGGATGGTTTGTCAAGCTTCCCAGTAGTTGAGCACATAGGGCATAGCTCTTTGCCCTTCTCTGATACCGTCCACTGCATCTTTTCATCAAATCAGCCAATGTCAGTCAATGTTTTCCCGAGGTCTCTGAGCAGCTCCAGCAAATCGATCAAATCCCAGTTGGGAACTCAGATTTACAGCCCGTTGTCAGAAGCACACCTGGGACGTGGGTTGGCACCCAAACTAGGTGGGAGCCAGGCATGGCTGCACCTGCCTTTAATCCCAGCCTTTGGAAGGTGGCGGTAGGAAGGAGCAGGAGTTCAGAGCTAGCCTGGGTTACATGCAAACAAACAAGGAAACAAACAAACAAATAAAGAAGAACAACTCCCTAAGGCCAGTTGGTGTGGTGTATTTTATAATTCCAGCATCAGAGAGGCTGTGGCAGGAGGATCATGAGTTCCAGGCCAGCCTGGCTAATACAGGAAGGTTGTCTCTCTTCCCCACTTCTTCCACATTCATTCAAAACAAGAAAAAAAAATGGTGGGGGGATGAGTTCTGGGGAACAAATCAAGTTTGGCTCTTGTCTTAGTTAGGGTTTCTATTGCTGTGAAGAGACATTTTTTTTTTTTTCTTATGCATACAGTGTTCTGCCTGCATGTGTCCCTGCAGGTCAGAAGAGGGCACCAGATCTTGTTTTAGATGGTTTGTGATCCACTATGTGGTTGCTGGGAGTTGAACTCAGGTCCTCTGGAAGAGCAGCCAGTGCTCTTAACCACTGAGCCATCTCTCCAGCCCCGACCATGGCAACTCTTGTGAAGGATAACATTTAATTGGGGCTGGCTCACAGTTTCAGAGGTTTAGTCCATTATCATCATGGTGTGACATGGTGGCATGCAGGCAGACATGTGCTGGAGAAGGAGCTGAGAGTCCTACATCTTGATCCACATGCAACAGGAAGTGAACTGAGTACCACAGAGTGTACTTGAGCAAAGGAGACCTCAAAGTCCACCCCCAAAGTGATATACTTCCTCCAACAAGGCCACACCTACTCCAACAAAGCCACACCTCCTAACAGTGCCACTCCCTTTGGGGGGTTGCATTTTCATTCAAACCACCATGGCTCTCCACTCTACTAGATGAGTGAAAACAGAAATATGGTCACTGCCTTCATGGATTTGATGGTCTAGTGGGAGAACAGTTACTCAGTGGAGAAGGACAAGGATGACTATAGTCAGAAATTGTGACAAATGCTTTAAAGGAAAGGGGGAAGAAGAGGTGTAGAGAAAAACATGGAGCAGACGGCCATCAGTTTCCCTGGTGGCCCCCAAAAAGAGCCTCAGGAAGTAATGGGTAATCTGACTGAAAAGACAAATCGGCCTTAGGCAGGCGTGGGCTTCCAAAGCTTCCCCTACCCCGGGGCAGGAAGAACATGGAGCCTTACCCAGAAGAGCCATGTTTGAGGGAGCCGAGGGGACAAAGCAAAGGCAGAGTAAGCGTGGCTGTGAGGAAGCCCAGAAGATGATGCTTCCTCTCCACAGCCTCATGAGGTCATGGAGGAAGGGCCTTTTCTGGAGGACGGAGAAGGTGCGCCCATAGGAAACTGATTTTCCTTCAGGTCTGGGAAGTCTGTGATCTGTTCTAGGCCCCTGGGCTTTTCTCCACAGACAGTAAAGAGGCCCAGCTGAGGGCAGACACCCTTCTTCCCAACCTCAGTGCAAGCAGATCCCTCCCTCGGGTCCCTGAGGAGAAGCAGCTGGAGGCCAGAGTTCCTGTCAGCCAGGGAGACTTGAGGCTTCAAGGTGGTGGGACAGAGGAAGAGGATGCGATCCACCTTGTTGGGTGGGGTTAGGGTTCTGTGGTGTTCATTGTGATGGTCAATTTGATCACAATAGGGGATGGTTTTGGTGGGGGTGGGGGGGCTGGAGGAAGGTGGGGGGGGGTTCAGTCAGATCCCAGCTAAAGCTGCTGAGCCTCAGTTCCTCTGTGCTCTCATCTCTCCCTTTCACTGGAAACAGGGCCTCTGGCAGGACTGTCTCTGACAGTGGGATCAAAGCATTCCATGACATGAAGGTATTTAAGTTGTCAGTGCCAGAGAAAGTGACATTCAAGGAGCCAGTGCCCTTCTGCTTGAGAGAGGACAAGGAAAACACCACCCTGCAGGAGGGCAAGGGGATCCTGGCAGATATGGGGCAAATGTAGATGACCCCCCCCACCTTTGTCAAGATGCTGCCAGACCAGGGCTGCTGTAATGCTTTCTGTGAAACAGTGAAGCAAGGAGAAGGGGAGCCTGGTGTTCATCTGGGCCCTGAGAAGCACCCTTAAGAGCCATGGTGTCTATGCCAGTTCCACAGAGGGCATGAGGAAGAAGCTGACAGAAATCAAGCATGAATGGCAAGCTGACTGCCGTGTGGAGGTCAAGGACCGCTGGACCATGGCAGAAAAACTAGGTGGCAGCACCATCATCTCCCTGGAGGACAAACCTCTGTGAGCCACCTCTACACCCCCCCACCCCCACCCCCACCCCTACCTCCCATCTGGAGCATCTAGCAGCTCCAGACCTGCTCTTGGGTGTTGCAGGCTGTCCTTTTTCTGATAGGGGACATCTCAGAACAGGGAGGGCAATCCCTTCACCCCCGTCGCCAGCCCCCCACCCCACCCCACTGTTCCTTCCTGACAGTTCTGGCTTTCCCAAACAACTGCTTTTGATCTACTTGTTCCTCATATGTTGAAGCAAGCCAAACACCCTCCCTGACCACACAAACACCAAGTACCTAGTCTGGGGGAAGCCTGTATTTTTTTTAACGACACCCCCTCTCCCTATCTGTCCCTCTCCATCTCACGCTGCTAACTTCTAGCTAAAATAGCGACTGTGCTTATCTGTTTAGTTGTGTGTGTAAGCAGAATGTTGTGGAAACAACCCCTTTCTGCACTAGCTGGCTGCCTGCCCTTTTCTCTCTCTCTCTCTCTCTCTCTCTCTCTCTCTCTCTCTCTCTCTCTTTTTTAAAGATTTATTATGTATACAATGTTCTGCCTGCATGTATGTCTGCAGGCCAGAAGAGGGCGCCAGATCTCACTACAGATGGTTGTGAGCCACCATGTGGTTGCTGGGAATTGAACTCAGGACCTCTGGAAGAGCAGTCCGTGTTCTTAACCTCTGAGCCATCTCTCCAGCCCCTGCCCTTTCTCTTGGTCATGGCCGCTCATGGAAGCAGGACCAATAAGGAACACTTGGGTCCCAGTACCTGGAGCGATCAAACTGTACTTACTTATAAGTGTTGTTCCTACTGGCTAGCTTTCATGGTGCTGGAATGTTCCATGCTCATTGCCAGAGGACAAAAGAAATCATTGATCTTACCCAGCTGTGAACCCTAAAAACTACAATGACTAGCCTGACAAAGTACGCCTACTGGTGTAATATTGGTATAAGTGTTACAGGAGCAACCATTCACTTTCTGATTGGATCTAAGGCCCACTCCATGAGGCGGTACTGTTATCTGGCTTAAAAAACAATAACAACAACAACAACACAAAGCAGGGTTTCTCTGTATATCCCTGGCTGTCCTGAAACTCACTATGTAGACCAGGCTAGTTTCAAACTCAAGAGATCTACTTGCCTGTGCCTGCAAGTACTGGGAATAAAGGCACATGCCATCATACCCAGCTTTACCTGACATTGTTAAAGGGGCCAAGAGACTGTGGCTAGATTGGTCATAGGCCCCAGGGGAGAACTCAATACTATTATTCTGCTAAATGTGCATAGTATTAAAATGACTCCTGCTGACATATTGCTATACCCATAGAACTGAGCCTCTCTCAACCCTCACCAGAGAAGCTTTTCCTTACAGTAGAAGGCAATGAACATAGAGACCCTCACTGGTCAATGTGTACAGAATAAGGGACTGTGCAGAGCCCTAAAAGGGACATACATATTACATCCCTTCCCCCAAGGGTCAGGGATCTTCAAGGAAGAGGTAGCATAAAGATGATTAGAACCATAGGTGGAAGATGACCTCAAGGAAACAGTGTTTTCTGGTCACAATAGCACAGTCGCACATATGACTTACAGCAGTAGTGACAGCGTGCCCAAGACCTACCTACACAGGCTGAAGCCAGAGAAAACACCAGCACAGAGGAGGTGGGGTGGGCATGAATCCCACACTAGCTGAGGAGCTATTGGCGTTTGATAACCCCCGGGGAGGGGGAGAATCAGTTTTCTTTAGTGATATGACCCTGGTAGGTCAATCACATCCAGGGTGGGCCCACTTTGAAGATTAGTTGGCCAACATAAATTGGACTTCATGGGGATAAAAAGAAGAAAACTCAAATTAGGTGGGAAGGTGTCAGGTCCCGAAGAAACCTGGGACAAGTCTCACTCAGTACTTGTGGCTCCTCTGAGCACATCTCACCCTGCTCTTGATTCCTATATAACTCATATATAATTCCTATATAATTCTGGCTATGTGCTCTCTTGGTTTCCTGGCTTGCTCTTGGTTCTTTGGTTCCCATGTGCTCTTTTGGTCCTCTTGGCTCCTTCTCTCCTCTCTCTCTCTCTCTTCCTCTCCTCCTCTCCCCACCCCCTCTCCTCTCCTCTCATGGCCCATTCTATTCTGCTGGCCATGTTCAGTCTGGACTCTTCCTGATGCCTCTGGTTGCTCTCGCCCTCATATCTACAATAAACCCTTCTCCTCAACCATGCCTAGGAGCGGCCATGTTCTCATTGTCATTCGGTAGGGATGGGAAAGTGGAGAGGGTAGTTCTGGGAGTTGAGAGTGGTGATGTATATGCTCAATATTCTCAAAGAATTAATAAATATATTTTTTATATAAAAAATATAATAAAGCCGGGCAGTGGTGGCGCACGCCTTTAATCCCAGCACTCGAGAAGCAGAGGCAGGTGCATCTCTGTGAGTTCGAGGCCAGCCTGGGCTACAGAGTGAGTTCCAGGAAAGGTGCAAAGCTACACAGAGAAACCCTGTCTCGAAAAACAAAATAAAACAAAACAAAATACAATAAAAAGGTTAATAAAACCACTCAAGGCATTAATGAAGCACAACTTTGGGTTTGTCTGTAAGGGTATACCCAGACAGCATTAACTGAGGGGAGAAGACTCATCCTGAATGAGTCCTGTACTGAAAAAGGAGGAAAGGAGAAGCCAGCCGCATCCTGGCATGCCACCTTCTTGGCTTCCTGGTCCACAGACATGTGAGCAAGCAGCCATACTTTCCCTGTTTCCTGAACTGTGTGCCAGAATACACCCTCCTCCCTCAAGTACTGCTTCTCTCCTATTTGGTCACAGCAATAAGAAAGTAACTAATAGCTGGGCGGTGGTGGCGCACGCCTTTAATCCCAGCACTTGGGAGGCAGAGCCAGGCGGATCTCTGTGAGTTCAAGGCCAGCCTGGGCTACCAAGTGAGTTCCAGGAAAGGCGCAAAGCTGCACAGGGAAACCCTTGCTGTGGGATGTTCTATGTGGCAAATGTGTTGCTAATTAGTCAATAAATAAAACACTGATTGGCCATTGGCTAGGCAGGAAGTGTAGGCGGGATAAGGAGGAGAATAAAGCTGGGAAGTGGAAGGCTGAGTCAGAGAGACACTGCCAGCCGCCATGATGACAAACAGCATGTGAAGATGCCGGTAAGCTACGAGCCATGTGGCAAGGTATAGATTTATAGAAATGGATTAATTTAAGCTGTAAGAACAGTTAGCAAGAAGCCTGCCATGGCCATACAGTTTGTAACCAGTATAAGTCTCTGTGTTTACTTGGTCGGGTCTGAGCGGCTGTGGGACTGGCAGGTGAGAGAGATTTGTCCTGACTGTGGGCCAGGCAGGAAAACTCCAGCTACAAACCCTGTCTCGAAAAACCAAAAAAAAAAAAAAGAAAGTAACTAATAAGTGCAAAGTTACATACACAGGGTTTCATTGAACACTCGCCACTACTAGGAGCTGTTGCTCAGTCGCTGAAACTTAAAGCCTGAGTGTGTGTGTGTGTGTCTGTGCGCGCGCGTGCATGCTTGTGCATGCACAAGTGTGTGCATGTGCTGGTGTAGGAGGTCCGTCCTCCTTTGGGGATTGGCCTTTGCTTTACACAGGGTTGAGCAGTTGCGAGCCTCAGCTATATGCTGCCTTGCACTTTGGTGTTGAGAGTGGGCAGGCATAAAGCCTGGTGTCCTTGCCCCAGAGCTGAGGCTTCCCCAAGTCTCACATCAGGGAGAGTCCTGAGTCAACACTAATGTTGACTAACACTAACACTAGAGAGCTGGATGTTTGGCTCAGGGTTAGAGTGCTCACTTACCATGTGAGGCCTTGTATTTTTCCACACATATACCACAACAAATAAACCAATAAAAAACACTTGGGAGGTGTGAACAGGAGGATCATGATTTCTAGGCTAACCTGCTCTATGTATAATGATTTTTGTTTGTTTATTTTTTGTTTTTTGTTTTGTTTTTTTCAAGACAAGGTTTCTCTGTGTAGTTTTGGTGCCTGTCCTGGATCTTGCTCTGTAGACCAGGCTGGCCTCGAACTCGCAGAGATCCTCCTAGCTCTGCCTCCCGAGTGCTGGAATTAAAGGCGTGCACCACCATCACCCAGCTAATGATTTTTTTTTTAAAGGCTGTTCAGTAGGTTATGCAACTACTTCCTGGGAATTGAAACATCCCCTTCTAGAGAGAAAAAGAAGAATTAGACCCTGTGGTGGTTTGAAAGAAAATGAGGCCCAAAGGGAGTGGCACAATTGGGAGGTGTGGTCTTGTTGGAGTAGGTGTGGCCTTTTCATAGGAAGTGTTTCACTGTGGGGGCGGCTTTGAGGTCTCATATAAGCTCAAGCCACTCCCAGTGTCTCAGACCACTTCCTGTTGCCTGAAAGTCAAGATGTAGGATGCTTGGCTCCTTCTCCAGCACCATGTCTGTCTGCACGTCTCCATGTCCCACTATGATAATAATGGACTAAACCAGCCAGGCAGTGGTGGCGCACGCCTTTAATCCCAGCACTTGGGAGGTAGAGCCAGGTGGATCTCTGTGAGTTCGAGGCCAGCCTGGGCTACCAAGTGAGTTCCAGGAAAGGCGCAAAGCTACACAGAAAAACCCTGTCTCGAAAAACCAAAAAAATAAAAAATAAAAGCCGGGCGGTGGTGGCGCACGCCTTTAATCCCAGCACTCGGGAGGCAGAGCCAGGCGGATCTCTGTGAGTTCGAGGCCAGCCTGGTCTCCAAAGCGAGTTCCAGGAAAGGCGCAAAGCTACACAGAGAAACCCTGTCTCGAAAAACCAAAAAAAAAAAAAAAAATAAAAAAAATAAAAAATAAAAAAAAAAATAATGGACTAAACCTCTGAAAAGGTAAGCCACCCCAGTGAAATGTTTTCCTTTATAAGAGTTGCCATGGTCATAGTGTTTCTTCACAGCAATAGAAACCCCAACTAAGGCAGATCCAGAAAGGTCACAAAACACACAGGCTCCAGAAAATTCTAAGACTTGTGAAGCCATTCCTTGAGAACATGTAAGTAGTACATAAATGCTGGGTCTCTCAGTTACAATTTCCATTACTGTGATGAAACACCATGGCCAAAGCAATTTGGGGAAGGAAGGGCTTGCTTCAGCTTCCACTTCCAGGTAACTGTCCATCAGTGAGGAAATCAGAACAGGAACCTGGAGACAGGAACTGAAGCAGAGACCATGGAGGAGTTCTGCTCCCCACAGCTTGTTCAGCCCACTTTCTAATACCACGTGGGACCACCTGCCCAAGGGGGGCACCCCCACCGCAATGGACTGAGCCGTCTGCATCAATCACCAGTTAAGAAAATTCCCCACAGGCTTGCCTATCGGCCAGTCTCCCAAGGCATTTTCTCACCTGTTTTCTCTTCTCAGACAACCGTAGCCTGTGTTGAGTTGGCAAGAACCAACCAGCACCGGGAAGTTGGTCAAGGAACTCTAGTAGACAGCTTTCATGAGTTATCACCCATTCTGGGGTAGGCTTTTTGATGATAAAGCTGCCCATGCTTCTCCAAGAAGCTCATTGCTTCACTAAGTTCGCGACTTGGAATGAACCATCAGTGCCCTATCTGGGGTGAATGGAGATTTGTTCGGTTTTCGAGGAAAAGTCACCCAACAGAGGAGATAGCTGTAGGCTTTATCTCAGACGTGAAGTTGGAGAGAGAACACAGGAAGCCTAGAGTGTCCGAAGGTGTCCTGGGATGCTGGCCCAGGGTGGGGCCGGGAAGAGTGAGGAGTGGATTTCTCTTTTCGAGGTGTATGTGGAGAGTCGAGGTGGACACAAATCTGAAAAGCTTGTCTGTCGCTAAACCCGCTTCCGGCTCCCACCACGGATTTGAATTGAACTAGTGCAGAAGAGCCTAGAGTTTAAAGCAGCGGTCCCCTCTCCATCCTGATCCCCAGAGACTGACACTTGGAATTGATCCTGCTTTTCATTCTTCTCCGCTCTGTGGAAACAGCCACTAAAGGGATCCAGATACCTGTCTTAGTTACATTTCTACTGCTGGGACGAGACACCGTGACCAAAAGCACCTTGGGGAGGAAAAGGCTAATTTGATTTACACTTCCACACCAGTGTTCATCATTGAAAGAAGTCAGGACAGGAACCCAAAAGGGGCAGGGACCTGGAGCCAGGAGCTGATGCAGAGGCCATGGAGGGGAGTTGCCTACTGCCTTGCTCCTCATGGCTTGCTCCACCTGCTTTCTTATAGATCCCAGGACCGCCAGCCCAAGAATGGCAGCACTCGCAATGGGCTGTGTTCTCCCATGTCAATCACTAATTAAGAAAATGTCCTACAGGCTTGCCTACAGCCCCATCTTATAGAGGCCTTTTCTCAGTTGCAGTTCCCTCCTCTCAGATGACTTTAGCTGGTATCAAGTTGACAGAAAACTAGCCAAGACACTGTTTGGTGGTTTGGTGGTTTTTTTTTCAAATCCAGCTTTCACGTCTCAGCGCTCCGCCCCACCAGGCTACACCTCTCTTGAGAGCTGGGGTTCCCTCCATAACGTGCGGACCATTTTCTCTGAGTCACTACACTTGTTTGTCGACACCATGGCTCAACCAGGAGTGCAGAAACCCCTCATGCTTGGGGCTCAGACAAACACCTCCATTATCGCATGGTCCCAGTGGGTTGGCAGCCTGGGAGCTTGGGTTTTTCAATTTGGTGTGAAAATCCACGTCCATGTGGAATCTGTTATCCCTTCTCTCCCCAGCCTGGGCATTGCAACGGAAAGGTTGGGGTGTTTGCTGGAGTCTAGAGGTCGGCATCGCGTTTTGCTCCAGGCTGATTTTGCTGTGTCTAAGATGTCCAGGAGGTGAGGCTTTTTGTTGATTTTGTTTTGCCGTGCTGAGCATGGACACTGAGCTACACCGCCAGCCCTATGTCCCAGTCGTTCGGTCTTTCTGCGTTAAGCTGGAGGGACCAAGGGGAAGGCTTGGATGCCCATATTTGGGCAGCAGCTAAGCAGACTCGGGGCCTTTCCACCCCCTCGTCCCAGCTGGTTATGTCAGTGGTCATCCAGGAGTGACCCACGCTGGGAGGCTGTTCAGCATGTGGAGCTTTAGCTGCCTCCTCACTGGGCCTTACAGTGTCAGGTTTCACTTAGGAAGACAGGCAAGCAGGAAGGCGGGCTATTCCTGAGGTCCTTATCTGCTCTGTCCATCAATGCTCTCCTTCTATGATTCCTTGCAGATCCCAAGGAGCGAGGGACAGAGACAGTGGGGTGGGCGCCACCTTGCCTTCCAGTACATGCCAGGATCTGGTCATATGTCATCGTCACAGCAATGTCATGTGGCTTGGGACGTCAGTCCCTACTTGGAGATAAGGACACTAAGCTCCCCTAGTCAGGAAGAATTTGGCCTAAAGGTTTTTTGTTTGGTAAAGAACAGATTTGCTGTTTAAACTCAAACATAGTGACATCAGTCTCCCAGCAACCATTGCAACTTGTGTGTGTCTGTGACTGTGCTTGTGCATGTGTATAGCTGTGTGCACATGGGCATGTGTGTGCATGCACATACATCCACGGCTGTAAGCATGTGTGTGTGTATGTGCTATAGTGGTTGTATGCACATATGGTATGACGTGTGCTTATGGCTGTGTGTGCATGTCTGAGCATAGACTTTGCGCATGTGTGTGTGTGTGTGTGTGTGTGTGTGTGTGTGTGTGTGTGTGTGTATAGCAACTCCCCACTTGGCAAGGTTGTCTTTTCTATTCCTGTAGCTCCTCTTGGGGTATGTTCTCAACTCACTGTACAAAGTCCTTTTGATGACTGGGCTCCTTGAAGTGGACACAGTGAGAGCCCTGTTCCCCTTTCCCCCACCCCCTGCCCCAAGCTCTGGGCCTCAGCTTAGAGAGCTAAATGGCCCACTGGCTGCCAAAGTGGCCCGGGGCCTCACAGGTGAGTACTGGCATGCTCCAGACAGCAAACACCAGAACAGGGCATCAACTTCATCTCCAAGATAAAAGAGTGCCTATGGACGTACATAAGGAGGCACACACAGATCCTGGAAGGACACCATATTATCAGAAGAGGGAAAGAATGGCTGCCTCCATAGACCTACCACTTCCAGTCACAGACTTAGACCAGGAAGGGAGCCAGATGCAGGCAGAGCCATCCCCTGCTGTATGCTTCTCAAGGGGCTGCCCACCATAATCTCAGTCTGAGACTCAAGTCCCAGTACATCCACAGCAACAGCATGGAGCTGGCCATCCCATGCCTCATTCAAGGGTGCTGGTCAAAGCAATAGCAGAGCCGTGTGTGTGTGTGTGTGTGTGTGTGTGTGTGTGTGTGTGTGTGTGCGCGCGCTATGGCCGCTGAGCACGCAGCTGTTTCCAGTGGGCTGTGGGAGACGAGAAACCATGGGATATGGAGAGTGATGCGGATTGAGAAAGCATATAAAAAGATGGCTAGATTCATCCAAGGACTCCAAAGTGGTGAAGGCACTTTCCATTTTCCTGCAGTGTGGGCGGTGTTTCCTGTGAAGACTTAGGAAACAAGATGGCGAGGAGGCAGGACCAGGATGAGATAGGGATGTCTGGTGCTGCAGAACCTGCACAGCAGTTTGCCCATCCTCTGGGGAGTCTGTGGCCCAGCGGGAGCCTCCCTCCCCTCAACCCTTCTAGTTGGGGAGTGCAGTTGGCAGAAGCCGTCTCCAATCTCTGGCTTTATCTTTCCAACACATTGCAACCATCAAGCGCAGGCAGGCCGGACTGCAGAGGCCTCTCAGTTGGGTAGTCTCCCAACGAACGCTGTGATTTTAGCCAACGAAGACAGGCCGCCTGCATTCCCCCACTCAACGGGGAAGAGGGGCAGGCCGTCACTGAGTTCCAGATGCAGGCCTGTTGTCTCTGACATCTTTAGAGGCCAGCTTCCCATTCGGACCCGTGCTCTGCACTCATCCTCCATAGGCAACTTTCGTTGATGCTGTTTACAGCAGCGAGTTGCTACTCCCCGCCGCCACCCCCACCCAAGCTGTCCCATCAAAGCAGGACCCTTCAGTGCTTAGGGTTCAGGGGGAAGCCAAATCAAAAGCAAACCCTGGATTCCTCTTGCTCGTGGCCAATAAAAACCTTGCTTCGGAGCTGGCTTCCTTTGCTGAAATCAGATATCCTAGTAATAAACAAGTCCTAAAGGCAGGGGAGAGCCTTGCTTCTTTCTACTGATTAATTTTTCTTCCTTTAAAGAGGGCCTCTCCTATAACAGGATGCCTGGCCTAGAAACTTGAGCACAGAAGGTGGCCTGGGCTGGCCCTGCCCTGCCCTGCCCTGCCCTGCATCCCCTCCCCCCTCCAGAACCTTCCCCTGGGCTCCTATGGGTGGAGTGAGCCCTGCTTCCCTAACGCTAGGCTGTTTCGCTCAAAGGCAGGTCAAAGGGGCCTGCGGGAGAAGAGGGCCTTAGGTGGCTGGGGAACTGGCAGCCGTTTCCAGGGAGAGCTCAGTTCTTGGCTTTTGGCCGCTGGTACAGTTGGAAAGGGGAGCTACACAGGTGGAGCCCTTTCTTCCAAACGCTCTGGAGCTCTGCTCCGCGTTTCAGGCCGGTGGAAAAGCCTAGCTCCGTGGTGTTTGATTCTTCTTTCGGTTTGTTTTGCATGGCCGGGGATGGAACCTTGAGCCTTGTGCATGCCATGTCAAGAACTCATCACCTAGCTACAAGCCTCTGCTCTCATGGGAACTTAGTGCTGAGTCCGGGGCCCAGAAAAGCCACGCACGGCAGATCCTGAGGTATCAGAGTGGCTAGCAGGGTAAAAAGACTTGGGGCCTAGCTTCCTTGGATAGCCCTAGCCTTGCTCATCAGCCCTCCCTGGGCCCCTCTTCCTGTCCTGCCTAGTTAACCATGTAGCCAGCTTTGGAGAGTACCCTCCCCTGATATATTCACATCTCTTCTCTCCTCCCTTCCCCCAGATAGGTTTTTAACGCGACTTTACTGTCAGAAGATGTACCACTGATGTTTGTTTTTCCTTCTGACACTATCTCTCGGGAGAGTTTCTGGTCAAGAGAATTATGTTGAGGCTGCAGATTGCGAGAGAATTGCGTCTAATGGGGAACAGACAGACAAGACACCTTTCATGTCCAGCCAAGTTCCTCTCCCCTCCTCTTTCTCTCTCTCTCCCCCTTCTCATCTTCCCTTTTTGGCCTCAGAATTGGCCCTGGTCTGCGCTTGTTTCTTTGGTACATCTGCTGAATAAGGTCACACGTTGATTTTATTTTGGAAATTGGCAGCCCAGTCAAGCTGAGCTCCGAGGCTGCAGAAGCAGGCCACTGTTGGATGGCGATGGCGGGGGGGGGGGGGGGGGGGGGCACAAACCTGGCATGCAACTGGCACAGGGGTAGCCTAACTCATTAACAGCTGAGAAGCACTTCGGTGCCCAAATCGCGCCATCTGCTGCTGAGGCATCTCCGAGTTCAAGCTTGTAGAAATTGAATAATAAGGAAGGTGCTGCATCATCGCTCTGGTGCCTTCCAAATGCTCCCTCAGTTGACCTGCCCAATCCTTTATAGGGAAGAAAGTGTTAGTTCTGAGGCCCCTCAGGATGCGTAAGTCGTTAAAGGGGAACTTACATTTAAGCACCTTATACATGCCTCCTCAAGTGCTGGTGAGACGGCTCAGTGGGAAGAAGTGTTGGCGGTGTAAACACGAGGACCTGAGTTCGAGCCCTGGGTCAGGGTGGAAGGAGAGCACCGATTCCAGCAAGTTGTCCTCTGGTCTCCATATGCACATCTGTGCCCAAGCAAGCCACACACACACACACACACACACACACACTGTGATTATAAATATTTAAGAAACAAAGGCCCACTCGAACCATGGTATGCACAAGCTGATACAAAACAGTGGGGAAAGAGCATCGTTTTCTTGGGCTGGGAATGTGGTTCAGTGGTGGTATCCTTGCTTAGCATGTGCTAGGGGCTGGGTTAGATCCTAGAACAAAGCCAAAAAAAACCCCAAAAATCCTCTTTCTTTGTGCTTCTCTGGAGAAGGCAGACTAGTAAAACATTTGGGAGGATGGCAGTGGTTTGGATTCCTTGGCCCTTAGTCATGAGGATGATGTAAGAGCATCCAACTGATTTCATGGTAAGGACAGTCACAGTTCTCAGAGTAAACCGTTTCCAACTGCACCCTGGCAACACCCCATACAGCCCCCTTTCAGGAATGGTCCTCCTCCTGAAGCTTTGGTGGGAAGCCTAAGAGTTACTTGGCTTTCCAAAGTACAAAGCGGATGCCAGACCTCATTCCTTCCCTGTCTAGCCTTGGGTAACAGGAGTTGGGTGGGGGCAGTCTTGTACACTTGGAGCCCTGTAGCCTTCGTGAAAACCGATCTGGAGGAGGAATGTGCAAGCCTGGGAAACGGGATAATGGGAGGCTGAGTCTCCTCGTGTCTGGGCTTAATTCTCCTTCCTTCTCACCCCCTGTGTTTGTGGTTTCAGACTTTGTGCTGTGTTAATATATATCAGTTCTGAACTAGCACGAGGGACTGAAAAAATGAGCGCTTCTTTCACAGAAATGTGGCTTTCTGAAGTTACAGCTGCAAATCTAATACACTGCTTATCGCTGGCTGAAGTTAGCAATGGAGACCAAATGTGACTTGGTGGTAGACCGCCTGCAGAAAACCCCCAGGGGCCAATCTTAGCACTGCCAAATAATAATAATAATAATAATAATAATAATAATAATAATAATAATAATAATATAGCAGCCAATGATAGTCATACCAGTTGTAAATTTCCTTCTTGCCCTGCTTCCAGTTTTTTCTGACCTTGGACAAGGTTATGTCTATGTCCCCACTCCCCGTTTCAGTGCTGAATCCAAAAGAGGGATACTTACAGATAGCCTGAATACCTGATGAGCTGTCACGAGAGACTACAGGGCTGGGGAGATGGTTTAGTGGATAAAGACAATGCAAGCATGAAGACCTGAGTTCAAATCCCCAGAGCCCATGTAAAGCCAGGCACAGTAGCATCCATTCTCCCCACCCCCCCCAAGGCAGGGTTTCTCTATGTAGTTTTGGAGCCTGTCCTGGATCTTGCTCTGTAGCCCAGGCTGGCCTTGAACTCACAGAGATCCTCCTGGCTCTGCCTCCCAAGTGCTGGGACTAAAGGCGTGCGCCACTGCCGCCGCTGGGCGCAGTAGCATGCCTTTGTAACCCCAGTGCTTCTACTGCAAGATGGGTTGTAGTCGGAAAAGTCCCTGAAAGTTTGTGGATCCGCTAGTCTGGCATACACAGCTATGAACAACAAAGTGAGCCTGTCTCAAACAAGGTGAGGACCAGACGCCACATGCCTGAGGTAGTCCTCTTATCTCCACACATGTGCAGTGGCAAGGGCATGCCCCCACTCACTCACATGAATGTGTACACACACATACACATACACGCGCACACACGCGCGCGCGCGCGCGCACACACACACACACACACAGATGAAAAAGAGGAAGGAGAGCTGGAGAGCTGGTTTAGCAGTTAAGAACACTGACTGTTCTCGCAGAGGACCTGGGTTTGGGTCTCAACATCCACCTGGTAGCTAACATAACTCCAGTTCCAGGGGATCTGACGCCCTCTTCTGGCCTCTGTGGGAACTGTACCAATGCAGTGCACAGACACACGTGCAGGCAAGACACCCACACTCATAAACTAGTTTGAAAAGGGGTGGGGGCTGGAGAGATGGCGTAGCAATTAACAGCGTTTGTTGCTCTTTCAGAGGACCCAGGTTCACTTCCCAGCACCCACACAGTGGCTCCCAATCATCCATCGACCCGACACCCTCTTTTGATCTCCATGAACATCAGGCACACGTAGTACATATAACACACATTCAAGCAAACCACCCATACACATAAAACAACAACAAGCTTACTTATTTATTTATTTTTTTGGAGCTGAGGATTGAACCCAGGGCCTTGCGCTTGCTAGGCAAGCGCTCTACCACTGAGCTAAATCCCCAACCCCAAGCTTAAATGTTTTAGAGAGAAAGAATACAGGGGAGAGGACTTACAAACCATGAGGGTTTAAAAAAAAAAGGGGGGAGTGGGGTGGGGTACAGACTTTTCAATAAGATATGTGGTAAGTGGAAAAAAAGCCATGAACGCAGAGGGACTGGTTAGGAAGAGTAAGGGGACCAGCAGGAGTGGGAGGGGGCCAGGAGAGAGTGATGGCTGGTGAATATGATCAAAATACATTCTACACATACATGAGACTGTCAAAGTGAAGTCCGTGATTGTGTATAATTAGTGCATAGAAAAGTGACGGAACACAGTAAAGGTCAGGGTGCAGCCTCATGGCGCTGCACTTCTCTGCATGCACGAGGCCCCAGGCTCCATCACCAGTGCCATAGGTATGTGTCTGTATGTATGGTCTCTTCCCAAGAGACCAAATCCTTGATAGATTACCGGCGCCTCCTGAGCCTCTCTAACCCGATGCTGGCTTCCAGAGATAGGCGATGGCTAATCGGGGTTGTCAACGTGACAGCATTTGGGAGTCACTGAAACGCAAGCAGCTGGACACACCTGTGACGGATTTTTCTTGGTTGGCTATTTGAAGTGGGAAGACCCACTTAAGTCCAGACCTTTTGAGGTCAGAAGACCCACTCTAAATCTGGGCCACGTCTTCTGGTGGCGGCCCACATAAAAAGACGACGCAGAAGGAGGAAGCTTGTGCTTCCTCTCTGCTTGCCCCCGCTCTCACTGGCAAGCTCATCTGTCCTGAGCCATTCCTTTGCCAGTGTTCAAAATCTTCCTTTTGGGATTCCAATGTGGATTGAAAACTGGCAGCTCCCTAGGACCGCCTTGGGACTCCAGCACCTGGACTGGTGGGATAGTCAGTCTTGTGGACAGAGCAACTACTGGATCCTTGGCCTTTCCAAGGAGGGGTGTGTGTGTGTGTGTGTGTGTGTGTGTGTGTGTGTGTGTGTGTGTGTGTGTGTGTGTGTGTGTGTATTATATCTGTTCTGTTCCTTAGAGAACGCTAATACAGGGGAGGGAGAGATGGCTAATACTGCATGGGTGGATGGGTGGGTCGGACTCTAAACTTGCCATGATCCTGTCACAGCTGCTATAAAAACATGGGAGTAACCCCACCAGCTGCCTCACATGAGACAAAAGACAGTTTCATAGCCTGGCTGAATGTCCTCAAGACAGCCATCCTGCTGTGGGTGCACTGGGTAGTCTGGCTTCCTTCGTCTGGACTAAAGCCTCTCCTGGCTTCTCCTCTGCTGTGTTCTTGTCTCTAGGCACGAGCCAGGGAAACCCTTATTGTTTAACCACTCCACTCTTCCCGAAGCTTCCAGAGTCACCTTCAGGTCCTTTAACCAAGTCAGCCTGGGAGTGAGATTGCCAAAAGCACCCGTGAGTGCGTCACCTGGGAGAACATGCCCTCTCTGGCCTCCATTTCTTCTCATAAAGCAAGTAAAACTGAATCGTCCCCAGTAGGATAAACCACTGATGGAGCCAAGTATGTGTGCTCTCCAGGTTAGTGGATGTGGAAGTTTGCATGCTCCCTGGGCCAGCCGATGTCGCCATCTAGAGGCAATCCAAAGAGCTTCATGCAGCGGGAGGCAGGCTCCTTCCTAATTCCCGACATGCCAACCAATGCTTCATTTTCTTTTTGAGACAGGGTCTCAATTACCGCCTAGGCAGCATGAAACTTACTATGTAGGCCTGGAGGGTCTAGAACTTGCCACCATCGTGTGTTGTGTCTGCACGTCACTAGGCTCCATCACGTGTTGTGTCTGCACGTCACTAGGCTCCATCGTGTGTTGTGTCTGCACGTCACTAGGCTCCATCGTGTGTTGTGTCTGCACGTCACTAGGCTCCATCGTGTGTTGTGTCTGCACGTCACTAGGCTCCACCGTGTATTGTGTCTGCACGTCACTAGGCTCCACCGTGTATTGTGTCTGCACGTCACTAGGCTCCATCATGTGTTGTCTGCACGTCACTAGGCTCCACCGTGTGTTGTGTCTGCACGTCACTAGGCTCTATCATGTGTTGTGTCTGCACGTCACTAGGCTCCACCCATGTGTTGTCTGTAGGCATGTCATGTCACTAAGCACTACAAAGACATTTTCTTGCTCGTGAAGTCTAGAACTCTTCTTGTACATATGGCATGGCCTTGGTGGCATCTTTGACTCAAGGGTAGGCCTCTCCAGAGCCAGGCTGGCATGGTGCCGGACAAGGAACGCAGCTGCTTCCTATCAGCACAATGCCCCTTGTGTTACACTCACTCATTACACCAGATCATAAAAATAAACCTTTAATTGCTCTGGAGTTGGCACAGATGGTATAATTCAAGCTCACATTTGTATTATCAGACTCTGAGATGCCGCGCTAGCTTTGCTTGAAACACAACAGGAACCACAGTGGTTTAAAGTTTAGGAAATTACATTCAGCAGCAGCAGGTTCTGAAGTTATTGGGTAAACAAAGGACAAGGGCTGGAGTAAACAAGAGGAAAAGCTATCAGGAAGTGAACGGCCCACACCAAAGCTCTTCTGTGGTTACTGGAGAATTGTGCTTCCTAGTTTGTTTGCTTGTTTAAGATAGGGTCTCATTTCGCCTTGTCTGGCATCCAGCTCCTGTTCTTTCTGGAGAATTGTGCTTCCTAGTTTGTCTTATTTGTTTGTTTACCTGTTTGTTTGTTCATTCATTCATTCATTTATGATAGGGTCTCATTTTGCCTTGTCTGGCATCCAGCTCCTGTTCTTTCTGCCCATACCTCACCAAAAGCCGGAGTTACAGGCAGGTGCTCCTGTACTCTTGCTACATCATGAACCATCAAGAGCTGCAAAATTCTGGCTTGTAAATACGGTGTGTGTATTGGGGGTGGCTGTAAGTACACCTGGGAAATACTGCCCCAGAAAAGAGAAAGCAAGTGAGGCCTTGTTGAAACCCTGTACCTGAAATAGTTCTGAAGGGCTTCTGTCTCCAAGTGGGGGACAGTCTTTGCTAAAACCAGAAAAGGGTTAGGATTGAGAAGAAATCCTGACACCCACCTTCCATCACTATGGTCCCCAAGGAGAAAGCCCCACATCCCACCTTTTCAGCAAGGTGTCAGAAAAGCCCAAGCACTGTTTACAAGTTTCCCTGGAATTTCAGTGCCACAGAGGAGCTGTGACTAGAGACATCTACGGGCCAGGATAGAAACTGGGAGCAAAAGTCACCCCGTTGCAGAGTAGTGAGTGTTCAGTGGGGACTTGTAGGAACAACTGTAGGGCGTTCTATTAGAGTGGGATGGCAAATGGGAATCCCTCTGATTTTCTCGATTATAGACACCAGCGACCCAGAAGATGCCCCGGGGAAAGGCATTCATGGAGAGGGGTAGGTGCTCCTGGCAGGGTTCAGTTGATCTCAGTTCTTAGCTACTGATTTGGTGTCAGTTCTGGAGTCTCAGAACTGCTCCAATTCAAGCCTAAGCCACTGCTTGAATGGAGCGTCCTAGGCAGAGGTGAAGCACAGGCGGTCTCCATCAACACATGTAATCCTCAGCGCTCTGTACAGGCCACGGCAGAGTGTGCTTGGGAACATGCGGAACACCGAAATGAAAACCTAGGCTGGTGCATAGTTGATCTCTTTAGCTGTCCTGGCCTCACTGTTCTTGCGCCAATGGCACTGAGGCCTTCAGGTCTGTTGTAGTCTTGTCTAGGGCGGGTTTCTTGGAGTAATCGCGCTCTCCAAAAATGGTGCTTCCGATCCGGACGTTTGTAGATCCTACTTCAATCTGTGGGAAAGAAGACAGCACAGAGGAGAGAGCTGCAAACACTTGAAACTTAACAGCAGTCCTCTTGACTCTGATTTCCAAGTGTCGGGACTACAGGAGTGTGCCACGGCACCCAGGTATTATTTACTATCTTAGAAATTCATGTATGTGAGTTGCTAACACAGAACTTTGCTTCAGTTCATAATTCCTGTCACACAGCAAAGGCCCTAGGACTTATGTATGAAATGCCTTTAAAAATCAGTTTTAAATTTCTTTTTTGGTTCTGGGAGAGCAAACTCATGTTATAACACACTCATTAAGCTCTAAATTACACCTCAGCCTTTTCCCAGATTACATGGGGTTTGAAGTATTCAGTTGTAATTTTTATCAATGTTAAAATAGTTGAGTTCCTATGACTGCTCTGTTACTAGGATGAGGCATTTAAAAGACACCCCCCTCCCACAACCTCTTCCAGCCCCCCCACCCCCCTTGCCACTTACAGCATGCTGGAAGTCCCCGGACATGCCCATGCTCAGCTCCACCTGGTCCACAGGAATGCTCAGCTTTTCACACAGCTCCTGCCGCAGGGACAGTAACACCTGACCAAAACATAAGCGTTACCAGTTTATTCTGGTTGTTTCCTATGTCAAAAGATGACCAAATCTGCTGGGCATAGTGGTGCTTGCCTGTAATACTTGGGAATAGGCAGGAGAATCCTGAGTTTAAGACTAGCCTGGGCTACACAGGGTAGTGAATTTGTCTCCAAAACAAAGCAAGCCAAGCCAAACTAAGCCAAAACAAAACAGAAGAAAAGTGAAACCCATCAAAATGAAAACAAAAGGAAAGTCATCAAACCAAATTATTTCTGATGATTCTATTCTTCGTGATTTTGAGGTGTGTCATAATTATCAGAAGTTACTATGTTAGCCACAGTCCCTACTTTCAAGAAAACTACCAGGGCCAGGGGTGTGGCTCAGTGGTAGAATGCTTTCATAGCATGTTCCAGACTCTAGGTTCTACCCCAAGCAGTGGAGAAACAAAACAAACCAACAATAAAAATGCAAGCCGGTTGTGGTGGCGCACGCCGGTAGGATTTGTTGAAGGAAGCGGAGGCAGGTGGATCTCTGTGAGTTCGAGGCCAGCCTGGTCTACAAAGTGAGTCCCAGGAAAGGCGCAAAGCTGCACAGAGAAACCCTGTCTGGAAAAAACAAAAACATGCAAACCATCAGTCACTAGAAAGGAAAGAAAAGCTCACTCTAAAAATTGTTTTAGCCAAGTGAAAACTGAGTTAAAGAAGATGTGTGTGTGTGAGAGCCCGGGCTTCCCTCCCCTTCTCAGAAGATTTCAGAAGAGGCAGACTATGTTCTGAGAGGTCCCTGAAGTACCACACGGCCAGCCCTACAAGCTGCTGGGAGGCTCCTGCAGCCTAGCAGTGCTGGGTCAAACACAGGTGCCGCACATACACTCTCCTGGTGGACCACACCCACAACCCCATGATGCTTCTCTGGCCCAAGAGCATCACCCCGACGACCCCAGTACCTGGAAGTCTGGGTTTGGTCCTTGACTAAGATCATGTCCAAAGCTTCCTATGGTCATGAGCCCCACAAACTCCAGGCTGGGACAATTGGCCTTTATGTGTTCCACCACGGCTATGGTCTCTGAAGGCGGGAGGCCATGTTTACCTTCACAAAAAGAAACAGAAGATGGGTATGCCAACATGTCTTAGCAGCCAGAAGGCTACACTTCCATCCCTTCCTTACAACAGAGGTGACTCTTACCCTAAGCCTAAAGAGTGACTGTGTATGTGAGGCCCTTCATGCCTGCCCCTCTTCCACTCAGGGTCTACGTTTAGACCAGATTCTCTTTACTCCTTCCCCGATTCTACTTTTTATTCTCAGTGCCAGAGACTGAAGCCATGGTTCTTCACACACAGGCTCCTCCCACTAAGCCACACCCACCGGGTTTTAGCTGAGCATGGCTAGGGAAACAGTACAGGAAAAGCATGAGGTGGTTTGAATGAGAATGTCCCCTGTAGGCTCACAAGTTTGAACGCTTCGTCCCCAGTTACTGGCACTGCTTGGCTAGGTCTAGATGTGGCCCTGCGGGAAGTATGTGGGTGCCAGCTGTGACGTTTCAAAGCCACGTATCACTCCTAGCTCTCCCCCTGCTCCACGCTGAGGTTCAAGATGTGAACCCTCAGCTTCTGTCCCAAATGCCATGCTCCCCTGCCTCGGACCTTTTCCCTGGAACATAAACCAAATAAACCCTGCCTTCTGCAAGTAGCCTTGGCCATGGTGCTTTATCACAGAAATAGAAATGGAACTAATATATGTATGTCTTTGTACAGTAGGGGGGGCACACTGAAAAGTCCTAAAAGAGTCTCAGGACTTTTTCCTATACCTGGCATCTTTATGGTTTTATCAATTTGTTACTAGACATGCAAGAAGTAAATTATATATACATAATAAATTTGAGGCTGTCTATCTGCCAAATTTAACTTACTAGTTAAGAATGGTTGGGGGAACTGCCACAGATGGTTACTTGTTATGTAGTTTAAGAACTATTAATAAGCCGGGCAGTGGTGGTGCACGCCTTTAATCCCAGCACTTGGGAGGCAGAGGCAGGCAGATTTCAGTGAGTTCAAGGCCAACCTGGTCTACAGGTAAGTTCCAGGACAGCCAGGACTGTTACACAGAGAAACCCTGTCTCAAAACACCAAAAAAGGAACTATTAATATTGCTTTGCCTTTGCCCCCATTTATTAAATGGAGTCAGCAGGAATTTTCACTGTTATTTAATTAGGGCAAATTACAGCTAATTGTCAAGAAATGTAATAAATACACTCTGAAGTCAACTTTGTATCTATTTATATGTAATGTAGCCAGCCAGGGAGCATTCATATAACATAATAATGGTAACCTCTAAAAATCTATTAAACACTGTGCCAGCCCTAAGACTTTTCATTTCATACAGTAACTGTAAGTATTCTTACTAGTATCAGTCTCTAGAGGAAACTGAGGCAGGGAGGCTAAGTCCCTTTTAAGGTTACATGACTAGAATGGTGAACCTGAGGTCTGAACCCAGGCGACCTGACTCTAGCGCACATCTGGAAAACATGCCTATGCTGAGCTCCTTCATGCCAAGACCTGCTACACGTGAGCACTGAGATGGCTGGAAGCAAACGCCTGGCATCCACTCTTAACAAAAAGCAAGCAAGCCAGATGTCCAGGGCTCTGCATCACCACAATGAATCCTCACCACGCCCGGACACTGGGCTCAGGCCTGGCCACTTACTCTCCTCTCCACTGGTGTTGATCTGGACCATAACCTTGAGTCGGTCAGGAGAACCTTTCTTCTGCCAGGAACTGTTCACCTTGTCTGCCAACTTCACAGAGTCTACCGTTTCCAGCATGAAGAGGTTGGGGACAGCTGTAATGGGAAAGAGGGAAAGTAGCAGTCTCCATTCTCCCTGATGCTGGGGGAAACACGCAATAACCTTTGATCGATAGAGGGAGAAGTACTCCAGGAAAAGAAAGGACGGTTAAATGGTATGATCGGCCAAGAAGACAGGCACGTGAGTTCATTAGATATGAAATTCAAAGGCAGACAAGCCCCATCTCACCGGCAAAGATGGATAAGGGAGACGCTAACACGCCACAATCAGACTGCGGATGTGGGGGGGGGGGGCATTGCAAGAAGCTGGTAATTGAGATTCTGAGTAGCAGGCCTGATCTACTTTGTCTCAGTTCAAACTGGGTGAAAGGGGCCAAACGACAGAGAGAGGCGACCCAAAGGCAAAATGCTAGCCTGGAAGGATAGCATCATGTTCTTAAACTTTCTGGGATGGCTCTTCTCATTTGACAAGGACACCAGAACAGCTCATACTCGATGCTCAGTCAGACAGGGAGGCCATCAAAGCCATCTTCTATGAAGATGGACTATGACTCTTGCCACAGGTAAAGGGCTGTGACGAAACCCACCGGCTTACTTGTCCTGAGCACAGAAATCTTGCATCAGCGGCTAACTACTTTCCCTGCCCCCTGCCCCTCCTTTCTTCCTCTTCCATGATGGACTCTATCCTCTGGAACTACAAGCCAATATAAACTTTCTTCCTTAAATTGCTTTTGTTCTTTGCATTTTATCACAGAAACAGAAAAGTAACTAATACAGGGCCTCACTAGACTTTTTTGTACCGGTTTCCTGAACAGCTGCAATTCTAACTCCAGGCATGGGCTACTATGCCTGATCAGCATTTTTGGTTTTTTTAGACAAGGGTTTCTCTGTGCAGTTTTGGTGCCTGTCCTGGATCTCACTCTGTAGACCAGGCTGGCCTCGAACTCACAGAGATCTGCCTGGCTCTTCCTCCCGAGTGCTGGAATTAAAGGCGTGCGCCACCACCGCCCGGCTATGTCTTTGTAATTTTTAACCACAGTTGAAGAACACAATTATCTACAGAGAGGGAAAATTGAGTGCAGAACAACAAAAGTTTAACCAAGTTTACAAAGTCAACAGTACTGAAGCTTGTGATGCGAACCAATACAAATGGACTTCATGTTCTCTTTATGAAATGAGCTGCTGGGGGGGCTAACCTGGGCTTCTCACACGCTTGAGTGACACTCCAGCAGGACCCCACCACACAGGAATCCTTGTGAAAACCTGAGAGTGCTGATCTATTCATGGTCTGGAAACAGTGGATGTTAGCAATCTTCCAAATATTTTTTTAAAAAACAAATCTGATTAGAAAGACGAATTTAGCCGGGCGGTGGTGGCGCACGCCTTTAATCCCAGCACTCGGGAGGCAGAGCCAGGCGGATCTCTGTGAGTTCGAGGCCAGCCTGGGCTACCAAGTGAGTTCCAGGACAGGCGCAAAGCTACACAGAGAAACCCTGTCTCGAAAAAACCAAAAAAAAAAAAAAGAAAGACGAATTTATTATTCTGTATATCTATGAGCATTATTCAGATTATGAACCTTTGTATATTTTCCTATTTGAAAATTCCTTGTTCTTAGTATTTGCCTTTTCTTATTAAAAAAGGGTGGTGAGGGTGGGGCTGAGGATGTGGCCCAGTTGGTAAGAATGCCATCCCAGGCACCATATAACCCACTGTGGTGGTGCATGCTGGAAATCCCCAGCACTTAAGAAGCAGAGGCAGGAGAATCAGAAACCCCAGGTCATCTTCAGTTATACAAGGAGATTGAGGCCAAACGGGGCTAAACGAGACTCTACCAAAAACACATATTAGACTTCTCAGCCAGCCTTGGCAGTACAGGCTTGTAAAATTCATCTGCTTGGGAGGATAAGGGAAGAGGATCACAAGTTCAGTGCCTACTTGGGCTACAAAATGAGTTCGAATCTAGCCTAAGTAACTTAGTGATACCTGGCCTAACTCAGAATTTAAAAAGGGACTGGGATATAGTTTAGTGGTGGAAAATTGACTAGCCTGAGAGAGGCCCTAGGTTCAGTCTCCAGCACTGGAAGGAGAGAAAGTACAGGAATCAGATTCTATTATTATCATTTTTGTATTATCATCCTACGTGTATGATGTATGTATGGCATGTGTGGAGGTCAGGGGACAGCTTGTGGGAGCTGGTTCTTCCCTGAGGAAACTGGAGGATCAAACACAGAAATGTCTGGCTTGTTCAGAAGGTGCTTTCATTCACTGAGCCATCTGGTCAACCTTCCTCTTTTTTAAAATAGCCCAAGGCAGGAGGGGACTACACATCCCTCAAGCAACCATTTATAAGGATCAAATATCATGGAATAAAAGATCATGATCTCTGAGAGTGGGGAACAAATGAGGTGAGCCCCACAACTGCCCCAGCTTCTATCTTGGGGATTTTCTCCAACAGGGCACTGGGAAGAAGACAGGTAGGATGCAGTGGACTTTGAGCTGTGAGGGTGGCAAGGGCCCAGAGTCCACTCTGCAGATGTGAGTAAGGACAGAGCTGCACTCAGTGAACCGGTGACCTTAATGGGCCCGAGTGTTTGGCTGGGTACTGAAGCCTGCACACATGTGAGGAAGTTCCAGTCAGGAGAAACACGGCCTGAGGTTCACAACGGACATGGAATACAGGTCGGGATAGAGACACTAGTATGTAAAGGACGGCTATTACTCGGTAGTGCAAATGATTCTAAACTCAGCTTTGGCCTGGCTGTACACCAACCGATATTAAGAACAAGACCCAAAGCAAGGTATTGGTGGTACTCAACTTTAATCCCAGTGCTGGGGGGCAGAGGCAGATCTTTGTGTTTGAGGCCAGCCTGGTCTACTGAGAGAGTTTCAGGACAGCCAGAGTTTCATAACAGAGTAAACCCTGTCATAAAAAACCAACCAACCAAATAAAACCCCAAACCCTAAAAGGATCAAATTGTTCCAATAAAATGTAAACTATGCTCCAAAACAAAGCAGAAGAATATTTATAGGAATATAAAAATAGCTAGAACTGAGCAAGATAAAATTCATGTCTGAAATCCAAACAAAATTGTCAGGCATCTTTCTGGGTGTGTTGGTGGCTCATGCCTGCAGTCCCAGCATTCAGGATAAGACAGGAGGATTACCACAGGTCCTACCTAGATCAGGCTGGGTTAGAATCAGATTCTGTCTCAAAAACAAACAAAGACAACCAAACCAGCAATATGAAAAGCAATTTTTCTCAGGACAGTGTATAATGAGAAGTTACATTAAGCTAAAACTGGTCCAAAACAGAAAATGAAAAAAAAGTAGGTCATTTCTCCCATGTATCTAAAGAGACTCAAACTTGTAGCAAAACCAACACCCCTCCCTCATACTACAATGTATCAGATGCCAAACTCTGAGAGCTGACAAACTGGACATTAGGCACAGCCAATGAAATTACTCAGAATGGCAAAGCCAGCTGTTGTTGCTGTTGTGTTTGTCAACCTGACACAAGCCAGGGTCATCTGGGAAGAGAACTTCAACTGAGAAAACGCCTCCTTAAGACTGGCCTCTAGGCAAAAGTCCGTGGGCACTTCTTGACGGATCACTGATGCGGGAAGGCACAGCTCACTGATGTGTGCCACCCCTGGGCAGGAGGTCCTGGGTTGTATAAGACAGCGGGCTGAGAAAGCCACGGGGAGCAAGCCAGGAAGCAACATTCCTCCATGGTATCTGCTTCAGTTCCTGCCTTGACTTCCCTCAGTGATGTGGAAGTGTAAGCCAAATAAACCCTTTCTTCCCAAGTTGCTTTTGGTCATGGTCTTTATTACAGTAGCAAATGCAAACAAGGACCCCAGTCCACACACGTGCAGTGAGCGGGGCCCTGATGGGTGTGGTGCGATTCTGGCTGCCAGGTAGTAGAGCCTTGCCACCTTTTAGTGCTTAATCTTGGGCAAGTTGTTTAACGTCTCTAGCCTTACTTTTCTTACTGTTTCTCTGCCTTTGGGACTAATTCTATAATGGCTCTCATTTTATGCTTTTATTAGCCATAACACCTTGTTGTGTTACTTTTATGGTGGCCTTAGAATTTCTAGTATAAAAACTGAAGATCCAAGATCTGAAACTTCTTGAGCATCAGAGTCAACACATATATTCCATGTTTAAACCTCAGACTACATGCTTATTATACTTAAACAATTAATTCAAGATTCTGGTGGCACATACCTAAAACCCCAGCATTTGGAAGGCATGGCAGGAAGAAGGTGAGCTTAAGGCCATCCTATCCCACACAGCCAGGTCTTGTCTCAACAAAATAAAACAATTCAAGGGTGGGGGTGGGGTGGTGGGTGGCGGCGCACGCCTTTAATCCCAGCACTCGGGAGGCAGAGCCAGGAGGATCTCTGTGGTCTACAGAGCAAGATCCAGGACAGGCACCAAAAACTACATAGAGAAACCCTGTCTCGAAAAACCAAAACCAAAAAAAAAAAAAAAAAAAAAATTAAAAATTAAACAGATTTTTTATTTACTTAAATGTTTAATTTTAAATTTTTTATTTTATTTTAGGCACATGGATGTTTTGCCTGCAGGAAGGTCTGTACACCACCTTCCGAGGAGGCCAGAAGAGGGTGTTGGATCCCCTGAAACTTGAGTTAGAGACGTTGTGAGCTGTCTGCCATGTGGATGCTGGCTAATCAAACCCAGGTCCTCTGGAAGAGCAGCAAGTGCTCTTACCCTCGAGCCATCTCTCCATCCCCTTTAATTTATTTTATTGAGGCAGGCTAGCCTGAAAGTCTCTATGTAGACCAGTGGCCTCTAACACAGATCTACCAGCCTCTGCAGGTAGACTGTGGACTCTGAAATAGTATAGTAAGTAACTGGGAAGGTTAAAGTGTGAAGAAACAATGGCTCCAAATTTTCTTTTTTTTTTTTTTTTTTTTGATTTTGAGACAGGCTTTCTCTGTGTAGCTTTGCGCCTTTCCTGGATCTCGCTCTGTAGACCAGTCTGGCCTTGAACTCACAAAGATCCGGCTGCCTCTGCCTCCGAGTGCTGGGATTAAAGGCGTGTGCCACCACCACCCGCTCATTCTTATTTTTAATTTACTATTTTTTTCGAAGAAATCCCACAACACAAATGGTGAGCTGGGAATGTTCTCAAAGCTGCTTACTCTGAAAGGGGTAGAAGCCATACAGTCACAGAAAAGGAGAAAGCATTATTTAGAGTTTTGTCTTACCTATCAATTTGTTGACATTTTGTTTCTGTAAATGGCCAATGAAGTGCCATTTGATCTCGGGACACGAAGACAGAATCTGAAGAGAAAAAGGGAAACATTTGATACAGATGTCATGGAGGCCCTGTCAGCATCCTTTACTCCTCCGCTCTCCCTCGACCCAGGGACCGCCATCACTTCTTCAGCCAGTTTCCCGATGAGACACAAGGAAACTCAGAGCATCATCTAAGCCTAATACTGTTTCCCTTCCTTGTTCCCATCAACTCACTCTATTTTTCAGATATTACTCATTAGAGACAGAAATGGTTTGTTCTCAAAGCAAGTACTCTACCACTGGTCTGCATCCTATACCCTTGGGTTTATGCTTTCAAATCTCCAAAGATTCAGCTAGCTCCAAAAATCACTATTCACAAACAGCCACAAAAGAGAACATTAAAGTCTGAACAAAGACAGAAAAGGTAGCTGAGAATTATTTGGGGCTCAAGTGAAATGTGGACAGTTCCCATGCCTAGCCCAGCTTTCCGCTCTCAAAGTCCATCACCAACGTGGGTCTAACTTTCAGCTAAGAGCTAAGACTTCTATGGGAAACCAACACTTCCCGGGTCTACGCACCTTAGGGTTGGATGCCTTTTCTAGTAGTTCCTGAACCTAAGGAGTAAGAACAGAATGCGTCAGAAACCTGGTAGTCAAACTCTTCCAAAGGCTCTTTGTAAGAGGTTATCTTACATAGTTCTCTCCAAAAGTGCGCTGGCCATGACCATAGGCTTCAATCACCATGTCTGCAGGTTTCGTTTTGCTGACCGCTACTAGCCGGGGTTGGATGGCTGGGAGATCCTGCCAAGAAAGAGCCACATGAGTGAATGGGTGAAAATATTGCTCCAATAAGATACACCTTGTAGTGCCGGGTGGTGGTGGAGGCGCACTTCTTTAATTCCAGCACTCAGGAGGCAGAGGCAGGTGGATCTCTGTGAGTTCAAGGCCAGTCTGGGATACAAAGTGAGTTCCAGGACAGCCAGGACTGTTATGCAGAGAAACCCTGTCTAGAAAAACAAACAAAAACAAAACGAAACAAAAAGATACACTTGGTAAGATCCATTCTCCCCATTCTTTTGTGATATTGGATATAGATAGAACCTGGGATTTTGGGAACACCAAGCAAGTGTTTTTCACCACAGAGCTACAACCCTGCCTGAAGACTGCCTTATGAACAAGTGTTCCAGAGGATTCTCACGAAAAAACAGTGCTGGAGGTTTAAGGATCTGAGGCAGAAAAGGTGGCTCAGTGGGTGGCATGAGTGCCCGAGTGTAGACCCCAACCTCCATATAAAGGGTAGCTGTGGAGCTGAGTTGTATCTCCAGCTCCCCAAACATACAAACAAAAGAAAAAAACAAACCCATCAGAATCAGTTCATTTTTGTTTGTTTGTTTTTCGAGACAGGGTTTCTCCGTGTAGTTTTGTTGCCTGTCCTGGATCTCACTCTGTGGACCAGGCTGGCCTCGAACTCACAGAGATCCACCGGGCTCTACCTCCCAGTGCTGGGATTAAAGGCGTGTGCCACCACCGCCCCAGCCAGAATCAGTTCATTAAGGGAAGGCAGCAGCCTATTGAGCAGAGAGGTCACTTCTGGGTTGTCACACCACAAGTAAAGAGTTTAGAAATTCATTTTGGGCCTGATGTAATTATTAATAACGCTCCCATTCACTCTGAAAGGAGCTCGATTGGGATAAAAACAATGTATTGTTCAGTCTATGACTCAACCAACCAATGGCGGCGCTGACAACGGGCACACCGACAATTCTGTACTCAGCATTAGAGTCATCCACACTCTTACCCACGTCTGTCACATAAAATGCAGGGATTCCCTGCTTCCAGCTGCAGCCGGATCCTCCCGGAGCTGTCTGCGTGTACCCCACCATTTCTGGGGCTTTCACAGAACCACCACATCAATTACCACACAGTGGCCTGTTACTTCCTTCTGGGGGACCGTGTGATGAGTGTCTCACGGACTGTGTTTCCTAGCCTCACGTTGATGAACCGAGGGCTGGAGAAGTTAACGGGACTTGCTCAAGGTACCATCTAGACATCAGTTTAAGAAAAGACTGTGTCTTCAGGCATCATTTTGAAATCTGAGACCATAAACACTAGACCGGGGAGGGCTTTTATTTTCTCTCCTGTCTCACCACACAGCATAGCTTAATTTGCATGGAGAAAAGCAGACACTGACCCTGGTCTCCTAAGTCCAAAAGGGGATAAAACAACCAATACCAAAATTGAAAATGCTTGTGACTGGACACCTGACAGCTCCCCCCTACTCTGTGGAGGTCAGAGTAAAACCTTGTCGGTTCTCTCGCACCTTGTCCAAGGGCCGCCGCCGCCCCCACGCACGTGATCGTGGGTGAATGTGGCCCTCCGAGGGGCCCTAGTACCGTGGCGACGGGAAACGGCACATGGAAGAGAGACACCTGGGCACGAGTCCCTTTCCCTAAGTGAGCACCTTCTTTCCCTCCAACCAAGCCAACCTCCAGGAGGCCCCGAGCTTCAAGGCCAGGCCGCTGGGGAAACCTCGCCAGCCCCGCCAGCCCCAGCTCCTCCGGCAGGGAGCCCCTTCTGCGTCACGGTGACACCTGATCCCACGCCGGTGTCTCCCCCCGCCCCATCTCCGCCCGCCCCAGCCCCCCGCAGCCCGTCCTCACCCGCGGCCGCCGTGCCACACTCTGCTGGACGCGCTCCTTCACGGCCCGCAGCGCCAACCCGACTCCCAGCTCCGTCGACATGCTGTCGGCTCTCCACATTCCCCGGAGGATGCCCCGGGGAGTACCCGCGACCCGCGGAGAGTAACTTCCGGTCCCGCCCCCTCCCCCCGCCAGGCCCAATCACTGCTCAGCATCCAGCCCCCGCCCCCCAATGGAGGCTGGCGGCAGAGGCTGGCGCCATCTTGGGGAAGTCCGAGGCTATCCCGGCTGAGATCCCGAGCGCCGAGCTAGTCCCGAGCCCGATTATAAACAAACTTTTTTTTTTTTTAAGCATTCTTAATTTTTATTTTATGCGTATTGACTGTTTTGCCTTCATACGTATGTCCATCATGGTGTACGAGAGTATTGGAGTATCTCCTGGGCTTGGAGTTAAAGCTGGTTGGGAGCCATCATGTGGGTGGCTGGGAACTGAAGGCGGGGTCCTTTGCAACAGGTGCTCTTAACCACTGATCCATCTCTCTAGCCCCCACTTTTTTTGTTTGTTTTTCGAGAGAGGGGTTCTCTGTGTAGCTTTGGAGCCTGTCCTGGAACTCACTCTGTAGCCCAGGCTGGCCTCGAACTCACAGAGATCCACCTGGCTCTGCCTCCCGAGTGCTGGGATTAAAGGCGTGCGCCACCACCGCCCGGCAGCAATTACGTTTTTAAGAAGAGAAAGTTCGCCGGGCGGTGGTGGCACACGCCTTTAATCCCAGCACTCGGACCGGGCGGTGGTGGCGCACGCCTTTAATCCCAGCACTCGGGAGGCAGAGCCAGGTGGATCTCTGTGAGTTCGAGGCCAGCCTGGGCTACAGAGCTAGTCGAGGACAGACTCCAAAGCTACAGAGAAACCCTGTCTCGAAAAACCACACACACACACAAAAAAGAGAGTTCTGTACAGTGAGAACACTGGAATTTATAACATACGAAAGTCTTGAATCTGAGCAGAGGTGGTTCAGGCAGCATTCGTAGTGTATGGTGTGACTGCTATGTAGTACAAAGTGAACATTGTGTATTCTTCAGGCAGCATTCACAGTGTATGGTGTGACTGCTACGTAGTACAAAGTACACATTGTGTGTTCACAACCAGTGCTGCAGTGAAGTTGCAAAGCACCACATGAGCAAGCACAAATTAATTACAAATCTGACTTTGCATTAATTTTTGGTTGTGTGTTTAGAAGCCTTCCTGGCACCAGGGTGGTATGGCCATAGAACCTCACAAATGAGACTGGACTGGCAGGTCACTGAGCCCTTGGGATTCTAGTGTCTCTACCTTTTCAGCAATGGGATTACAAGTGCACACTATCATGTCTTGCAGTTTTATATGGGTTCCGAGGCTTGAATTCAGGTCCTCATCTTTGTGAGGCAAGTACTTTACTGAGCTCTCTCTAGCTTCAAAATAAGTTTCTTTTGAAGTTATAAATGCTAGGCACTGTGCTAAAAATAGTTCCTATGTATCTTAGTTTGGGTTTTTGTTGCTGTGAAGAGATACTATGCCCATGGCAACTCTTATAAAGGAAAACATTTGATTGGGTTTAACTCACAGTTCAAAGGTTTAGTCCTTTGTCATCATGTCAGGAAGCATGGCAGCATGCAGGCAGACATGGTGCTGGAGAGGTAGCTGAGAGTCCTACATCCAGATCTGCAGGCAGCAGGAAGAGAGAATGACACTGGGCTTGGTTTGAGCTTCCAAAACTTCAAAGTCTTCCCCTAGAGACATACTTCCTCCAACAAGGCCACTCCCTATGAGCCTATGGGAACCATTTTCATTCAAACCACCACACTATGCATCTCATATAGTTTACTCAATCCATTTTATACACAGATGCTGAGGCTTAGCGAGGTTAAAACACTAATTCAAGTTGAACACAGTTGTGTGTACTGTGTGCATATTCTCCCCAGTACTTGGGAGAGGCAGAAAGTCTGTAGTTGGACTTTCTTTGGACTGCCAGCTCCCAAATGACATGGAGACTTTTTTTTTTTTTTTTTTTTTTTTTTTTTTTTTTGGTTTTTTGAGACAGGGTTTCTCTGTGTAGCTTTGTGCCTTTTCTGGAACTCACTCTGTAGAGCAGGCTGGCCTTGAACTCACAGAGATCCGCCTGCCTCTGCCTCCCAGTGCTGGGATTAAAGGTGTGTGCTGCCCCCACCACCCAGTGCAGAGACTTCTTATTATGAAAGCTTGGCCTATAGCTTAGGATTGTTCCCAACTAGCTCTTAAAACTTAACCTGTTTACATTAATCTGCATCTGCCACATGGCTTGTTACCTCTCCTCCATATTGTACATTCCACTTCCTCTGTGTCTGGCTGGTGAATTCCCTGTGCCTCAGATTCTCCCCAGCGTTCCTCTCTCCCCCCCAGAAGTCCCACCAATCCTCTTCTGCCTAGCTATTGGCCATTCAACTCTTCATTAAACCAATAAGAAAGTACCTTGGCAAAGCCACACCTTCATAGTGTACAAAAAGATTATCCCACGAAGGCCATGAACTAAAGGTCAGTTTGGGTTGCTACATAGTGAGTTTAAGATCAGAAGTGAACTACCGTGAGAATTTAGTAAACTTACAGAGACACATAAATTAAAAAATCTTAAAAAAAAGTCTAAGGGCTGGGGTTGGAGTTTATTGGCCGAGTGCACTTGCCTAGCACGCACAAAGCTTTGGGTAGAATCAGAAAGTAAGCTCAAAACCACATATCTACAAGTGATAAGGGCGTGGATCTTGGCAATCCAATTCCAGATAACTATATTCTTAAGTTGTAAATTCATATTATTTGTGTATCATGTTCTCAAACCAACACCAAGATTAGGGAACACCATTAAAAAACCCAAGGAAGCAGGGCTTTGGTGGCTCATGCCTGTAATCCTACCACTTGGGAAGGTTAGGCAGGATTACTTTGAGTTTGAGGTCAGTCTGGCCTATAGTGAAACCCTGTCCCCAAACACTAAAAAATACAAAATCCCTGAGCAAGCCTAACTGGTGTTGTCAAATGTAACAGAGACACCAGGCATGGATAATGCCGTTTAGGTTATTAAAAGAAAATCCCTGAGTGTGGGATAGCTCTTTAAAAGTTGTTGGTCAGGGAGACCAACAATACAGGCTGTTGCTACTGTTCTTGGTTGCCTAACTAGATGATGAGGCCCTCCTGCTTAAGATACCATACTCTTTGCTTCCAGGACATAGAGAAATCAGGCTAAAACTGAGCTGGAAGCTTCCTCCTTGATGGTTAATTTTGGTAATGCCAGAAGGTGTTATGCAGGCTACTGAGGGAGAAAACTCATCAGTAGCACTTAGCATCAAACCTCATGAGCTACAATATCAACCTGCTGCGCAAGATGTACAATAGTGCTATGACTATTACGGGAGCAATCAACTGCTCTTTGACTGGATGTGAGGCCCACTCCATAGGTGGAATTCATGCCTACTACTGTAAACGTGGCCAAAAGCTCATGATGGGGAGGTCATAGGCCCTAATGGATAACCTACTATTGTTTTGCTAGTGGACATGGTATCAAACTGCCTTCTAAGTTATTTATATCCATAGATTAGTGCTGACTTCAGCCTTGGTCAGAGAAGCTGTTTTTCTTATAATGAATAATGATTAACACTGTCACAACTTTGATTGGTTGCAACTGGTCAAAGTGCTCAAAATAAGTGACCATTGAACACTAACAGAGCATCTAGCACACCCGCCAAGGCTCAAAGAACATCTTGGACGAGAGGGGTGGGAAAAGATGTAAGAGCCAGAGGCTAGGCAGGAGAGCTGTGAAATGCTGTCCTTCTGGGGATGTCATGGCTCTTGCATCCCTTAACAACAGCAACAGTGGTCACCTGGACAAGACTGGGTCCATCAGGTCCATCAACATTCCATTGTGGACAAGGAAGGAGCCTGTGAAGCCCCACTGGTCTCTGGGGAGATTAGGCAGTTGTGTTGCTGGGGGAGAGGAAGGGGTCATATTTCTCAGTGGTGTTGCCCTTGCTCAAGTTACTCCTCACTCAGGCTCATACAAGCAACCCAAAGTAGGAAGGGGACTTGGGGAGAAAAGGTTTGGGGGGCAGGAGAGACTAAGAGGATGATGCGGGGGGATATGATCAAAGTACAAATTGTGAACCTTTTTTTGTGTGTGTGTGTGTGTGTGTGTGTGTGTGTGTGTGTGTGTGTGTGTGTTGTTTTTTGAGACAGGGTTTCATTGTGTAGTCCTGCCTGTCCTGGAACTCACTCTGTAGACCAGGTTAGCCTTGAACTCAAAGAGATCTGCCTGCCTCTGCCTCCTGAGTGCAGGGATTAAAGCCATACGCCACCGCTGCCAGCAGAAACAATCATTTTCAAAAAGAAAATGATTACTTCTTTGATTACAATAAGACTACTCTCGGAGGGCTGGAGAGATGGCTCAGAGGTTAAGGGCACTGGCTGCTCTTGAGGAGGACACTGTTTGATGTGGGTCCCAGGACCCACATGCAGCTCACAACTGCTTGAACCCTGGTCCAGGGACTCCACGCCCTCTTCTGGCCTCCATGGGGGCCAGGTATACATGTGGTACACTGATGTACATGCAGGCAAAACACCTTGCACTATACACATAAAAAAACTGAAACTTTGGGCAGTGGTGGCAGACCCTTTTAATCCCAGCACTTGGGAGACAGAGCCAGGAGGATCTCTGTGAGTTCGAGGCCAGCCTGGTCTACAGAGTGAGTTCCGGACAGGCTCCAAAGCTACCCAGGAAACCCTGTCTCAAAAAACCAAAAAAAAAAAAAAATCAAAAACTGAAACTTATTTAAAATGCCCAGTGAAATGTGAATTTCAGATAAAGAGCAAATATCCTATAAAAGTAGATTTTGTGCACTATTTGGGATGAGACAGAGTTGTAAAATTAACTGACGTTCACATTTATCTGGCAACACTAGGCCAGGCAGTTTGCTAGAGCCCAGTCTCGGAGTTACCTACTTAAACTATCACGTGGGTTTTGGGTCAACTGGGAATGCCTTTATCTTTCGGAGAAGTGCCTCGATATGTTCATTCTGCTTGTTTTCGACAGGGTCTCACTATGCAGACCAGGCTGGCCTCCAACAGGTCTTCCTGCTTCTGCTTGACTGCTGGGAAGACCTCCCTCAGGAAAAGCCTAACAAGGAAGTTATATCTTTATCACTGATCCTAGTATTAGGTAAATTTTTTTTTTGTTGTTGTTGTTTTTTGAGACAGGGTTTCTCTGTGTAGTTTTGCGCCTTTCCTGGAACTCACTCTGTAGTCCAGGCTGGCCTCGAACTCACAGAAATCCGCCTGCCTCTGCCTCCCGAGTGCTGGGATTAAAGGCATGCGCCACCACCGCCCAGCTGGTAAATTTTAATAAAAAAAGTAAAGACAAAGACATTTTATTTAGCAAGACTGAAATTAAATCCAAGAATGTAAGTATATTCACATGAGACCTTTTGTGTTTCTAAACAATTCCTGGAGCTATTAACCCAAGGTAATTAATCTAGTATCATTTATGGAATGATTACTATAACAAGAATCATTTTTCAGTTACAAAGGCTCACTAATACCCTTGGGGCACACTGAAACAATTGCTCACCAGTTTACAAAGAAGTAGATAGAAAGGGAGGGAAGTACAGACACGTGATTGCCCATTTCAGCTTTTATAAGGAAACAAAGAGGCTAGAATCCCACTGTAGACAACAAAATCAGTGAAGCTGACAGACAGAGGAGCTATTTGTCAACGTACAGGTTAGCAAATTCCAACTTACGATAGTCCAGGTCAGTAATATGGCTCTCTTACTTTACAAGACACATACAGACCACAAATCATTTATGAAACATCTTCCTTTTTTACATCACTGTATTACTTAGCCTCATTCAGTGGTTCCCTCGTCCTCAACTCAGCAACCATACTCACTCCTTTATGTCTATTTTTAGTTATAAAAAAGTTATTAAACTTAGGTTTCCTTACAAACGTTCTGACCATATATTGAAAAGTGATTAAAAACTGTTCTGAATATGAATTGCTTCTGCAAGTTTAGCGAGTGAGACGCACTCTACCAAGGTGGTTGTGCCTTGGGAAAATCCTACAAAACTGAATTTTACAAACAGTTACTTATTTTGATAGAAGTTCTCTATATAAATAGCAGCCATGACTTCACTGCCTACAAAACTGCAGGCTTATCACATTTTATGTTTCGAATTTAAATGCTTTACAATCAGATTTTCTAGTATTACAAAAAACAAAGTCATACCGACAGATGGACTAGTATCCCATGCTAAAAAGACAGCTGAATTCCATGATTTCACTGCGGGGACAGATACCAACAACTACCGAATTTCTGTTAGTGACATGGGAACATTAATGTGTTCTGTCAAGTGACATTCAAGGGGTGGGGAAGCAGCACTTGCAGCAGGACTTTATTGAGGCTCTTTGTGATGGAGGGACGAGCAATCGGAATGGAGTAGCAGACACTTTCAGACGAAGAGGGTGCTATTTGGTGACACACCCTTACCTTGACTCCAGTGAAATAGTGTTTCTGAGCCTGAGGAGGAAGAGGGGATGCTGGGCACAGCATGTTGCTCTCAACAAGGGATCAACAGCAGCAAGTGGGAAGATGAGTTAGTCTTGGGGAAAAAAGAACCCACTTTTGAGCACATTAACATCTATCCTTTCCAGGAACATTCTGTAGTCTGGACAAAGTGTGGCCAGGACCAGTGGCTTGAGAACTCTCAGTATGAGGAGTTAGAACAGAGAAGGGCAACATCTGAAGTAAGCGGAACTAACACTGTGCTTCCTTCTAGGCAGGCTAAATGATACCCACATACCTGACAAGCCTGGTGCCACTTAGGAGCAAAATTGGCCTGACATATAAAACCAAAAATGAGGACTGATGCCAGCAAATATCATTTGTAGTATTCACCTAAAAGATAACAGTAGGTGCTTTGTGTGGGGCGAGTATGGGGTGAGGGATGCTGCTAATAACAAGGCCAAGCACGGTTACACAGGGTACCACCATGGCAGCCAGTGAACTCTGCAGAGTTGCCCTCCACAGCGTGCAGCACTCACAGGCCATACAAGTTGCAGCCCTGCCCCCGCCCGGGCCAATTGCAGGATCTAAGAAATACCTTTCTTTCCTGTTTGTTCTTCCCATCCTAAGTCCCCCAGGGTGACTCACTGTTTTCCTAACTAGCAGTGAAAAACAAAGCATGGGGATTCAGTGCAGCGCATGGGCTTGGGCATCAACTCTGACTTCCATCTATGTAGCTGCTCTGGAGCCGACTCCCAAGCAGCCGCCTATTCTCTGGATTTAAAAGATCCCTTTATCAGTGTGTCAGATAAATGCCCAGCACAGGCCATAGGCCTACTACTTGGATGTCGACTGGCTGGCCCTTTCTCCTCCAGGGTCAAGAGCTCTTCAATGAAGAATCTCCACAATGATAAAAGTATACATGTAAGTAGCCAAATAGCACCACGGTGCCTACTGGGTATGAGGAGCCTACTTCATCAGCTAGTATGACATTTGTTTGTTCCCATCTTGATGCTGAGTGGAACCAATGGATAGACTATTGAAGATATCAAATCACAGATGAGGTGAAAATTCTGAAAAAGGAGCGTGTGGGGTGACTGAGCCCTGCTGCGATGGACACTGTCAGAGAACACGAGGGCAAGAGTACAGTGTATAGAAAATCTTGCAAAAACCTAGCACCAGGTTCCTCCTAAGGAGGACCCAACCCAGCTTAACTCCAGGAGGACCCACTCCACTGTTAGAAAGCATCAGGCCACCGCTCTCTGCAGCCGATGTTCCACAGACGCCGGGGCCAGGGGGACAACTGTGGAACACATTTTCATGGAAGCAGCGGCCACACATCTAACTCCTTCCCAATAGTATCCCCAGTTAAGCCAGCTTCAAAGGGACAAAGTTGGTGCCTGCAGGTCAAGGGTCAAATCTACGGTGTACACACCTTACCAGAAGTCATATAACCTACTTACCTGAATTAAAAATAAAACCAAAAAAACAATTCTCCATCTGCTCTCCCTTCTCAGAAGGGGGGTAGATTCTTCTTCCTTACCACAGTAACTTGAAGAGTCAAAGAAGGTAGTGTGGAAAGGAGGAGCGTTCTGTTTCATCATAAAAAATAAAGCTCTCTCTCTAAGCGTCACATCAGAGGTTGTATACATTTTTTTTTTCAATCATCCTTTGTGGTGGCGTCTACGGGCTCATCTTCTAAGCTGAGGCCCAGCCTGTCAGTCAGCCCCTCAAACTGCTTGCCCAGACCACCTGCGGAGTCCATAAACATGTTGGGGATGTCTTTGCCAAAGTAAATCTTGCTGTTGGAAGCAATGGCCTTGTACTTCATCAGCTGCAGATATTCTGGGGTCAGTTTGAGCTGGAACACAAAAGTAAAGGAAGCTGAGGAGCGAAGACATTAGAGAAGAATTTGGTGGTGCCCTTTCAACTTTCATCTGGAGAGGGCCTCTGTCAAGCAGACATACTCCTTCTACTTTTCATGGTCTTCCTGTTACCCAGAAACCATTTTTCTAAGAGAAAGGAATCCAAGGTCCTTTGACAGATTAGCAAGAGTTTCAAGAGTTTCCGTGTTTAACACAAAAATGAAACTTTCACTGAGGCTTCCTGCCTGAGAAGTGCCTGTCTCACCCAGCACAGGCTCCTCAGCACCGCTGTGAGGACTCTGGGTAGGGCAGCAGGTCCCGCACCCCCTCAGTACTGCTGTGGACTCTGGGTCGAGCAGCAGACCCCGCACACCCTCAGTACTGCTGTGAACTCTGGGTAGAGCAGCAGACCCCGCACACCCTCAGCACCACTGAGGATTCTGGGTAGGGCAGCAGACCCCGCACACCCTCAGCACCACTGAGGATTCTGGGTAGGGCAGCAGACCCCGCACACCCTCAGCACCACTGAGGATTCTGGGTAGGGCAGCAGACCCAGCACACCCTCAGCACCACTGAGGATTCTGGGTAGGGCAGCAGACCCCGCACACCCTCAGCACCACTGTGAGGATTCTGGGTAGAGCAGCAGACCCCGCACACCCTCAGTACTGCTGTGAACTCTGGGTCGAGCAGCAGACCCCACACACCCTCAGTACTGCTGTGAGGACTCTGGGTAGAGCAGCAGACCCCGCACACCCTCAGTATGGAGGGTCGCCCTTTACCTTATTGGCCTCTGCTATCTTCAGAGCCGTGTAGCACTCGGCGTCAGCCTTCGCCTTCTCCCGGGCCAGAAACGCAGCATCTAAGGGGGAAGGGTGCAGGGAACTGGGTCAGGGGAAAAACACCAAGGGAAGGCGCAGAAGCCTGTGCTCTCGGGGAGAGCACTTGCCCAGCACACACAAAGCCCCAGGTTCCATTCCCGGCACTGCAGAAAACAAAATCCAACAAAGACATTTCCTGGTCTCTATGACCTTGACGAGACTGCTTTGTGTGTTTTGTTTTTGAAATGGTTTCACCTTATAGCTCAGGCTAGCGCTGGACTACATAGCCTTCCTGTTAGCACAGGGAAAGCATTTCTCTAAAGGAAAGTAACTTAACATCTTTAAGACAGTGTAGCAAGAGTTTCAGTTTAATGCAAAAAGGAAAACCTCTACTATGGCATCCTCCTGCCTCAGCCTCCTCAGTGCTGGGATTACAGACATGCACTGCCATGCCTGTCACGGGTCTCCGTGAACAGCACAAATGAAAAATAGATCAGTCCCCTTTCCAACTTCATTTCCCCAAAGTTTCTAACAGTGACGAAGCTGGCTAATTCTAGAATTACATATGGTGGTTCAGAGGGGCACTGTTTAGATTCAGACCTGCTTCATCTCATCCTGCAGCAGGGCACCTCCCTGCTGGGCAACACTGAGCCCCTGCCCTGGGAACCGCCAGCCTCATTCCAGTCACATTTGTATCAGAATATTCAGAGACAAAGGTCCCGCTCTGAGGATGCTGTTTTGTGGTTGTTGCTGTTTCCTTTCATCCCTTTAACAAATTCAAACCTTTTTATTATTACACTTACTATTTACATAATATTTATTTACTGGGAGCGGGGGTGGGGCATGCACGCCATGGCGCATGTGTGAAGACCAGAGGACAACTTGGGGAAATTACTTCCTTTGGCCACACTCAGACTCCGGCTGTCAGGCTCGGCGGTGAGGGCTTCTAGCAGCCCAGCCATCTGGCTGGCCTGCTGCTGCTGCTGCTGCTGCTGCTGTTCTCGAGACATCTGGCTGGCCTACTGCCGCTGCCGCTGCTGTTCTGGAGCCATCTGGCTGGCCTGCTGCCGCTGCCGCTGCCGTTCTGGAGCCATCTGGCTGGCCTGCTGCTGCTGCTGCTGTTCTTGAGACATCTGGCTGGCCTGCTGCTGCTGCTGCTGCTGCTGTTCTGGAGCCATCTGGCTGGCCTGCTGCTGCTGCTGCTGCTGTTCTGGAGACAGTTGTGTTGCTTGGAATGCTAAATCCTCATGTTCCACCTCCGGAGTCACAGGATTACAGGTGTGCCCATAACAGGCAAATTTAAGTCCTTTCTTTTTTCAGTGCTGTTTGTTGAACCCAGGACTTTGAACACACCAGGCAAGTATGTTAGCCTCTGAGCTACACTTTGGGGTATCTTACTGCACCCCAGAACGGCATGTTTTACTAAAGATTTATTTATTTTTAATTATGTGTATCTGTGTAGGATTATGTGCATGTAAGTACAGATGTAGCTGGGCGGTGGTGGCGCACGCCTTTAATCCCAGCACTTAGGAGGCAGATCCAGGCAGATCTCTGTGAGTTCAAGGCCAGCCTGGGCTACACAGAGAAATCCTGTCTCAAAAAAGGAAAAAATAAGTGCTGATGCCTGGCGTCCAACGTGGTGGCAAGAGTTTCCACCTAAAAACTGAGAAAAAAGATTCTAAAACGGAGATAAAAACAGCTTCCTAATTGTCTCTCTCAAATGAGCGGCAGCTGCTGGTCTGAGCTACTGGTGGGTTCCTAGCGTGCACGCTCGACCTGCCGTATGGCAGGAATGAGGCTTCTGCAAGTGGCACATTAAGCTGCGTGGTGGATTTAGACTTTGCTAGTACAAAACAAAAAAAAGAGGTTTCTGGGCTACACGCTGCTTGGATAAAAGCATAGACCCATGATAGCTCCCAGAGCTGGTGGTAAAGTACCACTGTCATGTTGGGAAGCTGAGGTGGGCAGAGCCAGCAGGCACAGCTGCTGCAGTTTAAGGCAATAGATTCACAATAAGACAGATTCAGATGTAATAGTTTACAATGTGTGTAAAAGATCCGTAGGCTTGAAAGAGACAAAAAAGATGATATATAGAGTTATAGAAACAAATACATAGTTTTAAAAAATAAAGTCTTTAAAGAGACAGTAAAGGTAGTATAAAAAACAAGCCACGTAAAAATGGATATTACACAGAGAATCTGCATTGTGTTGTCTTTGGGACTTTTAACTGCAGAAAAACATTTGATTGTAAAAGCTGTTGAGTTATGCCAAAATGTATATTTTAAAGGTACCTTGACTTCAAAATTTGAATATAAGGCTATGTTGCTTTGGAAAGGAGACTCTGCTTTTGTTCTCACAGAAAGCCAGAGGCTATGGATTTGTTCCAGATTAAGATACATCAGGTTTGACCAGCCAAGACACCCTGAAAGTTCTCCGATGACACCATGGTCCAGATGATCCAACATCCAGAATGGTTTCAAGGCAACTGGCTCAGACGATACAGCCTCATGGACTATTCCATAATCCTAAAATTTTCTTTGTTTCCCCATAAGATACAGCGCCCCCCTCCAGCAGGAAGTAGTAAGAGAAGCTACGCCCAAATTCCCAAATTATATGTAATTTTACTTTGTTAAGGTTAAAACCTTCCTTTTTTTTTTAAAAAAAAGGGGGAAGTGCTGTGGGATGTTCTGTATGGCAAATGTGTTGCTAATTAGTCAATAAATAAAACACTGATTGGCCATTGGCTAGGCAGGAAGTGTAGGCGGGACAAGGAGGAGAATAAAGCTGGGAAGTGGAAGGCTGAGTCAGAGAGACACTGCCAGCCGCCATGATGAGAAACAGCATGTGAAGATGCCGGTAAGCCATGAGCCATGTGGCAAGGTATAGATTAATGGAAATGGATTAATTTAAGCTGTAAGAACAGTTAGCAAGAAGCCTGCCACGGCCATACAGTTTGTAAGCAATATAAGTCTCTGTGTTTACTTGGTTGGGTCTGATGGCTGTGGGACTGGCAGGTGAGAGAGATTTGTCCTGACTGTGGGCCAGGCAGGAAAACTCTAGCTACAGATGCCTGTGGATCCCAGAGGTGTCAAATACTTCTGGAGTGGGATTTAGAGGTGGTTGTGACCTGCACAATGTGAGGCATTGGCAACTCAACTCAGTTCCTCTGCTGCGCCTTCTCTCAGCCCCATGACAAGTATTTATAGGAAATGAAAGCACTGTTGGACTAAGAGCATCCTGGTGAGAGTCCACAGATCTGTGACATCCTAAGGAGCTCTTCAGTGGGTCCCTGCAAATCCTGCAGGCTCCACAATGACTATATAATTACACAGAACACCGTGGCCTGAAGCTTCCAGGAGGATCGACTTTGGTCCTGGAAGTTGCTTGACAGAAGCCCTACCTGAAGCAAAGGGAGGGTAGTGGGGAAGTGAGGGCCCAGAGGGGGAACTGAAGGTGAGCAGTGGTCAGAAGGCCAGCAAAGAACACTTCTTCTCAGCTCAAGAGCTGCTGGAGCTGAAACATGTCTTCAAGGCTAGTGCAATACCTGCATGGACCTGGAGAGCAAACTCTGAGACGCAAATAATGCAACCGACTGACTCCCTCCTCCCCTAACAGGCTTGTGGGAGGGCAGAGGTGTGCATTGATACGCCTGGTCCTCAGGAGTTTTGAAGAGGAGGTAGCAAAGGCAGGGAAAGCTGCTGTTCGAGCCCAGTGTCAGAGTTAACTCCTAATGCTCAGAGATATCTGCTAGACTGAGCTCCAGGACGGCAGGGACTGTTACGTCTCTTTTCTTCATTCTCTCTTTCTCTCTCTCTCTCTTTCTTTCGAGACGGTCTTTTTCTGTAGCTCAGGATATCCTCTGACTCACTACACCATTCTGCTTTTACCCCAAGTGCTCAGACTATAGGAATATGTTACCATGCCTGTACTGACTCACTCTGTCTCTCTCTCTCTGCCTCCCTTTTCTGTTTCCTATCTGCTGTCTGCTCTGCCCCGCTTCCCCCCTCGCCAGGCCTGGCTTCTCTGTCCTATCCCCTCTTCTCTCTAACAAAGGCCATTCTAACTCTGGTAACCATGGCCCGTGACTCTTCCGCCCATCATCAACCATCCTTTCACTGACACCCTTGCTCTTAGCCCTATTTAATTAATGACTGATTTGTAGACATTTATTTACTTGTGTGTGTGCGTATGTGCAAGCATGCCATGGTGAGTGTATAGAGGTCGGATGACAACTTTCAGGAGCTGGTTCTCTCCCCGTGAGGGTTCTGGGTAGGGAACTCAGGGCCTCAGGTTGGCAGCAGCCCTTTTACCCACAGAGCCCCATCACCTTGGTTTCTCGTCTTCATTCCTAATGAAATGCTCAGTGAATAATCAACACAACTGACACCTGCTGAGAACTGTTCGGTGAAAATCTGCTTGCTATGCAGGGCCAGTTCAAAGTTCTAACCTTGGCTCTAAGCAGAGGAGAGCTGGTATTTCAGAGACACCACGACCCCCAGAACAGAGCACAGACTGTATCTCAGTCACTGGGCTCCATCAGGCACGACAGCACGTCTGCTCACCTTCAATTTCCGAAATCTTCTTCTCCGTCTCCTTTTCCATCACCTTCTGCCCATAGGTGATTTCTGCAACCTGAGCCACTTTTTCTGCCTCTGAGTAAACGAAATTGAGAAACGATTTAGTGCTGACACGTCAGAAGTTTGGCCAGGGCAGAGAGATGGCTCAGTGGGTAGGGTGCCTGCTGCCAAGCCTGACGATGCAAGTTCAATCCCAGGGCCCACATGGTGGAAGGAGAGCTGGTTCCCGCAGGCTGTCTGCTAGCCTCCACCTAAGCAATCATGGCATGCATGTGCCCATACACTCACACACAGACAGTAACCTTGACTGACTGTGCCTTCCCCTGACCTGAGTGCCCTAATACCTGAATGGGGATGCTCACAGAGCCAAGTCCACAGAGGGCAGCCGCAATGGGTACACCTGAGAGATGAACGGCCCAGTGAGCACAGGAGCACGACATCAACACGGACAGTAAGCGGAGACGCTGACCCGGGAGAAGAGCATGCTTCCGGGAGGTCAGGGGTACAGGCTACCTTCTCTCCCAAGCCAAGCCCTTAAAGAGTAGTTCCACCTGACACTCACTTGAGGAAGTATCTCAGCCGATCGCTGTGACCAGAGATCTGGAGCAGAGCCCCAGTGCTTCCTCTGATTTGCCACATGACCTGGGACATGTTTACAAATCTCTGAGTTCAGCAAAATAAAGCAAGTACCTCAAGACGGCTGAGTGGGTCAAAGTGCTTGCCAGACAAGCCTGGCAACCTGAGTACACAGTGCAAGGAGGGGAGCATTCCCAGAGTTGTGCTCTGACCTCCACAACTGTGCCATGGCATGTGGGCTCCTGCTTACTGCACAGCGCTCTCTCCCTCCCTCCCTCCCTCCCTCCCTCTCCCTCCCTCCCTCCCTCCCTCTCCCTCTCTCTCTCTCTCACATGCGCGCGCGCGCACATGCGCACACACACACACACACACACACACACACACACACAAATTTAGGAAACCAACCAAACAAGAGTCCAAGCAGACGACAGTGCTTTCCTCTGGTGGCGACATGACAACTGAGTCACTTCACTATGAAGTTCTTAGCAAATGAGGTGGTTATTCCTATTAAGAACTAAGAAAAAAGCTCCTTCCATTTCAGAGATACAGAGAAACTCAAGACTCACTACCTGGATCCACAGTCCGACAATTCCCACTTGGCTCCTGGGGATAAGAATGCCACCCCAGCACACCGGAAGCATTTTGGAGGATTTAACCATGTCCTGGACTTCCTTCCAGCATCTGCCATCCCCAACCCTTCTTCCCTAAAGGATTAGAGAACCATGTGCAGACCAATGAGGGCCTTCTTCCTCTCTGTTTCTGCTTCCTTTTCCACCACCTTCTGCTTCTGGGCCGCAATGAGAAGCTTCGTCTTCTCGCTTTCCCTGGAAGGAAAAGCACAGAGCAGTGAGGCAGTTTCTGGAGAACAGCAGCACTCCCGAAGAGTCCCGAGGAGAGGCACACAGGGCGCCTCTGCTCTCCTGTGCAGGGCTGTTCAGTGGCCCAGCCTCCACTATCTGATAAAAGGCTTCCTTTGTGAGAAAGACAACCCAATGCCCGGGTGTATGCTTGTGGTCCCCACTACTCAGGAATTGAGGCACAGGAGCTTGAGGCTAGCCTGTACACTTAACAAGGCCCTGTCGGAGGAAAATAAAACAGGAACTAGTCTACTTGAATCAACGAGACCTCCCAGCAAACATACTTGTCTACCCCTGTTATCTCCACTTCTGCTATGAGTCTCTCACCTTATAAAAGCATCGCTACTCTCCAGGGCTCCTCTGTGGCCCCGAGGGCTGACATGTCCACCCAACCTTATAGCACAACAGACTAACAGATGTTCAAGGAAGGGAAAATCAGAGCTTGCCACTCTGGGATGGGTTGCGGGGAGCTCACGGCGGACAGTTTAGGCTCAGGGCATACTCACATCAGCTCATAGTTCCTGCGGATGGCCTCAGGAATATTGGGCTTTGTCACGCGTACAGCCTGGAGAAGGGCACAAACAATGAAAATGACATCCGCTCCAATGGGCTCTCGTGTCCCTGTGCTAAAGGAGCTTCCCTTGGGAGAGAGCATGCAGTGTCAAGTACTCCCCACTGAGGCCATGCTCACCTGGATAACAAGCCCCGGAGCCATGGAGGTCAGGTCCTGTTGCAAGGCCAACTTGAGGTTTTCATCAATTTGATCTGGAACCAAGAGAGACACAAATGGAGCTGTTAGGCTGTCTAGGTCAGGAGAGAGGAACGTGGGGAAAGGACAAGCAAAAACATCAGCCCACTGACTTGTCTTTCCAAAACAGTGTACACAACAAGCTGGACACCTAAGGTGAGACCCTGGAGCAGCCCTCCATGGAAGTGAGAGCTAAGTGTAACCTCTCACTTTGGCCTCAAAACAAAGCCCCCTTCATTGTTTAAAACATCACCCATACCTTCCAGGGGCCTCAGCTTAAGAAACGAAAAACAATTTTAAAACATTCCTTGAGCAGCCTTTCCCAACTGGCATCAAGAGAAGGCAGAACCATGGTTCCTTGGAGGAGGGCAGAATGGCTATGTCAGGTTTTCAGAAAAGCAGCAAGTTGAGCTGGGCATGGAAGCACACGCCTGCAACCAGCACCTGGGAGACTGAAGGAGGAGAACCACAGGGCTGGCCTGGGCTGCACTATGAGGTCTTGTCACCAACAGGTAGTTCTTAAACCTAGTCATTTTATTAGTTAAAAAACAAAACAAGGGGCCGAGAGAGAGCTCAGTGGTTAAGAGCACTTGCTGCAGCAGTATAGGTATTCTCAAATCAAGAATTAATTTTGGAGTATGGAGGGGCTCGAGTGTGTAGCATTAAGGAAGCTGAGGCATGAGTGTCATAAATTTGAGACCAGTCTGGGTTACACAGTGAGTTCCGAGCCAGCCTGAGCTATAGCATAAGCCCCATGGCAAAAACAAACACCACTTGCTGTTCTTCCAGATGATCCAAGTTTAGTTACCAGTCCCATACACCACGCAGAACCACCTGTAACTCCAGCTCCAAAGGACCTGACATCCTCTCTGGCCTCTGTAGACACTTCCCCGCCCAACACACATGGCACCCACTCATTCACTCACACAGATGCAGACACACACACCAGAAAACAAAGCAAAATCCCTGGCCTGGTGTTCAGGAGAGCCTCATATTGCTTTCATTGTGAATTCTATCAACACAAGGGGAACGTGCAATTTCACGTTCTGAAAATCAGCTTGTCTTTTTTCTAATGTTTGTTGTGCGTTCACATTGTTTGAGTATGTGTGCATAGGGGTCAGGGGACCATGGGTGTCATCCTCAGGAACACTACCTACTTCCTTTGAGACAGGATCTCTCACTGGTCTTGAGCTCAGTAATTAGGCCAGACTGGCTGGCCAGTGAGGCCCGTGGAGTCTCCCGTCGGTCTCCCCGTGCTATAACACTCCAAAGCTTTGGGTTCTGGGGCTCAGTCTCAGATCCTTATACTTCTGAGGCGAGCACTTTACTAGCTATCTCCCCAGTCCAGCCATGTCTTTTCATACATCTGCTTTGGTTCTAGTTCCTAGTCTGGAATTCCAATGTGAGTTGTTTCAGAAGTAAGTGTGGGAAGGCTATCACTGACCCACTCTATGAACAGAAACACTAAAGTTGCCTCTCTGGCCTGCACCTTCTTTTCCATAGATCTCACTGAGATCCTGGAAAGAGAGTCAATAGAACCAGGCTGGGATATCGGAGCACGATCACTGCTGTTACTGTCAGCTGCCATCTGTGTTAGTCAGCTGTGCCCAAGGGATAGCCTCTGAGGAACAGCGGCTCTCCTCTCTTTTATAGATTCTCAAACTGAAGCCTATAGAAGCTAGCTAGCAACCAAGATGTGAGTCTTTTGGTTTGGGGGTGGGGTGGGGTGGGGAGTGGAACAGTGGTAGATCACTTGCTGGGCATGCATAAGGCAGGCCTTGACTCCATCTATACACACACACACACACACACACACACACACACACACACACACACACACACACACACACACACACACGAGAGGGAGAGAATCACTTGATTATCTCCTTTGATTGTTATGTTAAACTGCATTCTCAGCTGTCCTATGAGTAGGCAAGGACTTGTGATGTTTCTATATTTGAATACGTTCTCACATGCCTCTCAGTTTTGAGGGAGAGAAGGCATAAAGACAGCACCTCCCATCTGATACGGGCTTAAGAGGACAAGAAGAAATAAATGCCATGCTGCTTTCTTTTTGTCAACATGACACAGACTAGAGACAACTGGGAAAAGGGAAGAAGAACTGCTTCCATCAGACTGACTGACTGGCCTGTTATGGGGCATGTTCTTGCGTAATGACTGATGTGGGAGGGTCCAGGTCACTGTGTGCCATGGCACTCCTGGGCTCTATAAAGACGCAAGCTAAGTGAAGCATGGAGGCAAGCCAGTCAGCAGCACTCCTCCAAGGTCTCTACTTCAGTTTCTGCCTCCAAGTTTCTGCCCTGACTTCCCGCAGTGATGGACCTCGATGTGGAAGTGTAAGGCACTTAAACCCGTTCCTCCCCAAGTTGCTTTTGGTCCTGGTGCTTTATCGTAGCAACAGAAAGCCAATGAGGATACCAGCCCATAAAAGAAAAGAGTTTCAAGGCGAAGACTTTTTCCCAGCTCCACTGTAGGAAAGCAACAGTAAATAAGTAGTTAAGGGTATCTGTTTCGACATCAAGAGTTTTCAAACACAAAACAATCTATTTTAATTTCCTTCCAGGAACATTAGAGAGCCTTTGTCTTTTGATGTTTCATATGTCTTGAAATGTTCATTAATGGCACAAGCCCTAAAACAATGGCTAGAAAATTAATATTTCATTAAATTCTATTAGTGTGACATAAAAAGATACAGTACATTTAAAATTTTTTTTTAAATATAATGAATCAAAAACCAACAAAAGAGTACAAACTCTTAAAGTGAATTTAGGTTCATTTCCACTAGAGAAAAGCTGAAGGTGATTTGAAAGATTTCCTCAATCTCAGTGTAAAAGTATAATAAAACACTAGCCATTTGAGTTATTATTTTTATTGTTATTATTATTTCGAGCCACTATGTAGTCTTGGTTGTCCTGGAACTCACTATACAGACCAGGCTGGCCTCACAGTCACTGAGATCCCCTGGAGTACAGGCTTGTGTCACCACACCTGGCCACTTGGTTAATTATGATCACAGCCAACTCTGACGTGTTTCCTTTCACTTCTAGAAAGTACTCATGGGCTGAGGATGCAGCTGAATGGTAGACTATCTGCCTAGCACGCTGCGGGGACATGGCTTCCAGCCCCGGCACTGACAAAAAACCTGTTTTCTAAGTGCTCCTGGAAAGAGTCATCATTCAGTCCTAGTGTCAAGAAGAGGCCATCTGCGTTTAGCAATGGCTACTAGGAAGCGTCTAGAAGTGAATTCAAACAGAGTACCACAAGGGAACCATGACACTAACTGGGATGCTTCTGTTGCAGAATCAAGGCTGCATTTCCTTTGACCAGGTGAAAAAGACAAGACGTCCACTTAAGCCTGTGGATCCTTTTAACTCAGTGCTTCCTAGTCACCTCTCTGGGGAGGGAGGATGCCCCAAAGGTTCTAGAAAGTGTCAACAGCCACACTTCTTTCATTACTTGTAGAATGCAGCACGGACCGACCATCCTCACCACCATCCCTGGCGCCTGCACTCAGGGGGAAAAACACTTAAGTGACAGCAGAGGAGGGTCTGGGTGCAGCTCTGCTCTCCACCAGCAACAGCCCTCTCACCTTCCTGCTCTTGGCCCCAGTATACTGACTGAAAATGAGTGTGTTAGGCCACATGGCCTGCCAGATTCTTCTAGAAACCACTGCATTCTCATTAAAGAACAGTATTCCGGGGACAGTGAGAACATTTCTGTCCCGGTCCTCTCTTCAGGCCAGCAGGGACTCCTTTATTACACTCTTACTCCAGTGCTATGTCTGACTACTCCAAGGATCTGCCCATCTTACTTTTTCTTTTGGGGGAGTTATTTAGGAAAAGTCTTAGTTTGTAACCCAGGCTGGTCCTGAACTTGCTTTCCTCCTGCCTCAGCCTCCTGAGTGCTAGGATTACAGGTATGGACCACCATGCTTGGCTGTTCTCGGTATTTGGATCCCGTGTACTCCCCATTCTATGGTGTGGTAGCTCAGAAACAGACAGATATAGGACTGCTGAAGCCTGACGTGCCTCGGGGAGGGGATGGGGTGGCATCGACCATGACCAGGTTCTTACCAAACAGCTCGATGTAGACTTCCTGGAGCGTATGCACGCTGCAGAACTGGTTGAGCTCATGATGGATCTTGTTGAAGATGAGGGCCTTGTCATAGTCTGCAGTATAGTTCTTCACTATATCATACACTGTGGGGAAGGAGAGGGCGGGCTTAGCATAAGACAAATCCACGACTTCAATCCCCTCCAAACCTCCTCAGCTTCCTCATTTCTCAATCCTTGTGGTGCCCACAGATGCTGTGTGCACGAGTATGGACGAGCTGGAACACATACCTGCATTTGGGACCAGGAAGTTCACCACCTCAATTCTGTCAAAGTAGATCATCACACCACCACTATTGGAGGGAGAAGTGACAAGTTAGCAGGGAGCTCTGGGATCTGGTGACATCTCCTAAGGACTGGGAGGACAGGCGTTCAGTGTTCATGGGACGTGAGGCAGTTCACACCTCCAAGCAGGAGGAGATGTGCGGAGCTTATAACCTGCACAAGGAGACAGCAGGACCTTGGCAGCGTCAGGAAGGAGAGGGCACGTCCTGTCTTTTGCTCACTAGTATCTTTTGATCAAAGCAACTGACTACAAGGGAGGGACAGAGGGTTAAGAGCTCCGGAGCGCACTGGGTGCCCAGAGCCCGTCCTCATCCTGGCTTCACCGTCACTTCAGCTCGGCACTGCCTTTTACTCTTGGTCCTTACCTGGTCCCACAGGGTACGTTCTTCACTTCATCTGTTTGGAGAGTGGTCTGGAGACAGAGGAAACACCAGATAATGTAAAACGGGCAACGACAGACACCAACTACTTTGGGGAAGCCCCAAAGCCTTTGTAGCTGACTGCTCGTTTGGACTGAGCTTCACCCTTGCTAAACATGACTGTCCCACTTAACCCCCCTTTACAGGCTGAGACTTGAAATCAAGCAAAAGTACCTACTCTGGTGTTGCTGTATGTGAAACACATATGGATGGGCAGGATCATAAAGAACATGACACTGAGTCTGGAGCCTGAAAAGTGTATTTTACGAGTGCTGAAGCAGCAGACTCCCTTTCTGACTGGTTTCAGAATACAGCATTACTGTGAGACTCAGATAAAAGTACCCAAAGTGCCGTGAGTCCACAGAGCAAGGCAAAGGCAAGAGAGGATGCTCACAAGGGAAGGTGGACATTCTGCTTGGCTAATTTCATTTTCCTCCCTCCCTCTCACACCTTCATGCTGGGGACTGAGCGCAGAGCCTGTATGCTAGCTCCTGGCTCTGTGTGACATCCTCCAGCCCTTGCTGGGTTGGCTGAGTTTTCTTAGTTGGACAGACTTTAGAGAGACTTAGTCTCCCTCAGCCAGAAGGAAGCCAGCTACAACTAACCTTACTCCCATTTGACATGGCATTGGCCCTCACCCAACCAACTTTCCTCCCCATGCAATTAGGTTCAAACAAGTACAACCAAATTCCATGTTTTATTTTCATCTGTCATGGTAACCTGTGATTTAACATATACATATACTTGACTTTTCTTCTTCAGTCCCACTTCAGAAGTGAGGAAATGATTTCCACTTGGGGCTGATAGGCCAAGGCAAAGCAATGGCTCCATTCAGCCATTTCAATGATCAAGTAATATTATAAGAGCCCCCGCCTCTGTCTGTCTCTCTCTGGGTAGATGTGTGTGAGAGAGATCCTTAAGTAAGTCTCTGAAAAGGCATTTTATTCATCTAACAGCTAACTAATTTCAAATTGTGTATTAGTCAACAACCCAACTTCGCAGTGATCCAACCACACCACACAAGCCGCATATCATATACCTGTACAGACTTATAGGATGTGATGAATGGGAGCATGAGATGGAAACCGGGGCCACTGGTGGAGGTCAGCAGGGCACCACCTCTGTAGAGGAGGGAGAAAGGGAGGTTCAATATCCCAAGATCCCTTAAAGCAGTGGTTCTCAACCTGTGCGACATGACCCTTTGGGGGGGTTGAACAACCGTTTCACAGGGGTCACCTAAGACCATTAAAAACAGTTATTTAAATTATGATTCCTAATGGTAGCAAAATTACATTTATGAAATAGCAATGAAAATAATTTTATGGTTGGAGGTCATCCAACATAAGGAACTATATTAAAGGGTCACAGCACTAGGAAGGTTGAGAACCACTGCCTCAGATCAAGACTTATGGGCCAACCATCTCTCCACTCCTAAACATTTAATGTAGAGTGACACATGCCAGTGACATGCCCATCCCTTCTCCCTTTCTTCCTTCTGTCTCAATTTGAACATTCTAGGAAGCCTGATGGGAAAACAGAAGACATCAGAGAAGTAAGTATGTAGACTAAAAAACAAAGACAACAGAATCCCTGCCTACACCCAGGATAAGAGGGAGTCTGTCCCAGCTGCTGAGCCTGTGGCAGTCTCCAGAATGTTAAACCCGGTACTAGTTATCAACGAGCAGCATTGCGGCTGGGAGTCCAGTGACACAGGCCATTAAAAGAACCCTGGCATTGGCAGTGCTAGGGCTGAACCCAGGGCATCACACAGTCTAGCAAAGTACTCTATTGTCACAAGCTACACCCTGCTCCTTAAATACACTTCAATAGGAAGTGGTATACTCCACGACAGAGGAGGGAAGTGAGACTGAATAACAGAGGAAGGGAGAGGATCTTAACCAAAGTTTTAGTCCAACTTAGAGCACGAGGGTAATTCGCGTGCCTTTACCTGACCATGTTCCAGAAGCATCCGTGGACTCACATACGATAGAGCACCACCTCTGAGACAGGGCTTGCTGCACAGCCCGGATTTCGTAGTACTTGCTATATAGCCCAGGATGGCCTAAAACTCATAGTAGACCTCTTGCCTCTGCCCTCGCCCAAGTGGTGGAATTACAGGTGTTGAGCCATCATACTTAGTTCAAGAATAATTTTAAAGTCACTTCAACACATATTAAATATATAATATATATTCGGACATATATATTTCTAGTCAAGTTGTATATGAGTGACAAAATTAAAAGCTTTGGGGGACCATGAAAGCAGACGGCAGAGATAAATTACTAAAGAGGATGTGCGTGGGAACTCAACAAAAACTTAAACCTTTTTATTATTATTTTTTAACTAAGGGTCTTGAGTATGTTAGTCGGAAGCACTTCCACTGAGCTACAACTCTAATTCAACAAGCATTTTCGAGCTTGCTATTCCATAAAAAAGCACTAAATAAGATCCATATAAAAAAAGGGGTCAAGCTGAACATGTTGATGCATGCATTTAATCCTAGTACTAGAGAAGCAGGTGGATCTCTGTGAGTTCAAGTCAATCTGGTCCACATAAGAGTGTTCAGGACTAGCCAGAGCTACACAGTGGATCCTGTCTCAAAAAGGGGGCAGTGTTAGAAAGGCTTATAGCAAGGCTAGGGCTGTAGTTCAGTGGGAGAGCAAGAGCTCAACATGCATGAGTTTGATCCTCAACACCACAAACCAAGCAAATTCCCCCTTCTACAACCTCAAATGAAAACCTTGGCCAAAGAGGCCTGTGGAAAGAAAGTGACTCAAGATTATGTAAAGAGTCACTCCCAAAGCTGCCTTGACTGATAAAAATCAGACATACACACTTCCTTGAAATATTCACTTTAAAACAGACTCTCAAGCCAGGCCTGGTGGCGCATGCCTTTAATCCCAGTACTTGGTGGCAGAGGCAAGTCGGATCTCTGAGTTCCAAGCCAGCCTGGTCTACAGAGTGAGTTCTAGGGCAGCCAGGGCTACAAAGAAAAAACAAAAACAACCCAAACCCAATAAACAGACCCAACAACACAAAACAAACTCTCAAGTTAGCAGAGTATACTTTTTAAGTTGCCATCAAGAACTGGGACTCTGTCAGCTTATAGAGAGGTGGCCTGGCAGTGTGGAGACCAGATTCTTCAAGGGATGCAAGAGAAAACAGTATCTCAGAGATGATCTTGAAAGAGCAGTGATTCCTTGAGATTTCTACCTTTAATCCTATAAATACACGTATCACCAGCACATACTAAAGACAATTTTAAATTTAAATAAATACACACACTCACACGCACCCTTACCCATGGCCACTGACTTAGAAACTCCACCTGAAAAGGGCTCCCCTGCTTAACAAAATATACAGACGTTGGCAAGATCTGCCAGCCAGCGACCGGGGAAAGGAGACACCTGTCTCTTGCCTTACCTGTAATACACTCCAATATGTCCCTCTTCTATCTTGTGCACAGCTGAGAAGAGAGACGCGCAGAAGAAACTGGAAGCCACAGCCACAACTGCTCCCAACTGAGCCATCAGTGAATCGGTATCCTAGAGATAAGATAAGGGACGATGCGTGGCCTGACATACAGGAGAGAGGCCGCACCACTGAGCGTAGCTCACCAAGCTGCAGCTCATGGAAAGCGATTCACAGGCAGCCTGTGGTAGGGGAAACACAGTGCTAGCCAGATCTACAGCTCATTTCATCCCTGTTCTCGGTCAACATCCCGTTCCTTAATTGTGGGAGTATAACGCCCACTGCAGCGGAGAGGCACTAAGTGCTCCAGATGCTGCCCGCCGTACCTAAGGGAGATCCGGTGCCAATTGGGCAGGGTTTAAATCACAGCCTTCTCTTCACTTCTCATTAATGTGTTGTCACTGAAGCCACTTAGACGTAAGGGGAGAGAGGCAGCTGCAGTGTGTTGGCCCAAATTACAGAGGATGTCGAATGACAGGCAGCTGTGGCTATGTATTTCTGGCCAGAGCCTCCTACTTCTAATTGCCTGCCATTTCGAAGGAAAGCATCAGTCATTCCCTTGGGACTCTGGGGAGAGAGACAGCAGGCAGTTGAGTTCCCGAGGTAGGATTCTCTGGCCTGTCGTCCATCTCTCCAGTTATTCCTTTGGCCTTAAATGGGACAGCTCTCTTAACAAAACCGAAACCACACTCTCCCATAGCCTTTGCCCGCCAAGCCCGGTGGTTATCGGAAACTGGGAGTGCCTCAAGGCTGGGATACTCTGGACTCCTGGAGGGTCCCCCCAAACGTCCAGGCACCGAGATGCGACCGAGCGTCTGGAAAAACTACGGTGACGGACCGGCCCATGGGCACAGGGCGCGGATTCCAACTCTCAGGTCTAACTTATTTATTTATTATTTTTATTTTTACCGTGGCGGCCTCCAGCTACCCAGCAGCAGCAGCAGCAGCAGCCGCGTCCTCTCTGCAAACGCCCTCACCACCACCCTGGCCCACCTCGCGCCCTTTCCCCGCCCTCCTCCGCGAGGCAGGCACGTCCGAGAGCATCGGCTCGGACCCGCCAAAGGACCCGTGGGCGGGAGACCGGGCAGACAGGGGTTCTCTCTGCTCCCGGGTGGGCGGACGGAGGGTGAGCGGCGGCGGGGGACCAGCGCTCTGGAGCTCCGCCAGGGTCAGCGCCATCCCCGAGCCGCGGCGAGGCCGATCGTGCACTGAGGGGCGGGGGCTGCGTACCAGGCTGTCCCTCCAGGCGCTCCGTACACGTCTGAACCCCCCGTGCAACCGCAGAAACCGCCACACCCCTCAGCAAGCTACTTCCTTCCGGGCCGGTCGCTTCGATGACGCCATCAATCCGCGCAAAAAAAGACCCCGCCCCCGCTCGTCGCCCCGTCCCCGCCCCTCGAGGCAGTGTTCGGCGGTGCCGCCAGGGGGCGCCCGCGAGCCGACCCTGGCGGCTGCAGACGGACCTGGGATTGCGGATCCGAGGATGCCCACCGCGCAAGGACCCAGAGCTGGGAGACTGGGCTCCCGGACACCAAGACTCTGGTATCACCTTCCGAGGTTCTGACTTTCGAGATGGGTAGAGATTCTCCTTCGATTCAACTCGAGCTGGATTTCTTTTCTTTTTCTTCTTCCGGAGCAGGGAGTAGTAGCGCGATGGAGCGTTCTCGTCCTCGGCTCGCTGCTTTCCTGCACGCACCAGCCGAATGAAAAAACTTCCAGACGTGCAGATTATGACGTCCCTAGTCAACAGCCCTAATCTGAATTGCTCTTTATACTTTTCTGAGAGCTTTGTTTAGCCTTGAGGTCCCCACAGCAACATAAAGTAATTAACAAGGAATTATTGTCCTGACTTATTTGTTTTTTGTTTTTTTGAGACAGGGTTTCTCTGTGTAGCTTTGGAGCCTTTCCTGGAACTCACTCTGTAGCCCAGGCTGGCCTCAAACTCAGATCTGCCTCCTCTGCCTCCCGGGTGCTGGGATCAAAGGCGTGCCCCACCACCGCCCAGCTTATTGTCCTGATTTTAATGAACAGAACGTGAGTTCTGTGAAGGGTGAGGCCAACAACAGTGATTGAAAACTTCCTTTACATTTCCTTAATAGTTGGAGCTTCCACTTCCCCTCTTGGTTAACATGTGCCACAGTGAGCTTGTGTCCGACATCCACACCCAGGGACATAGTGGACCAGGAAGAGAATCAGACTCCATGTCTAAGGCCTCCTCCACCTGTCCTCACCCTGCAGCAGCGTGGGATTGGGACATTCTTTTTGAGCCTTTTCTTCGGTTTTGTCCTGGAGGTGGAACCAAGGGCTTTGTGGCCCCACTCTAGCCCCAAGCTGCTTTTTTAGGGGGGGTGGGGATTTCTGAACCAGCCACTGAAGTCATTTTGTTTGCAGACCAGGAAGGGCCCACTTTAATACTAACTTTTAGTAAACGAGAAAACTTTTCCATCCCGTAGATGTCACTTGTCAACGTTAGACGATTTTAGGACTCGGAAAGAGGAAAGTGAAGGGATCTCTTTATCCTCTCCCGCAAGCCAAGGCACTGAAACCGGAATTCAAAGTTCTGGGAAGCCAGATGTTTGGGGACAGCGGAAGACAAGCAGCTGCCCCCAACCCCAGATACTCAGTGGCGGCAAAAGCGAACAACAGACCCTGTCCTTTCCAAAACAGCTTGTCTAAGGGAACTGGCTGACCTGGAATTCTGCCCCTAATGAGCCCCGCTCCTCTGCTCTTAGCTATAATCCCCCTGGTTGAGGCATGTAATCTGCATTCTTCTGAACTCTGGTCACTGAGTGACTGGGTCCTGTGCCCTGATCAGGGTGTGGTCACGGTTTGGGAAAGCATCTCTCTGACGTTAAAAAAAAACAAAAAAAAGAGCCCTGCTTCAGCTGTTTGAGCTTTCGTTTGTCTACATTCTCAGTTTTTGTTTCGCCCTACAAGCAATTACTAGATATTCTTACATCGTGGTACCAAAATCCAGGAAGGGCTTCCAGGGTGTTACAGCCCTACAGGACCCTTTCTTCGCCTCTATCCCCTATCTCCAGTCTCAACTTCTTCTTCCGAGAACCACTCCACTCTCAGCACCCACTAAGGCTAAACAGCGGGTCCCCCACCTGGAGTCGGCACCCGTCTGGGGCCATCGTTCCTACCAGCCTCATAGCTGTGTGACTGGAGCAGGGGCTTTAGTCTGAAGTCCGTGTTGGCAGAATTGGTAAGCTTTCTTGTTCTTACCCTCCGAGGAAACCTCCGGTACCCCAGAGGTCGCCCTTTGCTATTTCTAGACCCACACCCAACATCAGCCATTCTCCCTCTTAGCACGCATGTGGGTAACGGTCCGTGTTTGACTCCGTTTCAGGAGCTGTTCGTTCTTGTCGCTGGAGACTCTTGGGAATTCCATTCCAGTGAAACTTTTGTCCCTGGAGGACATTCCAGACCAGGCAACTGGCCTTGACCCATTTTTAGACCTACAAACATGGGCAGTAGTCCCTCTGTTCCCAAAGACAGTCCTTTGGCGTGCTTGAAAAAAGTTTCCAAACAAATGGGGCCTCCAGTTAGATGCTGATCTGGCCCTGATATCCCCTTGACAACAAAAACCACTGGCCTAAATTTGTCAGGTTCCAGTCAACTGCCTTGCAGGCCCTCAACAAAAATGTCTGCAATGAATTGGCAAAGAGTCAGCGTTTCCCGTCCCCTCTCCTTCCACTGTGGGGTTAGGGGATCAAACTCAGGTTGTCGGGCCTGTCTAGTAAGCCTGCCACCCCACCCCCCAGCCCCTGAGCCATCTCTCTGGTCCTTTAAGTAAAGGTCTCTGAAGAAGATTTTATGTGAACCATGTCTTATGGAAGGAAAAATTTACCAGGTGATTAAAACACTTCCTTGTGGGGGAAAAGATACAGCATTTGTGACTGGATGGCATCTGGAGGAGAAGGTAATGAAATGTGGAAGGATATTCTGACAGAGCTGACAGCACTTTCCTTTGAGTCAGCCTTGACTTAGAAAGACCTCCCTCTTAAATTACTAAGATGTGGTTTCTTTTCCTTCCTTCCTTCCTTTCTTCTTGTTGTTGGTTTTTTCAAGACAGGGTTTCTCTGTGTAGTTTTGGTTCCTGTCCTGGAACTCACTTGGTAGCCCAGACTGGCCTCGAACTCACAGAGATCCGCCTGCCTCTGCCTCCCGCGTGCTGGGATTAAAGGCGTGTACCATTACTGCCACCTGGTTTAAGATGTGATTTCCGAAGAAAGGTGGTTTGCTTGACTTAAAAACATCAAATAGGAGGGATAGAGCGATGGGTCAGCAGTGAGGAGCACTAGCTGCTCTTGCAGAGGACCCTGGTTTGATTCCTGGAACCCACAGGGCAGCTCACTGACATATTTTTCCCCCCAAAGTTTCTCTGTATGTAGCTCTGGCTGTCCTGGAACCCACTCTGTAGATCAGGCTGACCTAGAACTCAGAGATCCACCTGCCTCTGCCTCTGCCTCTCGAGTGCTGGGATTAAAGGCATGCACCACCACTGCCCGGCACTCGCTGACATCTCCATTTCCTGTTTTAGGAGCTTTGATGCCCTCTTCTGGCCACCACAAGCACTGCACATACATGGTGCACAGACATAGATGGATTTGCTTTGTGCTCTGGTTCTTTCCATAGCCTGGCTAGCTCCTTCTTCTTCTGCTCTTCATCCTACTGCCTGTCTTTTGACACATGCTGCATTTCCCCGGCTTCCATTTCAGTCAGTTTCTTTTGGAACTTCTGTGGCTCCTTGGCAGCTTCTCATTGGATGGCTGAAAAGGTCCTGATTGGCCACTGATTATTCCCTCCTCTTTCCAGGGAGCAAAGGGCTCCTGGAAGAACATGATGAGTGATGAGCCTTGAAGCAAGCCACTGCTTTCTGCTGTTTCCATTAGCCAGCATGTCACCATTTTCTCTGGTGAATGTGCTGTCCTTTGGTGCAAAAGCTGGTGACTTGTCCACAGCAAATTGAGGTACCTTCTTTTATGTAACACCCACAACACATCCCAAGATCTTAGTAGGGCAATGCAGGCAGAGTTTTCCTGTCCTGAAGCCATTCTCAAATAAACACACTGAGGCTTGTATTAATTATAAAGGCTCGGCCAATAGCTCAGGCTTATTACTAACTCACTCTTACATTTTAAGTTAACCCATATTCCACGTGGCAGTACTTTTATTAACATGGCACATTCATCTCCTGCTCCCTCTGCATCTGGCTGGCAACTCCAGACTCTGCCCTTCTTCCTCCCAGAATTCTCCTCGTCTAGCTCTCTTGCCTAACTTTATCCTGTTCAGCTATTGGCCAGTCAGCTTCTTTGTTAAACCAATCACCGTGACATATATTCACACAGTGTTAAGGACTATTCCACAGCAGGGCAAGATCTGGAATGAAATTCCAAGTGTTCATCCTCTGATTTCTTCTTTGACGCTCACTCCTCCATTCATTTATTAGTTTGCAAATCAAAACCTGACGATGTGGTTTCTTGGGCGAGAAGAGCTCAGCTTCGAGAATTCTGGGACCAAGGCCTGGTGCTTTGAACTTGTTGCAGTTCCTCTGCTTTGCTGTCCTTTCGGACATCACAGACCTTGCTTGCTGTTTGGTGTGCAGTACGGGAGCCTGAGGATTTCATTCCTAAAACAGATACTTATTCCTTTGTTGTCCCCACTGACTTCATGAAATTTTCATATGTGAACGCTGAGGAAGATACTGAAAATATAGACTTGTGGTTAAGCCAAGGGCACATGTACCGTGCCTGGGGTACTGCCCGCAAGGCAACAGATTTTAAGAAGTACTTAGGGGCAAGAATTGGAGAAGAGAATGAAAACGCATCAGGGGATAGTGGAGGTTGGGGTAAAGGATGGACAGCTCAAGAAGCTTTCTCTAGAAGGCGTAGGCAAGCTGTGAAGAAATAGTGGGTCATCCCGCCAAGGCAGTTGTCTTTCGCTCCCGTATGGATGAATGACTTGAACCACATCCTAAGAACCAGGAGGAGTATAAGGAAGTGATCATCACGTCTGAACTGTGAGAGCATCCTCCATCTCCTGAGCAACCAAGGGATGTACCATAATTAACCCTTTCAACCTGCCCGAAGGAAAGGACGTTGGCGAAGCAGCTTCTCCATGCATGCCCCTTGCACAGCAGGTCCAAGCCTTTCACCAAGGAACCCCTAATGGACATCATCTGAGGAGTAGGAAGGAAGAGATGGCCCTGCGGTTATCAAGATCTCCTGTGACCAAGATCTCCATCAGACCCAAGGGATGCTTCGGGTCCATCTACTTGTCACGGGACTCCAGACTGAGTACCCTGTCCAGTATGAACTACTGGGTTCAGTTTTATTAAACCATGCCTTGTTGACTTAGATGATGCCAATAAGTTGTCATAGGCTGTAAAAAGCTGGCTCTGGAGATGGGTTCTGATGCACCCACATCAGACAAAAACATGTCTACCTCAAAGTGGTGGACAAATTTTCCTCAAAGTTTCCTCACAGACAAATTAATTTTATTATATTTCCCTATATAATTTAGATTCAACTTTCTGGGTTTTTGTTTGTTTGTTTTTGAGACAAGGTTTCTCTGTGTAACAGTCCTGGCTGTCCTGGAACTCACTTTGTAGACCAGGCTGGCCTTAAACTCACAGAGATCCACCTGCCTCTGCCTCCCGAGTGCTGGGATTAAAGGCGTGCACCACCATCACCAGGCTTCAACTTTCTCTTATTAAGAAGATGTTATACAATATCTTTTCTGTTTCACAACTGCCATCTACATACCTCCAGCTGTGCCTGCCTTAAATGATTTATTATATATTTGGATTTGTTATATATTGTTAACTCTTCATAGAAGAAAGAAATGGACAAGGCCATCCTAGCCAATTGTATACAATTAGGGCCTCAAGGTTTGGGGGGAAAACAATACACACACACACACACACACACACACACACACACACACACGACTTAAAAGGGGCCCCCACTTATGCAGGTAAGGAAAAACTATCATACATAAATACATACTGTCTAATTTTCCTCCAGAGAAAATTTCTCACAACAGATAGTAATTTTGTTAATCATGTCTCACAATATTAAGAAAGGTTAAAATGTCTGAATGTTTCCAAAACTGGAAAGAAAAAACAAGTAAGAGGTCCTCAATGACTTTGAATGAGGGTTAAAAACCATGAACAGCATGGCTTGTCATGTAAGGCTACAGTTACAGGTCAGCATTAAAGATCTGTAGTTCAGAGGACTCTTGTCATTCCATTTCTTGTTTATGAAGAATGTTCCCTCATCCCAAACCATTGATATGTCTAAAGCTCTTGTTAAGATGTAAACTCCTTCACCCAGGATCTGTGAGACCAAAACAAAAGCATAAAAGTTTAAAACCAAGTCACAAAAAGTCCAAATAAGTTCCACAAGGTTTGCAGAGGATGTCTTGAGACAAGTTTGTTAATTCTTAAAGTGATGGTACTCTGTCCATGTTGACAAAAACTGACTTTAAAATGTATGTCTAATCACTTATGTCTTTATTAGTGTCGTTAAGATTTAACCCTTTGGAGAAACTGAGTCACAACAGTAGCTATGGTAATGATTGGCTATACATGTTTTTATTTTAAAATATTTTTATTTTATGTGTATGGGTATATTGTCAGCATGAATGTCTACACACTATATGCATGCAGTGCCCATGGAGGCCGGAGGAGGAAGCCAGATCCTTTGGAGCTGGAGCTACAGACAGCTTTGAGTCACTCTGTGGGTGTTGGGAATTGAACCTGGGTCCTCTGAAGAGCAGCTGGTTCTCTTAACTGCTGAGCCACACCCCCCACTCCATCTTTATCCTTATGAAAACCATCTTGTCTGTTCTTCCCTATGATTATATTCTTTTTTTCCCCCCTCAGGGGAGAGCGCGAACGCAGTCTCCCACTACCACAAATTATGCAGTCGAGTTTCCCGCATTTGGGGAAATCGCAGGGGTCAGCACATCCGGAGTGCAATGGATAAGCCTCACCCTGGGAAAACCACCTTCGTGATCATGGTATCTCCCCTGCCAGGTAAGTATGATTATATTCTTTATGATAAAAATGAGCTTGCTTAAACTGAGCAGTGGTGGTGCACGCCTTTAATCCCAGCATTCATGAGCCAGAGGCAGGAGGATCTCCAGGTTCGAGGCCAGCCTGGTCTACAGAGCAAGTTCCAGGACAGCCAGGGGGCTAAGTTCATTTTTGTGAATCCATTCCTAGGAAGCTGTGGTGGCTAGCCCTCTGGAAAGCACTAGACTCAACAGTAACATGAGCCCAAAGGGAAGAAGGAGCACTATTGGCCCTGTCTCCAAATGTCCCTTTTGAGTCCCCTGGAAGGGACACTCAAAGGGGCTGGTGAAGTTTTGCAGTCCACATACCTTCTTCCTCAGGCAGGGTTGTTCTCCTTACCCCGGTGTGTGTGGTGGATCCACGGGATGACACTGTGACTTAGTGTTTGAATGAGTGTTCATGGTTCAGCCTGCTGCGCCGACTCGCCCTTTGGTAGAGCGTTATATTTACGTGGAACTCCCCTGAGGATTCCTCAGAGAAAATCAGGTATTGAGTTCTTGGCCCTGAGATCAGCTTTGCTAAGAGGAGGAAACGTGAAGACCGGGATAAAGGCATGGCCAATTTCAACGAGCATGCAGGTCCCATGCCAGTCAGTAGGCTTAGGTACAAGATGCCTCTGTTGGTGGCACCATCATATGTCAGTTTGGGAAACACTGAGTGCAGAGTAATTGTTATTTACCTCTCCATTGCTCGAGTTATTTAGAATGTGGATACAGACTCCAAGATCCCCCACTGGGAAAGAGAATCCATCCCTCTGTCATGTGAGAGACAAGGAGTGATCCATCTTCCCTGTAGATAAGGAGGAGGTTTCACTGGTCCAGCCTGAACAACTGGGAACAGGAGCAGCAGACTGGCAAGTCTTATTTCCCCACCCATCCTTCTCCTGCATTGAGGCCAGCATGCAACTTACTCCTGACGGGGTTTGTGTCTCATCCACCACCCAGCTATTTGCTTTGTTTAAAAAAAAATAATTTATGTCTGACCACACATCCAAATAACAGCCTATCCTTGTAGATCAGAGGTTCTCAACCTTCCTAATGCTGTGACCCTTAAAAACAGTTCCTCATGTTGTGGTGACCTCCAACCGTAAAATTATTTTGTGGCCATTTCATACCTGTAATTTTGCTACTATTATGAATTGTAATGTAAATATCTGATATGCAGGATATCTGATATTCGACCTCTGTGGGTGGGTCTTTTGACACCCCCCCCCCCAAGGGGTCGCAACCCACAGGTTGAGAACCACTGTTGCAGAGGGGCCATTCCGCCTGATCATTCCAGGTTTGTCCTTGGGTCCTGAAAGTCTAAGCTGCTTAACTCGGCTGTCAGATGACCGCCATTCATAATCAATTTGCCTCTGGCTGCTGCGCTGAGGGCTGGACCTCAGTAACGCAGCCCACAGAGGGGTTCACACTGTCCCTGTAGGAACAAGGCTGCTGCTTTTACATCAGCAAATCAAAGTTCGTTAGGGATGGGGGCCCAAAGGCTCAGGGACCAGGTACTAAAACTCCAACTGTGAGTCTCATCCTCTGGTTGGCTCCTGAGTCCTCCCATCCTGGCTCCTCCCACATCCGCCTCTTCCTCTCGACCCCTCTTCATGCTCACACTTTCGCCTTGTCTTTTAAACCTTTCACAGAAGCTCCTCTTGGGTCACCTCACTGCTGTCACTTGGACTATCCCACAAGACCAAACCAAAGCAATACTTCTTTTAGAGTAGAGTCATTCCAGACTCGGAGCCCCTAGAATCACTGCCCCCCCCCAACTCCCCACAACCAGGAGGAAGTAGCTAGACAGAAAAATGACATCTCTATCATTTATATAGAAAGGGTGTGGAGGGCTGGAGAGATGGCTCAGAGGTTAAGGGCACTGGCTGCTCTTCCAGAGGTCCTGAGTTCAATTCCCAGCAACCACACGATGGCTCACAACCATCTATAATGAGATCTGGCGCCCTCTTCTGGCGTGCAAGCAAACATGCAGTCAGGATACTGTATGCGGAATAAATAAAGAAATCTTAAAAAAAAAAAAAAAGGGATCTGGAATAAAGGATCCTCCCCCGCACACACCCCCCCCCCCCCCCCAATCCCATGCCCAAGTCAAGGCCATGAAACCTAGCTCAGAGTTCCAGGAAGCCAGATGTTTGGGGACTGTGGAAGAAAAGCAGATGCCCCCTGCCCCAGACACCTAGTGTTCGCAAAAGGAGACAACAGATCCTGTAGTTTCCAAAACAGCTTGTCTAAGGGAACCAGCTAACTCCCCATTCTGCCCCAAATGAATTCCCACTTCCTACTGCCCCTAAGCTACAAAATCCCCAGCTTGAAGCATGTTATCTGCAGTCTCCTGAACTCTGCTCACTGAGTGACCGGATCCTGAGCCCTGTCCAGGGGTGTGGTCAGAACTTGAGAAGGCACCTCTCTGGCGTTAAATAAAGCTGGCTTCAGCTGTTTGAGGTCGTCTGAATTCTCATTTTTGTTTCTCCCCACAAACTTAATTCTTACGTATTCTTATAGAAAGTGTAGATTTTTCAGTCATGACTTTGGGATGGGCCAACTTCTTTTCCCTGGGTTTTCTCTGGGTGAGTTTATGTTGGGATGTGCCAGCATTATATTGTCAAACCCATGAATGGGTTGCATGGTGTTGTCCAGGGATGTGTGCCCCTCTGACCCAGCACACAGACAGACACATGTGGCCAATTTCTTGGTTGATCCTAGCAGCAAGTTATCTCATTCTCACATACTAGGTGTGCTTGGTGATAATAGTTGAGTGAGTCTGTCACGATGACACACACCTGTAATCCCAGCATTTGGTACGATGAGGCAGGGGGTTGATAGCACAGGCAAACCTGGGCTACATAGGGGACCTTAATCTGAAAAATACAGTTGAGTGAATATATATGAAAAATGAAAATACTGAGGCTTATCAACCTGATGAACAGGCCCACTCTACAGCATAAAATCTTAATTTTGTTTTTTGTTTTTTGTTTTTCGAGACAGGGTTTCTCTGTGTAGCTTTGTGCCTTTCCTGGAACTCGCTTGGTAGCCCAGGCTGGCCTCGAACTCACAGAGATCTGCCTGGCTCTGCCTCCCGAGTGCTGGGATTAAAGGCGTGAGCCACCACCGCCCAGCAAAAATCTTAATTGTGATTTAGGAATTTCTTGTTAAACACTGGGATGAACTGTGAGTGGCCCTCTAAAGGTGGGGGTGGAGGGGTGCAGTAGATGACTGAGTAGCTCCAAAAAGCCCCCCCCCCTTTTTAAAGTTTTTTCTTTCTATTAAGAGATTTTCTATTCGTTTTTACATATCAACCACAGATTCCCCTGTCCTGCCTCCTCCCACCACCACCCCTGCCCTTTCTTTCTTTAAAAATTTTTTCTTTTCTTCTTCTTCTTTTTTTTTTTTTTTTTTTTGGTTTTTCGAGACAGGGTTTCTCTGTGTAGCTTTGCGCCTGTCCTGGAACTCACTTGGTCGTCCAGGCTGGCCTCGAACTCACAGAGATCTGCCTGGCTCTGCCTCCCGAGTGCTGGGATTAAAGGCGTGCGCCACCACTGCCCGGCTTATTCTTATTTCATACATCCCAACTGCCGTTTTCCTTTCCTCCATTCCTTCCAGTCTCCTCCCCACACTTCCCCTCTCTCCCAGACCCATTCCTCCTCCGTTTCCCTTCAAAACAAACAAACAAAAAGAACAAGCCTTCCAGGGATATCAACTGAACACGGCATAACAAGTTATAATAAGACTAGGCACAAACCCTCATATCAAGGCTGGAGGAGGCAACCCATTAGGAGGAAAAGGGACCTAAGAGCAGGCAAAAGAGTCAGAGACACCCCCCCCCACACTTCTACTGCTAGGAGTCCCACAAGAACACCCAGCTACACAGTCTATTCAGAGGACCTAGCTCAAATGCTTGGCCTATAGGGAGTGGCACTATTAGGAGGTGTGGCCTTGTTGGAGGAAGTGTGTCACTGCAAGGGCAGGCTTTGAGGTCTCATATGCTCAGGCACACCCAGTGGGGGACACAGTTCACTTCCTGTTGCCTGTTGATCCAGATGTAGACCTCTCAGCTGTCTTTCCAGCACCACGTCTGCCTGCATGCTGCCACGTCCCACCATGAGGATAACGGACTAGCCACCTGAAACTGTAAGGGAGCCCCAATAATGTTTTCCTTTATAACAGCTGCTGTGGTCATGGTGTCTCTTCACAGCAATAGAAACCCTAACTAAGACAGTCTGTGATTATCAGAAAAGCCCTTTATTAAAAGACTCAGTGTCCAAGTTCCCAAGCAGGTAAGCTTGATGATTTCTTCAACGAAACGCTTAAAAGGCAGTCTCCTGAAGCTTGCAGCAGCACTGAGTAGCAGTTAAGCTCGGGTACCCAGCACCCCTTAGCATCTGACTTTTAACCGTGGCTTCCATTTTTAGTAGCCATGTCAGCCTTGGGAAAATGACTTACCCTATCTGTGTCTCATTTTCTTTGTCCATAAAATGGAGGTAATAACATCACAGGCCGTCTAATATCCTTGCAAGGATTAAGGAAAAACGCAACACGTGGTGCTTTGTAGAGGGATTCATAAAGTACTGGTTTTTAAGTGGCAGGTTTCTTATGTCCTTGCGTGTTTGTGGGTTCAGACTGTTCACGTGACAGAAGATGAGAGAGGGATAAGCTTAGAGTTATGTGGTATTGAGTAATAACCACATAAAGTCTCTGGACCCGGAGAGACGGCTCAGCAGGGAAGGATACTTGCTGCCAAGCCTGCCTGCCTGAGTTCAGTTCCTGAAACACACATGGGGAAAGGAGAGAGCTGACCCCTGCAAGCTCTCCTCTTGCTTCTGATGTGTGTTGTGACATATTGCACGCCCACATTCGCACACCAAATAAACTAATGCAAAAGCTTTTTTAAAAAATGGAATGTTTTATCAGAAGAAGGGATAAAGGACGTGGCAATTATACTATTGTTTACCAAACAGATTTCATGAAGCATTTTTGAGTATTGTCTCTATATAAGGCCTGAAGACTTAGGCTTTCTTACTTTGCATAGTCCTAAAGTTAATCCTAAAACTCCATGTTAGAGGGAGACAAACTTAAAGAAGTTCGGGGACTGACTAAGACTCCTGTCCTAGGGTTTTTATTGCTGTGATGAAACACCATGATTAAAGCAACATGAGGAAGAAAGGGATTATTTAGCTTACACTTCCATGTCACGGTTATCATGGAAGGAAGTCAGGACAGGCTCTCAAACAGGGCAGGAACCTGGAGGCAGGAGCTGATGCACAGGCCGTGGAGGAGTGCTGCTTACTGGCTTGCTCCTCATGGCTTACTCAGCCTGCTTCCTTCCTTCCTTTCTCTCTCTCTCTCTCTCTCTCTCTCTCTCTCTCTCTCTCTTTCTCTCTCTCTCTTTCTTTCTTTTCTTTCTTCCTCTCTTTCTCTCTCTTTCTCTCTTTCTTTCTTTCTTGGTTTTTTTTGAGACAGGGTTTCTCTGTGTAACCACTCTGGCTGTCCTGGAACTCAGCCTGCTTTTTTTTTTTTTTTTTTTTGGTTTTTCAAGACAGGGTTTCTCTGTGTAGCTTTGCGCCTTTCCTGGGACTCACTTGGTAGCCCAGGCTGGCCTCGAACTCACAGAGATCCGCCTGGCTCTGCCTCCCAAGTGCTGGGATTAAAGGCGTGCGCCACCACCGCCTGGCCAGCCTGCTTTCTTATAGAATCCAGGCCCACCACCTAGTGGTGGCACCATGCAAAATGAACTGGGCCCTCCCCCATCAATAACTAATTAGAAAAAATGCCCTGCGGACTTGCCTACAGCCCCATTTTATGGAGGTATTTTCTTACTCAAGGTTCCCTCCTCTCAGATGCCTTTAGCTTGTGTCCAGCTGATATAAAACTAGCCAGCACAATCCCAAAGCTTGTGAATTGCAGTAGCAGAATACAAATGACTTCTGGTTCATTTTTCAAATTTTATTTAAAATAATGTTGTTATTATTTGCATGTGCATGATGCATGCATGTGTGCTCACACCATGGTTCATGTATGAAGGTCAGAGGACAACTTGGTGGAGTCATTTCTCTCCTTCCACCTTTACATGGGTTCCCAGGATTGAACTCAGGTCACCAGGGCTTGCATAGCAGGTGCCTTTACCCACTGAGCCATCTCACCAGCCCTCTATTATTTTATTATTATTATTATTATTTATAGTAAATGAAATGGAAAACGTTTCAGCTTAAAACATCCACGTACATATGTACACAGACTCAGGCACAGAACACCGATTATTTCACATGTAGTCTTTCAGGAATGTAGATGGTGACCAGAAATTGCAAGTCTTTTGACTGGACACCGCCAGCATTACATCGTTAAGCCCATGAATGGGGTACACGGTGTTGTTCAGTCCTGTAGCTGCAGATTGCAGCCGTATGTTCGTCCTTCATCACCGTGACAGAATTCCTGAGATCATTAACCTAAGGAGTTTACTCTGGCTTCTAGTTTCATTTCATGGTCACTTGGCTTTGTGGCCTTGGGACTGTTGTGGCCCTGTATAGCATGGGGAAAGTGAGGTCGAGGAGGCATGAAGGCACTGGCCTATCTCTTTCAAGGGTGCGTCTCCAGTTACCTAACTTCCTTTTACTAGGCCTCACCTACTGAAGTTTCCACCACTGCCTGATAATACCACAGGTTAGACCACGCCACAGCACACCAGTCTTTGGATGACACTCAAGATCAAAACAGTAAGAAACAGGAAAAGGACATAATGCTGTTCCCAGAAATCCCCCTCTCCGATCTCTGGGGTACGACATGGCTGATCCACTTATCAAAGTGAGTGTGCCTCTCCTAAGAGAGAGCCAACCTCTTTCCCAACTAGAGCTCATTTTAAAAGTCACCACCAGCCGAACTCCAAAGGGCCAGGGATCCCTCACAGTCTTTGCTTTAGTTCTTTTACATCACAAAAGTAGAAATTGCTAGAAAAAGGTTTTGTCCAATTTAGGTATTTCTTTCTGTAGGCTCTGAAAGAGAGAGTAGAAGTCACCTTTCAGAATGTTTAGTCCCGAAGTCAAGATTTGGGTTGAAAATCTAGATGCTACCGGTTGAGTGTCGGTATGCTTAGTGTGCACGAGACCCTGGCTGTATCCTAGCACTGCAAAAATACTGTTCTTAATTATTATTATTATATTATTATTATTATTATTATTATTATTATTATTATTACTGTTTGGTTTTTAGAGACAGGGTTTCTCTGTGTAGCCCTGGTTGTCCTGGAACTCACTCTGTAGACCAGGCTGGTCTCAAACTCACAGAGATCCACCTGCCTCTGCCTCCCAAGTGCTGGGATCAAAAGCATGCGCCACCACCACCTGGTATGACTGTATATTTTTATACTTAAACGTGCGATAATAGGTTCTCTACAGAAAAAAAAAAAACTTTAAATCTTTTATCTCATCCTACAGACTTTTGAATGTGATCCCCTCCCTACACCTCCAGCTTTTTTGATATGTGTGTGTGTGTGTGTGTGTGTGTGTGTGTGTGTGTGTGTTGCTACACCAACTCTTTTTTTTTTAAAGATTTATTTATTTATTATGTATACAGAAGAGGGCACCAGATCTCATTACGGATGGTTGTGCGCCACCATGTGGTTGCTGGGAATTGAACTCGGGACCTCTGGAAGATCAGTCGGTGCTCTTAACCTCTGAGCCATCTCTCCAGCCCGCTACACCAACTCCTAGTTGTCTTTGAAGCTCTTCCTAACATTCTTCTTTGCCCAAAGCATCTAAGGCATACTTCGGGGTCTTGGGCAGAATCTCTCAGTTCCAAATCCAATACTTTCTCCTGTACGCTTGTAACTTGGAAGCGTGTCACGGTATCAGGATAGAAATCTGGTTTAATTCAACAAACATTCATTGAAACAGGCACCAGCTATAAGCTACAGCTTGACTGTGACGCTAGACTGAGCCTTGAGACCACTGATGCCCTGGTGCTGTGTCAGCTGTAGGGTCTACTTGAACAAGTTAAAACCAGACGCTGGTGGCCATGTACCCCCACCAATGACCAGCAAGCTATCACACATTCTAGCTGCCCGGGTGAATCCAGCATGCTTTCGTCGGATTTGGGTGGCATATCAGTGATGCTACAAACTGTAGTTTTGCTACGGTTTAGCAGATTTGACCATGACCATGCCCAGAACCGGAGAAGAAAAGAAGTAGTTCTCTGACCCTTGGAAATCCCCTTTCTTCTCCATGGAAATCTCTGAGAACAATGTGGGTACCACACCCCTCACAACCTACTCTTAGTAAAAATCCAGTCCTGGACCTCGGAGGGGATGCGTTTATAGCCTGGGCTCTTCTCCATCCATTGACCATTGAGTAAAATTTCTAGCCTACTCCAGAACTGTTTGGCCAGTAGCCAGGCAGGAAGTATGGGTTGGGATAAGCAGACAAGGAGAATTCTGGGAAGTGGAAGGCTGAGTCAGGAGACATCAGCTCACCGCCCAGGGAGCAGGATGTAATGGCACACAGGTAAAGCCACGAAACACATGGTGACATATAGATGAACAGAATGGGCCGAGTTTAAGTGTAAGAGCTAGTCAGTGCCAGGCCTGAGCTAATGACCGAGCAGTTTTAATTAATATTAAGCCTCTGTGTGTTTACTTGGGTCTGAGCAGCTGCGGACTGGGCGGGACACAGGAAGACTTTCAGTTACAAGAGGTGGGGGCCTTTGGGAGGTGAATGGACTGTGGAGGCTCTGATATAATCAATGACTCAGCTCACGGACAGGTTCACAGATGAATGGATTTGGGAGGAGGGGCTTTGCACTCGCTGCTCCTGACCACCATGATGAGCTGAGCAGCTTTGCCCCACTGTGGACCTGCTCCCTGCCACGATAATCCATGAAGCTAGTGACACTGGACAGAGAACCCTCCCTTCCCCTCCTCCTGACAAGTATAGAGCAAGGAACTCTCCTGTGTAGTGTAAGATGATGAGAGGGAGCTCTGTCTATCTCTAGGGGCCAGTAGCATTCTGCCTCACCCAGTTGTGACAGAAAATGTGTTTCAGGTGTTGCCAAATGTTCGTCTCCACCCCTGTGTGTTGTCACAGACGTGTCCCAGCTGAGACGCACCAGTGTGAGGTTTTAAAAGTGAGGGATTGCTGGGATTAAAGGGGAGACCTTGCCTTGGGGGAGGTGGGAATGGGGGGAGGATTGGGGGGAAGGCTGGGGTGTGGGAGGAGGGAGGACAGGGGAATCTGTGGCTGATATGTAAAATTAAATTAATTATAAAATAAAATAAAAAAAAATACAAGTGAGAGATTAAGAACAAGAAGCCATCCTCTTGCAGGCTTCCCAAGTATGATATGTTGTACTGCTGTGGCTTTTCGTGGGCTATATCGCAAGAGTTGAGAATGGCTGAGACGTGGGCCTGGGTTCGTGGAAGGAACGTGTCAGCTTTCCACCACGGTGATAAAAAAATACCTAAGGTAAAGAACTCAAAAGAGCAAAGGTTTATTTTGGTTTGTGGCGACAGAGGTTTCATCTGTGATTGCTGCCACACTGCTTTTGGTCTGGTAGGTACAATATGTCATGGCAGGGATGTGTGGTGGGAGATTAATGTGCCTCGTGCTGACTGGGAAGGAGCCAGAGAGGAGAGAGGAGAGCAAGGGACCAGGGCTCTATTAACCCTCCTGAGAGCACTTCTCTAGTGACCTAACTTCCATGAGGCCCAGTGCCCCAATGGTTTCCCCACGCCCCAAGCTGGTGACTGCCTTTGGGGGCATATGGAAGATCCAAATCCACAGAGCCCATGAGGAATTCGAGAGGAAGATGGCTGATGGGAAGGGTGAGTTCCTATAGAACTCAAGAGAACAGAACCCACTGTCTAGGGTGGCAGTTTTCAATCTGTGAGTTGTGACCCCTTTGGCAAACCTCCATCTCCAAAAATATTTATATTATGATTCATAACAATAGCAAAATTACAGTTACAAAGTAACAACAAAACTGATTTTATGGTTGGGGATCACCACAACATGAGGAACTGTATTAAAGGATCACAGCATTAGGAAGGTTGAGAAGCCCTAGTTGCCGATTGGTGATGGGGTGAGATGGTACATTTGTGTGACGTAGGAAATACATACGTCCAGCCCATCCTCCTGAACCAAATTCCAAAGAGACGAATCACATGCTCCTTGGGAAGATCAAGCTTGGGGAGAGGTTGGGCTGTAAATCCTGGGAGGGAAGACTTTAATGCACTTGGAAATCAGGCCTGAAATACTCATAATGTTTGTCAGTCCACATTTCAGTGTTCTTAAGTAAGTGTGCAGGGCGTGGGGAATGAAATATGGCAGGTATTTGATTTAAAAAGCCTGCACAGATTTAACGTCCTGATAAAATGTATTAAATCTTTTAAGGTTTTAATGAATCTAGTATGTGTTTCATAAATCAAGAACTCTGCTAAGCCGTCTCCTGGTTTAATAAGAGCAAACTAGGAAATTGCTGTAAGCAGAAGCAAAATGCATTTATATCACACTGAAAAGTAATAGATTTTTAAGCTGAGGGGGTCTTTCTGGCCCTCTTAAGCTGTTTGCTTATTACACTGCTCCAACTCCTTCAGATATTAAACCACAGGCAAGCATGTGCTTAACCATATCAAGATGTGGACTAGCACAAAGGTAAATATTATTTGTAAGAGCGAAGAAAAGAAAACCAGTGTTTCCTTAACGTCTTAACCCTCAGACGAGGGCCATCTTGATTTCTGAACTTAAGCTTGGCTTTGTGGATCTACATAAGGGGAAGGTTAAAATAGTTTTTGATTTTTTTCTTTTCTTCCCCCCATCAGTTCTTGGGGTGGTACCCAAGGACTTGTTCATGTTACTAAGCCAGTGCCCAACGTACTAGCTGAAGCAGGCCCCCTACTTCAGAAATCTTTATTAATGGTTTTAAGCTTTCTTTCTCGGATTGCTCTTCCATCCTCACCCCCCCCTACCCCACCCCTCCCCCGTAACACATCGCAGACTGACACGGTAAGTATGTAAAATCAGTCTTGAGATTTACAGCTGACCGGAGTGGTTGTCAAGGGTGATGGACCCGGATGCAGCTGTCCAGAGCGAGCCTTCAGACAATCGTTTGCCTTGTTTTTCCGCCCCTGCCTAGGCTATGATGCTTGTCTCCATTCCTCTCCCTCCTTCTAGTCCTTCTGCTCAAGCTGCAGGGTGGGTGGGGAGAGGCCTTGGGGATTGAGGCGGCGTCACAGATGGGTATCTCCAGCAGGACAAGCCAGCGCCCCACCACCCAGCTTCCTTGGTAGATGGGTGAGGTCCTGGATGGTGGTTGGGGAGTTGGGGGAGGGGGAGGTGGTGTTGGAGGAATGAAGGGGGGGGGCGGGGGGGGGGTAGGGCTTGAACATTCCAGCGCACAAAAGCTGGCAAGGCTCGTGAGCTCTGCAGGGGAGGGAGCGGGCTCCATAAAGCTCGGTGTGGAGAAGCCTGTCCAACCTCATTAGCTGTCACGGGCAACAATACTGATCCGGCAATAAAGGCGATTCCAAACCTGTTGGTCATTAATCACCCGCCTGACAGTTGCGAATGGAAGTGGAAAAACTTCACCCCCTCTCCCTTACCCCCCTCCTCTGGCCCACTGGAGTTTAGAGTTACCTCCGGGTAGATGTGCGTTCCCTGTTACGCCCTGGTCTCTATTCCCGGGGCTTTTCCAGGGTCCCTTTCAGCGCTGAGAGGCCACAGGATGGTCAGCGTCTGGAAGCCGGACAGTGACTCTGCACACAAGGATCAGAGGGGAATGAGGAAGTAGAAAGGAGGTGGCCTCCAGAGCCTGACTTGTGCCCTTGGCAGCCATGAGATCTGGAGGATTGTCAGCAGTTCTCTAGGCCACCTTTCCATACCCCCCTGGTCCCCTGGCATACCTTCTCCTGGTCTTCGGCCACTGAATGCCAGCATACTTTCTTTGATGTTCCTTTCCTGGCCCTGCCACTCCCAACTAAGCAGAATCTGTTCTCAGAACACCTTCATCTCCATCTTTTCCATCCCCAGAGGCCCCTGTTGTTCCCAGCTTCATTCCGGGTAGGGGCATATGGTGAAAAGTGATGTCTGGTGTGTGAGAGGGAAAGTGTGTGTGTGTGTGTGTGTGTGTGTGTGTGTGTGTGTGTGTGTGTGTGTGTGTGTGTGTGTGTAGCCGGGGAGATGGAGGTGTGTAGGAGCCCCTGAAGTCTCACAAGGAAAGCAGCTTGGCGACATGCTCTGTCCCCTCTGGGTTATAGGCACAGAGAAAGGGACCAGAGGAGGAAAGCGGAGTGCAGAGACTCGTTGTGGGTCATCTAGGAGACTGCCCGGTTCTTAAGGTTGCTGGCCGGAGCTTCAGGGCACTTGGACCAAGTTGCCACTCGGAAGGAGGACATTGGACTTCTGCTCAGTTTCACAGCAGGTAGAGGGAAGAGGGGTGCGAGGGTTAGCCAAGCTGTTCTGAAACAGTGGCCTCATGTAGCTACCACGCTCGGGCTCTGCTGGCAGGCACTGGAGAGTAAGCGGATAGGTAACGCCTCTGCCGAGGAGAGAGATTGCGACATAGTTTCCAGTGGCTGGAAATAGCCCTCCACTTGCCCGCACCTTCCTGTGGCCTGGAGTTCCTGGTGCGTTAGTTAGTTGGTCTGCTCCGTTTTGAACGGACTTCTTGCTACTCCTCAGAGCATGAGCAAGAGGATGGTGGCTTCTGTCCAATGTTGACCCGAAGAGTTTCCTCTGCCAAGAATAAAACGGAGAGGAAGGTGAGGTGGACTGTAGTACTTCAGGCCCATTTCCCAATTTCTTGCACACTCTTATTTCTCTTGCCCCTTACGTTTTCATGTTTCTTCTAATCCTTTGGTTGTTCTTAACCCCAGCTGCACATCAAAGCCACTTTGGGGAAGTTGGGAAATATACTGATGTCTGGGTCTTATTTCCATTCCCTGTTACATACATACATACATACATACATACATACATACATACATACATACTTTAATTTTCTCTCTCTTCCCTTCCCTGCTTCCCTCTGTCCTCTCATGCTAGGGATCACCTCACCTGGAATAGCTCCTCTTTTTCTTTGCCTGGTAACTCATTAAAGCCACTGCCCGCAGCATGCTTGTGTCTATTTACAGAAAAGAAGCAACAAAACGTGTAATTCCTAGCTGGGTAAATAATGCACATACACACCTTAAAGAGATTTATTTTATTATTTTAAATAAAGTATATGTATGTGGGTCTGGGTGTGGGATTGCGTAGATGAGCATCATTGGCTGTAGAGGCCCGAGGTGCCAAACCCTTTTGGAGCAAGAGTGACAGGCAGTAGTGAGTCACCCCGTGTGCATGCTGGGATTAGAACTCAGGTCCTCTGAAAGAGTAGTATGTGCTCCTAATTTCTGAGCCATCTTCCAGCCCCCATATACTTTTTTTTTCATGTGTTTTTACTTTAAGGCTTGGTTTGAAACTGTGTAGGCGCTACAGGGCTGAGAGAGGAAGGAAGGAACGAGCGAACCGCTGAGGAATATCACACTCAGCTGGGGCTGAGCACTGGTGGGTGAGACGGGTCAGGGTAAGGGGGCAAAAGGAGGCAAGGGTGCCACAGCCCACGGAACGGCAATGGCAAGTGAGCAGGAGCCGGAATGTTCGGGCATGTGCGAGGGACCGGAGTACGATTGATGAGGTAGAGGTAGCTTAAGTCCTCTGTCCTCCTTCATCCTGAACCGATTCTTCCTAGGTACCCACAGCGGCACCGTGAATCTCCCTAGGCAAGTGCTGTAGGCTGTCCAGGAGCCCCTTCAGGGCTTGAAACTAATGGGTGTCTCTAGGTCTCTTAATCAACTGTGTAAAAAGGGAAAAGCAGGGGCCATCCACCGTGTTGCACAATTCAATACGATGCAAATCAATCTGATGTAATCCAATCCAGTCCAATTTGGCATATACTTATTAAGTGCCCATTGTGTGCCAGCTCTAGGCTTTTGTGAGTCCACTAAATGGACAAAGATATTGGCCCTTCTGAGCATAAAGTCTTTTTTAAAAATTTTTCTGTCATATATTACATCCCAACTGCAGTTTCTCTTCTCTCCACGTTCGTTATTCCTCATCTCCTTTCTCCCCCCAGATGCAAGCCCTCTCCATCTTCCCTCAGAAAAGAGTAGCCCTCCCAGGGAATCCATCAAACACAGCATAATATGCTACGATAAGACCAGTTGCATACCCTCACGTCAAGGCTGGATGAGACAGCTCAGTAGGAGGGAAAGGGCCTCATAAATGGGCAAAAGAATCAGTGACTGTCCCTGCTCTCTCTGTTAGGAATCCTACAAGCACACCAAGCTATGCAGTCATAACAGACATGCAGAGGACCCACGTCAGACCCCTACAGGCTCCCTGATCTCTTCAGGCCCCCATGAGTCCCGGTCAATTGATTCCATGGGCCATGTTCTCTTGGTGTCCCTGACCCCTCTGGTTCCTCCGATCCTTCCTCCCCTTCCTCTGCAGGCCTCCCCAAGCTGAGCATAGATTCTTATAGGGAGGGAGACATGGGCAACAGTCACAAGATGGCTAACACAGAGGCAAATTATATAGTATTATGTGAGCATGTAGGTGAGGGCGTGCGTGTGTGGCGGCATAGTAATTAATGGAATGTATGAAGTAGAAGCAATCGTTCCTCAAGGTAATAAATAGGAGGTCAGCCTAGGACTCACTGAGGAGAAAGACTTGAAGGAAATAAAGCAGTTGTCAAGTGGATACTCAGAAGAGAAGAGAAGGCCCCGAGTCTGAGTGTGTCTAGCATGTTTGAGGAACAGCAAGGAGACCATGTGGCTGGCAGCCAAGCCACCGGAGGAGACCATGGTAAGAGAAATTAGAGAAGGGGCTGGGTGTTGAATCATGCGTGGCCTCAGAAGCCGCTATGGGGACCTTGGCCTTTACTCTGAGGTTTCTAACCAGAGAGTGGCATGATCTAACTTGTGGTATTCAAAGCTCTCTTTGGCTATTAAATTGAGGATAGACGAAAAGGGGTTGGGAGGTATAGAATAAGACCAAGACAGAGGCTGACTGTGTGCGTGTGTGTGTGTGTGTGTGTGTGTGTGTGTGTGTGTGTGTGTGTGTACATGCATGCATATTCATGCTAGAAACTGTTGCTAGGGACTCACACGTGCTAGGCAAGTGCTCTACCGCTGAGTTGCACCCCAGTCCCTATCTTTTTTTTTTTTTTTGCAAATATGCAGAACCTAGGCAACTCAATGACATCTGACTTTTGGAGCACTCATATTCTCTTTCTTCGAGGTGTGGTTTTTACTTTGTGGCTCATGCTTCCCTAGAGCTCCTTGTGTAGCACAGGCTGGCCTAGAACTCTTGGGAATGCTCCTGCCTCAGCCTCCTCAGTATTGGGGTTACAGGTATGAACTACATGTTCATCAGGGCTCCATTATAAGATACATGTCACTTAGATTTTTTTAAAAGGTTTATTTTGTGTGTGTGTGTGTGTGTGTGTGTGTGTGTGTGTGTGTGTGTGTGTGTGTACATCTCTGTGAGTGTATCTGCACCTTGTATAGTCAGGTACCCAGTGGTGCTCAGAAGAGGGTGTTGGGTCCCTTGGACCTGGAGTTACAGGCAGTTGTGAGCTGCTTGACAGGATGCTCTTAACCACTGAGCCATCTCTCTGTCCCTTTGTTTAGATATTGGGCCTGACTAGGAAAATCTCAACATCCAGGGTTGGTTTCAACAGCTATTCCCATTTGCTATAGTTTGGACCTGACATGCTCCCTAAAAGCCCACGTCTTGAGGCCTTGGTCTTTAGCCTGTGGGGCTACTGGAAGGTGGCTGAAACACCGAGGTGGGACCTAGTAGGAAGAACTTAGGTCCCTGAGGGTGTGCCCTTTGAGGGGATGCTGAGAAACTAACCCCTTTCTCTCTGTTTCACAGCTACCACAGAGTAACCAGGCTGTCTCTGTCGTACATTCCTGCCATGATACACCAAGCCCTGCAGGCCCAAGCGACAGGGCCCAGTGACCATGGACCAGAGCTTCTGAAACTAGGAACCAAATCCTTCTTCTTCATAAGCTAATTTATGTCAGGTATTTTATCACAGCGATTGAAAACTGACTAACCCCCACCCCCCCAACCTACACCAGTACACAAAGATTTGTCGCTGTCAACACAGAAAGCCACAGGCTTTTAAAGATGGATTTGAGCAAGGCAGCACAGTGCAATAAACATCCAGCCTTCAAAGTTTGGAACGGGCCATATTTATTTCTCGATCTAAGCCCTGCTGTGCACACCTGTAATGGCAGCCTTTGGGAGGTGGGAGGAGGAGGGTGGAGAGAGTTCAAGGCCAACCTCAGCTATACAGTGTATTGGAGGCCAGGCTGGACTTCAGAGTGAGACCTTGTCGCAAACAAACTGTCACGTGGTGACATTGTCGCTTCTGTGTTCCCCTTACTGCTGAGCCAGAGCTTGGCTCATAGCACACTCAATAAGAACCTGGGGAGTGGAATTAAACTGTGGGCATGTTAGTGTGGTGTTAATTTGCAAGGCAGTATTAGAAATTCCATTTGGATGTCTAAATAAAGCTTTAAAATTGTTTCTGCGTGCCAAAATACTTTTAATATCTTTTATTTATTATTTCACAGTCTCATGCATGCACAAAATGTATTTTGATCATATTTGCCCCCCAACTCTTCCCTCACAGCTCCCCTTCAGGAACCTCCTAACGCACCCCTCACCCCATTTCAGGTGTCCTCCTTTTCATGTTGTAACTCCCTTGGGTCCAGTTGGTTCTGTGTGCAGGGATGTTCACTGATCTCGCTGGCTTGACCTCGTGCAGGTAACTATAGCGCAGTGGGTCCATGACAGTGTCGGCCACGTGATGTCTAGAAGATAGCATTTCATGGCACACTTCCATTCTGCTACGATGTCCCCTGAGCCTTTCCGGGGTTGATATACATGTCCTCTTTAGAGCTGAGCGCTCAACACCAAATTCTCAGCAACTTCAGAAAGACGCCCTCTCTGGCCAAGGGTGAGTATCGCCAGTCTATGGGTTTGAAAGATAATTCTAAAAGCATTTATTTTAGTGTATTACCAGTGTATGGGTGTGCGTGTTGTGTAGGTCAGAGGCCAGCTTTGTGGAGGTGGTCCTCTCCTTCCCCCTTTCTAAGCGGGAATCAGACTTAGCTTGCCAGTTTACGGCAGACAAACACCTTTAGCGCCCCGAGCCGTCACACAGCCCCTTTTAAAGACAGGCTCTCACTCTGTACTCCTGTGGGCTTTGAGCTTGAATTTCTCCAGCACCAGTTCCAAGTAGTGTGATTGCCAGTGTGCACACACGCCAGCCTGGCTCAACTCCAGCTAATGTTGAGGGCTAAACTAATTTTGTCTTCTTCCAGAGATGCGACACACACACACACACACACACACACACACACACACACACACACACACACACACACAGTGGTTTTACTTTGTAACCACTTTTCTGTTAAGCCTCTAACAACTCCATTTAAATGAATAAAAGGCTGGAGGGTGGCTCCTGGAGGTGTCCTCCTTTTCATGTTGTAACTCTCTTGGGTCCAGTTGGGTTCCAGTCACTGGAAGGACAGAAAGACATGGAAACTTCCATCTTCCCTCTCATGTCCCCTCCCTTCTGGGGAGGAAAATAGGACCACACAAACAACAGGACACTTCCAGCCACGTGCTGGCGGGGACTCCAGCCAGCAGCGTCTCCTTAGGTCCAGGTGCTAATAGTCTTTAAAAGTTCTTTAGTGGGGGCTGGAGAGATGGCTCAGCAGTTAAGAGCACCCGGAGGACCTGGGTTCAATCCCCAGTTCTAGGGGATCCAATAGACACACATGCAGGCAAAACACCACTCCTTATAAAATAAAAAGAAATCATGAAAAAGAGAAGACGCGTTAGTGAATTTTGCCATCTCCCATTTCTGTAGTCCTGAAAACTGTTCTCTAATAAAAATGGTGTCACTGTTGAAAGGATGTTGGAAATTAACCATCACATGCAATCCCTTGTTCTACATATAACAATTAGTTACTTTTGGATAGCTGTGACCCAAAACACTTGAGGGAAGAGAGACTTATTTTGGCTAAGGATTTGGCAGGGAAAGTGTTGCAGCAGGAGTGTGTGGCCAAACTGTTCATATACTAGCTGATCGAGAAACCGAGACTGGCCAGAAGTAGGCGCCGGGGCTGTATCTCTCAGGGACCTACACCGTGTGACCTCCTAGGGTTTACTTCCTAAAGGGGGCAGGCAGCCTCCCCAAATCCTGCCAATAGAACCATGAGTCTATGGGGGACATTTCAATCAAATCACAACAGGAAGAGGGAGGCCAGTAATGGGCCTGCTCACCTGGAACACAGTTAGAAGCAGAACCCGGGGCTCTTGATTTCACGCTGTAGGACGGAAGTTATAGGACCATTCTAGATTGCAGGGAGACAAGCAGGTGCCAAGTGGGCAGAGGCCCTAACAGTGTGTGCGCACGCGGTTGTTTCCGAGAGCAGAGGCTGAGGTGAGAAGGCATGGCGGGGCTGAGCCCCCCCGCAGGGGCACCCCTAGGCAAGTCACAGCTGGAGAAATGCTAACTGTTAATTCTTGTTTTCCGAGGCGCACAGCCCTCCCACAGCTGGAAGGGCAGGAGCAGGACAATCAGGGAGGCCAGGAATGCCTAACAGGCTGAACATTAGCTGGCAGTAATTACACCAGGCCTCAGTAATGAGCTGAATTCCTCAGCGTGGGGTCCTTAGGTCCCAACCACTGGACGGGAACAAAGACCAGAGCTGGGACACCCACCGGAGAAGGTCATCTGCCCCTGCTCCTGACCTGAGCCCTTCGGTGTGCAGGGTGACTATGCCTTACAAACTTTCTCAGTATATTCTCATGGTAGCCAGAGGACCGGGACCAAGTCTTCTCTCCTCCTCTCCAACTCTTTTCTCCCACCCTCCCTTCCTTCCACTCACCTCCTTTCGTCTCCCCACTTTCCTTTCCCATGTAGCTCAGGCTATCCCGTAACTGGCATTCCTCTAGCCTCAGCCCCACCAAGGCAGGGATTACAGGCAAGCACCACCACATCTGGTCCACAGAGGTGGTGTTTGTGTTGTTGTTGTTTTTTTTTCAATGTAGAAGAACAGTGAGTTCCTCTCAGGGGATTGCCAGGTATCATGTCCTTGCACCAGGCGAGCTCTTCAATGCAGCTTCTTGGCCAGCACTCTGAGAACATCTCCCATCTACAATGTGCTCATGGCGACTTAGGGGCTCAAGTGAAATTACAGCTGTAGCTCTAGAGTAGTGTCCTGGAGTCCGTGTTGCAAGGAGCTCCCAGGCCGTGTGGATGCCGCAGATTTTCTAAAATCGGGGGCACGCACGAGCCTTGAAGGTAGCGAATGGGGGTGAATGAATAGGGATTAGTGCTCCCCAAGTCATCCCCTGGAAGACGGCCTTCTCAATGCTCTCCTGATGCTCCAACCCTGCAGATCCCTTTACACACACTCTGCTCTTCTGGATTTTTTTTTCAGCCCCTACCAGCTGGCCTCTGTGAACACCCCTGTGGCTCTTACCCATCTTTGTGCTCCTTAGTGTTCTTTGTCTAGACTGTTCCACATGTCTGTTTGTTATCCCTCCCCCCAAAGATGGCTAGTTCCTCGTGGGCCACTCACTTCCATCTGTCCTTGTAAGACACAAGACTGGAGGGAGAGCCAGAACTCTGTAGGCGTTGGTTCCCAGAATTGATCTGCCCTTCGGAGCCAACATCTTCTCTCCTAAGCCCCCATGTCACCTTGCTCAATTGGCCCCAAGAATCTATGCCAGGCTCGTCTCCCCCCCCCCCCCCCCCCCCCCCCCCCCCCCGCCTGGATGTTGTTTCTAGAACAATAAGATGGATTCAGCCCGTCTCCCAAGAGAGCTCTGAGTTCCGGAATGGGGGTGACATAGTTTTTCTTCTGGCAAAGGAGGAACTGCCCAGTGAGGGAGGCCAAGGCACCATTGATCTGAGTCCAGTGACAAGTGGTTCCTCAGGAGCCCTGGATCCTGGCCTGCTTCTGGGCGACTCCTTTCAATTTCCTTTCATGTGTTAGACTTCACAAACATGCCAGCTTCCAGCTGCCCCCATCAGAGACTGCGGCAGGGAGAGCGGTGTGGTGTGGTGGGGAGCAGCTCACGGTGGGCAGGTTTCATCCCACCTGGGGTCAGAGGTGAAAGTGTATCGGTAGGCCAATCCAACACCAACCCTTATAGTGACAACCCAGCCCTGCACAGAAACACAGAGAAACACACTGCCCACAGAAGGCAAATTCACACTACGACAGCTTGCCCCCGCCACGCAGTACGCTCAAGACACACACACACACACACACACACACACACACACACACACACACACACACAAATACTTAACCAATTAAGTCCGTCGAGCACTTTTTGCAGATGATGGCGTGGAATTGTGCTGGAGTTGTGTCCGGCCTCATTAAATGTCAGACTTAACAATACGGCACTTGGCAATCAAGGCTGCTCTGTGGCTGTTAGTCATTAATCACCCATCTGACAGTCCTGAATTGGGAACGAGGAGCTGCTCACATGTGCTCCGTGTACCTCGTTCCCTTCTTGGTAATCAGCTTCAGCAAAGTTTTTTTTTTTTTTCTTTTTTTGACTCCATGCCTGTGAGGGCCTCTGGTCTGGCAAGGGCCAGAGGGTCGCTAGGCTGGTCTCGCTCCTCCCCTCCCCCCAACACCACTGGGAGGAAAGCTGAGGTACATGAGAGGTGAGCATATTGTTTTTGGCCAACTCTTCCCCTCATGGGTATGTTTTATAAAGCCTTGTTTTTCTATTCTGGCCTCATGGGCAGGAAAATTATTATTATTTTTTTCCCTGAAGAGATTCCAAAAGATGGGAGGGAGCTTGGTTCCGGTCTAGAGACCATTGGGGTACATTTGTGAAGTGCATCTTTCCCAAGCTGCAGAGATAGACCCGGTTTGCTGGAAGATGCGCTCCACTCATTCCAAGTATTGCTTCTAGTGGGTCAGGCCGCATTTCAGCTTGCCCTCCAGGTCCCTCTGCAGAATTCAAAGGGCAAAGACTAGTTTTCCTTTTGAGGTCTATTTTTAGCACATTTTCACAGTCTTATTCATTCATTTATGGATTTTTAAAATGCATCTTGTAGTCAAGAAACATCTATGGGCCACTGAGATGGTTCAGTGGTTAAAAGGAGCTTGCCACCAAGCCGGATGACCTGAGTTTAATACCCTGGACTCACATGGTGAAGAGAACCAAATCCCACCAACTGTCCTCTGACCTCCTCACATGCACCGTCCCTTGTACGTGCGCGTGCGCGCACACACACACACACACACACACACACACACACACACACACACATATAAACACACAATAAATCAATTTAAAAAAATTCAAAAAGGAAATACCTGGCCTCCACCCCCAGGGCATCGATCCCAGAACTGCTGTTCTTGGGAACGTGTTTCTGATCTGGCACCCTTTAATGGTCTCGTGTGCCTTTGCTTTCAGACCCTGATTCTGTTTACCTAGGTGGGATTTTTATCCTCTTTAGTGGGCACGGGCGCATCAGCAGGACAGGTGCATCAGCAGGACCTTCTTCTTCCTCTCCACGCCTACAGGCACATTTCTATTTGTCTGTTTATTTTTCAGAGACCGAGTCTCACTGTGTAATCCAGGTGGTCACTGAACTTGCTGTGTATCCCAGGCTGGCCAGGAAGCTCTGGCCATCCTTCCTCAGCCTGCTGAGGGCTGGGATTACAGACATGTACCATCCTATCTGGCATCCATGGTGCTTCTTTATGACTCAATTCCTTCTCCCAGTAACGACTTGAGGGGAACATTTTAGCCCTTATCGCACGTTGGCAGAGCAAGGTGGTCTTTGCGATCCTGTTTAATTTGCCCCCCCTGCATGCTTCCAAAGCATGCCCCTGAAGCAGGAACTCTCAGAGTGACCACCTGCCTGGTCAGGACATGGGAGACTGATTAGAGAAAGGAATCCTGGAATAACCGATCACCGGGCCCTGGTGGCTGCCACACATTCTTTCTCTCCTGTTTCATCATAGCGCCTCTTGTCTCTCCTTTGAGTTTCGTCCCTGGGGCTCCTCCCCTGTCCACCTAATGACATCAGTTCAGAGACACTGACAAATGTTTGCCCTTGCAGTGATTTCAACTAAGGGGACGCAGTAAATGCTTATTGACTACCTACCAGGTGCTGGGCACTGTCGCAGGCCGAGGGGACATGAAGATGAATAGAATATCCTTCTTACCTTTAAGGGGTTTCTGGTACATTGCGTGAGGATGAGGGGACATACATGAGGGTTACAGAGGAGACAAAGAGGAGTTGAGAAGGTTTCCAGCAAAGAAAAAGGTGTCATAAGGGCTCAGAGGAAAACCGACAGCCCTGAAGGACGTGGGCATCTTTGGAAGAAGGTGCCAAGTTTCCAGAGAGTTTGACGTGTAGCAGCGAGCTCTTTGTTTGCTCTTGTGAAGGGTGCTGGTGGGGGATGTAGACACACTGGAGACGTGAGGATTTGCACAATAAAGTAAAGGTTTGACTTATTAGATGGTAGGGCCCAGTGAAGTCCTGTTCAATAGTTTGGTGGTGGAACTTCCCTCAATGGCTCATGTATTAAAGGTTTGGTCCCCTTATTGGGAGCTGGTGGAACCTTAACGGGGGCGTTCAAGTTCACTGGAAATGTAACTTGGAGGAAGATTGTGGGATTCTGCTCCATCCCTCTTTTCCCCCTTCTCTCCTTCATCATTTCCTCCCCCGCCCTCACTCCTCTCCTTCATCTCCACCTCCTTCTGTCTCCTGATCACGAATAGAATGATCTTCTCTAGCGCGTGTCCCTCCAGGATACGCTGCTTGGCCACAGGCTCCAAAGGGACAGGGCACAAGCTGTAGATCGAAACTTGGAGCCAAAATGAACCTTTTGTCTTTGTTTGTTTCTTAGATAAAGCCTCACTCTGTAGCCAAGGCTCTCTAGAACTCACTATGTGGCCTCAACTGACGGTGATTCTTCTGCCTCAGCTCCCTGAGTACTTGGATTACAGGTATAAGCCACCAACCCGCTTAATCTTCCTGTTTAAATGCTTTTTTAAATTTTCACTTATTTTTATTTTGTGTGTTTGAGTCTTTTGCCTACATGTAATAATGAATGTGTGCCATGTGTGTACCTGGTGCATGTGGAGGCCAGAAGAGGGTGTCGGGTTCCCCAGAACTTGAGTTACAGACGGTTGTGAGTGACCATGTGAGTGCTAGGAACCAAAAGCTGGGTCCTCTGCAAGAACTGCAGATTTCCTTAACTCCCGAGCCACCTCTGCAGCCCCAAACCTTTCATTCTTTAAAAGAAAGTTGATTATCTCAGGCATTTGTCGTGTGTAAGAAAGCCAACTGAAAATAGAGCCTGGGAGTTTTCCAAAAGTCAGAAACAGACTCTTCTATAATTTCTTTAAAAATTATCTTTTGGGCCGGGTGGTGGTGGCGCATGCCTTTAATCCCAGCACTTGGGAGGCAGAGGCAGACAGATCTCTGTGAGTTCGAGGCCAGCCTGGTCTACAGAGTGAGATCCAGGACAGGCACCAAACTACATAGAGAAACCCTGTTTTGAAACCCCACCCCACCCCCCAAAAAAATTATCTTTTGGAAGAAAGAAGACTAAGTTTTCCTCAAGCTGTTCACTTCCGGCAAGGGGCTTGTAATTATTCTGTGTTGATGTGAGGGATTATTCCTTGATTTTCATCTCCCTCGGTGTCTTTTATTGTATAGTTAGTTCCAGGAGCTAGAAGACTGCCTAGCGCCTCCCTGTGGGCCCCACAACATGTTGAGAGACATCCATTCTGCACACTCTTGCTCCCAGCCTTCGATGCAGAGGTCCTCCTGCCTTGCCCAGGCTGTTGTGGTCAGTGGCCTCCTTCTGCATTTCCTGGACTTCCCTTTCCTCCCAGCTCATTGCTTGGGTGGTTCTGCCGAGGTGTGGTTGGTTTCTGAGTTTTGGTCCTCCCATGAAGTCTCAGCTCAAGATCACAGGACCCCCATGACAAAGGAGGTGAGCTGACAGTCACTGGTGACTTTTTCCAGCACATTTTTCACCGGGCCAACCTCATTTAGCCACTGGCTGGGTCTTCGTGTAAGTGTGGTGCTCCAGTGAGGCCTTCTTGGAACTTTGTTCTAAAAGAGGGCTCCTCATTGTACCTCCTGTATGTCTTATACAGCGCTCCACATTTCTCTCGCTACCCTACAACTCACAATTATGTATTGAAATGTGTGGGCTTCGTCTCCTTACCTGTCAGCTGCACGTTTTGACTGACTGTTGTCTGCCCAGAGCCAATTCAGTGTCTGGTAACGCATGAACGGTGCTGACGGAGCGCGTGGATGGTCTCGGGTTCAAGTGTCAGTGGAGGGGGACCTCAAAGTTGGTTAGGCACTTACCCTGGGTGTATTCCGGCGTCTTCCTCTCTTCTCAGAGGAAAGGAAGAGATAAAAAGGGGACCCTCTGGTTACAGGGGCTCAGACCTCAAACCAAAATAAATTCCCACGTGGTGATAGTGGTGTACGCCTGTAAGTGCAGTTACTCATGAGGCTGACCCTTGAACAACATAGCGAGGATCTGGCTCAGAGGGAAAAGAAGCCCCATGGGCATCGTAGCTCCAGGGAAACAGGGGGATTGCACGTTTGAGGCCAGCCTGGCCTAACTAGGGATATTTTGTCAAAAGGAAAGAAAGGAAGGAAAACAAAAAACAAAAACAAAAAACCATGAAGCGCAAGTCAAATTCCTAATCCCAGCTACCTCCACCCAGCCTGCTGGTTCCTGAAGGGTTCTGGGTTTCTGGTCTACAGGATGGGGGAAGGGAGGGAGAGAGAGACTGGGGAGGGATGAGGAAGGCAGGCAGGGAGAGAAGGCCCCTGCAGTTTGCAGTAGAGTGGGCCGGGGAGGGCGGGGCTTGAAGGGTACAGGAGTTCACGAAGCTGCACCTTGAGCCTGGCTCTTTCGGTACCCGGGCCAGAAAGGCTTTCTGCAGCGCAGTGGTTGTTGGTTTTGGGGTAGTGCCCCAGGGGCATTTGGAGCTGTGGGAGGCACTTCCAATTATCTCCATGTGGCTGTTAGAGGAGTGTCTCATGACCAAGATATTAAGCCTTCTGCCCTCCACAGGTGCCTTCCTGACTTGAGTGGCGGAAGTTGCAGTAGTTATCGCATTTGAGGAACCCCCAAAGATAAGAAAAACAACAAGGAATTTATGTCTCATCTTTCGGGGGGCCTTTGTCCCCTGAGATCCCTGAAAGAAAAAGCAGAAAGGCCCACCCTGTCCATACGGGGCATGGCGTACACCCAAGGAGTCCACGGGTTCCAGTCCTCCACGGTCCCTGCCCAGCGGTCCCTCCCCAGCACCCCCGCTCCTCACAAGATGTCCAGGAGGCCCCGCTCCCTCAAGCTGGCCCCTCAGCTGTGAGGCTAACTTTTTCCATGTGTAGGGGAGGCTGAGAATGAAGAGGATTGGCAGCAAGAGTGGCTGGTAGAAGAAGTGAGGGATGGAGGGGGCAGTCTGAAGGCTGATGGGAAGGGACTTTTGGGGGGTGATGCCTGAGAGGAAGCACTGGGGGAGTCAGAGGCAACACGTTCTGGCCTGTTGGGAGGACGGCTGTTGGCACCAGAAGAAATCCATCCTGTGGAGCCAACCCTCATTAATCATCCGGGCGGCGGGACTGCCAGCTCCTTTCAAGACCTTTCAAGAAGGGTTTTCACCCAAAATAGAGTTGAAAATGTGCTGGGCCCTACTCAGAATCTCATCAGTCTGGGCATTATGGGAAGTGTCAGGCGGGCTGTGACAGACAAGGCCCACTCTGTTCAAGGGGTCCTGACTCCCACAGCCTGTCATATCAAGCGCCTGATCAAATTTGACAGCTTCATTTGTACCTACAGAATAGATAAAAGAGTCTGTTCATTGAAACAAATGGAGGGGAAGGGGGGGGGTGAGGGAGGTGAGGGTGAGAGGGAGCACGCATGTGAGTGTGTCTTGGGGGAGGAATGGCTCTGGGGGGGGAGGGGCGCCAGGGGGAGAGTTACAGGGAGGTACAAGGGTGCAAAGCAATATGCTAAGAGATCCCCAACAGTCCGGAGGGGAGGGAGAAGCCGAGTCCCACAGGGAGGAGGCAGGTGACTGTCGGGAGATGTGGGTGAAAGTCCCGTTTTGCAGGTGTGGCCATGGAAAAAGTTCCCCAAGAAGACACTGTTCTCTGGACCCCGATGCTGTAACGGAGCCGGAGCCCGGGAGGTGGTTCCCTGTGAGGATGAGAGTCTGGGGTGGGCAGCTGGGACTTTGAAAGTTGGCCGAGGAAGCCCAGCCCTCACTTCAAATCCAACCCCCCCAAGTGAAGAGCTGCCGCTTCCTCCTGCTGAAGCGGCTTGGTCATACCACTTCCCTACAGCTGAGCCTCTGGCCCCTCTCTTGTCTGCCTGCTGGGTGGCTGCACCCCTGCAGGTGGCCCAGAAGCCACTGCGGGCTTTGGGTGTCTTTCTGTTCCCCCTACAAGCTGGTCAACAGGTGCATGGGGGGCATCCCCAGTACCTCTGCTCAGTCCTGCTTTGGGTATTGCTCAGGCTGTCCTCTCAGCAAGCTCTCTTCTTCCTCTTCTTGGGTGGGTGGGTGGGGACTCTAAGGGTGCTGTGAAGGCCTTGCACTTTTGGGGGGGGGGGTTACCTCTTTTGTTTGCCGTTATTGTATTTGCATGATTAGCGTAAGTGTGTGATGTTCTTCATGTGGGATCATCGGTAGTCTGGAGTGCAGGGTGTGTCCAATAGCATGTAACACATACTGTGAGTTCTCCAGGAAAAACCAAACCAAAAGCTTTCTGAAACAGGCTTTTACTAAGGTGCCCAGGCAGGCCTTGAACTTGAGATCCTCGCGCCTCAACTTCCTGAAGACTGGGATTGGGGGCGTTGGACACTGGACTCCACACGTCTTTTGTAGCTGGTGATTGGCATGACACAATCTATGCCTAGTGTCAGACTTCAAGAGGGGACGTATGACCAGGGCCCGAAGGCTCCTTTTTGACCTTGGTCTCTGGAGTGCAGGGTCGGAGGTGAGCAAGGCTCCCCTTGTGGATGCAGCCCAGGAGAGGCTTCATGGGAGCCGTGGAGCCCCGCTTGCTGCCTCGGCTGATGGGGGCTCCACCTTGACAACAGTATGTGGTAGCTCTGGTGGTGGGAACACGACCACTGTCATCAGAGGATCTCGCTTCTGTCTCTTCTTGCGACTCTGCGTCAAGATTTACTGGAGGGAATTGTTGACGAAGGCGCATGTGCAGAATGCTAACTTAGTGCCTGATACACAGTAAGCATTCAGTTAATGTTAGAGGAGAAAAGGCCTCACTCAGGTCTGGCCCCTTTGGCCCAGACTTTTTCACTTGAACTTGGAGCACATTCGATTGACAACACCTATTGGTGACCGTGGATGCCAGTGACCAGTGATCATTGTCACCCTGTGTCAATCTTTAGCTTCCTGTAAATTGCACCATGAGGCCATTATCATCATTAAACACATCGAAGGTCCCTAGCCTTTTTGCTAGAGAACTGGCTTCTATGCCACCTCAAGTGCTCAATCTGTGGTTCTTTGCAAGGTGGAGGCCTCAGCTCTATGGAGGCTGCAGGTCTTGATCTCAGGGTAGCTCTGACCTTCTGCTTTGCCTTTAGTGATGCCAGACTAGACTGCCGGACCATTACATCCCTGGGAGGGAGGGTGTACGCTTGTGTTTCCTATAGTTTCTCCCCCCCCTCTTTCCCTTCTCCTTCCCTTCTATTTTTGAGACAGGCTCTCACTCTGGGATGTCTTGGAACTTTTTATGTAGGCCAGGCTGGCCTCAAACTCATGACCCTCTTCTGCTTCCACCCTCTTGGTGCTAGGATTACAGATGCATACGATCAAATTTTCATGTTCCCTGTGACTTCAGCATCAATGTTGCCCAGGGAAACAAGACTCAGGGTTTGGAGAGCCTCTTGTGCTGTAAGATCTGAGGAAGCAGGTGGAGGTGAGCTGAGGTGAACTTCTGCTACATCCATAGTATGACCTTCAGTGGCGGCAGGACCCCTGCACCTCTTCACTGGCCTGGTTTTCCCTAAGAGCGACGAGCTTGAGGACGGCAGGATGGAACGTGCTTGTTCAACATGTGACTGGATGCACAGCTAGACCTCCCCTCTGCTCACTGGGAAAATCTGCATAATTAGCCTTGCAGTTAGCGGCAGAAGAGGCAACCAGGGCCATTTTTGGCTCGAAGTGTGCAACAATGCATTTGAGATCCTCTGCTGTTGTCCACTGTCCCAGTGGGTCTGATGAATTAGTTAGCATAGTGTGGTGCTTTCTGACATGTTGGCTTGATGAGATGGAGCCACAGTCCCGTTAGTCAATCAAACCCCAATCTAAGCGCCTCTGTGAGACAGTTTTGCAGATTATAATCAGAGTTCCTAAGAAGTGGACCTTAAGGGAGCTAGTCTGGGGGTGAGCCAAGCCTAATCAGGTGAGGCCTTTGAGAGAGGTTTTAGGCCTTCCCTGAAGTCGTGGCTCATGCCAGAGTGTTTGTGATCCTCCCTCCCTGCCCTCTGCCCCACAGACTTCTGATTGGCTTATCGGGCCACTACAGTCGCATAGACCAATAACTCGGAAGAAGTGTCTCACCACTGCTCTCTGGGTAGAGTGTGGCTGATGGAATGGTTGTCGGTCCATATTGAATATGCAATGTGAGGGAGGGAGAAAGGTCTTCGCTGTGTAAAGGCACTGGGATTCCGGTGTTACCTTGCTGTCGCCACAGAATCTAGCTAATGCTGGCTATGAAACATCATCGATGGAGCCATTAGTCTATTGTGTATTAACTAGAATGTGTCTCTACACCGCATTCAACAATGAGTTCCTTGAAATAAGGCCAGTTCCTCCATAGCTGTTGAATCCTAGGTCAGATTATAGTACCAACACTCTGGGTGTCAAGGTAGATTGGTTAGAGGGCCTGCCTCATGTGCCCAAATCCACGGATGCTTGTCTCTTATATAAAATGGCACAGGATTCTCATATTATCTAGGTACCCTTAACTTTTCCACCACCTGTAGGTTACTCATAATACTCAACAGAATGCACGCTGTGTAAGTAGTTGTTACACTGTATTGTTGAAGGAATGACGACAAGATGCAAACCTTGTCATTATCTATGCTCAATATCCATGCAGTTCTTTTAAAAAAAATATTTTGGGAGTGGGGTCTGCCTCGGAGGTAGAGCGCTCACTTAACATTGCTTCGCATGTGTGGCACCCTGGGTTTGATCCCAGCCGGTTCTACTTGGCATGTGGTGGTCACTTGGCGCGTTTACGGACTGAGTCGAATCTACCGTCCTGACCAGCATTGTGGTCTAAGACACTTCGCAGCACACACACAGCTCCCTAACCTCTTTTGAAGGACAAGCAGCGTCCAGATCGTCAAGCTTGGAGATTGCCCAAGATATAAAGTCTGGAGCTAAATGCAGAGTGTTTTAAAGTCAGGAGAACAGTAAGAGCCCGAGTACAGGTTTTTTGTTTGTTTCCGTTGGAGATGGGGGTCTCGTTCCGTCACCTAGGCTGGAAGCACATTGCTGAATCTGGCATGGTCATCTTCCTGCCTCAGTATCCTAAGTACTTGGTACTATTGGTGAGTGATTCTATACCCAACTTTCCACAGTCCTTTAAGTATGAAATCTTGGGTAATTAACCTCTTTAAATCTCAGCCTGTCACCAAAGGAAAATGGTGGTTTGTCATAAAAATTAAGCAGCTAGGACTGGGGATATAGCTCGGGGTAGAGCACTTGCTTAGTACATGTCAGGCCCTGGGTTCCAGCTCCAAGATACATGCATAAAAGGAGGAACCAAGCGCTCAGCGCATCTTATTATATTGAATATATATATATATGATTCAATATATATGGTATGACGAACACAGAGTGGTGCTTCCTGATTTCCCCAGACACGCCTGACTTAGAGTTCCATATGTGTAAAGTTACTGGAAAAGCCAGAGTCCTGCCGTTTCCTGTAAGGACTGAGCACACACTTGCATATAGCACACACGCACACACATATGCTCACAAATCCGCACAGCCAGGAGAGTAAACAGGATGTGGAGGAACGTGCGATAGCACTTTCTAACTGCCGTTTCTAGTCTCAAATCTGACTCTGATTTAAGCTCCAAGACTACTCCAAGTTAGGTTCTGAACTGGGCAGAGATGCCCGCTGCCCACGCAGAGCAAAGGTCTCCAGTGTGGTTTGATGTTTATCTGCTTCTCATTAGTTCTCAAGCTAGTCCCACTCTCTGAAAGCAACTGGCTGTAGGCTACGGAAAACTGAATTCTGTTTGCAGACCTTGGTTTAACCTCGGGATTCTCGAAATTATTTAAAATAATTTCTACCCTGCCTGAACCATCCATGCAGTTTCTGAAATACCTGAATCAGACTATAACTGAGCATTTCATTTTAAAAGAAAACATCGTAGTAATGGTAATTCACCTTGGAGGAGTCAGTGTTGGGGGGAGGAGTTTTTCGTGGGCACCCCTTCCCTCTGTCTGGTGAAGTGAGGCCGTGGAGTTTCTTTTACTAGAGCATCCATATTGTCTTCTCTGACAGGGAATTTACTCTGATGGAGCCCAGGGCTCTAAGTATGCTCGGCACATCCTACCACTGAGCTGTCTCCAGGTCTGATAGGAACTTTGATGGGAGCCAGTGACAATATCCCAGCCAGGTACACCCATCATGATGCCTTAGTCTTTAAATGGCTCATAAATCCGTAAGAGCTGTATGGTGGTGGTCCGTGTCTGTATTCAGCTATTCTAGGGGCTGAGGCAGGAGGATGTCTAGGCTGGCTTGGACATCATAGCAAGATGCTACCTTAAAAAAATAGAGAATAGCCCAGTTAATAAGAGATAAGTATGTAGAATCTCATTTCAGAAATTAAAAAAAAATAGACTCAGTAGAGGCCAGGAACAATTGGGTTTTATTTATTATAATTAATTAGTTATTTTGAAGTAGGCTTGTTGTGTACTTCAGGGTTACCTTAGACTCAAGATCCTCCTGTCTCTGTCTCCAGAGTGCTAGGATTACAGGTGTGCACCACTACTCCTGGCTAGAAGTTACATTTTTTTTAAATAAAAAAAATTGTTTATTTATTTTGTATGTATGGGTGTTTTGCCTACATGCATGCCTGTGCACTACGTGTGTGCCTGATGCCCATGGAGGTCAGAAGAGTGTGATGGATTCCCTTGGAACTGGAGTTAACGGATGACTGTGAACCATACGGGTGCTGGAAACCAAACCTCGGTTCTCTGGAAGAACAGTCAGTGCTCTTAACTGAGTTTTCTCTCCAGCCCCCCACCCCACCCCGCCCCCACCTTTAACATTTTTAACTTAGTGTACAAAGGGATGGATTTTGTTATGCAATTAGGTTTTAGAAACAGGAACAACAGCTACATCTCCTGCCTTCTAGCTCAGAGCTCTCCCTGCTAGCTGCGTGATGACAAGACAGGCCGGACTTCCCCCTTAGTCTCCAAGCTCACCAGAGCACACTGATCCCCCTGGTCTCCCTCCATTCTGAAGTTTACAGGCACTCTTTTTTCTCCTACGCTGTAGGTTCAATTTATTTTGTCTTGAGAAAAAAACGCTCCCCGTTCGTCTGCGACTCAAAATCCAGCGGCAGCTTTTCCTGCTACAAGCAGTGTTGTTAATAGGGCTGGTGATGGGCCACCACCCTAGGAATGTTGGGAAGGGCCTTCACTCGGGAAGATGTAAGTCCGAGCTCTGTCCACCTCAGGACTGGTGCGCAGAAGGTGCACGCTGATCAGGAAAGAGTGGATGGGTGGTAATTCAGATGTATTCCTTTTTTCTTGAGGTAGGGCTGTCTTCTCCTGCTGTGGAAAGATGCCATGACCACGGCAACTCTTACAAAGGAAAATATTGAATTGGGGCTGGCTTACAGTTCAGAGGTTTAGTCCATTATCATCATGGCGGGACATGGTGGCACACAGAGAGACATGGTGCTGGAGAGGTAGTTGGGAGTTCTACATCCGGTTTGGCAGACAGCAGGAAGAGAGTGCCATACTGGGCCTGGCTTGCGGATCTGAGACTTCAAAGCCCACTCCACAGTGCCACACTTCCTCCAACAAGGCCACACCTACTCCAACAAGGCCACACCTCCTAATAGTGCCACTCCCTATGGGACTGGTGGGGGCCATTTTTATTCAGACTACCATAAGGACCTTATTCTCTAGCCCGGGAGAGCCTCACACTCGATATCTTTCTGCCTCAGCCTTTCCAAGTGCTGAACTTACTACTATATACCATCAGCCCTATAGTTTACAACATGGGTTAAAATCTGTTTCTTAAAAAAAAAAGTTGTTCTTATTTTTACTCAAGTGTATGTGTCCATGTGAGTGAACGCCACAAGCAGGCAAGTGCTGGCGGAGGCCAGAAGAGGGAGCCAGATCCCTTGGAAGCGGAGTTACAGGTGGTTGTGAGCCAAATTCCAGTCTTCTGGAAGAGCGGCAAGTGTTACTAACCACTGAACCGTCTCTCCGGCCCTAAGACCTGCTTCTTGATTCACTCTGGCAGTGGGAATTACTGACCGAGGGCCTCAAATCCATCCTTCTCCCACTACAGAAGGCCTTAACTAACCCGAAGCCTTCAGAAGAGGGAAGGGTCGGCAAGAGCCAGGAGCCCGAGGTCCGCCACCGTCCCTCCGATAGCCCTATCCTCTCCCACAGGGTCCCCCCACCTCGCCATGTCCTTCTGTCTGCACGGCACAATGTGGTGCCGGCTCAGGTGTGCAGCGCTACAGTTACACACCATCCCACCGTGTTCCCTGTCTCGTGAGCAAGAGGTTTCCCGAGTCGCCTTTGGAACTGCGTGGCATCATCCCGCAGGGTGCCGGGCCCAGACACCGTCTCTGTGAACTCTTTTCTGGGACCACTAACCACCACCTGCAAAGTACAAATGCCCCACTGTGAGGCTTTTCAAGCTGCCATTCTTGGTTTTTCCAAACAGGAAATGCATAAATACAAAGATCTCCATCTATGGCTTTGGTGGTCCCCCGAACATCTCTCTTTCAAAGTAGAACCCAACTGTATGTATGTATGTATGTATGTATGTATGTATGTATGTATGTATGTATGTACTGCATACCCACCCCTTGCTGGACTACAGGAGTTTGGTGACTTCTGGTTTTTGGTTTTGTTTTTTTTTTCTTCCTGGCTTCATCAGTTCCCTCCCTTGGCTCTTTCTCTGCTGGGGCCCTTTCCTGTCCTTTGACCCAGTGACTGACAGCTGGACTCTGGCCACTGGAGAAATGTGGACAGGCTGAGGGTTATAAGAGGCCAGGCTTTGTCCCAGGGCCCGATGGGTCTCCACTGACCTTGGAGCCGAACGACCGGGAAGACCAAGGGGAGCCCGTTTCCTTCCCTCTTTGGTCGCAGGTTTTAATGTCTTCTTTGTTGGTCTGCGCCCCTGGAGGCTGCACCAAAGAGAGAGACTTCAGGCTGCCTCCTCCTCCCTCCTGGACAAAATGGTGCATGCTTTTCCTGTTTAAACAGGGCACAGTTGTGAAGTGCCCTGACTTCGCACACACCGAGGCCCGGCAACGGCTGCAATAAATCAATAGGAAAATAGAAGCTGCCAGTTAGACTAAACAAGTGCATTTGCAAAGACGGCTAGCCCTCATTAATCACTCTGACAGTCCTAAAAACACATTTCCCCTTTAATGACTGTATTTGGATAATCAGTGCCTTTTCCTCCTCACTCAGAGTTTGAGTAACAGACAGCTGGTGTTATTACAGCCATCGGAGAGGGAGTGCTGGGATTAGGGTCGACAGAGAACCATCCACTGGAGGTCCAGGCAAAAAAAAAAAAAAAAAAAAAAAAAAATGCAAGCTGGTTGGCTGCAAAAGCTGTTGTTAGGCGATCATGAGGGGGCGCTTTGTACTGCTGTGGACAGCTCAGGGCAGCCATGTGCAAGTTGCCCCCAAACCTCCACACCCACCTGCGTTACGTGAATGAAAAATCTCCGGTTGGTTTTATGAGCTCTGGCCATGTGACCCTGTGGAGGAGGCAGGAGGTACTCTGGGAGGGAGGAGAAGATGAGTAGATGCGATCTGAGCTTTGTTTCCTTCAGGTGACTTTGGCTTTGAGGAGAAAGTTTGAAATCTAGCACATTCCTCTTTATAAATGATGTAACACATTAATGCACAGCACATTATGAAAATGGTAATTCAAACCCATAGTGCTCCAAATTAAACCATACATTATCGGATGCACTCAACCATCTATTTTGCAAAAAGACAGGATGAATGAAATCAAATCAAACAGAAAACTGGAGTGCAGCTTCCCCTACAGAATGATTAATAAAGTGCGGGCCTCGGGATTATTGCAAGACAGATTCTACCCAACCCAGACACGCACGAGAAGGGAGTTAGCGCTTACACAAATCCAGTGCCTAGGAGCCAGGCGATCGGAGCTGTCTACGAATGCAGAGTGGTGGGTTTTATAGATGGCAGAGGATGGCTGGGAAGGCTAAAAACACAACCAACTCTGAGTCAAGACTTTATCTGAGGGCAAGCCTCCCCCCCCCCCCCTTCCTCCTCTCCTCTCCACTGCCCACAGGGCCACAAAAATAACCTAGCAAGAGGTGTGAAAATCGGACCTGGAGCCAGGAACATCCAGTGTCTCGGACTTCAGCTTTATGGCTTCCACCATGGTGCCCTGGGAACGAACACAGGGCCCATTTCTGGAGGCTGGAGAGATTAGGGGAGAGAGGAGGAAGAGGAGGAGGAGGAGGAGGAGGAGGAGGAAGAGGAGGAGGAGGAGGAGGGGGAGGGGGAGGAATTTGGAGAAAAGGACATAGAGAAATGCAAAGGAGGAGTTGCCAGATGTGTTAAGTACACAAATTGGCAGCTGCTGGGGGAGAGTTCGTCTCTACTAAAATGGCAATTAATGGGAATTAAGCAATCAAAAGTAACAAACTCCTCACCAGTTAATTAAAATCGGCAATTTCTTAGCAATCTTTCCGGTTTATGAGTTGGGGGAGCTGTTTAAGGATAATAACTTCATTTCCAGCCCTTTGGTTACCATGGTAGTTTGGGGCAAGTTAGTTCAACCAGGCTTGGTGTGACCTCCCTAGTCCCAAGCGCAATAGTTTTCCAATATGCTTTTTTTTTTTTTTTTCACACCGAAGGTGTAAGCCAAGCAGCTATTAGCCAGGTTTTCTTTTAGTATGGAGAGAAGTTATTAGCTGTGGGAGATGAGGAATCTTTTTCCATCTCCCTTCCTAACCAGAGGAGTCCCTGTGCCCAGGAGGAAGGCTACCGACCACAAAGCAGAAAGAAAAAGTTTAGGAACCCTCTCCATTACTTTTAACAGGCTTCGGAAAAGTAACACAAAGGTGTCTGCAGAAAAAAAAAGGGGGGAATTGGGTAGAAAGGAAGCTGGGGGGGGGAATGAATAGCACACAAAACAACGTGGGTGGGGGTGGGGGAGGCAGGAGTCCCTGCATTTCAGGTGTGTGGGAGAGTGGCCCTCTAAACGATGCTGATTCTCCAGGCCCACCTCGGGCTGGTCTCAGGGCGACTCTCAGGCAGGCCGCCTGTTGTAGTCTGTTCTGGGGTCCTGCTCTCCCTGTGCCTACACAGGTCAGCAGCCCAGGCTACTTTCCCCGGAGCATGCAGTCATGGAGTGGCCAGCATTTATACTAGGTTTAAAAAAAAAAAAAAAAAGAACAAAAACAAAACAACCTGATGTTCTCATCACTGACAGAAGAATTTTGCCTAGATAACAAAGATCTGGGGACGCAAAAGTGTGTACTAAAGAGTCCAGAGCGGTGCGGCTTTCCATGGATCCTCCACTCAGAGGTTCAGTTTGTGAACACTTGGTACACTCTAGATGGAGAACGCACCCCCCATCCCCTCAGTTGACTCCTGCCTCCGAAGCATCAGAAGCAGGAAGTTCTCAGGGTACAAACTACCTGTTCAATGGTTACTCTCACAGGAGGGCAAAGAGCAGCGCAGCACCAATAAATCCAAAGGCCGGGTGGCACTCCTGCGGCGCATCCAGGGATGCGCAGTGCAGCGAGGCTGGTGGCCCAGGGTCTGTGGCACCACCGTGGCTGCCCCCAGAGGAGAAGAGCCAGTCTGCACTGGCACTAGGCAGTTGGTGACTCAGGCACCTGGGCTCAGGGCATCCTGGACACTCACTGCGGGACTGCTATTCCACGCAGTAGGCAAGTACCGGGCCAACACCCCACTAAACAGCACCTGCTCTCCACTGCGAGAGGACACAGGTGAGTCGAGCGAAATCTGGTAAGAAGGGTCAGGTCTCAGTGTCTGGCTTCCCTGACATCAGACCGGCTTCAGGTTCCTGTATCATCGCGGAGAATGCTCAGCAAAACCCACACCCGCTTCCGAGTTTTCAGAGTCGCAGGGGACCTAAGTCGCAGAGTTGGGTGAGGAGCCCCCCCAAGCCTCACGAAACATTTCTCGGAGCAAGTGTTGGTCGTGTCAAGAGTCACCCCTACCCCCGCGAGCACCAAGTTCAAATCCTCAGTCTTAGGGACTGTGAAAGGTCGGATTAGAGTCAGTTGAGGCCTCTCAGCCTGTAGCTCTCATTATGGCCACGAGATGGCGCCAGAGGCACGTCTCTGCGAGCCCTCCCGCCGGGCTTGGGATAAGGCTGCTGGGGAGTCAAGTCTCAGCTCTCCTTCCTGGTTCCCTTTCTCTGCCCATAGCCCTTGAATTCCCGCCCGGAGGAAGATCCACTTTCACACACGCCCTTGCTCCATTTTGCCCCCAGGAAATGCCAAGGCCTTTGAAGTAACTCTGGGAGCTAAGCAACCAAATGGAAAAAAAAAAATAAAAGTGGTTTTATGTAATTTGTAATACATTGGTGCAAGTCCCTTCCTAGAGGAAAGGCGTTAAACTCCTCTTGGAACCGCAGTCCCAGAAGGAAATCCTTAAGCTTTTAAACAAAACAAAACAAAACAAAAAAGCAAGGGCATACGCTTAAGGTGTCTGGAAATGGGACTATGGTGAGGCAAGAGAGAAACACACCACGGTGTGAATATAGCCAAGTATTCCATTTATTAACAAAATAGTCTTAGCAAGGGAGAGAGCTCTGTTCACCCCACAAGAGGCCCCGCAGCCCCGGCGCTGCTGCGTAAGACCGGAAGGGAGGGAAGGTGTGGGGGGAGAAGACCCGGGTTGAGTCTTTAATCCTAGCCACCGCAGGAACTCACGGAAACCCACCGCCAGCTTTTGCAGATTGCTGGCTCAGGTCTGGGACAGGGCGAAGGGAGTGCTGTGATCCTAGGACTCCCTGAGTCCCCAGCCTGCCCCCAACAGAGCTACTAATGTTGTCTGGTCTCATGACTTTGGGACTAGTCTGCTTTGGAGGGATCCTTCAAGGATCCCTGGCCCCGCCCCTATCACCAGGGGAGGGCGGGAGGGCGGGGTGTCATAGTCCCAACTAGGGAAGAAAAAAATAATGACGATAAGGTACTTCACAAAATAGAAACAGCAATTTCGTGCCAGCGGGGCCTTTTAAGACGTTTGACTGGATGTGCCCAGTCCACTTCAGCGGGCAATCTGACTGCAGGGCAAGGTGTGGGTCCCTGAAGGGCCAGGAAGGTACAATGGATGGGTCTGTTGGAGGTCAAGGGGCCCACTGCAGGGGAGGCCTGCTGGTGGCTCCTGGACTCTGAGCATCCTGGAGGGTCAAGGCTGTGATATGATTTGAGGGGCCAGGGCCTAGGACCAAGGGCTCCTGTGGGGAAAGGAGGGGGTGCTGGGGAGGGTCACGGAGTTCTGAGTCAACAAAGCTCAAGACCTCCCCGCCACCAAGGCTGCTCCCCTCGACCCCCCAAAAATTGTTAATTTTTTTTTGTACAAAGGAAAAAAAAATAAAACCTCACATGGAAAGAAATAAGAGGGGATGAAAGGAAAAGGGAGGAAATGCAGTTTTAACAGTTAAGACTCATGCAAGAGACTTCCCAAGACAGGGAAACTAAAAGTGTAGAACCCCAACTCTCTTCATTCCTTAAAACCAAACCAGTCAAAAAGAAAAAAAAACCCAAAAGAACCAAAAAACCCTTAAAACGTATACCTAAGAAAAAGAAAATAAAAAAGGGAGGGAGAGGGAAGGGGACCATGGAGTTATCTGGGTGGTTAATATTATTATTTGGGGAGACAGACTTTTTGCATACCATCGACTCATGTGGGCCATTAATGCACTTATATTCCCAGCTTGTAAGCTAACATTATAGTAAATAAATACACAGTCCAGTGGGGAAGGGCTGGGCTGGATCCTGGTAGGGGTAAGCAGTAGTGGTTGCAGCGTCGCGGGCAGGGGGACGAGAGAGGAAGGGGTGGGTGGGGAAGGGCTGGGAGGGGCCAGAGCTGTAGTTACTGGTATCCGAGCGCCGAGGCGGAGGCTAGTCTCTGTCCATACAGCGCATATGGCGAGTAGTAGGGTCCGGCTGTGGGGAGGGATGGTACTGCCAGCCCCCCGGCTGTAGATAAGTGACTCTTGCCATAGGGGTGGTATCGGCTTAGCCCCAAAGTGTGTGGACTCCGCAAGGACAGCGATCCGGGGCTGCCTGGGGCGGTGGGCGGGGGGAGATGCAGGTGGCAAGAGGCTGCGGCTGCAGCCGCTGCGGCGGCGCTGCCCAAGCTCGAGGCCCCGGGGTAGGCGGCCAGAAGTTTCTCTGCGCCGGGCAGGGCGGTGTGAGTCCGTAGATGGCTGAGCAGCTCCTCGGAAGTGGCAAAGCGCTTGTCGCAGGGCCCGCTGGCCGCCACCCAGTTGCAGCTGTGCGGCAGCGGTTCGTTCTGCAGCATGAAGCCATAGGTGTAGAGAGGATGGCCCGGAAGCGCGGCCTGGGCGGCGCTGGAAGACAGCGCCGCGGGTTGCAAGGGGTGCCCCGGGTATACCAGCGGGTAGCCACCGGCCTTCAGGCTGGGCCCGGCCGGGTCGTGCGCGCTGCAAGTGGAGCAGCTAGAGCCGCCGAGGTGCGAGGCGCTGTGGTAGCCTCCCAGGCAGTAGGGGTCACGGCATAATCCCTGCAGGAAGGAGGGCGGGGAGGCCCCGGTGAGCGGGCTGGAGCTGGGGGGCTTGCCCGGTGGCAGGCCCAGGCCCCCGGACAGCTGGCCTCCCACTAAGCCAGACTTGCTAGGATCCAGGCCAGGCACGAACTGAGACGGGTAGCCGGCGTAGGCGCCCACAATCGAGCCGTGGTAACCGATGCTGGAGGGCGGTAGCGGGAACACCGAGTGGCCCGGCTTGTAGGGTGACACTGGAGCCACGTGGCCAGCCCCCACCAGAGCAGAGGGCGGCTCCGACTTGCGCCCTGAGGCCGCGGCCTCCGGGCCACCGTGAGCCGAGTCCCCGCCGCCGCTGCCTCGGCTCCCGGCGGCTGGCTCCGGACTGGGTTTGGCTTCCTGGTCTTTCTTGTCCAGGTCTCCGCCGCCGCCGCCGGCCCCGCCACCGTTCTTGCAGTCTGGGTGGTGCGGGGAACCTCCGCGGGAGCCTCCGGGTGAAGACGAGTTGGACGAGGTGGAGACGGGCGCTCCATGCGGGGGAAAGGGAGGGCAGGTGGCGCTGGGGACCCTGAAGCCCGCCTTGTCTCCGGGGGACGAGGAGGACGAAGAGGAGGTGGAGGACACGGACGAGGAGCCGCTGTCTTTGCGCGAGTCGCCGCCGCCGCCGCCGGAGCCTTTGGAGTAGGGCTTGAAGCTGGACTTGTCCTCGGCGGGGGAGTCCCCCAGCTGCTTGAGCGCGGTGGCCGCGGAGGCGGTGCCGGGGGCGGAGCGGCCCGGGTCTTTCTCGGATCCCAGCCCGTTGGCGGCTGCGGCTACCGAGTTGAGCTTGGACGAGGGCGGCGGGTCGGGTTTGCCGATCTGCGAGCAGGTCTGGGCGAGCAGTGCCAGCGGACTCTTCTTGGCGTCCAGCTGCGGGAGACAGTGGCAAAGGGGAGGGAGAAGAAGGGGGTGAGATCAGGAGCCCCACTGAGCGCGCAGGGACGTAAAGCAGGGCACCGGCCGCGCGACGGGGGGCCTAGCCAAGAGGGTCCCCGAGAAGAAGGCCTGGCTCTGGAGGAGCGGCTGGGCAGAATGGCACCGGCGTCGTGGGTTAGTCGCCCCTGAGTGTGTCATGGGCGCGGGCGCGCCGGAGAAACGGTTCCGCACCCGCCCTCCTGGTTAAAGGTGGCTTCTGCGGAGTCGGGGTGGTGATTCGCCCCTTTCCATGTAATCTCCCCCTCTTCTTGGCCCGGGGGAAAACTTAAGCCTTTAGTTTGGGAGAACTTCGTTTGGGACGGGTTTCTGGTGATGGCGCTCGGGGTAGGAGCGGGGGAGAGGCGCCTTCTAAAGGCAGAGCTGCAGTTGGCCCTGGGAGTAGCCCCTCCCTCTCGCCTTCCCTCCCTCCTTCTCTCCCTCCCTCCCCGGGAGAGGACACCCAGAGAAGTGGGATGAAGAAAGACCCGGGATCTCGAGTGCCTGGGTTTCCTGCTGTGTGCCCCCAACAGGCCGGGGAAGATGCAGGGGAACCCGGGCGGTTTCCAAGAGAACAGGTCGGGGTGGAGGCGAGGGAGGCCCAGGAGCCGCCTTTGGACAGGACACTGGGGGCCAGAGGAAAAGTAAAGGACTCTGGGCACTACAAGAGCAAATCCAGTCCGACAGAAACTCCGAAGGGCGGGTGGGCAAAAAAAAAAAAAAAAACCCTTCCACCCGGGAGTCTAGGGAGAACCTAGAGGGGTCTGATTCCTGCCTTTCGTCCCTCCTCATGAGGTCCGCCAGCGTGGCCAGCCTCGAGAGTCGCATCGCATGAGCTATGGGGGGGTGGGGTGGGGAGGGCAGGGAGCAGGGCCATGGGCCCAGCATGGGTGGCGGAATGGGTTCAGCTCTGGGTGGGCAGCGCCCGGGAGACTGACCTCAATGGGGCTGACGGGAGTGGAGGACAGCGGTTGCAGGTACTCCGGGTGCAGGAGGTGACCGGTGTGAGCGCTCAGCATCTTCAGAACCCTGATCGGAAGCCGGTTCGCCTGGCGCAGGGGGTCCGCCGGGGGCAGGAGGGACACCACCGCCGGCACCGCCGGCCTCTTCCCGCCGCCGCCGCTGCCGCTGCCGCTGCCGCCGCTGCCGCTGCTTTCGGGTGTCCTTGGGTTAGATCCAGCGGGCGAATCGCTCATTTGGAGGAGGCAGCGCCACTGGGGGGGCGGGGAGGGAGGGGAAGCTCCGGGAGGCGAGCTCCCGGGGCGGGTGGGCTCGCTCCGCTGCGTCGAACGCCGTGCAGCAGTGGCTGCGCCTCGGTGCCGCCTCCCCTCCTCCACCTCCGCCGCCGCCGCTGCCGCCGCCGCCGCCGCCGCTAGCCCAGGCGAGCAACACAAAAACCTTCGCCTTCCGCGAGCTGCACGTCAAATAGCCGCGATCCGCAGCCACACTTCAAAGGGATCGCCGCGCCCGCCCAATCGCAGCTCTCTCCCGGACCCCGGGGCGGGGAGAGCGGCGGGCGGAGGCGGGCGCCGCCGGTGGGCGGGGAGAGTCTTAAAGGGCCCTCGCCCACTGTCGCCTCCCAGCCTCCGCCGCGCGGCTGGGACTGCTCCCCTTTTCCGGGTTCTGCCCGGGCTGCCCTCGCCAGCGGGTCATGTACAAGGGATGGGACTTTTGGAAGCAGGCTCCGCGCCCTCCTCCTGTGGCCGGCCGCTTCCCACCAGCGCGCGCGCGCGCGCGCCCGTGTGTGTGTGTGTGTGTGTGTGTGTGTGTGTGTGTGTGTGTGTGTGTGTGTGTGTGTGCAGGCGGGGGCTGTCGCCAGTGTCTAGGGTGGGGACGTGGGGGGGGGGGGTGGGAGCGCACGGAGCCTGCTCTTGTCCTAGGATCCAAGCCTCTCCCGGAGGCCGCCTGGGGGCGGGCCATGCCTGGGGAGCTGGGCCCCTTCTCCAAGCTGCTGCTGCGGCCAGTTCTCTTTCCCCTAATTGGCCTCTCCCGGATGTGTTCACTTGGAAGCGCCGGAGCCTCGGGGGCATCCACTATTCCCCGGGCGCCGCGTGAGCCGTTCCAACTACTTTGAGCTTGTCCAGTCAGCCTGCAAATGGAAGGACTCCCTTCCCGGTGAGACCGTCTAGGTGCAGCGCGGTACGCGGGCTAAGGCGCGCCGCCTCGGCGCGCCTGCAACGTCCCGGGGGCGCACTGAATTATAGATCGTGTTGAGGTGTGTTTCAGGGTTCTTGTCCCGTTTAAAGCAGTAAAGCTTCCTCCCTGTGCTGTGACTAGCTGCTCTTTGGCGACGGGGTGAGGGGCAGCATAACAGGAGAAGCCTGTGTGTCCTAGCGGAGGGGCTCTCAGCACCGCACAACTCCAGACATTGCTCCACTGGTTTTCCCCCCAGGGAAATTTCGAAATGAAACCTTTTAATTAATAATAACAGTACCCTCTCGGATTCCCCCGAGCCTTCCGGAAAAAGTACGTATTCACACTTGGCAGCGATTTTACAGAGTCGTGAACCTGACCTAAAGTTCTCGACCCTGGGGCTCAATCAGGTGACACTGGTCCTTTGTGTCCCAGCTCTGGAGTGACCACTTCTGCTTGCCCTCGGCGGCCAGTGGAGGCGCGCTGGTGTCACCATTCCTTCCGAGTACCACTTTTCCAGCCCTGATTTGTCACTCTGACCATCAGGGTCGGTCTTTGTAGGTGTCTTGCCCCAGGACTATCTGGTCCTGACTGCGTGGTGCCGACCCACGTCTTTTCTCTGACTCTGGTACCAGTGGCTCAAGACAACGTGAGAACCCAAGAGTGGGGCGGGAGATTTCAAAGAGATCTTCGAAGTGAGAGCACCATCATGAACCTTTATCGTGCTCCGGAGAGAATATGGCAGGCAGCTTCCAAGGCCACTCAAGTCATAACACTAAACTCAAGCGCTCCCTGGATCCACACTGTTTGGTGGATAGAGTGTATAGATTTCTTAGAAATTAGCCAACTGCCCCCTTCCTCATCTTTAATTCTTGTAAAATTAGTTGAAAACCAGTGGCCAGTGATGCCCTGACTCTGATGTTATCTTCCATTATTTCAGCCATAGACATGGAGGGGAGGAAGGTGATCTCATTTATTTTATGGTGTCAAGTTTTGCTTCTCATCCCCATTAGCTGCGCCATTTTTTTTTTTTGCATTCTGACCTCATGGTAACTGCCAACACTTATCTTTAAAATTCTACTCCAGGCTGGGGATGGCGGCTCATACTTGTAAACCCAGCACTCAGGAGGCTAGGCCGGCGGATCACATCATGAGTTCGAGGCCACCCTGGCCTACCTTGTGAATCGACTGGCTTGTTCTACAGAGTGAGACCCTATCTGAAAACAAAGTCCAACTTGGAGGCCTCCTTCAACCTCCACAGTCCTTTGGCCTTTGGGAGAAAAGAGCAGAAGAAAGGTAGGGCTATAGAAGAGGTAGTCTTTGTGGAGAGCCTGGTGGAAGAACTAGGAAGAAGGAAGAGTTAGCGGATAAAGATGAATCCTTGGTTATTGTAAGCAGTCCAGCTGCAAGAGTGAGCCCAGAAATCCTTCTAGGACCCGAGCAGATGCGTGTTAGAAATGATTAATGGGAAATAAGTTGGAGGGAAAGAGAGTGGATACTTAGGAATGTGAATGGATACTTAGGGATGTGAGTGGAAAAAAAGGGCCAGGAGGCAGCAGAAAGGACAGTGGGGTATTTACCATTTATTTAGGGAGTAGAGGGATGTCAAATGAAGAAAAGGAAGAGAGAAAGTGTACAGACAGGATACACAGACTCGGGAAGGGGGCAGGCAGTTTCCCTATGAAATAATACACTGTCCTTCTTTTTTTTTTTTTGGTTTTTCGAGACAGGGTTTCTCTGTGTAGTTTTGGTGCCTGTCCTGGAACTCACTCTGTAGACCAGACTGGCCTTGAACTCACAGAGATCTGCCTGGCTCTGCCTCCCGAGTGCTGGGATTAAAGGCGTGCGCCACCACCGCCCGGCTACGCTGTCCTTTTTTTTTTTTTTTTTTGGTTTTTCGAGACAGGGTTTCTCTGTGTAGCTTTGCGCCTGTCCTGGAACTCACTTGGTAGTCCAGGCTGGCCTCGAACTCACAGAGATCCGCCTGGCTCTGCCTCCCGAGTGCTGGGATTAAAGGCGTGCGCCACCACCGCCTGGCTACGCTGTCCTTTTAAGGAAAGTCATTCCCTAAGCTCCACACAGTCGGCATGGACAGGATAGTGGTGCCAGACATTGCGCTGTCCAGGCCGGGCCTGCTTCCTGCTTCTGCACAGTGAGTGGGACACACTCCACAGCATACACAGAGGGTAAGGACACACTTTGGGATCCTGGTAAGGGTAGCAGGGTTTCTTTGACTGGATCTGTCCAATTTCCTTCTGGGAGGAAAAAAATATGGGAAACATACACACACACACACACACACACACACACACACACACACACACACACACACGGAGCTAGGCCGAAGGCCTAATTAAAACACTTGCAGATTATTATTAAAATCACTCTTTGACATTTACTTAGCAAAATTGTTACCCCATACAGAGCACTACGCTGGGCCCCAGCCGGCTGAAAGGAAGTTCAGTTTTCAAAGGAATGGCTTGCCACCTGGGAGGGAATATGACTCATTCATCAACGGGACCGTGTTTACTGAGGGCCAGCTGTGGGCAAAGCGTTGTGTTAGGAGTGTGGTTTAAAGAGTCCCCGTAAAATGGTGCAGTGCAGGGCCTATAGCAGAAGTCTTCCCCTTGCAAAAGTGTGGCAGATGGATGGGACCTTATTTGCCAGCCCTTCACTGGTTGCCCCGGGAATGAGGAACCATGGTTAAACAGGACAGGGTTAAGGCTATTTAAGGCTGTTTCTATGACACTGTAGTAAAGAATGATTTGCATGCCAGCCGTTTCTTTTTCCTTCTATTACTCAGGATCTCACAAGGTAGCTCTGACTGGGCTAGAACTCCTGATGGCCCTAGCAGGAGTTACAAGTGTGCTTGATTTTTTTTTCTTTCTTCTTTTTTTTTTTTCAGAGCTGAGGACCGAACCCAGGGCCTGGCGCTTGCTAGGCAAGCGCTCTACCACTGAGCTAAATCCCCAACCCCGATGTGTGCTTGATTTTATGCTATGCCTTCCGCAATATTTGGATGCTGCAGGCAACCCAGCTAGGTCTGAGAGAGAGGAATGGGTTTGTTAGTCACTCGAAGATACTGGAGACTGAGAGGCAGAGCACTTACATGAGGTTAGGTCACTGGGAGACAGGACCTTAAAGCGTGCTGCCATGGTAACCCTGGGCACGTTACCCTTCCCGTACTTCAGTTTTCCTATTCGTAAAAATCTAAGCGTGGCCATCCCAGACTCAGGAGGCCATGGGCAGGCAACACATGTCACATGTGGAGTATTGGGACAAAGAGAGTCCCAGGTAAATGATGGCTGTGATACAGTGGACTGTCTGCATCTCAGCCTAGACTGGGAATTCTGTGGAAGTGGTGGCAGATCCTCCCGCAGGCTCCAGCCCAATGTATCTTTTTAAAAATGCCCCTCAAAAGCTATTGGAAAAAAAAAAAAAAAAAAACGCCTTTAGAAAATTGTGAATATTTATAGATTTTTTTCACATCTTCAATTTACATAAAATTTGCCACCCAGGAAAAAATGCCTGAGTCAGGTGGAGAGGGAGAGGTGGTGGATTTGTTGTGAGGGGTTAATGGGTAGTTTTCACTCCTTGCTGGGGCGGAATTGCCTGAATGATCACCTCTCTGCATAACACTCAGACCCTAATGGCAACAACATGAAATAATATCTCACCGGGTAACTATTTACATTTTTTTTTTTTTTTACAAGCTGTAAGAACTCTACAAAGTCTGTCTTGTAGAGAACTTGGTTTTCCGTCCCTGCGTTTAATATCTTTCAGCAGCTGGCAATTACTGCCTTGGCCAGAAGCCCTGACTTAGCACAGTGCTCTCAGGGCTCTGAAGGCATTTTCTCAGCTGCCCCACCCCAGGCTTCAGACACTGCCTGGGGCATGACAGGGTCACTAAGGACTGGTGGCACCGAGCTGGCAAGAACCAGGCCAGCCAGCCTCACAGGAAGACTGCTCCGTGTCCTCACAGTTGTGTGATTACAGGTGTCCCAGGGCATCTGCTTTTACCTGCATTTTGTCTTACCTCCCACGGGACTATGGATGCATTTTTTTTTTTTCTCACCCTCTACGTTCTTACTGGCCAGCAGTATTTGACCATCAAGGCAGTAGCTGACACCGTTCTAAGCACTTTGCAGACACTGTCTCGCTTCACCCCTGCAGAAGCCCTGGAAGTGGGTTAGCCCTAACCGCAGAGGAAGACATGGGAGCCCAGAAAGGTTAAGCAGTTAGCTGGCCAAGATCCAGTGCAGTTAAGTGCCCAGTGATTTCTCTCCTCTCTACATCCCCTTCCTTTTTGTCTGACCCACCTCTTCTCCCTTTGTGCCCTCCTCTCCTCTCCTCTCTCACTCTTTTCCTTGTGGTGTTTAGGATTCAAACCGAGGGCATCGCTCACGCTAGGCCAGCACTCTGAGCTGTAACTCCAGCCCTAAATGCATGTATGAGTCTTACATATACAGGGCTACTTAGTTATATCTCATCTCACCATATTCATGAAAAATTTGAGGCACAGAACTGTAGTTACAAAATGTTGACTATATAACCATGTGAAAGGAATCCCCCATGCCCCCATGCCCCCGCCCCCGAACCCCATGCAAGTTTTGGAGGCAGGATCTTGCTATATAATCCAGACTGGCCTTGAACGCACAATCCTCCCGTCTTAGCCTTGCAAGTCCGTTGTGGTGTGTGTGTGTGTGTGTGTGTGTGTGTGTGTGTGTGTGTGTGTGCATGTGTGAGCTTGAGGATTGTGTGGGTGGAGGTCAGAGGGCACCTTAAAGAGTTAACTTTCTCCTTCTACCATGTCAGGCCGGAATACCACCCTCAGGTGGTCAGGCATGGCTGCAAGTGCCTTCACCCAGTGAGTCATATCTCCGCCCCCGCCCCCCCAAGTAAGTTCTTATGTTCCTCTGCTTACAACAAATTTCAGAGTTACTTGGGGCAAGTTTTATTATCCCTTGTGACAGATGAAGGCACAGGTTCTAAGAGCTGACGGCAGGGTTTGAAAGTCCCACGGCGAACAGTGGGGGGAGTAGGGCAATGCAGTAAGTTCTGCGCAACTCCTTCCAGTTCCTCTATTAATTCCCATCACCTCCATTCCTCTGTGGATGGGGGTGGGGGGTGGCAACTCCTGATAAAAGGAGGGGGGATGAGCTCCTTTTCCTCCCCCAGGAATTTCCTTTAGAGATGTGGCAGGAAAGAAGGACAGAAGGAAATGTGGACCACAGCTTATCTTCAAGCCTGTTCTTTTGATTCAGGCCTTTGAGCAGGGCTCTTTGAAGAAATGTTTTCCCTTATCTCCCATCAGCCCCAGGGAGCCATACAGGCCTGGGTCAGGGGAATGCGGTAGGGGAGGTGTGCTTTTGAAGTCCGCCTCCTTTGCTTGTTCTGTCTTCATACATCAGTCTGGGCATTCATCTTTGATTACTTTCATCCATTTAGGTCTATATGTTTCTTAGAAACTCCCCAATGGATGTTGGGGATCAGACTTAGGGTCTTGCACAGACTAGATAATTGCTCAGATCCTCAGCCCCGAAACTTCTCTCTTAAGCTGCAAATATTGCTGGGAAGTCTCTCGCCCCTGCTAATAGCCTGCACTCCAGTTGAGATAGCAGATAGAAAGGACCGCAGAGAGGGCAACATTTATTGAGCACTTACTGGATGCCAGATGCTGCTCTGAGCACCTTGCAGGTACTAATTCATTTATTTCCTGCAGCAAATCAATCACGGGATACTACTGTCATGCTTTTCTTATTACCGTGTATGTGAGACACTCAGACCTAGAGAGGTTCAACAAACTACCAGGTTACACAGCCAGGAAATGGTAGAGCTGATATGCAGGTAGGTGGTTCCTAGGCTGCTTGTAAAGGCAGACCTAAAGGGAGAGGGATTTGCTGAAGATGTGTGGAGGGGGGGGGGGGCGGTGGCGGGGGTGGGGGCGAGGTGGTGGGAACAGCAGGACACACTGAAGACAAATTACTTTCATAATTTTCTAGAGGGTTGCTCACCCCTGCCGGGATTTCCCTTCATGTTGAGAAATGAGAAATATGGTAGAGAGGAAACTGAGGCTGGGAAAGGAGTGAAGGAAACATTCATCCATCTGTTTAATTGGGTTGGATTGATGAATTCAATGAATCATCCTCTCAATGACTCTTTATTGACCACTTGGTAGGTGTGGGCCTGAGGCAATCCCCAGAGGGTAAAGATAAACAGCTGTGTGGGAGCCCAGGCTCCTGTCTCTCTGACGTCATTCAGCATCTCAGGAAAGGGATGCAGACTGCTCCTCCGAGCATCACGTGCTCTTATAGATTAAACAACAGAAAACTGAGGAGGCCTGATCTTCACTCCTGCTTAACGTCTCTTGTAGTTTAAATAGGAAATGTAGCTAAAGACTCATGTGTTGAAGGTTTGGCCTCAAGGTGATGTTCAGAGGTGAGTCTTTTGGGGAGAGACTAGATCATGAAGACAATGATTTATCAAAGGTTTTAAATGTGTGTGTGTGTGTGTGTGTGTGTGTGTGTGTGTGTGTGTGTGTGTGTGTGTTAGGGTGCCCACAGAGGCCGGAAGAGGATATCAGACCCCCTGGAACTGGGGTTACAGGTGGTTGTGAGTCACCCAATATGGGTGGGTGCTGGGAAATGAACAGGGGTCCTCTGTAAGAGCAGCGAGCGCTCTTAACCTCTGAGCCATTTCGCCAGCCCAAATCAAAGGTTTGATCAGTTGACGAATTCATAATTCTATGGCTTTTTTTTTTTTTTTTTAGAAGGTGGAGAAGACTAGGAGGCAGAGGTTAGTTGGAGAGAGCAGGTTCCCGGAGACTCACCCTATAAGGGGATAGCCTGTTCCCTCGTCCGTTCCTTGCTCACTCCACGTCCTGGCTACCATGAGGGCAGTGCCTTTGCTGTGCTACATGTTGTCTGTCATGATGTTTGGTCTTAATTCAAACCCAGAGTGAAGGGACCAAGCCACCAAGCACGAAAAACTTTGACCCCATAGGGCTTCAAAATAATTTTTCAAAATAAATCTTTCACTCTTTTTTTTTTTTTGGTCACAATGATGGAATACTACCACTATCTCTGAAGTAACATGCATCTCCCCCACCCCCTTTGGGGACAGCATCTTGCTATATATAGTCCAGGCTGGCCCGGAATTTTCTTATGTAGTCCAGGTTAGCCCTGCAACTCATGACCCTCCTCCCCCAGACTTTTAAGTACTGGCTCTCTAGGTGTGTGCCTAGTAACTCAAAGATAAACTGAGATTTTTTTCACTAACATTTACTAAACACTGTCTGGGGGTGCAGATATCGTTCTTGGGGTGGTTGGACCCCTCTCCCTTAAGGTTAAGGGGAATCAGTAACAAGAGCGGAAGGACTGCAGTGGGAAGCAGGGACCATGCCTACCCCGGGGTGTCTCCTCTCATTTTGCCTCCCTGTGCTGAATTACCAACAACTGGAGGCAACAGGAACCAACGCCCCAGGGAAGATCTGGGTGGGTGGCAGTCGGGGCGGATCTCAGTTGTGCCGAGCATCCGCACCTGCCTTTGATCTTTCTCATGAGATTTGGCCACGAGGGTAATGATATTTGTATGGTCTTTCCTCCAGATTTGTTCGGTGTGCTCCTTCCTATAAGCCATCTAAGACATACAGCTCCAACCATGATCATGCAAACACACCAAAAAACAGAACGCCAGGTCCATGGGTGTACACCTGAAATCTTGGCATTCGGGAGGCTGAGGCCGGAGAGTCCTGAGTTTGAGGCTGGCCTGGGCTGTGGAGCAAGATCATGACCGAAAAAATTGAAAATAAAAATAAAAACAGTAGCAAAGATAGTTTCTTAAGTAATGTCTTGATTATTGCAACTAGTATCTGTTAAAAAAAATGAATTGTGAGATGTCAGAAAAATTCAAGGAGTATTTATTTTGATGCCCTCTCCTCCAGCCTCTGCCTGGAGAAGGACTCGAGGGCCAGGGTCTCAACCAAACTTATGTTAAAGTAGAGAGGCCATTCAGAGTGGGGATGTATGTATATGCTTTAAAAGTGGCTTAAACTTGTTTTTTGTTGAAAAACAAATATTTTTATTTATTTATTTAAGAGTGCATTCCCACGGCACAACATCCTGGAGTTGTAAGGTGGAGGGTGAAAACCTTTTTTCTAGCCCTTTGATCCCGCCCCAGTGGTCACAGCAGTGACTTTTCTGAGGCTGCTCATATGTTAGCAAATAAGTGTCTATCCCCCCCTTAATACACAAAATGGAACATAGTACACAAACTATTCTGAGCTTAAAAATAATGTATTTTAGAGATCTTACAATGGGTGTCTGTGTCTTATTTAATTTTCCCAGTTTCTCTCATGGCATGGTTATGTCATGTGCCTGAATTTATTTAACTAGTTCTCTACCGACGGATATTTAAACTTAGTATTTACATTCAGTGCCTGTTTGTGTGTCTGCGAATGGATTCGTGGGAGTCTGAAGCAGGATGATTCCTTGAACTCCACTTGGTCTCTTTACCTTCAGTCCTAGGCCTGGGGTCCTTGAGTCCTTGGGCCAAAGCTCACACTTCAGGATGGTGGGAAGAAGAGTCAGGGGTGGTCAGGGCCTCTGGGTAAATTGAACTCCAGGGCGTCTAAAGTTTCAACAAGAACCCCAGTTCCCACTGAGTACACATCTCTTGTCTGTCTGTCTTACGTGCTAAAGAACTTCCTTTAGGAATCTTTAGGTCTAGATCTGATGTTGATAGTTAACACGACTGCTTTATGTTAAACTGTGGGCTTTCCTCGTCCATTTCCTGAAATAAACCAGCGTACAAATGACTGAAAATTAAACGAATCTCCAAACAGCTGTTAGTCTATGTTCTGTTACTATAATGGAATATTTGAGGTTAGGTAACACATACTGCAAAGAGGTTTATTTAAGCCCATAGTGTAGAGGCCAAAAGACTAAATGAAACGTCTCTAGCACTCCATGCTCTATGACATCATGGCAATAATATGGGTGAGGAGAGAGTACATGGTTATACCAGAAGCCAAGAAAGACAGGAAACCCATGAGAACTGCAATAATCCCTTCTAATCATACAGTTCCAGTGACCTTTCAGCTCCCACCTCTTAAAGGTCCCGTCGCCTCTTAACATTATCTCGCTGAGGGCCCAGTTCCCAGCAATAAACAATAAACCATATCTAAAGACAATAAACCATATCTAAACCACCCCAACAGCCAGACTAGAAAAGCCACAGTCGTTAAAAGCTGAGTAGAGTGGGGACCCTTCCTTCCCATGCAGCACCAGAGTTGAGCAGGGCTCCCACAGGTCCGTCCCCTAGCTAGGCTGCGGAATTTTCACCACTGCCGTCAAGATGCATAATGATGGTTTTATTTATGACAGGAGGCATGTTTTAAAACAGTTGTTTTAAAACAGCTGACAGAGCTGTGAGATGGAAACGACAAGAAAGAAGTGAGATTTTTTTTTTTTTTTTTTTTTTTTTGGAGAGGGGAGGGGGATGGGATGCTGGCAAAGAAGAGCAGGGTTTTCCTTATTGAAGTTGGAATTCATCCTTTATTCCTTGAGTAGATAAAGAAAATCATCCGGGAAGGAAGCAGGGGTGAGGGTACTGTATAATGACAGTTCTCAGAGACTTGGGCAATTAGCTGCTGGCTGGCTTGAACTGCCTCTTGTTGGGACCTTTCAAAGGAGAGAATACAGTAGGAGAGTGTCAGGCAGGGAGGGGGTTGTGTGTGTGTGTGTGTGTGTGTGTGTGTGTGTGTGTGTGTGTGTGTGTGTCTGCAGAATTCTGGGAACTTCAGATCTGGGCCTTCCACATGATGCTTCCCAGACTAGGCCAAGCACGCAAGACAGACACCCTCAGGATGGCGAGGGAACAGAAAAACAGATGGCTCATTGAGGACCCTGTGTGCTAGGGAAGAGAAATACAGCCTTTTCAGACTCTGCTTAAAGAAACCCAGCTTTCCTATGGCCAGCCAATGGGAGTCGTTTTTTCCCCTATAGTCTTTCTTTCCTGACAGTCTGGGGGGAAATTACAGAGGAGCCCTTACTGACTTAGCATTGTTTACCTCTGCAGGACAGAGGAATAGCAAATATCAAGAATACCCAAGAAAGTTAGGAAAAAGAACTCAGGAAAAAAAATAAAGCTAATGTCTCCATTATGATGATTAAATAAATAAATAGGTAAATAAATTAAAAAAAAAAATCCCTGGAGGGGATGATAGGACCCAGGGTTTGGAGAGGAATTTGAGCATTCCTAGTACCTCTATCAGAACTCTGTTTCTTGTGGGTTGGGATGAACCGGAAGTCGCAGCTCCCACGGCGTGATCTCTGCTGTTTCTCTCTTGGTTTATGGTGTGATCAGGCTGACCCAGGACACACTCGACAAATTTGCCTGGTTCATCTCGTCCCAGAAGAGCCACAATTCAGCCTTGGGTGGCGAAGGCACACAGTGTGCTTGGGAACCATGTTTGGTGACCTCGGTTCACACCAGGGCAGCATGCGTAATTCAAGCAGTTGGCCAGCTCCTTCCTTGCGGACACAGACTCAGACCTTAGCGCACCCTTCCCCCATTTCTCTCTGCAAGCAAAGCAGGAGATTCATTGCTCATACCCCAGCACTTTGTGCCAAGTAGGAGCGTGTTAATATCCCCCTCCCACCCCTCGTGAATTGGATTACTTAACACATCTTTTTGGAGATGTCAGCAATGTAATAGAGGCAATAAGTCAGGGCTGCCCTTGTGTTTTATTTTTCTGCCAGTATTTAGTTAATTAAAGAATGCAAATTAAAACACCTTAATTTATATAATATCAATATCAACGCCTTAAAACATTTGGCATAACTGTGCTGGCACGTCCCTTACATAAACTCTTCAGAGCGGTACTAATAAAAATGAAAAGGGCTGTAAATCAAGTTTAATTTATTCATTTTTGTTTGGTATGAAAGCACAAGCCAAAACCAGGTTATTTATGAGTGTGTAATAACAATAGGTATATATATATTTTTTACCGGTTACAAATGAAAAAAAAAAGGTTTTCAGAGGGATATGGGTTTTAATTTCGAATTATCTCAAAGTACATCTAGGCTCTGATCTCTAAAATTTATATTTTTGCTTTCTCATCTACAGTCAAAAATAGATTTAGATATTGAAAAACATATCCAACTTAAAAACATAGCACCATCTACTCAGAAAGCCACCTGCAACCATCTGTGGAGATGGAAACACGCACAATGCATCCTGTGGTGTATGAACTGCAGGTGAGATAAAAAGGCTGCAGATATGCATCTGACTTCTCAAATATTCCATTAAGAGATTACCTCACGGAGGGCTCCGACTTAAACAGCATCAGAAGGGATTTGGTGTGTGGTTGCTTTCTTGGGAGCTGTAGAGATGAACTACGTATACATGAATGAAGTGCCAAACATTCGTGTTTCACCTTTTCCTCTTCGGCTGACATCGCTTGCTCTGTATGGTGGATCCGAGCCTGGGCCTTTTTTTTGTTCAGCCCCAGAAGAGCAGCAGGCTCTATTCCTGGGTACCAAGTGGTGGCATGCTCGCCCTCTTTCCTTTGACAGAACTCCCTTGCAAAGCTGTTTCTACCCCTGCCTCATCCGACCTTCAGTTCAAACTTTACTCAAACAGACCTGTCTCCGCACACATGGTGAAGTGACCAAGGCTCTGCCATCTTGTCTTCATCTTGCTGTCACTCCATTTTGTTTCCCTTTGGCTTAGGCACTATTTACAAGCCCCTAGCCCCCGAGCAGTCATGTCTACCTTAGTGACACATTCAAGACTTTCCCTGACTCCGACCCTTGCCCAGAACAACTGATGTGTTCTACCAAAACAAGTGTTACTGAGTTTCCCTGGCCTACACCTGACAGTGATGTCATGGTGGGTTTTGCCTGTATAAATACTGTACCCTTGAGTTTCGGTACCAGGAGTTCTTTGGGGGCAAACCCTCTGTCTGTAGTGGCTAATAAAGGACTCTAATTGGACCACATATACATGGTGGTCTTTAAAATTATCACCTAGACTATAACAGTGAGAAGGAGAAGTTTTAGAAAGAGCCTTGTCCACCCTGAAATGCCCCACCGGGTTCTGACAGACCCAAACAAACTCACTGAGGCTCTCCAGTGCCCACACAGACAAGCTTGGGGAACAAATGGACGTTCTGTGTTTTATCATGAAAACACCCGGGGCTCTCGGTGGTAGGGGGAGGGAGCCCATGAGTGTGCTGTGGCCATGGACGCATGCTAGGCCATTCCTGAGGAGTGTACACATGTGTGCTCCACATTCCCTTGTGACACTGTGGGCATAGTTCCATTTCTTCCCTTGATGAATGTCATCTTTAAAAGCTGATCTTAATCTTTATATTTATTTATATCCCTCCTACCTCCATGAAAGATTTGAGGTCGCTCACAATTCAAAATGCAGATACTGTAAAATCTGAAGCCATTAACAGAAAAGTAAAAAGATCAGAGCCAAGTACAAAGGAGGAGGGGGAGGGGGAAAGGAGAGTAATTATACCAGAGGGAGAAAAAAACTTAGATTAAAGAAAGCTAATGCAATTGAGAACAAAACGCAGCTCTGAACTCCCTGGTAGTTTGGTGGGCGGCTGCCAGCTCTTAAAATAACTATAGATTATTGCACCTCAAAGGCAGGTTTAAATGCCTACTGAGGACTCACCGGCTCTGGGAGCTCAGTCAAATCACTTCATCTCTCCCGGTTTCTGTTTCCTCATCGGGAAAACGAGGATTATCCCACTCTTCAGGGTGCGCTGGAGAGAATGCCCTTAACAGCCACAAGAGCAGCACTCCCACAGCCCGCCCGCTTTGTGTGTCTGCTATCGGTCCGAATATTTCACCTAGCTATAGTTAATCAGTTCCGAGGCGCGTATTTCAAATTCTAGCATTTCTGACACCGATTTAATGAAAGCACAGCGTCGCAGATTATTTGACAGCATTTTTCTTTCTTGTTGGATCTAAAACAACAGTGCATTGTGGGATAGATGGAATAGGTTATTAGTGTACTCAAGCCTTCCAGGAGCATTATGAAGTAGGGGCTGGTTTTGTCCCATTTGAGAGGTAAGAAGGCTGAAGCATAGCCAATATAAATGGCTTCTCTAAGGGCCGTAGCTGGCAAGCGGCAGCAATTTGACCCCACAGCTACACGTAACTGCTCTTCAATCAATTATTTCAGCAACAAATACTACAACCAAACTTTCTCTGTTGGGACGTTAGGGGAATGCAGTGGAAAGGTAAGCGCTTACCCTGCGGGTCAGGCTTTTCCGGGAGAGTACCAGTGCATAAACACGTCATCATCTCAGGGTGTTGAGTGTATCCATGCAAATCAACTTACATCACGGGGCAGAGAAGGGAACGGTGATTCATTTCTCCCAGCTTTCGGCCGAGAGCTTAGCCCTGGGTAGGAAATGCCCTTCCAGCAGGTCAGTGGGAGATACATGATGGCCTGGCGCTGTGTCTTGTCTTCTGCTTGGGATTTCAAATGAGCAGCCCTAGCAGACACTGACTCTAAGCCCAGGTTCCCTGCCCGTGGCCGTTTATTGTATAGATGGCAGAGGAGGAAGGTGGCAGGCAGGTGCTCTCAAGGCAAGGCTGGAAAGTTAGCTTGAAGGAAGAGGCCGCGTAAGAGGCTTGGCTTCCTAAGGTTCCCCTGCACACAAGCTATAAAGGTAGAGAGAGACGGGAAGATCTGTAGAGGGAGAAAAGTGGAAGGGAACTGGACAAACTGCCGTCTGAAGTGAGAAAATGCAGCTTCGAAGGGAGGGAGATGGGTTAGGATGCAGCTCAGAGGCAGAGGGCTTGCTCAGCACACACATGACCTGCTGCAGGCCGCAGGAATATATCATAGGAACTCAGCTGGTTATGCAAAGTCACTACCTGGAGGGATCAGGGAATTCCTCCAGAGGAAGCCAAATCCCAAGGAGTTTTTGGTGTTACTTGGCTTGTTATATATCAGCTGTCTTCTGTTATGAAAATCATGTGTGCCTTCATAGTTTTCCCAATTGACTTTTCCCTAAGAAGGGCTAACAGTGTGGACTGATCACTCTCTGGACATACATATTCCAGGTATCTGGAGAACAGCCTCAGGAAAGGCTTTCTCTGGAATCAGATATCTCCCTTAGCCACTTTCAAGGACTACAGGAAACACAGCCCAGGTGGGCGCCCAACTTTCAAGGACTAACAGTGATAGCAGCCCACATGCAAGTCTCCTGACTTAAGGTAAATTCCACAAGGGGACACCGCCTAGGTCAGGTGGACATTAAGTAATAGCTTTACACAATTTAGCTCGGACCCTCCCTTTTTATACCGGGACTTTCAGGACACGGGACAGAGAAGAGAAAAGAGAATGGAAGAACTAGATGGGTAAGAACTTGAGAGGAACAAACTGAGATGGGGAAGAACTAGATTAAAGGGCTAGAAGAGAGGACTAGAGGAATGAGATGGAAGATGAGGAAGAGCCAGATGGGGAAGAACAAGATGAGGAAGAGCCAGATGAGAGAGGAGATGGGAGAGGAGCTGATAGGGGAAAGAACTAGATAGATGAGAACCTAGAAGGGACAGAACTAGATGAAGGAACTAAGATAGAACCTAGAGGGGACAGTAGATAAATATAGAGAAATCAGGCAAGAGAGGAGCTAGACATGAGAGCAGAATAGAAGTCGTGTAGAGAGAGAACTATCACAGAATAATAAAGCGTATGAACTAAGGAGTTTCATGTACATAGATTCATTTCTTTTCTTCAAAGATTAATTATCAGCTGGTCGTAGATTCTTCCCGGACTCTGGGAGGGGACTATTGAGGGGCTGGATCTCCATAGTCCCCGATACCGACCCTGGGTTTGAGCTGAAGAACCCCTCAAAGAATGAGAAAATAGTCTTCCCACGAAAGTGGAGCGGGAGAGGGCGGGGCAGCCTGGAGGGAGGATACCTGCCTTTAGGAGCAGATTATTCATTGAGTCTTAGTTTCCTCATTTTGCTAATGGGCATCATCACATACCAGGGACTTAGCTCAGGTAGTTGTTAAAAGATCAATTAAGATAACAGATGTGAAAGCACTTTCCAAATGAAGTAATGCTGTGTAAAGGCAGTTGTTATCATTGTCTTTCTTTCTAGGCAGGTACCAGCTCTGTGAGCCTGGACAAGTTCCTACAGGGGAACAGAGGAGAACATTGGCTACGGGACTTGCCCAGTTATGGGGGCCAGCCCACAGAGGAGTTTGATGCAAACCTTCTCCTGGCTGGTGTCTTGCTTGTCCCTAGCTGACCCCGTGAAAAGGTTTGGGGTTGCCCCAGAAGGTCCCTCTTCTCAAGTTCTCAGATTCTGCTCTGCAGTGGGGTCTACAAGCTGACTGGGTAGAAGCACCTCTGACCTTACCTTCTCTGGCAATAAAGCAAGTTAAGCAGCCAATAAATCAGGACTTCAGAAACCAAACCCGATCACCCCAAGGCAAACACATTCTTACATCTCCCTGATAGGTTAGCTCCAAAATGTTAAACTGAGTAAAGTCTGCATTATTTGAATGATCTTCTAGATGGAATGAGAATGGGGACAGTAATTCCACAAGCCTGAGTCCAACACCCCTCAGGGGAATGCCTGAGACGTCAGATTCTACACATATGCATCTGTGTTAGGGTTTACCATAAACTAGGCACATAAGAGATGAGCAGCCCCGAATAATAAAACAGAGCTTCAACAATACATAGTAAAAAAATTATTTAAAACCAACGAATTACTTATTTCTAGAAGTATCCATTTAATGTTTTCAGACAGCTGTTTTCCACAGGTAAGTGATGAGGGGGAGGATGGCCCACAGGAAGTAGACAGCGCTGCCTTACAGGAGTTCTCAGTGGAGGGCTGGTCTTGCATTTGAGACACTCCGGTCTGGTGGGTCCTAGCAGCCTGCAGCCTGGGAACTGAAAGCGCATGTTCAAGAGAAGGGCCCTGGTGTTCACAGGGACCCTAGAAGCGGCCCCAGCTTTTCTGGCCTTCCCTCTGAAGGAGAAGGAAGGAGGAAGTGGGAGGAGAAGGAAGGGGCCTGGGAAGCATAAAGCAAAAAAGAAGTGCTTAATAAGACGGAGGAAGTAGGGGAAGGAGGAGAAAGCAGCCTGCCTTGGCAACCAGGGGAGAGAACAAAGTAGCCATTTGCACACCCAGGGTGCCCCCAGAGGGACCTTTCCCTAGACGGACACATCACCCACTGCTCTACGTCGTTGCTAGACTTTCTGGAAGATGCCAGGCCTTCCGAGCAGGGCCTGCCTTCTCTGGCAGCAGACAAAAGGCCATTTCTGAGTTACACAGAAAATGTGTTACTTTGCCAGAGGGTCGGGTCAGGGCTGCCCGGGCCAATCCTGGCCCAGCGGAGTGCTGGCGGAGGGGGCCTGTCAGTCACCGGGAGCCCCGCGTGAAAGGGGCCCCTTGTCAACTTCCCCTGCCTTTGAAGTGACTGGGATGGAGGTGCTCAATTAAAAGCCCATCAGTCTGTAAGTAAATCAACGCCTATCAGGCTTGTCACATCAAACAAACGATTATTACCCCAGCCCGCCCACCCCATTAATCTGGCTGTTCCCTCTTGACGGCTCAGGGTCAGGGCGGTGTAAATCCTGTACTGGATTCCAGCCACCTGGATCGGGATGAAAGCCGTGGTGCAAGACACCAAGCTCTCAGGCATTTCCCAGGGCCCCTGGAGGGAGGGCAGAGGAGGCACAAGGGGTGGTGATGGAAGACTCTCCAAAGGACAGGGCCCTGGGAGGAGACACAAGACCCCAGGGAGACTGAGAGAGATAAAAGAGGGCTACTACAGTAAGAGATACCAGAGGAAGGGTATTGAGACTGGTGCTGTGAAAACTCCACCCCAAAAGTCATGGACACCTACCTGCACACTTCCAGAAGATAAGATGTTCCCGATGAAATCCTTAGACCTGAGGCTCTGAGTCCTGGGTCAGAGAGTGGGTTCAAGATCAAGGTGATTTTCTTCACTTCTCCTCACGGGGTCACTTGGTCAAGGGAAAGCAAGATGGCGGAAAGGATACAGGAAAGAGTTCAGGGTGTTGCTCTTCCATTCCCTGTGTCAGGCATCAGAAGTGGCATGGGCAGGACCCAAGGTGGTATGAACAGGACACATTAGACCAGTGGTTCTCAGCCTTCCTAATGCTGCGACCCTTTAATACAGTTCCTCACGTTATGGTGACCCACAACCATCGAATTATTTTGTCGCTACTTCATAACTGCAGTTTTGCTACTGTTAGGAATCGTAATGCAAATATCTGATATGCGGGACATCTGATATGGGACCCATGTGACAAGGTCCAAAGACCCGCGGGTTGAGAACGACTGCATTAGATCCTAGCCACAAGTTCAGACAGTCTACCCAAGTCCCTAAGAAACAATTTGTTCTGACGAAGTCTTCCAAGGTTCTGTGTGCTGGCTTGCGATTTTCTTTTTTTCTTTTTGGTTTTTTGAGACAGAGTTTCTCTGTGTAGCTTTGCGCCTTTCCTGGATCTCGCTCTGTAGACCAGGCTGGCCTCGAACTCACAAAGATCCGCCTGCCTCTGCCTCCCGAGTGCTGGGATTAAAGGTGTGCGCCACCACCGCCCGGCCTGTGGTTTTCTCTCTGCACCTGGGCTCCAGGTCTTGGCTTTCCCCACTGCAGACTGAAGAAAACTGTGGGTAGGGAGAAAGGGACACAGAGAGTTTGAAAGAGGGGCAAGTGGTGAACTGGGGTGTGAGGGAGGAACTCAGCCATATCGCCTGAGAAGATAAGGCAGACTGACTGGGGAAGGAAGCTACTGGTCCCTTCCCAAAAGGTCGCCTCCAAGATGCCCCGCTAACTTGTGAGGGTCCCCGCAGTCAATGGCAGTCGCTTGCTTGTCCACTTCTAGAAGGGTAGCTCCTTAAAGTGAGACTAGGCCCGAAGCAGAGGACCCAGGAAGGGAAGCTTTTCGGCTCACTTGAGCAGGGAGATCTGCTTGCCCGGCCTTGCAGACTGTGTTCAATTCTGACTCTACAAAGGGTGAAAATTCTTGAAGTAACCGGGAACATATTTGTTCCTGTCTCCCTCTGGGGTGGTAAGAACTGCTCATGGCACATCCTGCAGACAGGCTGCATCAGTCAGCTTGCTGCTGCTACAACAAACAGCCTGGGGAATCGACTCGTGAGGAGAAAAGATTTATTCGGTTCATAGTCTCAGGGGTTTCTATGCATAGTCCTTTGGCCCTACTGTTTTGAGGTGTGTGTGTGTGTGTGTGTGTGTGTGTGTGTGTGTGTGTGTGTGACAAAGCAAGTCATGAGCCATGATGGCTGTGCAGCAAATAAAGGGAGGGAATGGAGCAGCCTTAATACATCCTTCAAGAGCATGCCCTCAGTGACTTAATTTCCTTCTATCAGGCCCCATCGCTTAAAGATTCTGCCACCTCCAAAGAGTGCCATGGGCTGGTGGCCAACCCTCAGTACATGGGCCTTTGTGAGGGATTTAAAATCCAAGTCACACCACAGTCCGCCACCCCAACCACGTGTGTGGGCTTTCTCTCGCATACTCTCCGAGGAACCCGTTGCCCACCATGCCAATGTGGACTAATTTGTCCTGTCATCAAGACCCAGCAGTGCACGGTGCCTTTGTTGTCTGTGTTGATAGACATGTTGAGGCTTTTCCCAGGGGTGAGGAGGGATCGCGTGTGAACACGGTGTGAGTCTGTGCATCGTTCACTGGCCCATTCTGCCTCTTGTTCCCACATCATCTAACCAGAATTTTATATTTAGTGGACACTTGGAGCCTGCAGGTTCCTTTCTAAATCTTTGGAATACAGTGGTGAATATGATGCATGGGAATCTTTACAAAGAACCTGTGTGTTTGACTCTTCTTTGTCGGGTGTGCGTTCATTAGGCAGATATTTGCAAAGCATCCCCGTGTCTAAATCATTTGCACAAGGAGCCAAAGAAGAATCGGAAGGACATTCTGTCCTCCTGGAAGAAAGTCACTGCTGAGGAATATTTAACTATGGAAAGATGTGTTACGTTTGTTTATGTTGCAGAATATTGCTTGAACTGTAAAGGTGTGTTACAGTTGTTTGTGCTGCGTTTGTTTAACAATGTAAAGATGTGTTGCTGTTTCACCTTGCCTGCCTAAGGCACCTGATTGGTCTAATAAAAAGCCGAATGACCAATAGCTAGGCAGCAGAGGGATAGGTGGGGCAGGTGGGCAGAGAATAAATAGAAGAGGAGGGAAGGAGAATGAGGAGAGTGAGAGAGAAGAGAGAATGAGGGAGAAAGAGTGGGAAGCGCCCAGGCCAGTCAGCCAGGCAGTCGCCAGCCAGCCCGACGTGAGAAACAGGAAAGCAGGACATACAGAAGGAAAGAAAGGTAAAAGCCTCCTCGAAGCAAAATGCAGAAGAAGAGAAACAGGTTAATGTAAGTTCTAAGGGCTAGTGGGACAAGCATAAGGTAAGGCTGGGAATTCATAACTAATATTAAGGCTCCATGTCTTTATTTGGGAGCTGGTTGGTGGCCCAGAAGAAAGTCTACGACAAGCCACAGCTAACGAAATCTGACTTGGTATGTTGAGTGGTAGGCACTGTATGCTGGGAAAGGATGAGAGTGAGAGAGTTCAGAGAGAAGATAATTTATTCTTCTTAGTGAAGGTCTAGAATTAAGCACTGTATTTGCTGTTGGATCATGTCAGGTTTTTAGTGTGCCCTATAATATAGTACTGTGTGGGCTTAATGCCTGTTGTTACTGGCTGTAAGGACAATGTAATTTATTCCCATTGTAATCACAGCCAAATCACAATACCTTTCTCTATCAAGCAGGTGTATTTAACCCCAGGAACTCTATTCCAGGCCTCCCCAGAGGTCCAGGTTATGACGGAGAACTCCTTGACATGGGAATTGTGTTCTTTATGCAAGGCAGAGTGGGGCAGAGGCTCTGAACCCAGGCTGCAATTCAAAAGCAGGCTTCAAATGCTTGCCTGCTGTGAGGCCACGGGCAAATCACTTGAACTCCCTGTGTGTGTTTCCCCATCTGTTAAATTGGGGTGATAACAGCCCTGGCCTCATAGGGTTCTATGACAATTAACTGCATGTAAATCATTCACAACTACAGATAGCGTGAACTCAGCAATGCCCGTTAGGATTATGGCTGTACCTCAAAATGGTCTCTTGAAGGGGAAAGGCTAGGATGGCACAAACCAATGGATGTGTGCCCTTGCATTTTCACATCAGTGAGTCCTTTACATTAATTGTATTTAAAAATGCTTTCTTTCTTTTTATGTGTATAGATGTTTTGTCTGAATATATGTCTATGGTACCATATGTGTGCCTGGTGCCCATGGAGGCCAGAGGAGGGCATCAGTTATTCTAGAACTGGGGTCACGGATGGTTATGAGCTGCCACATGGGTGCCAAGAATAAAACCCAGGTCCTCTGGAAGAGTACCTGTCAGCCACTGAGCCATCTCTCCCAGCCCCTAATTTTGATTTTAAGTCTTTAAGTATTTGTAAACATTTAAATGTTACTGCTTAACTAAAATTATATGTTTATTCATACTTAATGTAATGTTAAAAGGTGTGTACATTGTCCACATGTTTAAAAGTCTGTGTGTTTCCTTCCTCTTTCATAGATAACTGTTATCCTGTACTTATACTTTATTTTTTTCCTTTTAGGAAAACTTAAAAAAAAATTAAGTACACCATACATAATAACATGTACAAGTCTTAAATGTACAGGTTGCTTAATTTTAATAAATTGTACAATTATGAAAGCACACTTGGATGAGATGCAATATTATGTATACCCCGGAAGTCTCCCCCCCCACCCCTCCCAGCCTCCCCCTTTTCTTAAGGTGACTCCGTTCTGACTTATGTCACCATAAATTAGTTTGGGGATTATAACAATTTTAACTATTAAGTATGTATTCTTGGTTTTGCCTGGAAATTTTTTTTTTAGGGGTAGGGTCTCATGTATCCCAGCTGGGTCTACAAATTGCTGTGTAGCTAAGGATGGCCTTGAACTTCTGATTCTCCTGCCTTCACCTCCCAGACACTGGGCTAACCGGCACGCACCACAACACTTGATTGTACGTGGTGCCGGTGACCAAACCCAGGCCTTCTTGCATTATAGGCAAGTGCTCTACCAACTGAGCCACACTGCCAGCCCTGTCCACCACAGTCCACATTCTGTCTGCAAGGTTATCTGGTTTTTTTTTTTTTTTTTTTTTGAGACAGGGTTTCTCTGTGTAGTTTTGATGCCTGTCCTGGATCTCGCTCTGTAGATTAGGCTAGCCTCAAACTCACAGAGATCCCCCTGGCTCTGCCTCCCGAGTGCTGGGGTTAACAGCATGCGCCACCACCACTTGGCTTCTGTATTGTTTATATGCATTTCTAGTTCGTCCTTTTTCATGGTAGGGTAGGTATTCAATTGTATGAATGACTCTCACAACTTATAAAATTATTCTACCGTTAGTGACCATTTGTGTTGCGTTCTTTTTCTGACTATTATCAGTAAACCTGCTGTGGCCTTGCTTGCCCACATTCTTTGGTATGCATAGGTATTCAGTTCTTTCTTTTCTCTCTGTTTTGAAACAAAGTCTTGCTGTGTAGCCCAGGCTGGGCTCAAAGTATTATATTTGTTCAACTGCCTTGCAGGCAACCACATTGCTGTAAGTTGGTGCATGCAACGGCCACGTCTTGTCAGCATCTCACAGCATCCCTCCACATCCACAGGCTCTTAGGCTTTTCCTACCCCCTCTTCTGAACATACCCTGAGCCTTGGATGGTAGAAAACTGATATATATGACTCATTTCAAGCACTCAGACTTATTTAAACTGGGCCCTTTGACCAGCTGGGTGTCTCTTTATTAACTACTGTCCATCATGAAAAGAAGGTTCTCTGAGCCAAGTTGAGAGCAGTACAAATCTGTGTCTAGATCTATGGCTATGTAATATAGATTGATCTTAATACACACTTATTTAAAGTGAAGTTTAGTCAAATTTTTTTTGGGAAGGTATAGTGGGCTATACATTTCTTACAGGTTTTAATAATTTTTTGCTGGGCTCTGCTAACTCCCCATGGGAGACTTTAATTTGGGGGATGTGGGGACGTGGGGCAGCTAGGGAGGGAGGGATGGAGGGTGGGAGGAGGGAGAAGGGGGGATCTGTTGGTGGTGTGTAGAGTGAGTAGAAAATTTCTTAATAAAGAAAAATGAAAAAAAAAATTTTGTGTGTATGATGTGCATGTGTAGATTCGAGTTTGTATGTGTACACCCAAGGAGCCAGTCCTCACCTTCCACCTTGTTTGAGACAAGATTGCTCATGCTCTTCACCGCCGCATAAGCTGGGCTAGCTGGCTGATGAGCTTCCATTGTTTCTCATGTCTGTGTCTCCCATCTCCTGGTAGGGACATGCTGGGACCACAAACGTACACACTACTACGTCCAATTTTTTTTTTTTTTTTTTTTTTTGGTGTTTCGAGACAGTTTCTCTGTGTAGTTTTGGTGCCTGTCCTGGATCTCTCTCTGTAGACCAGGCTGGCCTCAAACTCACAGAGATCCACCTGGCTCTGCCTCCCGAGTGGTGGGATCAAAGGCGTGCGCCACCGCTGCCTGGCCTATCTCCAGATTTTTATGTGGGTTCAGGGGATTGGAACTCAGGTTGTCAGGTTTGTATGGTAAGCACTCTACCTACTGAGCCATCTCCCCAGCCCCATGTCTTTTGTTAGAATGTATTAATTATATATAGTCATGGGTTTTACTATAACGCATATGTGTGTGTGTGTGTGTGCACACGCGCGTGCGTGCGTGCTTGCGTGCGTATGTGTGTGTGTGTGTCTTGATCCTGTCCCGTTCATCCTCACTACCTCTCGTGTCTGCTTCCCACCCTCACTCCCGTTCCCTTGCTCCTTCCAACTTGTCCCCCTGATATTTTCATGTCTATATTGCTTTGGGAGCCCCAGGGATCTTCTCGACCAATAACCAATAGGGAAGTGCCCGCCTCTGGCACAGGGGTTTTTGCTGAATAACTTAGGATGTCTGGGAGCAGCTTTATTCACCTACACTGGCTTCCTCCATTCAAACTCTTTTGTTGGTTTGTTTGTTTGTTTGTTTTTTGTTTTTTTCCGAGACAGGGTTTCTCTGTGTAGATTTGATACCTGTTCTGGATTTCTCTCTGTAGACCAGTCTGGCCTCGAACTCACAGAGATCCTCCTGCCTCTGCCTCTTGAGTGCTGGGATTAAAGGCATGCATGCCCACCACTCAGTTCTTCTTCTTCTTTTTTTTTTAAATATTCAAACCATCACACAACCAAGTATTTTTTTCTTTTTCCAAATATTTTTTTAAAGATTTATTTATTTTATGTATATGAGTGCTCTATCTATATATACACCTTTATTCGAAAAGAGGATACCAGATCTCACTACAGATGGCTGTGAGCTGTCATGTGGGTGCTGGGAGTAGAACTCAGGACCTCTGGAAGAGCAGCCAGTGCTCTTAACCGCTGAGCCATCTCTCCAGGCCTTTTTCCAAATATTTTATATTTTGGCTTTTTGATACAGAGTCTCTCTTTGTATCCCTGGCTCTCCTAGAACTCGATATGTAGACCAAGCTGGCCTTGAACACACAGGAATCCTCCTGCCTCTGCTTCCCAAGTGCTAGGATTATGGAGGTGAACCACCACAACCAGGTGAAATTTTATTTTATTTTTTTAATTAACTAATGAATCGACAATTGCTTACCAAGTAATTTGCTCATTCCATAGGTTGCCACTTTGCCTGAATGATGGTGTCCTTTGCTGTACAGAAGCTGTTCAGTTTCATGGGTGATTAACTGCTGGTGATTAACATTAGTGCCTGTGTTATCAGTGTCCTGTTCAGAAAGTCCTTTCCTGTACCAACGAGGTCAAGCCTATTCCCCGTGTTCTCTTCTGTAAGATTCAGGGTATCTTAGTTTATGTTGAGGTCCTTGATCTATTCTGAGTTGAGTTTTGTGCAGGGCGATAAATGTGGATCTGTTTTCGTTCTTCTACGTGCTGACATCCAGCTTGACCAGCATCATTTGTTGAAGACACTATCTTTTCTCCAGTGTGTATTTTTGAGGAGCTACATCGTTAAAGGAAATGGATTCTTCCTCCTCAAGAAGCCTTTAACTGTCCATAGGAACTCAGGAGTGAGGGTACATGAACCCCTTCCACTCCATGATAGAATGTTGATTGGCTTGGTCTTGTACAGGTCTTGTGCAGTCAACCACAGCTACTGTGAATTAATGAGTATAGTGGTCCTGAAGACCAGTGGTATAGAAGACATTGTTTTGTTCTGGTCCTTTCAGACCTCTGGCTCTTGTAATCTTTCCACTCCTTCTATGATTGCCCCTGCACCGTGTGTGTGTGTGTGTGTGTGTGTGTGTGTGTGTGTGTGTGTGTGTGTGTGTGTTAGTCACTATATAATTCACATTAACAATAAGAGTTGATATTGAACAATGTATATCGATTCTTGTCTTTTTTGTGGCATTTGCTGAGACATCTCTTGATCAACTGTTCTAGAATTGTTATTTATTTATTTATTTATTTTTTTGAGACAGAGTTTCTCTGTAGCTTTGTGCCTTTCCTGGAACTCACTCTGTACCCCAGGCTGGCCTTGAACTCACAGAGATCCACCTGGCTCTGCCTCCCCAGTGCTGGGATTAAAGGTGTGCGCCACCACTGCCTGGCCTAGAATTGTTATTTATTCCCTGTGACCTCTTAAATGTGCTTATCCCTGTTTCAGGCTGAAGTTCCTTCTGGTATCTTCTGTAGAGATGGCTTAGTGGTTATAATTTTTTTTTAAATTTTTAATGTTTTTATTATGGAAAGTTTTTATTTATCCTTCAATAGATAGTTTTGCTGGATATAATATTCTGGGTCAGCAGTTGTTATCTTTTGGAACTTGTAATACATCTCTCTAGACCCTTGAGGCTTTAAAAGTTTCTTTTGAATATAGTTAGGCATTATTCTGATGGGCTTTATAAATGACTTGGTCTTTCTTTCTTGCAACTTTTAATACCCTTTTTATTATGTGTTCTTAATGTTTTAACTATAATATGTAGTGAGAGTATGTTTTCTGTTGGAGTTTTGCAGACATCTGGTATCTGGATGGGCATCTCTTTCTCTAAGTTTGGGAAATTTTCTTCTATGATTGTGTTGAAAATATCCTCCATGTTTTCACCGTGGTGTTTGTTCTCCTTCCATGCCCATAATCCAAAGCTTACGTCTTCGCATGGTGTCCCAGAGCTGTCCACGGTGTCCCATTTTCTGTTCATATTTCTTTTAAAGTGCATCATTGTCCTTTACTGAGTGATCCAATTCTTCTACCTTGTCATCCACCCCCAATTCTCTGTTTTCCCACATGATCTGTTCTGTTGGAGAGGCTTTCCACTGAAGTTTTTTATTGGGATCATTGAGATTTTCATTCCCAGCATCATCTCAGTCTGCGTTTTCTTCAGCAATTCCATCACTATTTTCATTTCTTGAATTGACTGCATTTTATTTATCTCTTTGTTTTGTTTTCTTGGAGGATATTCATGTATTATTTGAATCATTTGAACATGCTTATAATAATTCTTTCGAATTTTTTTTTTGCCTGATAGTTCTTCCAAGTCATTTCGTTATTTTATTTCAGGATTATCAGTGATTTGTGGAAGAGACGTGCTGTCTTAGTTTTTCCATGTTGTTTCTGTTTCTGTGCTGGGACTTACGTATCTATCTGGAGCTAGTTTGTTGGCTGAGTTTTTCTTTCTTTCTTTTGTGTGTTTTATTTTAAAATTTTTAGAGACCCCTTTTTTTTTCTTTCAGTGGTGGAGTTTGCAGTGTTTGGCGGAGGACTAAGTCTTAGCAGGATTGAATTGTACTTTCCTCTTTGGGACCCTTCACTTAGGGCCAGAGGCTCTATTTCCAGTTTTTCTTTGAGCATCAGATGTTGACCTATGTTAGCTAGGACTTCCTACCTTTCTCTGCTGCTGTCTCTGTGAGTTGGGGGAACTCTCCACATGCCTGTGGCTTTACCTTGATTCAGATCTTGCCCTCACCTTGGGTTCTCAACTACCATTGCAACTCCTGGGGGATCTGGAACTCTTGGACACCTATGAGCCTAACCAGGAGTTGAATCCTAAGTTAAACCGGCATTTGAACCCCTATCCCTGGGTCTACAGGAAGATGTGGAACTCCCAAAGCACCAATAGGCCTTATATCAGCTTAGGACTGGTCTAGCCTCTGGGTCTGCAATTGCTGGAGCTGCTGAGACATGATGAAAGCATTTCAAATAACTAATTCTGGGGTTATTTTGACCTTAGCTAGTAAGCTGGTACAATGTTCTTAGATACGCTTGCAATGGACCATTTCAATGGTGTAAGTCAACACAGTGTTCTGTGGTCTTATTCTATACTCTAAAGAAACCCAGGAGGATTTCTGTGCTTCATTTGTTATCACTTTGGCCATATGAATGAACAGCTGACCTCATACTGGGTACACAGAAGCTGAGAGCCAAACAGGACCACGGATGCCCTGTGGAGCGAACTGGAGGCAACAGGATAAGAGCAGACATGTGTAGTCTTTCCCCAGAATCCATGAATGAGATTGGAACGAAAACACAAGAAGTTAGTGCTTGTGTGTGTTTACATCACAGTCTCATAGGAAACAGGTCTAGCTCCAAAATCCGGGTTCACCTCAGCCACTGGCTGTTTTGCTGGAGGCTGTACCTCTGCAGTGGAAACTGTGAAGAGCAGGGAACACAAAATTCATTCAGGTGACTCTGGGTTGGAATCTTGACCTTGACACAGTCGATTTGTACAGTGAACTTAGAGGTAGTGCTTTCATTTTCTCACCTGCGAGATGGTCTTATATGTCAAGCTGTAGTAGAGATCCCAGGACGAATACAGACACTATTACATGCTCAGTTAAAGTCAGTTGGCATCCTTGTCAACACGATGTGGGAAAGCTTTGGATACAAGGACAGCTCTGGGTATCTCAAGAGGTCCCTAATCTTTGCTGTTCACTGTGGCCAGCGTGTGTCCCTGGTGCAAGTTATTAAGGGGCTGGTGTTTCCCCGGGCTCAGTGCTACAGTAGAGGGTTTTCCTCAATGAGGGAAGGGAAGAACTAATTCTACTGAGGAGTTAGATAAGGGCACAGTGTTACTAGAACATACAAACAAACATGGCAGACTGATGTTCCAGACAGGACGAATTATTTAGCAGCTGGCTCCAGGAAAAATCCAAACACAACGGGAGATTTTCCTTTCTTGGGAAGATATTTCAGCTGGGAAAGTACCTGCCTTGCAAAAATGAGGACCCAACTTTGTCTTCTAGAACCCACATGAAAAAAGTCGGGCATGGTGGCACACACTTGTAACCCCAGGACAGGGGATCTGGAGACCCGCAGATCCCCGTGGCTTGCTGGTCAGCCAGCCTAGTTTATGGGGGTGAGTTCTAGGCCAGTGAAAGATCTGGACTCGAAATAATAGGTGGAAGGTACCTTAGAAGTAAAACCCAAGGTTGTCCTCTGGCTTCCACAAGCATGTGCACACATGTGTATGCACACACATATACACACACACTTTCTTCAGTGCTATGGAACATAAAGTTGCCAATTGATTCTGCTGACTTATAAATGCAGTGACAGATGATGTACACACAGGCTGAGGAAGTCTCTTTGGTTCCAAGGGAAGGGATAGTGATTTACCATCAACTGGCTTTTTTTTTTTTCTAGTCCAGGTGAGAGGTCCATAGCACATGGGTCTGACCTGTCAGTATTTCACAAGATTCCTGGCCATATGTTAATGAATTTATGTTGAACATGTACCTCCCACATGTGCAGTGCCATGTTAGGTTCTGTGAGGTATATAAAAAGTTATGTGCGTATTGATACATGTGTACGAATACACGCATGCACACACATCTACAAGGAGCATTGAGTTTAGCCAGTTCCTGTATATATATGTGAAAGAAACTATAAACCAGGCCATAAAGTCATTAAAGATGTCCCAGTTAAATTTTACGGGAGCTCAGAAGATAGGAGAAATGACCCATGGGGGAGGGTGTGAAGCTGCTGGGCTGGTCTTGCAGCCTCTGCCCTTGGCTTTCTCCATTCAGTTCTTCATATCATTGATATACAATGGTGGGGATGACGGGATTCTAAACACCCAGAACACCAATTTCAGCACATACCGCTTCTTTCAAACCTTTAAATGACTTTCCATCGCCAACTGCAGTGATTTCAAAGCTCCATTCAGAATGTTATACTCTCTCCACCACCATTCAGGGGTTTTCTTCTCTTTTTTTGGAGTAGGGGGGCAGGGTGGGAGTGTCAGTGTGCTGAATCGTGACTTCCTCATATTTTTGTGGTTTGGGCTCCAAGTGCATTTTCCTGTGGGGATGCCATATATGTGAACATTTTCTTGGTTATGTTTGGGTTGTAGAGGCCTGTCTATGAGGGTGATCCTCACTTGCTTCTGTCTGGGGCCTCTGGGTTTCCGTCATGAGGGGAGTCTGGAATTAGGGTTTATAACTTGAGAGATCAAGGCCCTCCACACTGGGCCTTTGTTCTAACTGGTATTTACTGATATCCTAACTCTACCAGTTTCAGGTTTACATAGGGAACTTAGCTTGTTGTCAAGGCTGTAGAGCCCGTAACTTTGACTTAATATTAAGCCCCAACCCTCCCTGGCCTACTGACATAGCTTGAATTTTATTGATGCCCAGAAGTCTATATGGAGTCGCTTCTCTAAATCTATATGCCTACTCATAATCTGGCCCCTGAGTGTTTTCTGTAATAGGGGCTGCTGTATCCAATTGCCTATTGGACACCTTCCTTATGGCCGTCCTAGATTTAACATGGTCAAAACAAGATTATTGATACATGTTAAACACACCCCAGGGCACATAGATGCACTAACACTAACTGTGTCTATAGTATGCTAATCAGTTTAATGACTATTATCTCATTTTGGCATAATTTACACATATATTACTATGATAACTGCCTAGCACAGGATGCATGGGTACATAGAGCATGACTGCCTTGGTTAGCTCAGATATGCTTTGCTTTAGATAGTCCAGCAATCTTAAAGATTGCAAGAGGCTCTTTAGATAAGGAAAATCCCAACACTGAGCACCCCTTGCTTTATTACTGTGGTGGTTTGAATAAGAACGGCCTCATAGGCTCATATATTTGAACGCTTAGGGAATGACACTATTAGAAAGAATTCGAGGTGTGACCTTGTTGGAGTAGGTGTGGCCTTGTTGGAGGAAGTTTGTCACTGAGCGTGGGCTTTGAGGTTTCAAAAACCCAAGCCAGACCCAGTAACTCTGTCTTCCCGCCTGGCCTGTGGATCCAGATGTAGAACTCTCAAGCCCCTTCTCCAGCACCATGTCTGCCTGCATGATGCCATGCTTCCCATCATGATAACAATACACTAAACCTCTGAAACTGTAAGCCTGCCCCAATTAAATGTTTTCCTTTATAAGAGTTGCCGTGGTCATGGCGTTTTTTCACAGCCATAGAGCGCTGCCTAAGATAATCACTATGGCTTCCTGTTCCTTCTGGGTAGGTTCTGATTCTGCTTTCCTTTTTCTAACAGGAGAAGCAGTTTCTACCCCTTTCCCTGCGGTCTGGAGTCTTAAAGAGCATGGGTCACCAACTACTTGCATCAAGATCATCCTGGGTCCCTGTGAACAAGACTGTTTCTTAGAGTCCCCCAGACCAAACTTTCTGGGGAGAGAGCCCGGAATTGCAACCTTTTTAAAGCAAGTTTCTTAGATTCTCCCTAAGTGCACTGTGGTTTGAGGCCCACTGCCCAAATCTCTTGGCTCCTTTGGTGTTTCATCTAAAATATTCATGGAAGAGACATTCCGGGGAGTCCAGGAGAGTGGGGGCTGGCTGCATTAGTCAGTCTCCTGTCACTTTAGCAAACACCTGAGCGAATCGCTTATGGAGAGCAAAGGTTTATTTTGGCTCATGGTTTTGGAGTTTCGGTCCACAACTGATTGATGCTGTTGCTTTGGGGCTATGGCGAGGTAATACATCAAGGCTGAAGTGCTTGGTAGGACAAAAACCACTTCTGTAATAGCCAGGGAACAGCAGAAAAAAGGGCTGGGGTCCCACAATTCCCTCTGAGGGCATATTCCCAGTGACCGAAAGACCTCATACTAGGTCTTTTGTCCATTCCCTCTCAACGGAATCATCTGGGGACCAAGCCTTTACTACATGAGCCTTTGGGGACACTTATCCATGCCACAGCACTGACTCACAGCTACTCTTTACCACACTGAAGTAGCTATGTGAGCCCCAGGAACTTGTGAGGCCACATTCAGTACCACATACGTCTTACTGAACTGTGTGATTGGTCCCCACTTACACTTTCCAGATCTACAACCACAACCCAAAATCGTTTTCACCAGAGAAGATCTTTTTCAAAATAATGATTTTTCTCAGTGATTTTTTATCTTGTTGATCCAGGCATTAAGTTCAGTACAGGGTGATGAAATTTAGATATAATTATAGGTTGACCAGTGTCCAAGTATGCCTTGAGACCTGAAGGATGCAAGAATTTATAGTGCCCAAATCAGGTTCTGGGAAGACTGGGATGAGCTAGTTACCCTAGTGCGTGAGTATGCCTTATAAATCAGCCTACAAGCTAAAATTAAATGTATCACCAAATATTAGATTTAAAATTATATGTGGGTTGTAAAATAAGGAAAACCAGTTTAGAACAAAATGTATTTTTGAATTAGTCAGATGTATGTCAAAGCGTTCAACAGTTCATGGCGGTGAAGAATAAAAGTTGCTGTCCCCCTTTTATGAAGGTGTAGCATTGGCCATGTTGTGTGGGCGCCATTCTTGTCAAATTACATTGCGTTTGGCAATAGTGGTAGGAACACACTTGGGGTAAGGGCTGCTTATTTCAAGCCCTGAGAGTGGGATACTTTTTTTTTTTGGTTTTTCGAGTCCGGGTTTCTCTGTGTAGCTTTGCGCCTTTCCTGGATCTTGCTCTGTAGACCAGGCCGGCCTCGAACTCACAAAGATCTGCCTGCCTCTGCCTCCCAAGTACTGGGATTAAAGGCGTGCACCACCACCGCCCAGCTCTGAGAGTGGGATACTTTTTAAAAGCTTTATTTATTTGTAGTCTTTAAGAGCAAACATTCATTGAACAAAATTCTGGGGTTCGCGGTAACATTTCCATCCTGTGTATCATATTCTTTTTAAAAAATTTTCTTTATTCATTTTTATTTTATGTGCATTGCTGTTTTCGCCTGTATGTTTGTCTGTGTGAGGGTGTCAAATCTTAGAGTGACAGACAGTTGTTAGCTGCCATGTGGGTGCTGGGAATTGAACCCGGGTCCTCTGGGAGAGCAGTCGGTGTTCTTAACCGCTGAGACATCTCCAGTCCCATATTTTTTATATTCACCTTCAGTACCATCCCTTCTCCCATCCTCCACGGGTGTGTTTCCTCTTCCCAAATAGTTTTCTCTCTACTCCCTCTATAGAAGAAAAGCCATGCAGTGTTTATCTTCCTGCATCTGGCTTATTTCACGTCTCATGATGATCTCTCCTTCCCTCCATTTCCCTGCAAATGACTTCATTTAACTTTTTCGTCATGGCTGAGTAAAACTCCACTGTGCATTTTTTTTTTTTTTTGCTTATTTCACAAATTTTTAATTTTTATTTTTAGGAGTTCATACACGGGCACTCCACATTTTCTTTATTTGTTAAGTTACTGAGCATTGAGGCTGATCCTATAACTTTGGGAAGCTGTGATTATTGCAGCAATAAGCATGGATGTGCAGGTACCTCTGTGTATCTTAGATTCCTTCATCTATATTCCCAGCAGTAGTATCATTGGCTCATATGGTAGGTGTGATGGCTAATCTTTGTTGTCAACTGGATACACCTGGAAAGAAGGGGCCTTACTTGAAGAATTGCCTTAATCAGATTGACCTGTGGGCACTTTCTTGGTTACTAATTTGATGTAGGAGAGTCATCCATAGGCAGGTGAGATTTGGATGTTTAAGAAAGGTCGTTGAATGTAAACCTAGGAGCAAGCCAGTAAGCAGTATTCCTCCATGGTTCTGTGTCTGCTTCCGCTTGAGTTCCTTCTCTGTCTTCCCTAGTGATGGATTGTGATCTGGAAAGGTAAGCTAAATACCCCCTCCCCCCAGTTGCTTTTGGTCATGTGTTCATCACAGCATCAGAAGGCAAACTGGGATAGCAGACCTACTTTGATTGATCCATTGTTTATTTTTTGAGGAACCTCTATACTGACTTCCATAGCGGCTGTATAAGGGTTCCTTTCCCCTTACATTCCTGCCAGTAATTTTTTAATTAAGAAATTTTTTATTCATTTTACATACCAATCACAGATCCCCTTCTCTTCCCTTCTCCTGCCCCCCTACCCTTTTCCCCCGAATCCCACCCCTCCATTCCCTCCTCCGACAAGGTACAGCTTCCCATGGGGAGTCAGCAAAGCCTGGTACATTCAGTTGAGGCAGGTCCAAGTCCCTCCCCCTGCATCAAGGCTGCTCAAGGTGTCGCATCCTGCTTATGCACCAGGAATGGATCCTGATCCCACTGCCAGGGGGCCCCTTAAGCAGATCAAGCTACACAACTGTCTTGATATGCAGAGGCCTGGCAGCATTTTTTGCTGTTATTTTCTTGATGACCCCTTGTTCTGACTGACTTGGGTGAGATGGGATCCTAACGTAATTTTTTTTGCCTTTCCCAGATGGTAAGGATCATGAACCCTTTTTCGTATATCCATTTTGTCTGTTTGTATTTCTTCTTTAACAGACTGTTCGTTTGCCCATTTATTGATCAAATCACTTGATTTTTTGATGTTTTGGTGTTTCACTTTCTGAGTATATATTCTAGATATTAATCCCTTGTTGAATGTAGAGCTGGTGAGGACTTCCTCTCATACTGGAAGTTTTCTCCGGGCTCTGTTGTTTCCTTTTGTATGTAGAAGCTTTTTAATTACATGCAATCTCATTGTGGATTCTTGCTCTCATTTCCTGGGTATCTATTTGGAAAAGTCCTTTCTTTTGAGAGACTGTTTTATTCTGACCTAACTGTGGTTCAGTGCCCTGCAAGCTCCCTGGTCATGAGTGCACAGGGAGAGTGTGTGTGTGTGGGGAACGGTGGGGGAGGGGAGAGCGCAAGGGGAGAGCACACAGTGGGAGCACTCAGTGGGGAGCACACTAGAGAGCACATGGGGAGAGCACGGGGGGGGGGCAGCACATGAGGAGAGCACATGGGGAGAGCACGGGGGGGGAGCATTTGGGGGGAGCACTCAAGGAGGGAACATACAGAGAGAGCACACGGGGGAGCACTCAGGGGGAGCACTCAGTGGGGAGCACACTAGAGGAGAGCACACGGGGGAGCACTTAGGGGGAGCACTCAGGGGGAGCACTCAGGGGGAGCACATGAGGAGAGCGCTATCTATTAGGGTGGAAGAGATGCCCTGTGTTCTGCCCTGGAAGCTGGCATCTCCTTTTCCCTCATCATCCTTCCAGTGGTCAGCATTGACCCCAACCTTGTAGTACAGTGCCTAATGTCTATAACACTTTTACGTTCCTATAAAACATTTCAGCTCCTTTAGGACAAGAAAAAAAAAATTTAGGAAGATTAAAAAAAAAACATATCATGTGAATGTATCTATCTTTCTACTAATGGTGGCATGAAATATACTTTTTTTAATCTAAACATCAAATAATCTTTAAAAAAATTTTTTTTTTAAATTTTTTGGCATTGTAGAGAAAAAGCCCTTGAAGCCAAATGCTCAGGTTCTGTAAAAGTCATGATATGGCCCCATCCTCCAGGGCAGCTGCTGTCAGCTACTGTGGGCGAGGGAGGAGAGAAAAGCCTTTGGGAGCAGACAGCTCTTGCTGTCATTAGGACACAGCTGTGGGGACAAGATGTGGACCTGTGGGAGCAGAACAATAACCCTGTGGGGATACAACGTGCAGCCCGCAGAGAAGAATCACGGCCACACCACGAGCACTGAGTAATACTGGGACACCAGCAAAGCCTTCCCCCCATACACGTGAGATCACACAGTAGCTTACCTCTTACCTGACTTATTTTACTTAACATAATATCTTCCAGTTACTCATGTTTTGTGGCAAATGACATAACTAATTCTTTTTTTTAATGGGTGACTAATATTCCATAAAATAAAGATGTTCCTTCTCTGTTTACCTGTCCATACGCACTTCAGTGGATTCCATCCCTACCCTGGCTGTTCTGAACAGCAGAATGGGAGCAACTTTGTGGCTCTCCTGCCTCATCTTCCGGCTAGATGTATAGTTAACGCAATCCAACAACAACTATCTTGGATTACAAAGGGAAGGCTCCTATTGGGGCTGTCGGGAACCCGGGTTCCTTTTTATGTTTAGAGTGAAGTGTCACTGCTCTGCAAAGGTGTTTGGCTTAGTCCTTACCTCACCCCTGCGGTCTGGGTTATGTGGTTTATTCATCTGCAACACAGTCAGCTGGGAACCCGGGTTCCTGACATTGTGGAGCGAGTGAGTGACTCAGTTGCTCTGGATTATTTATATTTGAATTCTTGTGAGAAAGGGATAAGCGATCACGTTGAAGGCACTGTTATTTTGACTTTCGTTAGAGCAACTGGGTGTTTTTCCTAAGTCAGGCCGCGGAGCCCTGCTTCTTTGCAATCCTCTTCAGGTATTGATATGTGAACAGGACCTCTGGCCTCACTCTTGAAAAGACTAAAGCGTCCAGGGTTTTCATGACAGTGGAGACAGGCTGGGTTTAATCTTGACTCCAGCCAGCCCCTGATGAGGCTACTCCACCAAACAGGAAATATCTGTGAATGGGCAGGGCCAGTGGAGTGCTCCAGGCTGCAGCTTCTTATAAGGCTTTAATGTGTAACCTTGACCTCATCATCAACCAAGTTCACCAGGCTCAGCCTGTCCCTCAGCATAGTTCTAGCCAGATCTGAGTTACCCTCTCCTGACAGGTATGGGACAAGGGAGGAGAACAAGTGTCCCCTTGCTGTTCACAGGAACCTGCTCTTATTCTGGGAGCAAAACTATCCTTTACAGTCTTCCAGTGTACATCTGGGTTGTCCCTTTAAATCTGTTTTATTTTGTATCGTGTGTATGCGTATATGTCTGGGTGTGGGTAAGTGCATATGAGTACAGGCATCAGTGGAGGCCGTGGAGCTGGAGTCACAGGGGGTTGTGAGCTGGGTGCTGGACTGAACTCTGGTCCTCTGGAGGAGCAATACCCACTCTCAGCCATTGTCACCTCTCCAGCACCACTGCTGAAGAGAGTTCCTCTCAGTTTGTCCAGGGGCCGGGCCGGTGAAGCTTCTTAGAGTCTGATTTGGGAAGTGTTGCGTGTGCATGGAGAACAATGGGTAATTTGTGAAATGGAGAGAGAGATTGGGAGAGAGAGAGTGTGTGTGTGTGTGTGTGTGTGTGTGTGTGTGTGTGTGTGTGCATGTGTGAGTGTGCATGTGTGTGTGTGTGCATGTGCATATGGAGAACAATGGGTAATTTGTGAAATAGAGAGATTGGGAGAGGTAGTGTGTGTGTGTGTGTGTGTGTGTGTGTGTGTGTATGCGTGTGTGTGTGTGTGTGAGTGTGCACATGGAGAACAATGGGTAATTTGTGAAATAGACAGAGATTGGGAGAGGGAGTGTGTGTGTGTATGTGTGCATGTGTGTGTGTGTGTGTGTGCGCGCACACACACGGAGAACAATGGATAATTTGTGAAATGGAGAGAGAGATTGGGAGGAGTGTGTGTGTGAATGTGTGGGTGTGCACGCGCACGCGCTTGTACCCACCAGTGGAGACAGCAGGTGAGCTGTGGAACGTACCGTAGTGGCGAGAACCTGCCGTTTACTGGATGTCTGCCCTCTTTGTGACCAGTGCTTAGCCGATGACGATAACACTCAATTCTTATAACAACCCCGAGAACTGGGAATCTTGCCTCTGTGAGCAAATACTTAGCAGAAGCAAGGTTAGGGTTTGATTTTGGCTCCTCGTTTTGTGATGGGGAAGGCATGGTGGCTGAAGTGGCCCTGTCCATCCCACAGACCCAGGAGCTGGCCTATACTGGACGTGGGGCCTAGCTACAGCCCTCAAAGATCTGTCCCTAAGGGAATGTGTCAGCCAGCCAGACCATGGGCTTCAAAGGTTCCACAACTTCCCAAAACAGCACAGCAGTTGGTGACCAAGAATTCAAACACAGGAGCCTGTGGGGGGCACATGTGGCTGATCGTCTGTAAGGAGCATTCAGTGCATGCTGTCTGAAGTCAGCGAACCTTCTCCACACAAAATAACTACGCCCTTTGTTTTGTCTGTAAGAGATAATGGGAAAGTGGCAATTCTGTAAATATTTAGTTAATCTGATAGGAACTGGCCACTCAGGAAGTGAGAGCAAAGGAATGGTTGGTCTTTGGGGACTGGTGTAGTTGAAGTTTCCCATCTGAACAGAGACGCTGGCTTCTGTTGTCCCAGACTTCAACCCTCCACACACTGAGCAAGGATGAGCAGCTTTGCCACGCCATACTGGGAGAGGAACCCGATTTCAAGTCAAGGAACCTTGGGAAAGTTTATTTCCTTGTTTTCTTTTCTTTCTGTCTTCCTTCCTTCCTTCCTTCCTTCTTCCTTCCTTCCTTCCTTCCTTCCTTCCTTCCTTCCTTCCTTCCTTCCTTCCTTCCTTTCTTTCTTTCTTTCTTTCAAGACAGGGTTTCTCTGTGTAGTTTTGGTGTCTGTCCTGGATCTCACTCTGTAGCCCAGGCTGGCCTAGAACTCACAGAGATCCTCCTGGCTCTGCCTCCCAAGTGCTGGGATTAAAGGCATGCGCCACCACTGCCCGGCTATTTCCTTGTTTTCTAACGGTTCTTTCAATAACAATACAGACTTTGAGATTAGCTTCTAAGCTCCCTTTAATCTTTCCTCCCTCCCTCCCTCCCTCTCTCTCTCTTTCTCTCTTTCTTCACTGTATAGCCCAAACTGGCCTTAGGCTCACCGCCCCCCCCCCCCAAACACACATCTTAGCTTCCCAAGTTCTAGGGTTACAGGTGTGCGCCTCCACACCTTGCCCCTAGATTGCTTTTTATCCTTTAAAAATCTTGCTTCTGTAAAAGTCCCGTATGTCACATACAAGCCTGGACTTCAGCGTTTCTCTTTCCTTCTCCAGATTTTGCCCACTAATTTGTATGTGGACCAAGCCGTGCGAAACAGGGCTCCTTTTGAGTCGCACTTATTTCTCAGTTAAAAATTAACAACCATCTGAGGCTAGCAATCGAATGCATTGCCTTCTTATCTTCTCCCCATAATTAACATGTGCAATATAATGGTGAGGAAACTGTGTTTTTGTCTCTCTGCAGGCTTGTCCTTGAGTTTAATGGTGTGTACGCTGGAATCACTGAGAGCACTCTACACATAGCCACTTCCTGTCCTGGACCCCACTCTTGGTAATGCTTTCACCTTTCCCTGCAGACCATAAATTGGCAGTGGACGATAAGGAGAAGTGTGGCTCTCTCCCAGGGCTGCCTGCACCTTGTGCTCACGTTGTGTTATGATGTCCCAAGGAGGAGGCTGATAACTCAGCAGAGGGTAGGATGTCACTGTTCACCTCCCACTGCAGGAGAGAGAGATTCTAGCGGATATTCTAGGGATAGATTCTCTGCCTCTTCTTTCATTGCGAAGGACAGCTCCCATGACAGCAGTTCTTTTTGCTGAGCATTCTGTGGACAGTGTTCTTCTACTTCCGTTTGGCTGCCCTACCCTCACCAGCCCTTCTTGCTCATTCTCCAGATTCCAGAACAAGCTCTGGGGCGGCACAGTAAGAGCAGCCATCAACTACTTTAAAACAACAACAATAACAACAGCAATCCATGGTGGTGTAATTTACATACTGTAGAGTTCCCCCCTTTTTTTTAGGAGTGCAGTGAGTGAGCTTAGTAAGTGTGAAGTTATGTAGCAGTCATTAGAATTGCTGGAATGTTTCCATTACCCTGAAAGATTCCCAGACACCTATTCAGTCTCAACTCTCACCTCCAACCCCAGGCAAGCACTAGACTGCTCTCTCTCCACTGATTGGTTCTTTTTAGAAATAGGGAAATATAATATTTGCTCATTTAATCCTAACTTCTTTTATTTAGCATATACACACACACAGTGGACTACCTATTTATTATGCATAGCAATGATGTCTTTTTTGCTATGCTCAGTGTCCACTGGACAGATACATCACATTTTGTCAGTGGACATTTGTGCTGCTTCCAGTGTTCAGCCACAGTGGAGAACGCTGCTCTGGACATGAGGACGTAACTGTTTGAGTCTCTGCCTTCACTCTCGTTGGGTCACAAGGAGCACTGGAGTTAGGAATCCTATGATGACTCTGTTTCGCGTCGGCCATCTACTGCTGGGCATGGGGCCTTAAGAGTGGTTTGTTGGAGGGGGAAACTGATTTTTCTTTAGCAAGCAGTTATTGGTTGGAGACAGCTTCTGGGTTAGGGATGGGGTATGCGTCCACTTCTCTCAGTGCTGGGACCCACCCCATCTGGTTTAGAGCTGTGCAGGTCCTGTGAATGCTGCCACAGTCTCTCTGTATGTGTGTGTTTCTCTCTCTCTCTTCTTTTTTTCTTGGTCATTTTAGTGGATGTGAACTAGCTCCTCATTAAATCCTTGATCTGTATTTTTTTAATCATTAATCATGATGAACATTATTTCATATACTTATGAGCCATTTTGAATATGTTCTTTAGAGAAATGTTCAGCCCGTTGCCTATTTAAACATTATTTTTCCTGTTGCTGAGTTCGGGGGCTCTTTATAGATTCTGAATATCAACCCATTATCAGATATACTACTTGCCAATATTTGCCTTCCATGAGCTGTCTTTCCACTCTGGTGGTGCCATTTGATGCACAGAAGCTTGTAACTTAGATGAGATCTAACTTTTTATAGTTTTTTTTTCCTTCCTGTGATTTTGGAATCGTGTCCAAGAAAATGCTTCAAATCCAGTGTCATGAATACCTTCTCTTTTGTATTCTTAGAAGAAACTTATCGTTTTATTTTATTTTATTTTATTTTTTTTAGGTGAGTTTGGTGTTATTTTTCATTTTTGCTTTATTGTTATGTGTGTGGATGTTTCGCCTGTGTACCATATGCATGCCTGGACCCTCTGGAGGCCGGAAGAGGGTGCTGGATCCCATCTCTAAGCGGAGTCATAGTTAGTGTTGAGAGGTGGGAATTGAACCCAGGCCCTCTGTAAAGCAGCCAGCGCTCTTAACTGCTGAACCACCTCTCCAGCCCTTTTGTTTTGTTCTCTTATGGTTGATTGGTCTTTGGTCCCACGGTGGGATCATTTTGTACTTTGTATAAGATAAGGATCCAGTTCCCTCTTCTGCGTGTGCATAGTCACCATGAGTTGAAAAGACTGTTGAGTGGTTCTGGCACACTTGTCAAAAGCATTTGAAGACATGTATAATATGTGTGTATATGTGTATATGTATTCACAGACACACACTAGCACACACACACACACACACACACACACACACACACACACACACACAGACGAGGGTTTATTTCTCTCTATTTTCTCTCTGCTTATTTCTGGTTATTTTTACCCTGTCAGCACTGATCGCCAAAGTTTTGCAATATGCAGTAAAACCTGCAAGTGTGAGAGCTCTAATTTTTTTTCCAGAATGTTCTGGCTGTTTAGAATCCTTTGAGAGTCCATGTGGCATTTAGGATGATTTTTTTTCTGTTCTGAAAAAAAAAAAAAGACATCATTGGGGTTTTGCTGGAGATTGCATAGTCTATAGATAGCTTCATGGAGTATCGACAGCTTAAAAATTGTCTTTTGGCTCAGGAAAAAAGGACGTCTTTCTATTTCTTTTTGTCTTTTGTCTTCTTTAATTTTTAAAGGATCTCTCTCTCTCTCTCTCTCTCTCTCTCTCTCTCTCTCTCTCTCTCTCTCTCTCTCTCTCGTGTGTGTGTGTGTGTGTGTGTGTGTGTGTAAGGTACATGTGTGGTATTGCATGTGTGTAGAGGTCAGGGAGTCATCTTGAGTATCATTGTTTGAGAGAAGGTCTCTTATTCGGTGCTGTACAGACCAGGCCAGGTGGTCTAGGAACTTCTGGGAATTCTCTCCTCTCCTCTTCCTGTCTCACTGTATAAGGTCTGGGTTAGAGATGTGTTCACCTCTTCTGGCTTTCAGGAAGTGCCAGGGATCCCAACACAGGTCCCCTGCTTGCCCAGCCAGGGTTTGACCCACGGAGCCATCTTCTCAGCCCATTCTGAATTTCTGTTTCAAAGTATTCTGGTTAGTATAAGAATGCAGGACTTTTGTGTTAATATTTTAAGATATTAATTTCTCATCTGATATCTATTGCCACATTTCTATTCCCACTACTTTGTATGTACATACGATGTGCATCTCTCCTCCATCCTGACTCCTGGAAGTTTCAGAGACCATCTTTCTAGTTTTCTGATGTTTCACAGTGCTATCCTCTGACAGAGCTCTCTTTTTATTCACTACTTAGTCATGTGCACTTGAGTTTCCTTGTCATCTAATTCTGAGAGGGTTTTTTTTTGTTTGTTTATTTTCTTTATTATTATTATTATTATTTTTTTCAAGACAGGGTTTCTCTGTGTAGTTTTGGTGCCTGCCCTGGATCTCGCCCTGTAGACCAGGCTGGCCTCGAACTCACAGAGATCTGCCTGGCTCTGCCTCCCGAGTGCTGGGATTAAAGGCGTGCGCCACTGCTGCCCAGCTGTTTGTTTTGTTTTGAGACAGGGTTTCACTATGTGGTGATTCTGAGAGATATAATTAAATTTGTGCATGTGCGTGCGCGCTTTTTGTGTGTGTGTGTGTGTGTGTGTGTGTGTGTGTGTGTGTGTGTGTGTGTGTGTGTTTTACTGGGGATTGAACCATGGGCCTTATGCATGCTAGGCAAGTCCTGTATCATCGAGTTATCTATCTCCCACATCTAATCTTTCTATCAGTAATTTTCATCTCAAATTTTCTCTTCACTTTTTAATAAAATTCTGGATGTTGGCCTTTTGGATTTCACTGGATTTTAAATCATTTCTTCTTTCATCTTATATAGACACTAACTTCTAACTTATAGGAGATTTCCTCCACTTTTAATCTCCTTGAACAATGATATTTAGCTATCAGTTTTAGTTTCTAATGGCAGTTTCTTGCTTTTAACCTGGCATTTGAAGCAGCATTTTGTTTTTGTTACATGGTGAGAAATCATTTTTTTCCTCCCTGAGAATATGATTACCCTGTCTGTTTTTCTTCCAAACACTTTTCCTTGTGTTTGTTTTTGATTATGTCTTCTGTGAAAAGCATTTCCTCACTGTCTGTCCCTGCTTGAGTGGAGGATGTTTGTGTGTGGGCTTCCCCAGGGAGCCCAGGTTGCCAGAGGCCCTTTCATTTTCTCTCTCTCTTGCTGGCACGTGGGTCTTCTCCCTGGACTAGGGAAGTGCTATGAGGCCTCCAGTTCAGCTTTTGTTGATGTGTGTGGGAGAGTGCCCCAGATGCTGGCATTCCAGGAACAGATGACAGGCCCGGGTGGCACCTGCATTTTGCTATGTGGGGTCAGTGTCCTCTGGGTCTCATTCCTGAAAGTCTATCTTGAGTTCAGACTCTGTTCGATTTAATTTTTGTTTTTTTTTTATTTTTCATTTTCTTTCTTTCTTTCTTTCTTTCTTTCTTTCTTTCTTTCTTTCTTTCTTTCTTTCTTTCTTTCTTTTTTTTTTTCGAGACAGAGTTTCTCTGTAGCTTTGTGCCTTTCCTGGAACTCGCTTTGTAGACCAGGCTGATTTGAAACTCACAGAGATCCGCCGGGCTCTGCCTCCCGAGTGCTGGGATTAAAGTCTTGTGCCACCACCACCACCCCCCGCCAATTTTTGTTTTTTTAAAAACGATTTATTTGTGTGTGTGTGTGTGTGTGTGTGTGTGTGTGTGTGTGTGTGTGTTCATCTATAGAGGCTAGAAGCATTGGATCCCCTGGGGCTGGAGTGATTCAGGTAGCCGTGTGTCACCTGATGTAGGTGTTGGGAATCAAACTTTGGTCCTCTGTAAGAGGCCATAAGCACTCTCAACTGTAGAGCCATCTCTCCAACCCCCCATCCGCCCCCCTGCCAGAGAAAAGACTTCTAGTTTCCTTGAGCAGTGGGACTAGATGGACGCACAGCTGCTTACACTGACTGGGGAAGCACCCTGGGAATCCATGTGGTCAGGACACAGACTTCCTGTCAGCTTTCTTTTTATTCTGCTCCTTCTCACAGCCCTGGGGTTGTTGTTTGAAAGTGTGTATATAAAATGTGGTGTTGGCAGTCTCAAATCTCCCCCGCCACACACACACACACACACACACACACACACACATTTTAATGTTTGGGTTGTGAGCCTAGCCTTGAATGGCTGAACCATCTCACCAGCCCCTCTCCGCCCCCACACGTTTGGTGTTTAATATCTGATGGCACAAGTCCTTCCTAATTATTCTTCGATATTTTTATATGAACTTAAAATTTTTTAAGGTACTTCATATTCTATAAAGAACAGTATAGATTTATACATATTTTATAATAAGTTAACTTAGTTTTTCAAGTCACCCTACTGGGATTTTAATTGGGTTTGTATTCTTTCTGTTAGTCCCAGTGCCCAGCCACGGGCCTGGATCATGCTAGGCTTTCAAGAAACAAACAAACAAACAAACAAACATTCCTTAACATGTCACCACAAACACACCTACTAAATGGAAATAATCCTGGCATCCATGCTTTCTATATCACATGGTCCTGGCTAACCTGTGCCCGGGTCACACACCAACTAGCAGCAGAACAGAAAGATTTGGCTCTTTTTTTTTTTGAGACAGGGTCTCCATATATATCCCAGACTGGCCTGGAACTCTCCAGTCTCAGCATGCCCAGTACTGTGATCACAGTCTGGCCGCACCAGGCCTAGCCGTTAGCGAGGGCTTTTTAGTATCTTGCTTGTATCTGTGAAGCGACTCTCGCCAGCTCTGCGCAGTCCAGGCCGAAGGCCATGGCAGTACCAATGGAAGATGTTAAAGCTACGAGGTCAGAGTGCGTTCCAAAGACTGAGTCCATCCTCTGGAACTGGAATGAGCTTCCCTGGTGGGACAGCAGGCCAGGCTTCTAATGCAGCCTGATGGGCATGTGTGTGTTGGGGCAGAGAGGGATGCTATCCAGCTTATTTCTGCTTCTGCTACAGGAGGGACCACCGTTGAGGGGCAGGGGTGTAACAGGAGGCTGCTCTATCTGCGTGGACGGATCCACATGGAGTTTCAGTAATAAAGTTTATTAGTGTCCCTGATTTAATGTGACATGTTTCCAGGGCAAATTACTCTGAGATCATAGCGTTCATAAAATACGACAGAAATCTTTTAAGTGTGAGCATAAGTTCTGAATTAATGTAATAACCCAATCTGGAAAAAGCCTAGTGGCTCTAAGATTATGCACAGGATTCCCCCACCTCCCCTCCATCTGCCCCCATTCCTGGGCCTCTCTTGAAAAGTCCTTCTTCTAATCTCTAGCCATCCAGCCTCTAGCTGCGATCCAGACTTGGCCTTTTCTCTAGCAGGCTTGGGCCAGGATGTGTTAAAGTCTATCGCCTGGGGACCTGTGAGCAAGCCTGATTTTAGTCCTCACTGTTCCTGGCTCCGAGGCATCGGATAAGGCTGATCAATAGGCCTGGGGCCTCAGTTTTCCTTCCTCTAATGGACTGGGAGGCAAGCGGGAGTGCGGTAGCCACGACCCCGGAGGCGGGGGTCGACCAGCTGCCCCTCTGCATTCTTCCAGGTGAGGAAGCAGAGGAGCAGGACAAGGGCCTCAACTATTGGATGCAGCTGACATTGACAGTGTGAACCCTAGGTCGTGGTTCTAATTTACGCTGTAGGGGTAGAGACGGAATCAGCAATCATAGCAAACCCCACAAAATTGTCATAAAGACAGGAATTAAAAATAGAGAACAGCTGAGCATTTGGGCTCAACCAGGATGACATTTGGTACTTCTATCAGGGGTAGCCTGTGGCCACCAACACCAAAGAAACACATCACCTTCCTTCCTCCCCCTCAGATTGTCTGGACTTATCTCCTTGCTCACTCACTGACCTGCCTCTTTGGAAATTCTGGAAATCTGGGTCTTTAGTATCGGCTACAGGGTCCCTCTAGATTCTGCCTGCCAGGAAGACTGGGACACAGGAGCAAAGGAACCTTCTGGTCCTCTGGTTTGATGCTCAGTTCCACATCCAAGCAGAGGTGAGGGCGGCAAGCTGGGTTATATGCTAAGACTTATGGAGTAGGCAGCTTCTGGCACCAAACCAGGAAGGTGTGTTCTGGTGGGTTAGCATCCCAGAGATTGTGCTACTAGGTGAGAGATACGGTGCCCCCACCACCCTCAGTTCTCCCAAGGAGCACTGTTGTAGTTTGATTTTGCCATAAAATACTGACCAAGAACAACTGGAGGAAGGAGAGGATTGATCTGGTTTACACTTCCGGGTCACACTGCAGTTGGGAGAAGTCAGGGCAGAAACTCAAGCAAGAGCTGAAGCAGAGACAGTGGATGGATTTTGCTTGCAGAGCATGCTTAGCTGATTTTCTTAATATAGCTCAGGACTACCTACCAAGGGGATGGTGCTGCCCATAGTGGGCTAGAGCCTCCTACATGAATTAACAGTCAAGAGAATCTCCCACAGACATGCCCACAGGGCAATCTAACCTGGGTAATTTCTCAATTGAGATTCCTTTCTCAGGTGGCTCTGGAGTCCAGACTGTGTCAAACTGATAAAAACTGACGAGGAAAGGTACCATGGATGGCAAACATTCCATCAACGAGAGCTCAAGGTAGGATGTCACAACAGACCTCACCTCGTTCTTTTTCGAGGGCAGTGGTTCTCAACCTTCCAATTGCTGTGACCTCCTAACACAGTTCCTCATGCTGGGGTGACCCCCAACCATACACCTGTTCTCATTGCTGCTTCATAACTTTAATTTTGCTACTGTTATGAATCATAACGTAAGTATCAGATATGCAGATGGTCTTAGGTGACCCCTGTGAAAGGGGTCGTGACCCATGGGTTGAGAACTGCTGTTTTAGGGAGAAGCCCAGAGAATGGCGGCCGTCACGTTTACCCTTTCCTCCCTCCCCTCTCTTTTCTCCCCTATCTCCCCTCACCTCTCCCTTTTCTTCTCTCTTCCTCTCCTCTCTCCTGATTTCCGGCTCTTCCCTCTCCTCCACTCCTTGCTTCCTTTTTGAGACAGGGTCTTGTTGTTAGCTCAGGTTAGCCTCAAACTCACCATCCTCCTGCCTAGAGAGCCCCCGGGGCTCACAGGTGTGCCACCACACCAGACTGTCTTCCTGCTTGTCATCCTCCTTTAGGACTTCTGATGAGCAGGCTTAGGGAGACACCTACACACAAAGGCTACAGCTGCTGCCAAGGTCTCCGAGCTCAGCAGTTGCCTATCAGATGGAGGACTCTCACCAGCAGGTTAGAAGCCACGGGAATTTCGCAAGCCACCCTTGCTCTGGGTCAAAGGTTATCTGACCCTGGGGGAAAAACAGCCACCTAACCCTTCCCTTATGACCCCAGGGTAGAGAAGGAAGGGAAGACAATGTTCTTAGCTTCTTGGAAATTTTCACTGTCATTCACTGAGCTGTTTGAGACCCTGTGATGCAATCTCCTCTTAACAGTCAGTCTTACTATTCAGGGCTGGACTCCTCCTCATCCTTGAAGCAGAATCCACAGACCCAGGAATTTTACTTATTATTTATCTATTTTTTGAGACAAAGCTTCATGGCCTAGACTGGTCTTGAACTTGTTATGTCGCCAAGGACTTTTGGACTTCTGCCCCTCCTGCCTCTGCCTACCAATTGCTGGGATTACAACAGGTGTGCACTATGATGCTGAGGATTGAACCCAGGACCTTGGCATGCTAGGTAAGCACTGTACCAATTGGGCTGTATCCCCACTCCTTTTTTTATTTTTGAAACAAGGTTTCTATGAAGCCTAGGTGGGCTATGAACTTCTGATTTTCCTGCCTCAACCTCCCTAGTGCTGGAATTACAGGCGTGCACCACCATATGTAATGAGTCTTTTTCTGTCCCTGCCAGCCAGCTCCCAAATAATGGCATGAAGACTTCTTATTAATTAATGAAAGGTTGGCCTATAGCTTAGGCTTGTCCCACTAGCCCTTATAGCTTAAATGAACCCGTATTTTTATTGATCTACATGCTACCACATGACTTTTACCTCTCTCCCATTCTGTGTGTCTGACTCATCCCGCATCTCCTGCATGCCTCAATTATCTCCTTTTCTTCTCTCTGCCCACCTATCTCTCCTGTCTAGCTATTTGTCACCCAGCTTTTTATTACACCAATCATAGCAATATATCTTCACACAGTGTACAAATATTCCACAACAACCATGCCTGGCTTGCAATATGGGGAAATGTTGGGTAGACCGTAGGTTGGGGACAAGTAACAAACTACTGCATTCCAACAGCACTGGATCACCATCGCCTTAGCGTCACAGCCAAGCTGGGCTCCTGCTTGGATGGCTCCAGGTCTGCCTCCTCATTAAAGCTTTCCCATCGTGAACAGGCAACAGTGGCGTCCCGTCATCTCCTATGATGTTTATGCGTTAGGACAGGCACTTGACACTCAGTGATAAGTCGAGTCCAGTCTTTGTGTGCTGCCTTGCTTTGTTCTTATGTCTAGTAAGTCTTGTCTGACCTCCCAGTCTGCAAATGCTGACCCTGCTCCAGGCTGGCAGTATGGGGATGAGTGTCTCAGTGAGTTCGTGTCTGTGTAAACAAGGGATCATCAGAGTCCGTGGTGGAGTGAGGCTTCGGGTTGGGATGAGACAGGCTTCCTGACAATGTAGTTCTCTTAAACCGGCAGAGTCTGCAGAGCTGGGACCTGCTGTCTTGTGGTGTCATATGCCTACCTTTGCCTTGTACGCTGAGGTATGTGTACAGCCCGACACCTGCTCTAGAGCCTCTGGCCTGTTTTATGTCTGTGCGCCCCTCATGCTGCCACACCAGCAAACCATTTCTTTGGGTCTAATATCCAAATCCTTAACAAATGATCTCTAATGTTATCTTCTGCAGGAAGGTAGGCCTGCACCTCAGTTGGATGTCTGCTTACCTCGCAGAGCCTCATGGGCCTCTTATGCATATTTCTTGAATAGCATTCCAGCAGTAACTTGATGCCTTAGCTTTTCTACTGTGGCCATGACAAAGAGTCATCAAGTAAGTGACGTAAGAGAAATAGGTCTGCTGTCCAGCGTGGACTTCAGTTTGTCCATGAATGAAGGCGTCAGCAGGGCTGAACTCCCTCTGGAGGTCCTAAGGGAGAAGCCATGCTGCTGTTGCCGGTTGTGGCATATCTTACACCGTGTGAAGATGTATTTGCTGTGATTGAAACAATAAAGAGCTGAATGTCCAATAGCTAGGCAGGAGAGGGTAAGCCAGATGTCCAGCAGAGAGAGAGAGGAAGCCAGGCATTCGGGAGATGCTAAGGGGACGTGGGACGAAGAACAAGTGGAACATACAGGACAGAGGAAAGGTAACCGAGTTACCCTGGTCCGATTTGTAGCTGGAGTTGTACCTGCTCTGTCTTTGGAGGTCATCTGCTGCTCCAGCGCCTACCTCAGTGTCAGACCCACAGTGGACAGCCAGCAATGGTTGAAGATGGACGATTCACATTAGGCATGCTTCCTGGACAGGGATGAAGCAATACTTTGGATCTGCTCAGTGTGGACTTCTCACTGTCCAGTGTTGTTCTGGAAAGTGATGAAGTCATGCGCTCTGTTCCCAACCATGTGCTTTCTTTCCTGAAGGTTGGAAGGCAGAGGGCCAGCGTGTCAACACCTCAGAGTCACACCATATAATTCAGAGCCTCTTTTGACTCTCAGGCTGATGTCAACATTTCCCTACCTTGCTGAGAGGCCCATGTGATGACTGTACATTAATTTACATTTGCTTGTGTTCCAATAATGAATTCCAGATCAGAGCTGGACCAATGTGGAAGCAGAAGCTGATGTTTCCTGGAGGATAGGAACAAAGAAACAAGCAATCAAAGGAAACAAGGCAAAACCCTCCCTGGCCTAGGGAAATGGCTTTTCAGATGAAAATGCTTGGCCCACGAGGCTGATGACCTGGGCTCTGATCTCTGGAATCCAAGTAAAAGCCAGACATGAGGACACATGCCTGTAATCTCAGCATTCCTAGGGTGAAATGAGAGGCAGAAAGAGGAGAATAGCTTGAAAGCTTATGGGCCAGCTAGCTTGGAACAAGAAGCACAGCAGCAGACAAGAGGGACCCTGCCTCAAACAAGGATGAAGGCAGGAACTGATGCCTGAGGTGGTTCTGACCTCCACACGCATGCCGTGGCACATGTGTACGCTCACACACAAACACACAGACACAGACACTCAACACACAGATATACACACACATACACACAGACACACACACAGAGAAGACAGACAGACATACACACACAGACACACACATACACACAGACACAGACACTCAACACACAGACACACACATATACACATAGACAGACACAGACAGACAGACATACACACACACATACACACAGACACAGACACAGACAGACACACACATATACACATAGGCATACACAGACACACACACACATACATACACACACACAGACACACACACACAGACACTCAACACACACACACATAGACACAAACACACATGCACACATAGTCACACACATTTAAGGTATTTGAGAAACCCTTCCTATATCTGGGAGACTGTATATGTGTTCAGGATTCTCCTTGGGGGATAGTTCTACCATCTCATAGGTGAGGGGGCCCCCACACCTGAGTAGACCCTTCCTCTATCTCCACAGGGGTGACAGCATGCAGACATGGTACTAGAAACCCTTGCTTGAGGGCCATCTCTCCTCAAGGTTGAAGTTACTTCCCAGGAAGAGATGGCCATGTGATTTCTGCAGAGTTGAATTTTGAGGCTCAAGGCAATGGCCACAGGCCACGTGTGTGGGCCTTGTTGCTGAGATCCTCTCTCTGGCAAAGGGGGTCGCATTTCCATGCTGTAACTTCCTGGCCTGTGAACTGGGTGTGGAAGTGGTTGACAGGAGAAGTGGAGTTTTGAAGCATTCTGAGAAGAGCTGCCTTCCACTCCCACCCTGTCTGGTCCTCCAGCATCATGTCCTTAGAGCTGTCCATCCTTGGACACTGCCCACGTGACCTTGTCTATTCTGCCCTGATTCTCCTCCTCCTTTGTGCAGGTTGTGAAACTTCTTCCTCTAGCTTTATAGTAGCTCCCTCTTCTCTGTGGGGCTGTTTTCCCAAGACACCCCAAAGATGCCTGAAACCTCTTATAATATCTAATTCTAGATATAAGCCCTACAATACTATAGTATTGAGATAATAACCGAGACAGACGTTTATTAAGTAACTAATAGGTGGGTAGCATATACAATGTGGATGCACTGAATTTACGAATGACTCATGTCCTGGAAGAATGGAGTAAGATTTCAGAATTCTGAACAGAACACTGTTCAGAATTATTTGAATTTAAAACTTACGAATTCTTTATTTTCTGGAATTTTCAATGTAATATTTTTAGACTGCAGTTGAATGTAGGTAATAAATTATAAAAGGTACAACCTCAGATGGTATGCTTCTATCCTGAAACTGTGAGTTCCTGGGTTCTGGGGCATTTTTAGTTCAGTGCCTAACACAGTGTTCATGCCAAGCAGGGTCAATGGATAGACCAGTGAAAGTATTAATAAAAACACCCACTGCCATCCATCATTCAGGCTCTACCTCACATTTTCTGTCCTCTTGCCTAATATTTTCCAGACTAGTGATCTTTCAATATTACCATTTATTTGTTTATTTAGGTTTTTTTTTTCAAGACAGGGTTTCTCTGTGTTGTTTTAGTGCCTGTCCTGGATCTTGATCTATAGACCAGGCTGGCCTTGAACTCACAGAGATCTGCCTGGCTCTGCCTCCCAAGTGCTGGGATTAAAGGTGTGCACCACCACCGCCTGGCTAATATTACCTTTTTTTTTTTTTTTTTTTTTTTTGGTTTTTCGAGGCAGGGTTTCTCTGTGTAGCTTTGCGCCTTTCCTGGGACTCACTTGGTAGCCCAGGCTGGCCTCGAACTCACAGAGATCCGCCTGGCTCTGCCTCCCGAGTGCTGGGATTAAAGGCGTGCGCCACCACCGCCCGGCATATTACCATTTATTAACAAACATTTATGGAGTGTCTATTACACAGTGCTGGGAGCTATGAATAAATATTCCTAGATTTCTGTCCTCAAGAAACTTGTAGAGTTGAGAATACAGGTAGACCAATCAAGAATTAAGTGAGATGGGTGCTGTAATAGAGACATAACCACAGAAAATAAGAGCTGCCGTCGATAACTTTTCCATTTTTTTTTAAACAGTTGTTTTATTTGAATATCTGTATCAATTCTTTGATAACTCCATATAGTGTATTTTGGTCACATGCATCCCCAACTCCTCCCAGATTGCCACTTTCCAGACTCACCCAACCTTGTGTACTCTTTTTTTTTTTCTTTTTTTGAAAACTGGTTGAGTCTAGTTCATGCTGCTCATATATTCTTGAGTGTGTGGCCTTCACTGTAGTCACCCACCCTTAAAGAAAGATGGTGTCCCCTTTCCTAGCAACTATCAATTGCTAATAGCTCCTCAGGTAGGAGTAGGACTTGGTGCCCACTTCCCTTTCCCGTGCTGGCATTTGGTCTGGCTCAGCGTGCACAGGTCTGGTGCATGTTGTCACAACCACTGAGTTCACATTCACTTCCCTGTTGTGTCCAGAAACACGCTTTGCTGTAGGTTTCCATCACATGTGGCTCTTACACTCTTTCTGTCCCCTCTTTCTTGATGAGCTCTGGGTCTTGAATAGATGCGGTGTGCTATCAGGGACTTATCCAGGCTGAGCATTCTGTAGTCTTTTGTTCTCTACCTTGTCTCTGTGTTAATTAATATCTACTGCAAAAAAATAAGCTTCTCTGATGAGGGTTGAGAGGCACACTAATCTACGGCATATCTGTAAGTCACTAGGCATTGGTTTAATACTATGTCCACTTAGCAGAATAATAAATAAATGTACTACTTTCTTCCCTAGGGCCTAGGCTGTGTTTTTAACATTTTTAGGAAAAGTTTTATTATTTTCATGTCAAAATTAACTTTTGATGGTGGTGAATGTAAAAAACCTTATTTTTGGGACATCACAGATGAAACATTTCCCCTAAATTAGAAAAAAAAAATGTGTCCATTGTGGATATTCAGAGAAACGTCACAGTTTCAAGGAAGAAATACAATGATTAACCAGTGTTCAGAGATAACAGTTATCAACCCAATGTGTATCCTTCTAGCCTTTTGATCATTCCTACCTGATCTCTACCCACCTCTCAAAAACAAACAAACACAAACAAACAAACAAACCACAGCGAAGAGCCTCCGCGTGGAGTCACACACCTGTAATTCCAGCACTCGGGAGGTTGAGGCAGGAGGATTACCAGTTCAAGGCTAGTTTGGGCTACATGGCAAGATCTTGTCTTAAACAGAAACTAGTTCAGAACCATGAATCTTCATCCTTATTTTCTGTCTTTTATTCCGATCACTTTCTTCTCTCATGAATGTTATGGAAAGAGTGGTTATCAAAGGCTGAGGGCATGATTGTCAGAAATAAAGTAAAAACTAGTTCTGTCACCTCAGATTCAAGCTGGCCTCCAGTTAAAATAAAACATTTAGTGGGGAAACATTTGTGTGAAATCCTGTGTATATAACTCGTGTTTCCCCTTTGGAGCAGCCATCTTTTCTATTGATTTTACAAAAGCCCCCTTATACATTAAGAACATCCAAGCTTTGACTTATTTATCAAAAATACATGACCAGGTTTTGCCTTTTCATTTCAGGCTTTTTAAAGCTAGAAAAAGTCTTTGTGGACTTCTAATGTACAGCTTTTATCCCAGAAGCAAGGAGGCCAAGGTAAAAATAGTTAAGTATCTCCAAACTTCGTACAGAGTTGGCAGTAGAGTTTGGCCAGCCACAGGGACCTCAGTGCTTAGTGTTTGGAAGTCACACTGTTTCCTCCAAGAGCCTACTGCCCTTGGCAGGCTGCTGTTCTACTCTCTCCTGGTGTCCATAGGTAGCTTTGCCATCCTATATGGAAGACAGGGCTCATCTCCTACCTTCTGACTACTGCAACCGTGTCTAATTTTAGGCTCACTGAGTATCACTCACAAGGAACCTGATAGTTCCCTTAATACATGCACATTGGCTAGAACACTGGCTTTTAAAAGTGTTTCTTTAAGATTATGTATTTTATTTTTATTGGTGTGTCTCTGCCTGCAAGTGTAGATGCACATGTCTGGTGCCCATGGAGGCCAGATACCCTGGAACTGAGTAATAGATGGTTGTGAGCTACTGTGTGTGTGTGTGTGTGTGTGCACATGCGCGTGCGCGCGCGCGCATGTTGGAATCTGAACCTCTAAAATTGTGAGCCAAAATATCTCTGTTTATACGACTATTGTTTCAGACGGTTTCTATTGTACACAATGGTAATGCAAGTATTTCACTTGATAACTGAGGCAAACCCATGGAGAAGGCAAGGTTGACATCACCACACCTACTATACAGATGAGAAAGCGAGTGAGGAGGAAAGAATTCCGGGGGTGGGGGTTGGTGGGGGGTGGGGCTTGTTCAGTAGCTCACTTCCAGACCACAGCGGCGCTGGACTTCCGTCAAGCTCTTGGTATCAAACTCTCTTTGATTTCCTGCCATGCTGTGCCCTTCCTCCAGACTTGCTCACTTCCTGAGTAGTTAGTTCTCTTTGGGTGCTGATGGTTGAAGAGGTAGATAGAGAAGGTTCACACAGGGGCCGGGATCGTAGGGCTGCTTTTCAGCTGGGCTTCCTGGTGGGAAAATCAGTGGTTCACAAAGAGGAGCCAAGCTTCTCAAATGAGGACACATCAAGTAGAATTTGTCCTAGCACCCCCTCGACGTTTTTTAAACAACAACAACAAATGGAGTGAAATGCACATAGCACAAACTCAAACCTGCTGTGGAACAATCCTTCTCTACACTGTGAGTATGCATTCCTCTCCTTGGTTAATAAAGAAGCTGACTGGCCAGTAGCTGAACAGGATAAGATTGGGCAGGAGAGTCAAACACAAGCCTCTTATTTTCATTATTTGTGTGTGTGTGTGTGTGTGTGTGTGTGTGTGTGTGTGTGTGTCACACGTACAGTGTGGATGCCTGCAGAGGGAGTTGGATCTTCTGACACTGGAGTTACAAGTAGCGACTGTGAGCTGCCTGCCTGCCAGAAGTGGGCATTGGGAACCAGCGGGGGATCCTCTGGAAAAGCAAGAGGTGTTCTTAGCTGCTGAGCCATCTCTCTAGACCCCATTCAAGCCTCTGAAAGTAAAGAACTCACCAGCACTTATCCAGAGCTCCAAAATATTTTCATTACTCCATTCACTCACCAAATGTGACCCCAGAGAGTCAAGCAGTGTTCTTCCTCTTAGGCCTTGGAAACCAGCCATTTGCTTTCTCCGTGAATTGACCTAATCTGGATATTTCGTCGACACAGAACCATACACGGTGTGATCTTTAGTGCCTGATTTTGTTTTGTTATGTTTTTTGTTTTTGTTTTGTTTTTTATTTGTTTTGTTTTTGCTCAGCATTGCGTTTTCAAGGTTTATCCATGTGTAAGTACATATGGGTTCCTTATTCCTTTTGAGCCTAAATAATATTCCTATGCCCAACCTATTTGTCTGTTTATCTGTTGGTAGACATTTGGGTTGCTTCTACTGAGCCCAGATTTTGAGGGCATGAGCTTTTGGAGACTAGATTTCCTCAAATCAACTAAATCACCCTCAAATCAACTCTTTCAAGATCCCGTCCCAGTCTCTTTCTGAAAAGGCTTTTCTCTAGGTGTGTTAGTCCGTGATGAGTGACTGTAACAAAATACCTAAAGCTATCAACTTAAAAACAGGAAAGGTTTGTTTTGGCTCCTGGTTTCAGAAGTCTCATTCCATGGATGGCTCTGTTGTTCTGGGCTGGTAGGAAGCAATACAAAGTCTTGGAAATATGGCGAATGAGGATACTTACTTTATGGTAGCTGTGAAGACTGAGACAGGAAGGAGATGGGGCCCAAAAATCTTCAAGAGCACACCTCAATTACTTAACTTCCTCCTACTCCTCCTATGCCTCACCTCCAAAGGTTCCATGGCAGACAGGAGACCAAGCCTTCAACCCATGAATTTTTGAGGTCACTCATCCAAACAGCAGCATGTGAAATGGAAGGACCCACCCTGGCTGTTGAAGTGGGGTCTCGATGGAAGCTCAAGCGCGGATAAGTGCACATAGGCAGTTTCCTCTTAGGAAATTTCCAGAGCCCTGGTAGTTGGCGGTAGTGACAATGGGGACCGTGGGCTCCAGTTTGATCCAGAGCAGCTCTTCTGGGTCCCCAGGGCAGAAGCAGCCAGCCATCATCATCATCATCATTCTCCTCCACTTCATTAACAACTTCAATTAGCCCAAGAGCTTGAGATGCCTCGTCAGCTGCCTGGATCCACAGCGAAATTAAGCCATCACGTTTATGAACTGCCCAGTGAGATCTGAGAGGAACTTTGCATATTTTACATTTAATAACTTGCCTCTCTTTTTATTTATAATGTTAATAATGATGGGGGTGCTCTGGGAAAGCTCAGGAGGAAGAGAGGGAGAGTCTAAATTCCAGGCAGAGAGGGGGCAGGATGCTTGACAAAGGGCAAACTGCCCCTGTCCTTGTTGGAATCTGCCCCCTACCCAATAGCCCAGCATTAATGAAGTGGCCAGACTTTCCATCACTCTGGAGACTGCTTTCTACGGAGGATACAGGACCAAGATGCTAGAAGCACCTCCTGTGTGCTCTCAAGACATTTTCTATCTATGGCTCCATGCAGTTTGTTGGGGTTCAGGGAAACTTGGTTGCCTTTAGAGGGCTCCCATCCCACCCCACTGCCTTATTAGCAACTCCTGTTGCTGATCTGTGGGTGGGACAGGCGTCAGACTGGGTGACAGAAAAGAGCTTTGCCCTAAGAAGTATTTATTTCCTATATGCTTGGGGTGTGTGTTTTGCTTGGAGAGCCCTTTGGCATGTTTATATTAGTGAGTCTTCACATTTGAAGAGACAAAGGTCCAGAAAGGCTGGTGACTTCCCCAGTTTCACTGGCTCTGAGTGTCAGCATTAGAGTACACACAGGGGGCTCCTTGATTTCAGGGTGCGAGAATAGGGAAGCCTGGGCTTTTCTCCAAACCCCACCTCTGACTCTGTGCAACCTTGGGCATGGTGTTTTGCTCCTCTGGAAACCTGAATAATAAGACTCTCCATCTTACAGCCTTGCTGGAGGAGTCAGCCAAGGTCGTCCTCACCAAAGCATTGGTAAGCAACAAATCCCTGTGCAAGCAGCAACCATGGATCACCTGCTACAGGGGCCTCCACACTACCATTGGGTAGAGCCAAGGTCAGGGCCTTGCAGTGTTTGAGGATAGAACAAGCTTTACATATTTTTTTTTTTTTTTTTTTTGCCAGTTGTGCTTTATGCTTTGTGTTGGCGCTACTCACAGCTGAAAGCAGCTATGGGGAGGCAGGAGAGCAGGGCTGTATTCTGGTGAAGCCTTTTTCACAGTCACAGCTGTGACTGATCTGCCCTGCCGGTTGGAATGTGCTCTAATCCTGAGTCTGCAGCACAGTGCCGCTGGGGGGTGGGGGGAACGGGTGGGGGTGAGATGGGGGGTGGGGGTGGGGGAATGGGGGTTCTGAGGGGGTATGCCTGAGCACCCCTGCTAACTTCTGTCTGATTGTCCAGCAGAACTTTAAAACTTCAGATCATCACTCCTAAGAATACAGTGTCCAGGCTCAGTTAGAGGCGGCCTCCTGGGAGTGCATCTAAAGTCTCTGCACAGGCCTTTTTCTAAGCTCTGGGAACTGGGCTCAGCTCATGCCTGAAGGTCAGGAAGCTCATCTTCACCACAGAGGTTCTCTTTTATGGCAAACAGGGAGGCCTCACCCACAGGGACTATGGTTGGAAAGATTATCTACTTCCATCTCGAAGTTGCCATGGAGATTGTCCCCCTGAAACAGGGCAGAGGGTGAAAGATTAACCCAGAAAGTACTGGGGTTACCTTTCCTGTTGGACTGCTGCGTGCCTGAGAGGCTTTGACTGCTGTGACTCACACCACAGATCCTTCTCCATCTGTAAGCAGGATGACCATTGCCATGGTCATCTCACAGCTTCCGGAGCAGAGTGAGAAGTGGAGTCCTTTAGGCGGCTTCTCTCATTCACTCCTTTTGCTCTGAGCTTTGCCCCAGGCGGATTGCTGAGGTTTATAAAGCTAACCGGAAACACATCCACTCATCCTGGCCACACCCTTCTCCAGGGTGAACATCAGGAGTGGGACCGCAGAGCTAGAAAAAGATGGATTGAAGACCATCACCCGAGTCTGTTCCTAAATCGCCACCAGACCATGGGCAAGTCACAATACTTGCTGGGCCTCATCTGCACACCCAGATAGCTGTGGCCGCGATTCTCAGAGCTGTGCTGTGAATAGCCTGTGGTGGCCGATAGATCTTTCTGCTTCTCCTGGGTCTGGCTGCATGATGAAAGGGCGGGAGGGAAGAAGGGAGGGAGGCTGAAAAGCAAGGTCAATCAATTCTGAGCCAAGACCGAGCCTAAGAGATAGGGCGTGGCAGGCTGAAAGATGATGGCTGGCAAAAATCATTAGAAGCATCTTTCAACAATCTATATGCCGTTATTGATTTTGTTATGGATCTTCTCCTTCCATCCCGTTCCCCCCACCCCAAGATCTTCTGGATCAATACAGCAAGTGCATTGAGACTGTAGCAACACATTTAAAACCTTATAAAAGGTTATTTAGTTGCTAACAGTGCAGTGGTTTCTGCAGAGCCTGCCAAAAGGTTACAGCTTTTTGGGGATCATAAATTACAGACGACAGGAAAAAAGTAAGTGCGGTTTTCTTTATTGTCTCAATGATGGATGGACTCCTGAACAGGGCAGAAAATACATCATATCACCTTTAATGGGCGTGCATTTCTGCAGCCATAACTCACCATTTTAAAATAGAAAATGGTGAAATATGGCATTGTATATTCCACTTGTGACATATTTATGAGTGCTCGCCTTCTTATAAATACAGTGATTGCTATTTCAAAGCTCCGTGTCAGGTATGAGCTGAGCACAAACAGCTGGTGCGGCTGAAAAATTATAGCCGGAGTGGACGTTTTCAAAAACTCACTCTCGCAGCAGTAAATTTACAGTGTTTGCACTAACTGTTATTAAAACCAAATCCATAGCTTGGCAACAGGAATCCATCGCTCAGTAACAGCTGGAATGACGGTGTGCCCGACAGCTGGGCTGGGCTTACGTCTTGGCCAAGATGCGCAGCCAGGGGGAAGGTCAAGGACTTCAGACTGAGACCCTAGGGCCTCTCTCCACATCTGTCTAAGCCAAGAGTCCCCGGGGCACACACAGTCTCCTGTCTGACTCTTGGGTCTGGGTGCTGCTTCCAGCCCCTTCTCTTGTCTGGGAACTACCCTCAGTGTGTATGCCTTTGAGGCATTCAGTCTTTCCCCATTCCTTCTCTTTCCCCCATGAGTCACTCCAGCTTTGGAGGAATTGAAAACAGGAACAGACCCTGCGGCAAAGCCAGAGGGGAAATGACCCAGGGCAGAGTTCATCAGGGATGTGGGGAGGCCGACTGGACTGCAGGTAAAGACCAAAGTGGGGGTGGGGGGTGGGGGGGGGACAATGATGCCTTGGTTTATGTTCACCTGCCGAATACTTTTCACTTCAGTCAAAGATTTGTTGAGTCCTATTATGAACTAGTTGTCACTTCAAGGTATAGAAAACAAAAAGAACAAGTCTTAGCTTTTGCTCCCAAAACGCTTATAGTCTGTAGGTAGCCCGAAACTCTGCAGCATACACCCCCCTTTCTCAATTATTTTCTGTGGCTGTTTTGACAAATAAAACACAGATGTTATGTGCAGTGTAAGATCCAGGCACAAAAGAATACACACTTTAGGGGTCAATTTATGTACCAGGTCTAAAGATAGACAAAATGAATCTGTGGGAGGAGAGGCAGAAGTAGGCAGGGTGTTCCTAAGGAGAGCCACTGTGCCGAACATTTAACGTTAGTGCCCTTTGCAAACTTCATGTCCGTTATCTCAGCTCTCCCCCAGCATCCTCCACTATAGTCAACCCAGAGGGCAGCCATCTGTAGTCTGGCTTCACAGATGTGGAGACTAAGGCTCAGCGTCAGTGTCTGGGGAAGCTCTAACTCCATTCTGAAGCCAACACGTAACGATCTCAGTGAGATCCTTGCTTAGGCTAGTCTTGGCAGCATGAGCTTCCCTGCGCATGCTCACTGCCACTGAAAACCCGGATGAAGAAGCAGCGTGGTCCACTATAGGAAGTAGTAAGGACACATGGCCCATCTCTTTCTGGACCTTACAGTCTGACCTAATGTCAGACTCTGTGAACTGGAATTCTTTAGAAAATGACATTTGGAAATCAATGGTCTAGCCATTTTGAACTCCAGGCACACAACCCTACTTATCAAATCTACATAGGCATCATGGGTAGGTATAAAATCCACGTTCACATTTGGGACTAATTATATACAATTGTTTCCTCTTTTAGCATTTTCTCAAATCCTTCTGTTTTCTGAAAGAGACTTTTATAGGACTGTGCAGGAGGCTGGAGATTACAGATGACAATAATCTGCTCCATGTTCTCAGGGGCTGGCAGATCAGTAAAGGCAACACTGTCCACAGAGAGAAAGATTACAGATTCTTCTGGGGCATAACAGAAAAGGTCTTTGCTGAGAGGTAATGCTGGCACTGTAGTGAAAGGCAGTCAGAGCTCATCAGTAAGAGTACTTTAGGCAAAGGGAACAGGCTGAGCAAAGCCCAGGATGCTGGAAGTATGTTCTGTGAGGGGGGGGTGGGGTGGGGTGTCTTGAGATGAAACTGAAAACACAGGGCAGAGACTAACTTTACCCCAAAGAGGTGGCCTTTATTCAGAAGATGAAAGGAATCCCTGAAAGTCTAAGACACAGGTCTGTGTTGAAGTACTGACTGTGGAAGATGTCCCAGCTTGTTTGGAGTGACTCTTGGTCGGGGCCAGCTGATTCTATTAAGGGACTTCTGAGTGGGAGACACAGTAGGTCCTGCTGATTCCTGGGGCCATTGCAAACTCTAAGACCCTTTGACCCACACTTGGTGATGAAACAAGAAGCTATCGAAAAGGTTGGAAGCCCTTGGAGATTCAATGCAATGATTTTTAACACCCACTCCTGCTGTGGCCGGGCACCATGTTATAACATGCCCCTCCCCCATCAGGGTACTGTGTTAGTGACTTCTCTCATTGTTGTGATAAAGAGTCAGTCCCAAAGAAGCAACGTAATGGAAGCACTGATTTTGGCTCACAGTTTGAGAGAGCATGGTCCATCACGGTCCATCACGGTCTCCTTCACGGTCCATCACGGTCCATCACAGTGGAAAAGGCACAGTAGCTGGGGGGTGAAGCTGCTGACTCACAGCTCTGTGGATCAGGGAGCAGAAGAAAGACAGCAGTTGGATGAGGGGCTGAGTTGTAATTCTAAGTGCTCCCTCTACCACCAGCAAACGACTTCCAGCTAGTCTTCACTCTGTAAAGGCTCCACAACCTCCCCAAACAGTGCCACTAACTGACGACCAAGCACTCAAACATATGTGAGCTATGGGAAACATACTCAAACTGTAGCAGGGGGTGTGTTAACCAGCTTCTCACCACTGTGATAAAATCCCTGACGTAATCAACCTATAAAGAAGAGGGATTTATTTTTTGCTCATGGTTTCCAAGGTCTCAGTCCGTGGTCACTTGATCCTGATGTTTTGGCAAATATCATGATGAGGAGGGTGTATTGGAGCAAAGCTGCTTATATCAAGGTTACTAGGAAGGAGGAGGAGGGAGCCAGACCTAAAACAGATATGATTTTTTTTCTGTGTGATTTATAACACATGTCTACATATAAAAGAAACACATACTTTTAATAACAACATCAAAAAGTCATGGAAGGAGAGATAAAAGGAACACATGCTTCTAATTCTCATAACAAAATCGTGGAAGATAAGAATCTGTGAGTGGCTGGAGAGCTGGATCGGTGGTTAAGAGAACTTATTACTCTTGCAGAGGACCCAGGGTTGGTTACTAGCACCCATGTGGTGGCTAAAACTATAACTCCAGACCCAGAGGACTCTTTGTCCTCTGTGGGTATTGCATGCACATGGTGTGCAGACACACATGCAGGCCAAACACCCATACACATGAAAAAAAAAACATCTCTAAGAGATGTACCAAAGGTCAGCTTTGGCCTCAATTTTTAGGCTTGGTCTTTCAGCTTTGGGCTTGGCCTTGGGAGGTTGTATAGTTGATACCAATTTCAGTATCATGGAGGGCATGTGTGTGACCAAAAATTGATTTCTGCATTGTGCATAACATCATAAGACACATGTGTTCTGGACAGGGCATGGGAGGCAGATTTATTAGTAGTTAAGCATGAACTTTGAAGTAGAGGTAAGCCTCCCGGGTAGAGTTTGGAGAGAATGTCTTTTGTGCTGTCTTGGCTTGAAATTCCATCAGTCGGCTGATGTTGAAATATGCATTTGTGATGGTAAGTCTGAAGGCTTGCAATAACCGTGAGGGTGAAGAGTGTTTATTTTAGTCATGAAAATTATTGTAGACTTTCAACCAGTTAAATAGACAGAAGGAAAGTTGACTCTAATATGCACGATAGAAGAGACTGTCAGCTTGACAGCTTAAAGGAAAACATTATATCTTTATATCCTGTTTGGGAACTAAACATCCTGTGAAGCCTAAAAACATAACAAGATAAAAACTAGATTAGATTATGTCATTAAATCTCATTTTTACAGTATTATTTGTTGTAATAACATTCATGACATTAAAGAAAACAACTCTTCAGTACTGTTTTTAATTTTCAAGTGTTTAATCCTCTTGATGTCAGAGCTCTTGCAGGAAATCATCTCCTCTGAGAAGCACACTGTAGCAAGAGGCATGAAGAAGCCAACTTTGCCACCTTCAAGTTAGACAAGGAGGAAACGTGGCCAAGTCACACCCAGCGTCTGTAGCCAGTGAGCCTTGAGTCAAGCTTGAAAGGGAATTGAAAACAAAACCAAAACCAAAACAAAGCAGCTGTCTCATATACCTTGCTCCTTGGGTACCTTGGTTGTATATGAACATCTCTCCATGGCACATGGGCATCAGAGGGGCCATTTCAGCCCTGCTATGCCAGCCCTTAATGTGGCACTACAGCTCTATTTGTTTTGAGTTTACATCACGTGTGTGCAGTGCATATACACATTTACTGTATTTATGGTTTCTGAAATCAGGGTGTCCTTTAGTGGTAATGACATCTTGTGATTTTACTCATGTCATAGGGAGAAGTGCTAGCCACGCGGTCACAGACCTCACTATAGTTTTAATACAAAGTTGTAACAATATTTTATTTAAAATTTTACACGTGTTTTGTTGTCTTCTGAGCTGAATTCAAACGCTTGACCTTTTGACATCCAGATAGAATGCTCCTCTAATTATAATATACTACTAAATATAAATGCAACTTCTCTTTTCAACCCCTTCATTTCCCCAGAGATAACCAGCGGGGCTTAAGGGCTTGGTGTGTATACTTTCAGATTTCTGAACTCTCTATATAAGATATTTGTGTTTTTGCAACAATGGGATCATGCCATGGAAAGATCTGGTAACATGCTGTCCATCACACAAAAACGTAACATCTTCTTTTTTGAGCCCATACAGAGGTTTTGTGATGACTGTATGTGTTCTGTTGTGTGGGTATAGCATTATTTATATACCTAACCACCAAATTAAGGAACATTTAGGTTAGTTCCATTTTTATTCATAAGGATGAGTTCGGGTAATTTTTGATAAGTACTAATTATTTCTCACATTTATGCATATGTGTATGCACACACACACACACACATATATATATATATATATATATATATATATATATATATATATATATATACTTTAAACTATTTTTAAAAGATTTTGTTTTATGTGTGTGAGTGCTTGCCTGCATCTATGTACTATGTATGGACACTAACTGTGTGCGATGCCTATGGGGGTCAGCACAGGGCCATGGATGCTTGAACCTGGAGTCTTAGAGTCATGAGCTGCCATGTAGGTGCTGGAACCTAACTCAGGTTGTCTGCAAGAACAGCAAGTGCTCTTAACCACTGAGTCATCTCTTCAGTCCATATATGCACATATATATATGTATGTATATGTATATGTATGTATATGTATACACACACAATGTGGTAGTTTGAATGTAATTAGCCCCCATAATCCCAAAGGGAGTGGCACTGTTAGCAGTTGTGGCCTTTTTGGAGGAAGTATGTTTCTGTGGGGGTGAGCTGTGAGGTCTCTTTTGCTTAAGCTTGCTCGGTGTGACAGACAGCCCACTTCCTTTTGCCTTCTGATCAAGATATAGCCAGCACCGTGTCTGCCTGCACACCACCTTGCTCCCCACCATGAGGATAATGGACTGAACCTCTGAAACTGTAAGCAAGCTACCCCAATTAAATGTTTTTCTTCTGTAAGAGGTGCTGTGGTCATGGTGTCTCTTTACAGCAATAGAAACCCTAACTAAGACACCCCACAACCCCCAACACACACACACACACACACACACACACACACACACACACACACACACACACAGACACACATAGACACACACACTTTTGGATATATCTTGCTGGATTGCTTTCTAGAAACTAGAAATATTGTGTCAATATCCCCACCCACCACATATTTGAGGAAGCCCTTTTCCCTCCCCAATACGGAACATCATCTGCCTTTTGAATTGTTGCCAATATTCTATGAATACTGGTATCTTGATATTTTCATATGCATCTTTAATTGTTAGGGAGGTTGAACATCTTTTGATGTTATTGCCTTGGTTCCTTTTAATCCCACAGGAAATGATGTCATTGTCAGTGAAGGGAAAGCACAAACGTACCGATGTGTGATCTTATTTCAAAGGCTCTTTCCGTCCAGCCAGAACATGTGATTTATTGGTGACATCGCAACAGTCACACCTCATCTACTTCTACTTCAGTCAACCCTCATGGTCACCTGAAAAGGGCTCCTTGTTCTTGGTTAATATTTCCAAGTGTAGAAAGATGGGATGTAGAGAAGTAAGCCTATTGGACTGCGATCTTACAGGCAGATCTGTGGATGATGGTAGATCTTCTTTTGTTTGGGGGATATGCATGTATTGGATATCGAACCCAGGGCCTCCAGCACGCTGAACATACGCTGTGCCTCTGAGCAGCACCACAGCCATGAAGCCCAGTTTTCTACAATTTGAGTCTTTACTTCACCTTTACTGCATTGCGTTGGCAACTGAAAAATTAAAAATCCTGAGCGAACATTTCTCCAACAGCAAAAATCACCATGCTTATTTAGCACAGAACTAAATATATACAATCTCCTTGAATTCTCACAACAACTCCATGAGGGAAGGACAAATTGCTGCCCACCCAGGCGGCAGGATTTTAACATCTGAGGGCCATGCCTGTGACCACTGCCTCATATGTCCTCACTCCAGCAAGCACAGTGCACTCTCGTGTACATTAAGGCATCCTCCAGACTGAACGTCTCCATGAAAGCGTGAAATTTATTCACAGGGTGAATGACAATAACAAGCTGAGAACCAAGGCCGAGCAAGGCATGGTATGTATATAGTTTTCAACAGGACACTGGCTTTTGGAGTAGAACAATATTTTGTGTCTGATTATTTTCTACGTTGTCAAGAAGCATAATGTGCCTGGCACCTGTCTTCTAGAGAACAGCAGAATCTCCCAGGTAGAAGAACAACCCGAACACTTCTTTCTGAGTTTGCAGATGCCTGGTGAGGGAGCATTACTTGTCTGGTTGAGACTCATCAAACAAAAGAATCCCCTCCTTGAACATGTTCACATGGCAGATATAACTGTCTGTGGCTGGCATGATTATGCTGTTTAGGTCAACCCTTTTGTACAGGAGCTCAGGTGTGAAGTGTGCTCTAAAGAGGTAATGCTGTATTTCCATTTCTTCCTTCGAGCCTGATCTTCAACCCTCCCCTCTCCCTCCCCCAGAGCTCCCGATGCAGCCTCTGTCTACATACAGTCAATAAATGTCAATGCGTGCTACTGATGGATGTCTGCCGTTCTGTGCTGGGCTCAGAAATCACTTTTCCAGGCCCGGATCATATCCTTCCCTTGGATCACAGAGGCGGCGGTGGCAGGCAGGTGAATCACCACTCCAGACAAGGGAACAACTTGTAAAGGGCAGAACCTGCACTGTGTGGCTGAATGCCTTCCAAAACCAGCCTGGCCCAGTCCTCTGGGTCATGAGAGCAGACACCCAGGTCCAGTCACACCCTTTCTGTTAAGCCTGCGGCATACCTGAGACTGTTGTGTGAGCTCATGTGACCTTCAGAAAGAGCACGTGCTCTGGGTGCCATCTGCAGTGCTTCAGGAAACTCAAAGAGGAAAAAGACAACCAGTGACTACTTGGGGGTTGGCTCCGGGCCTGTGAGTGCCTCCAGCCAGCGGGCCAGGTTCACCAAAATGGCTCTATGAACATGCTTCTGGAAGTCCAGACAGCAGCAGGATTTAAACCTTTGCTTGTTTCCAGTTTGCTCAAGGAAGAGAAGTTGTTACGGAGCAGTCAGAACGCAGGGAGAAAGAGCTGATTCTTGAGACAGGAAGTCCTTTATGGCAATTGGACTTCCTCATCTATGTGGACAGAAGAGGTTGTCTTCTTCGACTTCATTCTTGCTGCTGGTTGGGGCTCTATGTGAACAAGATAGCTTGCTGTTACAAAGCAACGTGTCTTTAAATCAGGGCATGTACAGTGCATTATAAACACTGTGTCAACGTCTTAAGTCTGATGGAAGCTCCTGCCCGAGAAGGGTTGGTAGTGAAGGGAGGTGAGCGCGTCTCTTATTGGGTCCCACATGGTTGTGTTGCCTCTGCTGGGAAGAACTGGGCAGAGAATTTTCTGGGTGAGACTCAGAAACTGTGGACTCTCCTTTAAGGCTCTTTCTAGAGGTTTCCTGGCCGGCAGGCATGTAGCAGAGGCATGGAGGTTCTCGGAGGCAAAGATGGCACTTTTAGGGGACCTTCCCAGGCTTGCTCCAACTGTCCCTACTCCGTGACAATGCCTTTCAGTTGGTGTGCTTTGTGGCTTCCCTGGAGCTAGTTCAGGAGCATGGCTGCTTTGTTAGCTGTAGATCCAGTACCCAGGAGGAGGTAGCCTCTAGCTGGGGAGAGAAGTGGTAGAGGATGCAAAGGCTGCACTGCTGTGGGATATCATTCTGTAGGCTCTGAATATGTGTTGCTCTGATTGGTTGATAAAGAAAGTGCTGATTAGCCAGTAGCCAGGCAGGAAGTATAGGCGGGCCAAGCAGAGGAGGAGAATTCTGGGAAGAGGAAGGGCTGAGTCAGGAGTAGCCAGCCAGACACAGAGGAAGCAAGATGACAAGGCAGAACTGAGAAAAGGTACCAAGCCACGTGGTTAAACATAGATAAGAATTATGGATTAATTTAAGTGTAAGAGCCAGTCAGTTATAAGCCTGAGCTACTGGCTGAGCAGTTATAAATCATATTAAGCCTCTGTGTGATTATTGTATTAAAGGCTGCGGGACTATGGGTGAGAGATTTGTCCCGACTGCAGGCCAGGTGGGACACAGGCAATCTTCCAACTACACTGCACCTTTATGCCGATGTTGCAGGTTCTCCTTTCCCTTTGCAGCTTTGTCCTTATGCCCAGACACAGGCCACAGTGACACTGGACAAATCAGTGAAACTGGTGAAACCTTCTGGACTGAAGGGTCTTGTGGAGGGTGCCCCGGAAATGTTGTGTACTTCTATAAAGCCCTGGGAAATTCAATGGGGCACCAGCTCAGCTCTAGGGCCACCATAGTCTTCAGTTGGGTTTCTCAGAGCTCTACTTGTCCCGACCTTCAGGCTTCTGGTTAAGTAGTGATGACAATCTCCAGGTGTCCCTCTCGAACCACATGTGGTATCCAGTGCGGTGGAGAAAAAAGATTGGAATTTGAACTCACCCAACCTGGGACCAATTATAGGAGGTCACCATTTAGTAACTTTACAAATTGCCTGAGTTCTGATTTCCTTGCCTCTCAAAGAGAGTTTATAATTACATCTTACCTGGAACGATTGCCAGAAGATCAATTGAGAATTGAGAACAGACTTGGCAACCTGTAAAGTGCTTTCCAAGTGTAGTCTTTATTAGTCTCTTGCTTTAGAAGTTGAACTTTAAAGTCCCTTTCAATTTCACAGTCCTGTGATGTTGGGCTTTCTACAACACATCACTCTCCGGCCTCCCATCGTCACCCACGATGGAGAGTTGCCTATGGTCCAGTGGGGTGACTTTGTACTCTTGATGGGATACAGTTTCTTGTTCTGAGTTGAACTCCATAGATCTCCACAGCAACAATGGGCCAGGAGTTACGGAGAATCTTCCTGCCAAGACTGTATTGTTAGACATGAGGTCAGCATCACAGCCGCTGTCTGGAAGGCTGGCTGAAGGGGGTGGGCATCATGAGTTAGTGCCTTCTGGATGAGGTGTTTCTGTGAGAATGACTTATATCGGCAAGGCCAAAGAACCAAGTGTTGAGTTTGGCTAATGCCCACTGGAGAGCTGTCAAGATATTAAGGTTAGTTCATGGCTTAACAATGTCTTGAATATCAATTTTGTCTTTTCTTTTCTTTTCTTTTCTTTTTACTGTGAGTCAGAGGCCTATGTGGTCAGTCTTGCTTGCCAAGAATGGCGGTTATGGTTGAGGCTTTGATATCTGAATGGAAACAGGAGCATCTAGTAGGAAGACTGTTTTTGGAATTCTAAAACCTAGGTTGAGATGTGGCCTACTATTAACTACCTGTGCAACTACAGGGGAATAGTTCCACCTCTCTGATCCACTGGAGTTAATACATCCATGGAATAAACATGGAGTTCTGGGATAACAATATGTATCACATGGTATATAATTATCCCTGTAAAAAAAGGATACAAAATTGATGTATAATATACATCTAGGAAACTGCTCAAATTGTAAATATACAGTCCCAGAACCATCACAAAGTAGTTGCTCTCATATATCCACAACTCAGATGAAGAGTTATAACAGAGGTCCCTTCCCTTCTCCCTGGCAACTGTAAACATCCTCCTAATAAAATAACCACTTCACGTGTCCTAAAGTCAGAGGTGAGTTTTGCCCGTTTTTGTATTTCATATGAACACATTGTGTAGCAAGTGTGTTTTTGTGTTTGGCTTGTCTTGTTGGTGGGATTCACCCATATTGCACATGACTAGTTCATTTGTAGCTCAAGGCCAGACTGAACTACATTGCTGCATGATGCCCTATGGTGCTAGTCTATCTCAAGGTACCCCTCTACTGTCTATGGGCCCACAGAGGGTTTTAGATTCTGGTGTGGCCACATGACATTACATTACACATGTTGCTGCTCAGCATATCTGAGAATGAACTTGTGAGTCCTATCACACACACACACACACACACACACACACACACACACACACACACGGTTCATTCTTTTATCTTTAAAAATATTTAGTTTTATTAACACGTATTTTAATAGGTAATGCCATTAAAGGGATTAATGGAACTCTGCCTTCCTCTGTCACAGTGGATTAGGCCATGTGTGGACTTGGGAATCACGAATGGTTGTGGGATGGCCAGAGATCAGTTTTTGTAGTGGGCATGGTGGTGCATACAAGCAGGGCAGCAGCTGAAAGGCTGGGCGGAACCGAGTTCAAGGCCAGACTGAACTAGTAGGAGGACTGTTTTAAAACCAAGCTTTCCAGCTAACTAACTGACAACTGACTGACTGACTGACTGACTAATTAACTAACCAACTAACTGACTGGTTGACTGACTGACTGACTAATTAACTAACCAACTAACTGACTGGCTGACTGACTGGCTGACTGACTAACCAACCAACCAGCCAACCAACTAACCAACCAACTAACTAACTAACTAACTAACTAACTAACTAACTAACTAACTAACTAGCTGGAACTGAAACAAAATGTTCAGGCGATAGGGTCCCATCTTGGAGACTTTTACTTGGGACCAGAAGAAGGTGCTGGTTCGTTTGGAGCAAGTTGTTCCACTGGGGATGTGTGCTTCCGGAGGACAAGGGCACGGGTACTCAGGACAGAGATGAGCCAGAAGCCAGGGTGCAAAGGAAACAGGAACCATGTGGGAATTAGAGACTGGGTAAGCAAATCCTGCCTTCTGCCCTTCTCAAGGCTGACCCAGGGCTCTTTGGATGCCTTGAGACTGACCTGTCCATCCTCACAATAATACCATCTTTTATTGGAGCTAGGTGAGTGAATTTCTGATCACCACAATCAAAAAAGTCCAGACTAAAAGAGCCCAGATCAAAGGCGAGGAAGAGAGAAAAAAAATATTTATAGGTTGTATTTCATTCAATAAACTTTATAGAGTTCTAGTGAAAATGGATTCCACTACCATTTAGATCGTCCATCTTATTCACTGGAATAATGTCTGAGAGAACAATATCACTGCTCTTGAGCCATTAAAATGTTAATTCTGGATATATTAGCAAAGAGCAGCATGCAGAGGCAACTTTCTGATGCTCCCACCGATAATTAATCATGGTCTTCATGGAGCTGAGGTAGGTGCAGATGGAGAATTGCTCAAAGGACCAGTGGGCCATACAGCACTTACCTTTGGTCTAGACCACAGACTTCCAAACTTCCACTTCTTGGTGCTTCAAAGGTTTTTGGGGTTAAAATTTGGTTATGAGCTCAATGGCCAAGAACAGAACAGTTTAAAAAAATTAGTAGCTTCCAAGTGAAGGAATATTTATGGAGCCATTAAAGATGATGTCATCAGATAGGTTTCTAATGGTATGAGAAATTAATTGCATAATAATGTGTAACATCAACTGGAAAACAGATGTAAAATGTTTTATACAGGGATCCCAACTAAAATATGCTAGAGTACTCCTAGAATAAGTCCAGAAAAAAAATATGTGAAATCATTCATAACAGTGATATTTATATATCTATAGAGTTGTTCCATATAAATCTTACCTTTCTGTGTCTTTAACAATATTTTATAATCAGAAAAACTTTAGGGTCATAACAAGTTAATAAATTGTTTACTCAGGTTTTCAAAGTATGACCATTCTGAATCTGTTCCAGAATTTTCTAAAGTATCTATTTCTGCCCACGGCTAACATCCTGCCTGCTGAAGATGAGGGCATTTAGGATATTTACAGTTAGGGGTCCAGCAGACTGACCTTCTGTGGTTTCCTGTGGCTGGAGCTGCCTTTCATATCCCTGGTGCCTCCACAGCCCCTCTGTCTTCTCAGGATGTGTGGAGACAATAAGACTTCGTTTTCCCAAGCTGCAAGAGGATGAGAGACAGTCTCTGTGTGGCTACAGAGACAATGTGGGACCTAATAAAGAATGTGGGAAAAGTGAGAGGGGCTTGAATGGAAAGGATTTACCCTTATGGAAGTATTGTGGCTGCATGATTACAACATTAACTCCCAGAACATCCCAGACAAGTGGGGTCTATGATCTTCATTTTTCCCAGGAGAAAGGAATTCAAATTAAAACCGGTAGAGAAACCAGTGGAGAGGGAAAGTGGTAACTGCAACAGAGCCTCCATCCAGGCCTTACTTTCCTCCTTTGCATTTTGCAACTGACCATCATCCTTGTGTGTCAAGTCTTGTGTGTCAGGCTCCACTAGGTGCTTCCTGTCTACAGTGGCTCAGGGAAGGGGATCCCAATGGAGCCAATTTGCAATGGAGAACAGAGACTTCAGATGTCATGCAGACAGAGCCATACAGCAACTCTGGACCCCAGTGTTACCCGAGGCTAGCTCACAGTTCTGGGTACCGTGATTCCTGGGTATCTCCCTAGGGTTGAGACCATATGGAGTGTGTTGGGGCAAGTCCCCATATCCCTTCTTCTGCTGAAAAGGTAAGTACAGGCAGCAATCACAGCATGGCCTCCGTAGCCTTGCAGATTGGAGTTCTTATGTTGCCAATCAACCAGGTCATCCATCAATATATTGATCAATCACGTACTCAAGTGTTGGAGTCAGGAAATCAGGGACTATAGTGATCCTCAAAGTAGCTCTACTGAGTGAGTTTTAAGATATCATTGACACTTGTCTTAGATCTTGAGTTTTGCTGAATTATCTGGAGTAAAGGGTAAAGTTAGGGGCAGTCTGGGACAATAGATGTGATTAATATATACAAAACAATTGGACAGCATTGAAGAGGTAGACAGTATGGGATGGGTTTTAGATTCTGAGGTCATCATGGAAGCTCTGGGAGTTGGGTTCTGTCATTAAGAGTGCATTACTGAGCAGGGTGTGTGCATGTAAATGTGTAGTGTGTATGGGAGTGATTGTGACCATGAATAAATACTCCTGTGGATAAGTGTGCATGTGTGAATGCAAGGGTGTGTGTGTGTGAGTAAGCATGCATGTGTGATCATCAGGCAGTGTGGGTGGAGTCTTGAAGGGCTGTTGGGACTCAACTGCATGTGGGTACTCTTAGAGGAAAAAACCATGAGGACCTCACTGGAAAGCAGAAAGAGGACAGATGGGCTTGCTATCTACAGTGGCTGGTGAGAGAGGCAGCCTAGGAGCCTGCCCTGAGTTCTAGCTAAGAGAGAGGGTGAGGAGGTCACTCTGAAGACAAAGGAATTTGTCATTGGTTTCTCTTAACCCAGTTGCCAGGTGTGGTGATTTAAAAGAAAATGGCCCCCAAAGGGAATGGCACTATTAGGAGGTGTGGCTTTGTTGAGGTGGGTGTGGCCTTGTTGGAGGAAGTATGTCACTGTGGAAGTGAGTGTTGAGGTCTCATATATTTTCAAGCCACACCCAATCTCTCAGTTCACTTCCGGTTGCCTTTGGGTCAAAATGGAAGGACTCTCAGCTCCAGCACCATGTCTGCCTGCGTGCTGCCTTGCTTCCCACCATGACGGTAATGAACTAACCCTCTGAACTGTTGTTAGCCAGCCCATTTAAATGTTATTTTTATAAGAGTTGCTGTGGTCATGGTGTCTCTTCATAGCAATAGAAACCCTAACTAAGACACCAGGTAAGGAACTGGATGTGAGGGTGAGGGCTACACACCTCAGTCATCCAAGGCTTGGGCCCAAATACAAATAGAACCCTCTCTGTGGTTGGATCTAAGGTCACCATGAGGGAAGGAAAGAGACCCTGTCAGAACTATGTCATGGGGAGAATCTTTAGCCCTGGGTGGAGAGACCTCATCATCTGAGACCTCAAAGAAGTTTCTTCTTTGACTAAAGACTTTCTGCTTAACTTCAGCCACGCAGACAGAACACTACCTCCAGTAATGGCCTGTGTGAAAAGACAGCCGCGGTAGAAGGAGCGGATGTAGCTGTCCCATGAGATGATGGAACCCTAGAAATAGTTCACAGAGTCTTCCAGAGAGACATCTTTTGGAAGTCTTGGGGGGATTCTGACGGACACCCAGGTCTCAGGGTCTCACTAGGAGGTGGCTGTCAAAAGGCTTTATGCAAGACCCCATGTTCAGGGGACCTCTTGCAATGACTGAGTAGAACCCTCAACCTGTACAGATAAGCAGGTGGCCTGACTCTCCCAGGATCCCTTGCTGGCTCTGGACCCTGTTGAGTCTGATCCGACGACGGGCACAGACACTCTTGAAGGTCAAATTCAAAGTCAGCCGTTGCTCTCTCCTGCAGTGCACCGTGGCTGTGGAGCTTAGGTGTCTGGGACAGGAAACCGGCTCTCTGGAGTTTTCCACTCTGTCCCACCCACCCACTGGAGCCACATCCAGAACATCTGCAATCGTTTGAAAATCCGAGTTCCCAGGCCCCTGGGCCGACACGGTTTTCCGTCCTGCACCACATGCAAAGAAAGCCCTTGGAGTCGGCAGCTCTGTTTTATAAGGTTGCCACTTCCTGCCCTCACTTTATTACATCTGTTCTTTGGGGCATGGTGTTATAAATTGGGTATGTGATGATGTGTAATCACTAACTGAAAAGCCAATACATTTCCACCCGTACCAGCAGCAAGACAAATAAAAGGCAAAATGAAGGGCCTGTGCTCTTTCGACAAAGGGAGAGCACACAGCACATATTGAAGGAGATCCACATCAGGCTGCAAATTGAAAATGTTATCCTCTTAGGGGTGTTTTCTTGGGGCAGTCTAGCTCCTGCTGGGCCTCCTGGGAGTAGGGGTGCCCTGGCAGCCGGGGGTGGGGAGGGCGAAGCGTGATGCTTTATTCCTCTCGGGAGTCACTTTATCACAAGGCTCTGCGGGCCTCAGGTGATTGCTCTGGGCGTTTGTGAGTTGCTTTGGAGCTGTGATGCCAGCAACCCTTGGTTGAGAACAGTCGGTCTGTGGTTAGAGGACACTGGGCAGAGAAAGGCAGGGAGTGGGGGGTGGGGGTGGGGGTTGGGCAGAACTGGACAGAAAGAGTATACTGTGGTTTTTCCCTCCGGAGAGGTCCAGTGGACTACACAGTCCTGGCTGATAATGGCGTGTGTTGGACAACGCAGTCCCAGAAAGGTATCAGGAGTGAGCATCGCGGAATGCCTGCTCTCAGTCAATGCTCTGTCACAGGGGGGACTGAGCCCCGTGGCCTCTGAAGATGATGAGCAAATGCACTGGGCACCCTGGCAGAGCTTTTAGGAAGAGATCCCTCCCACCCATTCATATTCAGGGAATGCAAACATTCATTCATATTCAACTCCGTGGCCTGTAGAAATGTGGTCTGTGGGGAAGTGAGGTTTTGTTCTCTGTTTTTTATTTCCCTAAAGCTGTAAGGAAAATGCAATAGAAATAAGGATCGGGAAGCTGCATTTTGAAATTGATTGAAGAAAAAGATTATAGGAATAATATATACTGTCAGTCTACAAAAGGTTAGTGCTTTTGCCAGAAAAAAATAAATAAATAAAAGAGAGAGAAAAAAGTTTTTTTTTTTAAATTTTTTTTTTTTTTTCGAGACAGGGTTTCTCTGTGTAGCTTTGCGCCTTTCCTGGAACTCACTTGGTAGCCCAGGCTGGCCTCGAACTCACAGAGATCCGCCTGGCTCTGCCTCCCGAGTGCTGGGATTAAAGGCACGTGCCACCACCGCCCGGCTGAGAAAAAAAAAATCTTTAGGCCGAGTAACTAATAACGTTCAGGAAGTTAAGATGAATGTGAGCAGAGATAAGGGTCTCTCGTGAAGAGAATCTGACTTGGTGAGCATCCTTGGCATCTGATCTTTGGTAGTTCTTCCAGCACATGAAATAACAGTTGTGATAATAGGGCTCAATTACATCCTGGCGGTCCTGCGTTTGGGCTGGCCAAGGTTCCACGTTCATGCAAACTCCTTTGCTAGGGGTGACTTTCCTCCCTCCCTCCCTCCCTCCTTCCTTCCCCCCTCCTTTCCTCCTTTCCTTCACTCCTTCTCCCTGTCTCCCTTGGCTGACTGTATTGCTGCTGAGGGCATGCACCTTAGGCACTCTTAGTGGAGGAGGTCCTGACCTCTTTCCCACAGGCTTGTGGCTGCACAGGATGCCCTGACTCTGCTCAAGGCTACTTCTCGGCCGATCAGGGCTGCCCTTGTTCTCCTGGATCCAGTGGCCGGTGCCTCTGAGCATAGCCTGTATATCATTATTGATAGGCAGTGTTCATGTAGCAGACAGATATCAGAATCTCTGTCTCGGGGCCATCACGGCTGCTTTGCGGTGGACTGTGGGGCTGCCTACCCACAGTCTTGAAATCAACTCCTTTTCAGTGGATGATGCTTCAGGCCCTGAGATCATCAGGCTCCAATGTTGTGCTGCTGTTCATTCCTCTGAATGGGGAAACCAGAGCACAGGACCATCCACCTGTTACCTATGCTGCTACAGACTCACTCCTTGATACTGGCCAGAGCAGGAAAAGAGCCCTGATTTTATATTTTCAAGCCAAACCGGATCTCAGCAGATGCAAATTCAAACTCCTTCCTAGCTGACCCCATTTTTTTTTTTAGGGACTTTATGAGGGAGTCAGGATGCACATTCCTATTACTCCAGATTTCCAGAGGGAAATTGAGGTGCCATCACATTGTCCGGGCTCATCAGGGGCGAAGCCAGGATATGACTATGGCCTTTCAAGATCTGCTTGCCTCTTCTCTGCACTCTCTTCCACAGAGAGGAAACCACCGAAATGCCGGGGGCTGTTCAAGGTCAAGAGCATGTTGCGAGGACGGCAGCATGCCTGATGGTGAGTAAGCTTGGTTTCTGGTAAGTCTGCCTGTCCTCATGGCAGAGCAAAGTAAGCCCTGGTGTCGTCCATTTTGAGTCCTTGCACAGGGTCTTAGCACTGTCTTTGGGATGATATCTGACAACTGGGAAGGGAGCTATACCATCGATGCCACACTGCCATTCTGGACAACTGGGAACCATTTTCTGAAATATAGATAGTATAAGTTATCTATCTATCTATCTATCTATCTATCTATCTATCTATCTATCTATCTATCTAGCTATCTATTTAAGACAGAGTTTCTCTGTGTAGCCTTGGCTGTCCTGGAACTCACTCTGTAGACCAGGCTGGCCTTGAACTCAGAGATGCACCTGCCTCTACTCATCAAGTGCTGGAATTAAAGGCACGGGCCACCACTGCCTGCCTAATTCAAGTAATAAAGACTCAGCTTGATCTCATGGAGGCACATGGCCCAGGCCTATAGGCCTACAGAAGCCAAAGGCACCATCACTCCTGCTCTGAGGGCCATGTTGCTCAGATACTGTCTATTTTTTTTTAATTAAATATCAGTTTGCACAAGTTCTTCATCAGTGACTGAGTGGTAAATAGGCAAGGACCATTTTCTATTAATTTATTTTTCAAAGTTGAATTTTGGAGTGAATTATTGACGTGACTGGTCCATAAGGATAATCAATCAACAATTAGAAGTGATATCCGTTGTCAAAAGGCAAAAGGCCAAGTGATGACATAATAAAGATGATGGATTGAATCAGGAGTCAGCAAACTTAGGTCCTTGGGGCATGTCCTGCCTGGAACCTGTTTTAGTAAATAAAGTTTTATTGGGACAGAGCCAGGCACATCAGTTTACGTATTGTCTGTGGTTGATCTCATGCAACAGTAGAGTGAAGAAATTCACAACAGAGACTGTATGGTCCACTTAGCTTGAAATATTTATAATCTGGCCTTTGGCAGAAAGTGTTTGCTGGCCTCTGCATTAAATGATGATCCATCATTTTCATGTCAAAAGGACCAAATGACAACGAGGAAGAAGGGAACCGATGACATCTTTCTCCTGCTGGAGCCCAACCTTTTGTTGCAAAACTTCCTTCCTCGTCATAGCAAACTACAGTTGATTTGAATTGTGTGTGTTGGAGGTCGGCGAGGCAGTTTATCTGGCAAAAGTACTTGCCATGCGGGCCTGACAACCTGAGTTGGCTCCCTAAGACCCACAACCAAAGGGCTGGATGCCCTGGCCTGAGCCTGGATCCCCATACTGTCTCTGCAAAATGGGAGGCAAAGATGGGACAATGGCCCCGAGGCTCGTGGGCCAGCTAGCCTGGAGTACCCAGCCCAGCAGAAACAGCAAGAGAGCCCTGATTCAAGAGCAAGGTGATAGGCTAGGAGAAGGCTGACTCACTAAAGATGTCTCCTGACTTCACGTCTGCGCTAGAATTTAAGCCACGCCCCTGTGCACTGGAAAGATAACCCCACCCTTGCACCTACAACCCTTGACATCCTTTACTTAAATTTGAAAAATCACTGTTTCAGAGGCACGTGGGAGGGGCTTGTTTCTAGGGGCTGGAGGTGTTTCAATGGTTGTTGTCACTCACTAAACTTCTTTGGGTCAGGAGAACGAGGATATTGGAAATTCTGTCCCTTCTGGTTGACTTGAGTGCTTTTCTCCTGTAACTTGGAAAACTCAAGAGAGAAGAACATGATTGTGATGTCATGGCCTGGGCCCCCGGCACTCTGCTCTTGTAGACTTTGGGGTGACTGGAGTCATGGCCTATCACACCTTGTCTTTCCCAACACAGGACAAGTTGTAATGGCCCTTTCCTTTCAAAGTACATCTCCTCCCCTGGGCCAGCTTCCTGGAGCTGGGGAGATTACATTTGAGGAGTTGGGGGAATCAGAAGGCATATCATGTTATTTGATCTTCGGAGTTGAACTGACCACAAATTCGCAGAGCTTGAACTCTCGGATAGAAATGTGTGAGTCACTTACAGAATCTCTGTATGTCATGGGTGTGTGTGTGGGGGGGAGAGGGTCACAACATTTTAGAACCCAAGAAAAGATTGCAGAGCCCAAATTTTTGCCCAAAGTTGCATACCTAGAAAGAGGCAGTGTGGGACTTCAACAGCAGCTGCATTAAAGAAATCAAAGACAAAACCAAACAAAACAAATAAACCCCCAAGACAGAACAGCTCATATGACAATGGATCAAAACCTTCTGTTGATGACATTAACTCTGTTTATTTTTATTTCATAAACTTCCTTTAATTTTGCCCCAAGTTGGTTTTTGCAGCTTATTTTATAATAAGGGCATAGTCTGCTGTCTTTATTCGTTACCTCTTACAGCAGCCAGTGAGCAAGGTAATTTGCTACAGTTGGTAGAAAGCAAGAGCTCCCAACGGCAGTTCTCAACCTGTGGGTCGTGACCCCATTGGCAGGGTTAGAATGAACCTTTCACAGAAGTCATGTGTCAGACATCCTGCATATCAGCTATTTATTTATATTACTATTTATAACAGTAGCAAAACTACAGTTATGGAGTAGCAATGAAAATAATTTTATGGTTGGGGGTCACCACAGCATGAGGAACTGTATTAAAGGGCCTCCGCCTTAGGAAGGTTGAGAACCACTGCTCCAAAAGGACAGAAAGCCTTGGGCTCTCTTGGCTTCCAGTCTGAAAACAAGCTGGGCAGCCTCCACAGGACCAGAGGAGGCCCTTGAACTCTGTAGGGAGCTTGGGCGACGCAGATTGGGGATCTCTCCCTATTCCAGCCATGGTTTGGGTTAGCTTCCTGAGGGAGGGACCTCCTGACCTGCTACTTCAGCCCCCCAACTCCCTGCCTCCCACACTGGTCCTCCCTCACCTCTTCTGTGTCTCTAGCTCAACAGGCTGCCTCGAGGCCCTGGCCTCTGTTGCTCTCTGGTCCAGTTCAGACTTCACCTCCCAGGGTGCTCCTTGTCTTGCCGTTGCTGATGCAGCCACCTTCTTAACTGGTCAAGCCTGGAGCATGCCTTTCTGAACACTGTTAGAATTTTTCTTTCATTTGTATCATGTTTCTGTTCCCCACCCTCCTGCTGCCCTGCACTGGGTGGGAAGTCTGTCAATAACATTTTATTCTTTATTATATCTCATCTCAGTGTCTGATACCTAAGAGATGCTCCATAAACACTCCCTGAAGGATGGAAGAATAGAAGTGAATGAATGAAGGAAGGAAGGAATGAAACAAAGAATTCCAATGCAAGGTGGGTGGAAAGGTCCTATCAGCATCATTGGAAACAGAACATGCCGGAGAGAGAGCCTACTTGGACATTCCTAAGATAGACCTTGATTCAGCCTCTGGGAGGGCACCAGGGGTACACAGTGGCACCCAGTATTCAGACAGTCATAAGAAGAATTCCATTACTGATGAAAGACACAAGGTCTGTCTTCCCTTAGCTCAGCCAGGCAGCTGACATCCTTCAGCTTATTGTTTCAGGCAGTGGTTTGCTCTGACTCACCGGGCTTGGAAGCTGCTGGTATAGAACCATAGTGCAGAGCCCGTCTCAAGCCAGTGTCAAGATGGCTGTGTGTGCAGGCTTTCTCACAGCTGGAGATACAGCAGAGGAAGGACCTGGTCTGGAAGAACAGGGCTTTAACAGCAGCCACTTCAGGTGGCCCATGCAGGGTTGTCCCCGTTCATCATGATAAGTGTCATAGTAAAATCAATTCTCTGTGTACTTTTGGGAATTACAGCTATCACTTTGGTGTGATTTATTTGCTGTGTAACACGAACATTGGCCATTTGTTTCATCATTCTGAAAGTTCATCTCAAATTGCTTTGAGTTTCTGGTTTTGGGGAATGACATGTCCAATTGTTATTGTCTCTCTCGAGAAATATGGGGGAGGGGAGACACTGCTCTTCCCTGGATACCTGCTTCCCAGGGCAGGGCACATTTTTATCACCACACTGGGATCTATCTTCACAGAGGTCTACAGTTAGACTGGGAATGTCCCTTCCTTGATAGCCCTTGAGGGACAGAAGGGCTGTGAAACAGCAGGACTTTGAATCCACTCCTAAGCCTTCTCTGTTGGGTCATCTTCCTCCCACGCAGCTCCAGGCTTGATCTAGGTTTCTAAGTCTCTCTACATCTGAGCATAGAAGATAAATACAGCTCATACAGTTTTGGGACCAAAAAAAAATAAAAAGCCTGATTTGAGAGCTATTGCCATCATTTAACTAGCTGTGTGACTTTGAAGGATCCCTCAACCTCTCTGAATGCTCTTATTTATGAAACACAGAGGACTGCATTAGTGCAGAGCATTAGCACCTTCTCAGTCCTTTGTTTGCGCAGCCAATGATGCTTATTATCCTTGTCACTTGGTGTCTGCAGGAGCTGAACTGTGTGACTAGAGTCTCAGTTTTCCCTACCGGGAACACTGCCCGGCGAGCTAAGGGGAAGCCTTGGAGACATGCTGAGCCCTGGTGGAAAGGAAGGTGTCTTTAAACTCTGCTGATTCTCCATCACAGTTTCCCTCCACTTTGCCTACGAAGTGCTTGCTGCCTGGGCTCTTGGGGATGCTCAGGGGGGATCCCGGGACACGGGATCAAGTGAGGTGGAAACACTGTCAGCCTTCCATCTGGCCTTGGCATCTGCCAGGAGGCCTGTGGTCTATTCCTGACATCTTTTTATAATAATAACACCACCCACTTTGTATCACATGTACAACCCCCTAAAAAATCAGTGTCGGGTTATTCCCGCCCCCCCCCCCCCCTCAGACACCCATCCTGTTTTCCCGAAGCAGAATAACCATCTCTATCAACTTCTTCTGGCTTTGGGGTCACTGCTGGGCCACACAAATGGGTGGTCATCAGGGACGCCATCCCCAGGGTTCCTGTGTTGCTTGCTGTCACTGTGGGCCTTTCACCAAATCCACTGCTTCACACGACTCTCTGGAACTTTCTAGCTCTGCGTGCCTCCCCTCTGAGGAGTTTTCTTCCTCCTCACAGCTTGGCCTGCCTTTCTTTTTTAAAAAATATTTACTTATTTATTTAGTGCTTATACTCATGCAGATTTCACGTGTGCAGGTCAGAGGACAGCCTTCAGGACGTGGGGATCTTCTTCGCTGTTTCTTTATATTTTGTACCAGCTGGTCCATGGGCTTCTGGGCAATTTCCCCGTGTTTGCTTTTCATCTTGCCACAGGAGTGCTGGGATTTACAGGTGGTGTGCCACAGCACTGGACTTTTACATGGGTCCTGGGTATTGAACTCGGGTCTTCCTGATTATATAGCTAATACTTCACCTGCTGAGCTATCTCCTCGGTCCAGGCAGTTCCCACCTTCCTTTGCTGGTACTCTCTCTCAGTCTCCTTTGCAACAGGGACTCCGAGACTGTTCACTGACCAGCTGTACCTCCATTTGCTTTCCACTCCCAGTATCTAAGGGTTCACTGTGTGTCCAACAACACGGATCCTTCACCGACTCGTCTTGACGGCTGATGAGTCAGAAGGAAAATGATCGATCATGCGCTTGCTCTATATAAAGATCCTTCATGTATGTGGCATCTGCAATGGTCCCCTGAGCCATAGTTCTGCTTTTCATGACTTCAGGCTTTGACACCCTGGGGTCATCAGCTTCCGTGTTGTGCTGTCTCACGTCACCACAGGAGGAGGCATGGGAAGAGAGAAGAGGGCAGGGAGAGAGACGGAGACCAAGAAAGCAGGACTTCAAATATTCTCATAGCTTTTATCACAGGATCTTGCATTTTTTCTATTCTGTTAACAGTACTGTTGTTACTCTTTATTGTGCCTAATATACAAACCTTCATAGGTATACATGCAAGTAAACAAAATTCCAGGCATCCTCTAGGGGTCTTGGAGTGTTTCCCTAAGGGTGTATGTGGGGGACACTATATAGATATTCATTACCTGCAATCTAGCACTTCCCTGACTAGTCTTGGACTTGCATTTTAGGGATGATTTCTGCTTTTGGAAAGCCCGTAGTTTCAATTTTCTCTGTGCCCTGACGTGATGGGCATCTCAGAGTCCCTGGGTAGAGACAGGTGGCTTTCTGAGGGTGGCCAGGAGGTACTGTAGCAAGGATTAAAAGGCCTGGGAGCTGGGCAGGAAGGAAGACAGAAGCCACCTGTGTGTCCGGCAGGCCAAGCTGCTCCCTGAGGCTCAGCACAGGAATATAGACTTGGCCTCCTTCAGGGAGGGAGGCATGATTCATAGTTGGTTGGGGAATGAACCTTCTGGGAACCCCTGTTCTGGGATCAACAGTTCCCTCCTGTAGTATCAGGAGGCCTTGCTCATCTGTTCTGGGCAGGTCAACAGGGCTGTAGAGAAAAAAAATGCAGCTTCTTTTCTCTCCTCTTCCTACTGCCTCATGGGGCAGAAGAGAAATCCCAGAGGTGTGTCAATTACCCGTATGCCTAGGAGAGCCTCAGTGCAAGTAATGGAGTTACTACCGAAGGGTGATGGTCCCCACCCCGATGCTCTCCCCAGGCTGCGTAAATGTGCACCATTGACCTTCAAAGGGCATGCCACTAACGCAGGTGCTAAACTCCATGTCACTCACTCAGGCCTGTCATTAGCACTCAAGCCTGTGACAGGTGTTTGCCATGGCTCTGGCAGGAAGGTCAGCACCTCAGAGCCGCTGAGTTCTCCAAGCTAAAGGCGATGCTTGAAGGCTGGCAGATGGCCAGGATGGAGCTCAGCAGACTGTGGCCTCAGCCGAGGGAGGGCTGGTTTGGCCGAGATCAGATCTGGTTTGGAAGAGCTCAGAGCTGGGGTTTAGGATTCAATCCCTTCCCGGTACCTGGGAACACATTTTCCCTCCTTCTGCTAGGCTGTCATGATAGCGACCTGGGCCTCTTGACTGGGGCAGACTAAGACAAGCCTGGGCAGCTCTAGTGCCTGCTTCGAACCCAGGGTCTACTGAGGCTGCTGGTCCTCAGGACACTACATTGTTCTGGCAGGCGGGCAGACAAGTGGCTCTGATCTCAACCCCAACCGAAAGCTGAGGATAATAAGGATGAAAGTGAGTAGGCACATGCGCCTCGTTTTTAGGTTTGCTTTGAGATAAGGTCTTGCTATGTGTAGCCCAGGCCGGTCTGGAACTCAAAGCCCACCTACCTCAGCCACCTGAGTGCTGGGAGGGATTACAGGTAGGGACCACCATGCTTGACTCGGAGGGAGAGCCCCATTCTATTGGCTACCTAGTTCTTCAGAGTCCCCCTCATCAAAGGTCTGACTCCAAGCTACTTTTGGGGAGGTGCAGAAACCCAAGCTTGTGGCCCTGCGGATGAGTGACAGGTGTCATGGGTGTGTGTGTGTGTGTGTGTGTGTGTGTGTGTGTGTGTGTGTGTGTGTGTGTGTATAGGGCGGGGCAGGAGGAGCATTTGGCTCAGAACTAGGTTTCAAACACTGCTTATTAGTATACATCTTCAGGAGACGATCAGACACTCTGATCAATTTTATCACCCGAAAGAACTGGTCAGTAAAAGTTAGCTTGCTTTCGTTATGAAGTCATTAGAGACAAATGCCCAAGGCTCAAGTGAGAACACTTAGTAATGACAAACTGTTGTCAGTTGTAATGATGAGCTCATTATGCTTGGAAGGATACTTGTGCCAGTAATTACACGTGTATACAGACTGTTTAAGAGGTTATTGTTACATTCACATGTTTAACCATGACTGTGAATGCCACAGTTAACACTTTCGTGGTGTACTAGTCCTGCTGGTCCCCACCCAGGGTTGTTTGACCTTCCAATGACCCTAGGAGTTGGTCATTACAATTATCAGTTTTGATGAATGTGAGCTAGAGTCTGATGACTCTATGGTGGCCATAATTATTTCTAGAAACCAGAAGGAGCCCTTCCAATGTGAAGATAGCCAGTGTCCTTCTGATGCCTGTTAGGTAGATGAACATCTTTTCCTGGGGTCACTCTGAACCACGAGTCCGAAATACTTCCTGCTGACCAGGTTCACAGGGATCCCACTTTACTTCCCAGGGCCCTGTGGCTGTCTCTAAATTATGACCTTGGTCTAACCCAGTTGGACCACAGTGCATGGCTACTCTCCTGGCATCTCCATTGAAGCCTCTGGGATGTGAATATTAGCTTGTTCTCAGGGGGATGGGGTTTCTTTATTCCTCCAAGGTGGTTAGGGGGTAGTACTAGACCTGCAGTCCTAGGTGGCCTTACCTGGCCTACAGTTTCCCCATGCAGAGAAAGCCTGGAAAGAGATCTTATGGCCATGTAAGGGGATCCATGCTGAATTCATCTATCATCTTTATATGAAAAGTTTGTTTTGGTGTCCTGCTGGACATGCATTTCTGGCTTCTAAGCAGAAACTCGTGATTCTGGTTGAGAATTCTGCTTCCAATAGCAGACTTTACTAGTTTTTGAAGAACAGGGTGGCAGTGAGCCTGGAGCTTGTGAAGGCTGAATGAGATTTCTTACTGATGACTCAATGTGGATGGATGTGCCTTGAGTCAAGGCCTGGGTAGGGATGGAGGTGGTCTGTGAGCACGTGTCCTGTACACACTACACACACAGATGCACACATCATTCTGAAGCAGAAGATGCTTTACTCAGATTGCAGAGATAATGTATTCCTGCTGCAAAAAGTTCAGAAAACACACATGTGTAAAAAGAAATAAAAAATAAGCCACCATCCTCCTATTCCAAATAACCACTGTGGTAGTTTGACCGTAATTGGCCCCCATAAGCTCATGGGGATTGGCACTATTAGGAGGTATGACTTTGTTGGAGTAGATATGGCTTTATTGGAGGAAGTGTGCCACTGTGGAGGTGGGCTTTGAGGTCTCATAGATGCTCAAGGCACACCCAGTGTCTTAGACCCTTCCTGTTGCCTTCAGGATCAAGACGTAGCTCCTTCTTCACTCTCAGCTCCTTCTCCAGCATCACGTCTGCCTGCATGCCACCGTGTCCTGCCATGATGATAATGGACTAAACCTCTGAAACCATAAACCACCCAAATAAATGTTTCCCTTAATAAGAGTTGCCATGGTCATGGTGTCTCTTCACAGCAATAGAAACCCTAAGACAGCTACCGTCATTCCTTCTGTCTAGTAGGCATGTTAAGCCTTTCTATGCATTTATGTCTTGTGTGCACACATAGCTTACATATCTATGTGTTTATGCCTTTCACAAACTTAAGAAGTGCAATCCAGAGGCCCAGGATTTAGTCCTGACCTCTCCCTCCCCATACCTCCTCACCCTCATCTAGCACCAAGTCCTACTGATAGGGTCTTTCTTGGCAGTGGGCAGTCTGCTTCCCTCTATGTTTCCACGGTCTCCAGCCTGACCTTGGTCGCGGCTGCTAACAGCTCCACTCGGTCCTTTTCAACTGTGGCACTAGGTTAGTGTCCCTGCGTAGAAAGACTGACTGTCTTCTACTAGCTGTCCTCCGCTCCGGGTCTCAGCTTTCCTTCTTCACAAGATGGGAAAGATTAAATAAGCGAATACGTGTTAACACGTGCACACACTACCTCACCGAGTGTGTGCATCCTCGATGTGATTTTCTGGAAAACACAGTGAAGATATACTGCCCCATTTCCGGAGGCCCAGCCCAACCTGACAGCACAAGGTTTGGCTTCCACACTCCTCGTTGACATCTTCCCTCTGGGCGCAGGGTCTGGCTTCTTCCAGGACTGCCACATCTTGGCAACTTTCTCTTCTTCCTGCCTGAAAGCCTTCCCCCTCCATGCCCCTCTCTCATAGGATGCACTCATGACCTGCCTTGTTTCCCGAGTTCTTCCATTATACACAACATAAATAAGTCTTGGCACGTAAATCTTCTTGCATGCCTCGATGATGGCCTCAGAACTGATCTTTAGAAGCTGGATTTCTAAAGGTCAAAGGTTATGGACTTTTTTTTTTTTTAAGCTTTTGATGAATATTCCAGATCACTTTCTAGCAATGCAAACATGTTTTCCTGCCTTTGGGCCACAATTTTCTCTTCCAGCTCTCTGTGGCATTTTGCTTGACACTTTCATCTAGTGCTGGCCATAACTCTCTCTTCCTGGGGTTATTTGTTGACTGTCTTTCTCCTGGACTTGACAAGCAAACCCCTTGGGTAGGGGCCACACTAATTCATCCTCCTGTCTCCCTGGGGACCTGTTCATGGCAGGTGCCGGGTGACAGCGGCTGAGCCAGCTGCCTGTCGGTTGTCAGTCTCTTTCCACGGTGGTAAAAGCACATTCCAGATGCTTGCTGGTAAACCAGTGGGTCTCCAATCGTCTAACAAGAGGGGAACCCCGGCATTTGCTAAATACCAGTGGAATCTGCCTGTCTCTCTATTTCTTTCTCTTTCTAGCCCAACAGTGGAATGAAAAGTCCTGTTTAGGAGGTGTGTTTCCTGCTTTGGGTACAGAGATGGCGGAGCAGTGAGCCTTGGGCATGGGAGACACATCCTGCCATTCCTTTGTAGGACAGTTGCTACTGTTCTCTTGACCTCTTGCCGTGATGGAGTTACCATCTCCCCACAAATCTCTTGGTGCCTGGCCATGGAAGGCAGGCATAGCCTTTGCTGCATGAAATGTGGCGACCTGGGCTCACTTTGACGCCTGGGGCTAGGAACTCCAGGAAGCCTACAGGGTGCAGGAGGCTGGGCCCTCCTGACCCTACCCCTCTGTATGGTGATTGGGGACTATGAACGGCCTAGAACCTTTAGCCTAATATTTTTAAACAACCGGAAAACCTAGGACTGTCCCCACAGACCTTGTAAGGGTGTGCTTCCTGCCCCAAAGAGAAGCCCTAGAGGCTGTAGCCTGGTTCTTTTCTGTTTCCCAGGCTGTTTTGACATGAAAAAGCTGTGACAGCCCCCTCCCCCACTCATTTAAAAGCATTCTTTTGAGAAAGTGTCATTCTGTTCCCTAGGCTGGCCTTGAATTCAAGATCCTCCGGCCTCAGCATCTGTCGGTTGTAATTACAGATGTGTGTCAGTACATTGAGCCTTAGGTCCTCCTCATCTCTGGCTTGGCCTCTCATGGCCTGTCTAGGCTCTCTGTCAGAGAAGCTTCTCTATGTTTGTGACATATTTACAAATAGTGGCTCACTTCATTATTACCCAGACGCTATGAGGTGAGTGTCCCTGATTTTACAGAGGAAGAAACTGAAGTTTAGAGAGGAAGCCGAGCTAGTGAAAGGCAGAGCCAGGTGTAGACCCAGTCAGAACCCGGGTTTCTGGCCCCAGTGCTCTCCTGCAGACTGCTCGAGGGCCCTGGCTTCTGGCTAGGTGCTGTGAACCTCCAGACATGTGTGCACATGTGTATGATGTGTGCATGGTTGAAGTATCTTCCAGCCTGATGTCAAGGCCCTCGGGCCCTGTACCCACCAGGTGGGAGCATGGTCTGCTCCTGCAATGGCGAAGATTTGATACTCCACTCTCTAGCTGTGTGACTTTAGGCGCACAGCCCCCGTCTCTCTGAATCCTGAGCCTTTGTGAGGCTTACAGCATCTACCTCAGAGAGCGGGTATAATTAAACAAACTCAATTAGGTTTCTTCAGGGGCAGTGTTTGGCGCATGGCGGGCCCTACATTAAATGCTATTTATCTTCTCCTCAATCCCTCCAGTCAAGTTGAAAGGCAGAGGGAGTTTGGCTGACAGACTTGACCTGTCATGCCCTTGCTTTCAGTTGCCAGAAGCTCCTGTCTCTCCAGGTACGCTCCCCCCACCCCCACACCCCCCCCAAGAGTCTGTCAGTTCCATTCACATCAAGCTCTGCAAGCTTTGTGTGTTATTCTTCCCATCAACTTTGCATTGTGTAGAGGAACGGAGGAAGGTAGCATTCCTTCACTCCAAACAGTGAACCCTTATAAGGTTCTGAAGACATCTTCATGCCTCCCACAGACACACGCCCCAACCCTGCACCCCGCTCTGACTTAGGACGTGCTCTCAGGCTTTCCAGGGAGCTTATACCCTCTGTTCTGCTTTGTCCCCAGGCCACACCCTCCAGGCTGAGTGGTGCCCTGGGAGCTGTCAGCAAGACTGCTTGCTGGTATGCTGGCCCTGGGGCTTGGAGAGGAATGCCCTCAATTGGTTTCCATTACCTGCCACCCTGGAAACCACCTTGAATCACCCTACCCAGCCGAGGCTGCCCAGGGCAGAGCGCACTGAATGTAGGACTCAGCTCTCATGGAGAGGGAGCAGGATTTGGGTCTCAGTACTCAGGCCTGGAGGGGTCGAAGCTGTATCAAGCTGGCTTTTCCTCAAGGAAGAATAAAATTAAACCAAAATTACTTAATACTAGGGTAATCTCCCTGTCGGGCAGTGAGCTGGCTGTCCTTACAGGTATCCAAGGGCTGTATGCTGACACTCGGTGGTGTGGTGGTAACTCTGGGGGGAAGTAACTTTCTTCATCTTAGGATTTGCTGAGCTGTGACCGGGTTTCTGGCCTGTGATTTTTCAGTTCGAAGGCTGTGGGCATCTGCTTTGGTTCAGCAATGTGCACAGTACTAACCCTGGGTCAGGCTCTGCTGTGCTAACTGGTTGAGTTTCAGACAGAGCCGAGCGATGTAGGCACTCCCATTTCCAGTTTAGAAATAAGAAAATGAAGGCACAATGAGGAACTGCCCGAGTGTTCGACCAGTCACTCCATGTTACCATTGCCTTGCCTGGAGGTATTTCCAGGAGGTCTAGCATCGAAGTCTAGGGTGTCACTTGGGTGGGGCAAGTGTCTCAGAGTTAAACAAGGCAAGTGAAGTTTCCTAGGATGGGCAGGCCCTTTGGAGAGTCCCTTTCTTCAAGCCTACCTCATAACCCGAGGATGTTGTGGCAGACAGGGCAGCCTCCTGTTGATGGGTAGGGGGGGGTGCTTAGGGCCCTCATACGGCCCGCAGGAAGACCCGGAAACTTGGGAGTCGGGGTTGGCATACAGCTCAGAGGTAGAACACCTGCCTAGCGTACACCCAAGGTCCCAGCAGCTGCCTAGCACTGCCAGAGAAACTGGTAGCCACCAAAAGGAAACAAAACTAAGCAGGCAAAGGATTTATGGGATTGAAGAGAAATAAGAATAGAAAACCAAAGAAAACTGGCAAGCGCCATCGGAAGCCCTTGGAGGGAAAGGTGTGGTGGGGAATTGGGGGAGCTGTCCCAGGAAAGCAGGGGTTTTGGAACTTCAGAGCCTGGGGTTTACTCCCTAGATCTGCCTCTTTTGCTCCTTGTGTATCTAGGGTAGGTCGGCTGGCGTCACTGGCCCTCGGTTTTCCTATCTGGGAAAGCCGGTGGTGGTGAATGTCTTGCCTGACATGAGCTGGGAAGGCTCCGAAGCAGACTGTTTACACGGCACCTCAGGGATGCGAACTGGTCAGCCAACGTCTGTATGTCTTGTTCTGGGAGACAGGTCAGACCGAGGACTCCAAGGCAGGGCTGAGAAGGCAAACTGCCCAGCAGATGCCCTCCATCCCTTGACGCTGGCAACCTCCCAGGGCGTGTGTTAGGCAAAGGTTAGGGGTGTATCCAAGTAGACAAGAAAAAAGAAAATAGAATGGCTTTCTGGGACTCTGAGTACTACCCTGGAACCAGGTGCCTGTGGAAATGGAGGCTGCTGGGGGCAAAGACTGCTTTGTCCCTCTGGGCTTTCAGGTGTAAGCACTACCAATTGTCATGCTGGCCAGGGATCACAGAAGACTCCCTGGCTTTGGAAGGTCCGGAGAGCTGGCTCAGCACCCTCCCCGGTCCCTTTTCTCAAGTGTTCTTGCCTGAGAGCACCCTTCATTCCCTGATCCGCAGAACCAGCAGGGCTGGGCAAGATTGTTGCTCTTTCTGGTCACCTGAGAGTCTGGAGGAACGGCTTCCTGCAAGAGACAGACAGACAGACAGATAGACAGCAAAGATGAGAGGTAGAGAACGAGGAGGGTGGGACAGTAAGACAGCCATCACCGCTCTACGACCCTGAGTTGATGGCAGGGCCCCATGTGAGGTTTAACTTCCGGAATGTTCCTGCAGTTTAGGAAGGCTGAAGCTTGTTAAATAGCTTGCCCGAGGTCACAGAGTGGGTAAGTGACAACATGAGGCTCCTAACCGGGATTTTCCACTTCCGGGTCACACAACGGTAATTATGTAAAGGTTCTGCCTATGTCCATGTCTCAGCCTTCCCATCTGTAAAATGGGTGGATTCTTCCATTGCAACAACATGCTCTGATTATGTTGTTTCTCTTTCAGTCTGCATCTTAGGACCAGTGACCTGTTTGCCCCAGAAAGCTAGGAGTTTGTGTCGGCACTGTGGGGCAGCTCACCTGACTTGAAGGGATGGAGATGTATTTCTAGCTGTTGTCTTGGAAATAGTTGTCTTGGTCTCTAGAGGGTTTAGGAACCTCACTGGTTCTTCTTGCTATTATGGCTCACTACAGCTAGCAAAGGCTTGAGGGCTGGTCTCAGGATGGCCTTGGGGGGATTCTCTTTTCCAGAATTTTCTTCGTTTGAAACAGGGTCTTAGTATGTGGCACTGTCTGACTGACCTGGAACTCACTCTATAGACCAAGCTGGCCTTGAACTTACAGAGATCCGCCTGCTTCTGCCTCCCAAATGCTGGGGTTACATGTGTGTGTCACCACACTTGGCTCTTCCAGCGTTTTTTGAGGGTAGGACCTGTCAAGGTCATTTGGTGTCCTGCAAGGCTTGGGGGGTGTGGGCACACTCAGTCTAATGGCCTTGCCTTGGGGAGGAAGGATCAATGACCTAATAAAGCTCCTGATGCAGCCTCCTGGCAGACCATCAGCCTCATTTCCCTTCAGAGTCTCATTGGAAAGGGGCTGTCTACAGAGATCCCGTGATAACACAGCCCAGCACTCGGAGCCAGGAAGCTGTTCTGAGTGTTTAACCTGCTTCCCTCCCGCTGTAATTTAAGGCCTCTTTCTCTTGTTGGGCGCAAATGGAGAACAGCTGCTTACGATCATCCTCCGACATCAGCAATTTCTCAAGATGACCCTGTGAGACAGGCCAGGGTCATTAGACCCAATTTGGTGCTCAGCAAATATGTATTTCTTCCTGTGCTTGTCGGCCACGGCCTGGCTGGTTAGGCACGATGAGTGTCTGCAGGTTTATTAGAGTCCTTTGTAGGAGTTCCCCCACACTCCGGATCCCGGAGGGAAGAGATCTTGCCTGTTAGATTTGTTCAAAGGATGCTCTTCTACGGCCCTGGCTGCACATGGCAGAAGCTATGGTTCTGAAGGGAACAGTTTCCAGCAGTGGCTGGGGTTGAAGTTTCAGGCAGCCTTTCTTTCTTTCTTTCTTTCTTTCTTTCTTTCTTTCTTTCTTTCTTTCTTTCTTTCTTTCTTTTCTTTCTTTCTTTCTTTCTTTCTTTCTTTCCTTCCTCCCTCCCTCCCTCCCTCCCTCCCTCCCTTCTTTCTCCCCCCATCTCTTTTTTTTTTTTTTTGAGATGGGAATCTAGCTATGTAGCCCAGGCTGGCCTAGAGCTCTAGAGCCTCCTGTCTCTGGCTTTTGGGATTACAGACTGCAGCACCTGGCCTTGGCAGGTGGATTTCCTGCTGCCCCAAAGGGCCAAGTTGAAGACAATCAGAAGAGCTGTTGAGGTTGGTTACCCCGCAGAGACTCCTGGCCTTCTGCCCCTTCTGAAAGGGGGCAAGGACAAAACAGACCCAAGCAGCCATCCAGCCCTGTCACTCAGAGCAACAGTATCGACAACAAGAAGGGCACAACACTCCCTGGGGCTGCTGGGCACACCTCCTTCCTGACTCAGATCCAAGGGCTTGGCTTCCCTTCTCTCTAAATCGTAGTGCGGAGAAACAGGGCGATGATGGTTAGAAACACCGGGCGACTCCTCGGGCAGCACCACACAGCTTGGCCCACCCCCTTTCACCCCTTCCCCATCTGACCTTTGAGGGAGTCCTCACATCTTTCCCAGGATCTCTAGGGCCCAGGGTCCTTGGTTGCACACATCTGCGTCTCTTTCCCTAGACACAGATAGGGACACAGTATCTTTAGGGACACAGATACCCCGAATCCCCTCCTGGAGGTCAAAGGCCACACTCCTCCACAAACCTCTTGGGCTCAGGGCTGAACTCCTCCTGAGGTTTGTTAGTGACTGAGACCAAAACAGTCCGGGTCGCTAATCCTTCTTGGTGGCAGTCAGGTCTGAAGGCAGCTGAAGAGGGTTGACAGCTTTTTGGATCTCAGAGAAAAAAATGTCCTCTACTCCAACCACTTCCACTTCTGCCAACAAGCTGTCTTCCCAAGAGCCACTGTGGCCGGTTCATCCCTAGATCTGCTCTGAAGGCCAGAGTTCTTACTCATGACTGGAGAGAGAGAGAGGAAGGCTGGAGAGGGGAGTAGCATATGTGTGGATGTGTGTGTGTGTGTGTGTGTGTGTGTGTGTGTGTGTGTGTGTGTGCATAGACGTGTGTGTGCATAGGTGTGTGTGTGTGTGTGTGCATAGATGTATGTGTGCATAGATGTGTGTGTGTGTGCATAGATGTGTGTGTGCATAGGTGTGTGTGCATAGATGTGTATGTGCATAGGTGTGTGTGTGTGTGAGTGTGTGCATGGATGTGAGTGTGTGAGTGTATGGATGTGTGCATGTGTGTGTGTGTGTGTGTGTGCATAGATGTGTGTGTGTTTGTGTGAGTGTGGGCATGGATGTGAGTATATGAGTGTATGGATGTGTGTGTGTGTGTGAGTGTGTGTGTGTGTGCATGGATGTGAGTGAGTGTGTGTCTTGGTCCTGTGTATCTTCTCCTACATAGACAAATGACTGGGGGTCAGGTAAATGAATTCAGAACCTCATGCACCCTAAAGCAGTGGTTCTCAACCTTCTTTGTGCTGCGACCTTTTAATACAGTTCCTCATGTTGTGGTGACCCTCAAAACATAAAATCATCTTTGCTGCTTCTTCATCTTTGTAATTTTGCTACTGTTCTGAACTGTAATGTAAACGGCCATGCCTTCCGAGGGTCTTAGCAAGCCCTGTCAAAGGGTTGTTTCACAGCCCCACCCACAGGTTGAGAACCACTGCCCTAAGGAATCCTTGAGCCCCACCCCTTCATTTGACCGGAGAAACTGAGACCTGTTGTTTGAATCTTAGAAGGTCTTTTAATAAAAAACCCAGAGCCAGGTATCAGGGTGAAAGCTGAAAGATCAGAGAAGCAGAACAACCAGCCGCTAGTTCTTACCTCGACGAAGTCCTCAGCCTAAAGAGAGTGAGTTCCTGTTTCCTCACGCCTTATACACCCTTCTCTGCCCAGACATGGCTTCCTGGGATTAAAGACGTGTGTGCTTCCCAATACTAGGATTAAAGGTGTGTGCCACCACTGCCTGGCCTCTATGTCTAATCTAGTGGCTGGCTCTGTCCTCTGATCCTCAGGCAAGTTTACTAGAGTACACAATATATCACCACAGAGACCTGGGCATCACCACAGTTGAAGGGCCCACTCAACTGCAGGTGATGAGGAGAGTCACATGATAAGAACATTTCCTCCATGTCCAACCCAGAGGATAGTATCTAGGCTTCAGGAACCAGTTACTACTGCAGTATCTAGAAGGGGCCTCCAAGTCTTGAAGGCTCACTCCCCTATTTCTTTTCCAGTATCCACTGGAACCCACCACTGACTGTGGCGTTCTGTAGATGTCTCAATGACTGTATGACTGATAACACAAAAAGTCAAGGTTAGTGGAGAAAGGGAGACAAAGCCAGACGGTTTCAGGAGCATCAGCCTGTAGGGAGCCACGGAGGCCTCAGATGGGTTTCTGAGGAGCGGGAGCCTCCCTTAACAAGGAGCTCCTGGCTGCTTCAGGACTCCTGTGGTTTTGGAGCCAATCTTTTGCCTTTAGAGCTACCCGCAGAAAAATTTAGCTTCATCTTCATTAGGTCATGATGAAACGGAAGGTCTGAGAAGGGAAGTGACTGATGCACAACCGGGAACCTTAGTGAGACATCAGGAACTCAAGGCAGACCCCATTGACATAACAAGATGTACGCAAGCATGGCTGGCAACATACTGCATGAGTGCTCAGTCAAGACGAGTGTACGTTCACACTTTTGGAACTATGTTCCACAGATAAAAGTAGCTTTACATTCTGCAGAAGAAGACAGAGCCAAATCCTTAACTTTCCAGTGGCTGAGCGAGCTTGAAGAGCAGGGGCCATTCAGCATCTACACTCTTACAGAAGAGGCAGAAAGTGTGTGTGTGTGTGTGTGTGTGTGTGTGTGTGTGTGTGTGTGTGTGTGTGTTGTCTATGTGTGTGCGTGCACGTGCGCATGCGTTTAGTCTCTATCCCAAAGCTTGATGGATGATGGACTTGAGTCCTTGCTGGTTCTTGACTCTGAGCAAGTGACTGGTTTCCTCATTTGTATCAGCCTCAGAGACGCGCAGTGGGGCAAAGTTTGTCCCAGTGAATGTTTACTTTGGAGACACATTGGGATTCTCAGTCCAAGTCACACTAAAGAGGATCCGACTGGGACAGGTCAGGGGACCCTCCCACTCTGGGTAAGATGTGGGCATGCTGGGAGACAAATTACCCCAGGTGCAAGGGGTGACTGGGGGCTCGGCCTCAACTGCCTAAGAGAAAGTTGGTCTCAGCTTCAGAGGATGAGAGTTCCAGATGCCGAGAACAGCCTGGTGGCATGTAGTATCTTCATGTCACCTCAGAAGGCTTCACTTGGAGGCTTTGTTATGGGAGGAACTGGGCCCTTCCCAATTTATATGTTGAAGTCCTAACCCCGGGACCTTAGAATGGGACTATTTGGAGTGGTTAAAGTGATTGTTAAGGTAAATTGAAGTGATTAGAGTGACCTTGGCCCAATATGACTGATATCTTGATAAGAAACCAGGACACAGAAATACAGGAAGCTATACGGGGGTGAACACAGGGAGAAGGTGACAACCTCCAAACTAATGAGAGAGGTCTCAGGAGCCCCCAAGCTGCTGACTCCTTCATCCTGAACTTTGCTGTTGTTGTTTTCCGAGACAGGGTTTCTCTGGATAGCCCTGGCTGTCCTGAAACTCACTCTGTAGACCAGGCTGGCCTTGAACTCAGAGATCCACATGCCTTTGCCTCTGCCTCCCAAATACTGTGATTAAAGGCATGTACCACCACCTCCTAGCCCATCTTGGACTTTTAATCCCCAGCTCTGTGAGAAGGTGTTTGACCTTTGACTGGCCAGCCATGGCTCCTAACACAAGCTCGATGAAGAACACGCCAGCAGCCGAGAAGGAGCCAGGACCAGCATTTCCCTGTGTCCTTTCTGGGGACCCTGAGAAGGAGGCTTCCCCATTCTGCGTTCTGAGAGCCCACCCTCTGTAGCCCTCAGAACACTGGCCTGCCTTCTTGCAGGTTTATGCTGTGGGGAAATGGAGGGTGACACTTCCCATCCTGGGAAAGCCACGCTGTTGATGGAGTTGGAGGCTCCTGGATCTGCCTGGCTCCAGCCACTCCAGTTAATCCCCTGTCATCTGGGTTAGGGAGCTTCCTGGGTCTCCACTTGAGGCCTGTGAAGAGTCAGGAGTCAGACCAGGCGTGGCCAGGGGAGCAGAGGGCAGCGCACATGCGCACATGCGCACATGCGCACATGCGCTCTGCCTTGGTAACTGGGATGGGTGTGGGGACGTTCTGAACTCCTCCACCTCTTGCCCATGTCAACTCCAGCATGACACACACACAAAAGGTACCTTTTACAGGTGGGAAATTGTAGGTGCTACCTACTTCAAAGGCCTTGGCAGCCAGGGCTCCTCTTTGATAGATGACAGCATTGTTAATGGTGATTTATTGCTGGGACCATTTTGACAACAGAAATAACCAGTTTCCCCACCTTCTTTCTTGGCTCCCTCCCCCCAACACCTTGTGGTGCCTTTTTTTTTTTCCTGAGCTGGGGTAGGATGGAGGTTACCTCCCTTACCAGGAGGCTCCAGGCATCTGTTGAATGCACACAGTGAGGTATCTGGCTTATTAACTTGTCATCGGGTGTCATAAAGTTTAGTGAAATGCTGGCAGAGTGTAATCCTAAACAGGGCAATTACCCTGTGATTACAACAGCTTTCTCTTGCTTCCTTCTCCCTCTCCCTTCTGGGTCTCTGCCTGTCTTCTGGGTTGTGTAGTTCTTATCTTACCTCTACCTACCTTAGTCAGAACAGAAGTCAATCCGTTTTGCAATTCCAGAGTGAACCAGGCTTTGGCTAGGTACAGCCTGGAAGAGTGAGGCCTCTTGCTGCTGCCAGAGTTGTGGAGTGAGGCTGCTGTTAGCAGGGGTTCCACTGGGTTCTGCTTCTAGACAGCGGGGGGGGGGGTGGGGGGGGGGGGGGGGGGGGGGGGGGGGGGGGGTAGGAGTTATGAGACAGAGCTTCTGGGGCCGGGGAGGCAGGGCTCACTGGGGCCTGGGAGGCAGAGCTCACTGGGGCCTGGGAGGCAGAGCTCCCTGGGGCCTGGGAGGCAGAGCTCCCTGGGGCCTGGGTGGCAGAGCTCACTGGGGCCTGGGAGAGAGAGCTCTCTGGGGCCTGGGAGAGAGAGCTCTCTGGGGCCCTGGAGGAGACAGGGCTCACTGGGGCCTAGTCCATGCATGCAGGCAGATTTCCTTCCTTCTGGGATTTCTCTTTCCCTGCTTTCCTTTTCCTTTTGCTTTCAGTTGGAACCAGGGGTAGAAAATAAAAGACGGAGGTGGCAGTGGCGCAGTGGGGACCTGGACAGAACGACACGAAACGGCTGAGCTGTGCCTCCGCGTCAGCTGCCACGTAGTTGCAGCCATTGCCCATGAGCGAGGACTGTCATTCCTGCCTTGTTTATATCACACAGGTTTAGAGAAGAGCCAATCAGATAGTGGGTAGGGAAGAGAACCGCTGCAGCTCAGGGGGTGACTGCCACCTCGCACAACATGCCACAGGGGTTATTTTTGTCTAACCGAGCCCCTGCTTTTATTCCAGAGGAGCAGAAGTGATACTCTGACCAACCACAGGCTGCACCTAGGAGGATGGCCCCATTCACTATATTGCCTGGTGACGTCACGGCCATCTGAGTTCCTGGGGCTGACTCCATATGCTGCTCGTGTGATGGGGAAGTCACCTGACATTTGTCAGGGCCCCCCCCCCCCCCCCCCGTTCCTCCTGAAGGGCTGCCTGTTTGTCAACAGGAATGTATTCTGTTTCTTAAGACTGTGATGACCCTGGTTTCTTAATCTTCCTGGCAGGTATGGTTTGACTCCTGCTCCGAACAATGGGAGCTTTGAGGCGCACTCGTGATAAATAGTCGGCACATGCTCGGTGCTGGGTTAAGAACACAATACCAAATAGGCTGGAGGAGAAACTGAAATAAGATCTTAAAAGGTTCTTAGAGACTCTCGAGTTGAATCATCCCATTTTATAGTTTTGCAAATTGCATTCAAAGAAGCCGAGGGGACAGCTTTCCCAAGAGCCATGGGGAGTACTGGGGTGGAGTTCCCTCCCCTGGCTCCTACAGCAGTGCTGTCCCCACCCAAGTGTCTGTATCCGAGGCCCTCTCTTCCTGGGAAGGAGCATCCTCATCAATTAGCTGCCAGAGAAGCACCCACATCTACACCTAAGTGTGGATTTGTTCAGTGCTTTGTTCTTCAGGGGTGTGTGTGTGTGTGTGTGTGTGTGTGTCCATGTCTCTCTGTGTGTGTCTGTTTGTGTGTGTCTATATCTATGTGTGTGTCTCTCTCATGCGTGTGTCTCTGTGTGTGTGTCCATGTCTCTGTGTGTGTGTCTGTGTGTGTGTGTCTCTCTCTCAAGCATGTGTCTGTGTGTCCATGTCTGTGTGTGTCTGTGTGTATCTATGTCTCTCTCTCTCTCTCTCTCTCTCTGTGTGTGTGTGTATGTGTGTGTGTGTGTGTGTGTGTGTCTGTGTGTCTGTGTGTCTGCAGAGTAGGGGACAGAGCCCAGGGTGGCCCACATGCTAACAGGCACTTCATTACCCAATTGCGAATTTCCGCTTCAGTGACACAGAGCTGGGCTGTGTTCCCTGTCAGCGGAACTTCTAGCACTGTCGAGCAGAGGGGCAATCAGGGACTTGTGATCTTCACCCCTTAAATTCTTGCCACTTGCCTACCCCCGTTGGGCAATAAAGGCAGGGCACTGCTTCCTGAATTAACTGCTCAGTGTCTGCAGTCTGCAGCCTGTTTAATCAGGAGTTGTTGGAGAACAGGACTGGCTGAACGATGGAGTCAGACTGCCTTAAAAATGGAAAACCTGCGGACAGGTTTAAAAACAGAGAGCAGACAGATGGAATGAAGTGACTATCCCCTCCCCCCAAAAAAAAACCCAACCACTTTCTGGCCTATTTTCTGCTTCCTTTCCCCATGGTTGGAGAACACTAGAAGATGCATGAGAACTAAGAACTCTAAGGGTCAAGTGTCTGATACAGGCTGTTTCCGAACCCCCACTGTGGACCAGGTATGGCGCCACCTGCAGGGTGACGAGGACGAGAGACACCATTCTAACCGTGCGGAACTCAAGCCTAGGGCCACACACAAGGCAAGGGAAGAGACTTCTGCTGCAGAGCTGGGCCTCCCTGCTTTGGTCATTAAGCAACCATGGTGTGCTCTCCGTGGCTAACTTCAAGCATTTGGTAGCGTGCAGGGAGATCTAACTGCGAACGCGTACCGGTGGAACTTGCTGGAAATACCAAGAGGACAGAAGAGGTTTGGAAGTCATCCGAGGCCTTGCCCTCGGAGCGAAAGAGAGAGAGAGAGATGCTTTAGAGACGACTCCGGGAGCTTGGCATGACGTCGGGGCAGAGACGGACATGCAGAGGCCCCAACACAGAGGAGCTGGGTGCCACCTGAAGCTGGGACAGATGTTACCTGCTGTCAGTAGGGTTGCCACATTGCTTCCCAGCTGGGCAAGACTGGCAGAGTCTCCACTAGACCCTTTGGTTGGCTGAGCTGACTGGCTGGCTAGCTGAGAGAATTGGAGGTAAAGAAGATCCAAGACAGGTCTACTGCTTTCCCCTGCCATGTGGGGGAGGGGGAGTTGGCGGTAATGGATTTTCTTTTGCATGTGTGTGCTCGTGTGTGTGTGTGTGTGTGTGTGTGTGTGTGTGTGTGTGTGTGTGTGATTCTGATGCTAAGGCACCGACTCTGCCTCCCTTGGGGACTTGACCAGGTCAAGGTACAGGTCACAGCTTCACTTTACCCTCTGGAAAGTTTTTTTAAAAAAAAGATGGCATGGTTTTCTCTCTGTGCTGGCAATTTCAGGCACCTCGACTTAATTGGCCACCAACCAGCTGTGTGATCTCGTACAAGTCGCCTCATCCCTGTGACTCATCCGAAAAGCAAGGCAGGACCCTTGCCCCACCACTTCACTGGGTTGCTACTAAATAGTAGAGTGATGTCATGGACAGTAGGTATTTTGTAAACTTGACCGTGATATACACAGGTTACTGTGTGTGCTTTGATAAGGATTTGGATCCTGTTATCTGAATATCGACCCTCTTCTCTAAGCAAAATGTTTCTGACTCTGGGCTGCCTGAAGGGACCAGCTGCCTGGTTTATTGAGCAGGAAGGGCCCCTATTAGGGAAGATCTCTGCTTTTGTAGATACACACACACACACACACACACACACACACTCGTTACTGAAAATTGTACTACACTCCCTCCTACCCCCAGGAGGGCACTGCTCCCAGTTCTGTATGGAAGCACCTTACCCAGCCTGGCCTTGGCCAGCCCATCTGGGCAGACCTTACAGGGGTCTAACCCGAAAGGCAGCTGTTTGATAACACAGACTCAAGATAAGAGGACTAGGTGGGTGGAGTCCTTTCTCTCCTTGGATTGATAACCTGCTGTGTAGCATCAGCTCCGGGATTGCTAAATCAAACCTTTCCCCACCGTGGGAGATTGCAGCTGCACATCTTATCTGAACAGAGGCCGTTTCGTGAGCACGTGTGGGTGTGTGCAGACCGGAGGGGGAAAGGAAGTGTTGCCAAACCTCCAGGCTGTTCAGTTAGTCCCCCTCCCCCCCACCCCACCCCCCTCCTTCCCATCCCCAGGTATATTGGTGTGCTGCCTAAGGATGGGCTGTGCCCTCTGAAGTACAGGTTAGGTGATTTTTGTTCTGAACCATCATGGAGTGTCAGTCACTTGACACAGCCTCTTGAAGCCCCTGAGAGACACTGAAGCCACGAGATGTGTGAAGCTGCTGCTGCTGTCACCCAGCCTGTTCTTTTGCAGAGGACACAGTGAAGCGACAAAAAAGTCAGTTTAATGACTGCAGACTCAGTAACGGAGCTGTTTGTGGTTACCAAGAATCCTGTGCTGTGGATGTTATACGTCCATTACTAACACCAGCCACCCCACCATTTGGCCGCGATGTCACAACGGCTACAGTGTCTCTAAGTGTTGGAAACTCTCAGCTTCATTGTATCCTTTTAAGACAACCATTCAGGCATGTGGATTTTCATTGATGAAAATGTCACAATGGGGTTAGCTCAGACATGCATGGGTTTTCTGTAGAGCCTAGTAGATAGACCTCATGAAACATCGGTGGTGGCGGTGACTGTCACGTCCCTTAAGTCAGGCTCTTGAATGCTCCCTCAGAGACCTCATGCTATAGGCTCAGCTCCTGACCCTGACTTGGGACATGGTGGGACCTTGATAAGTGGGGCCTCGTGGCAGGAAGTGAAGTCATTAGGGTGTGTCCTCAAAGGGGATTTTAGGGATGATGGTGTCTTTGCTTCCCAGCTGCCATAAGTTGAGTAGGACTTCTTTGCCACACACTTCTACCATGATATTCTGCCTTAATGACAGGTCTCCAAACAACGGAGCCAACTGACCATAGACAGGAATTCCCAAACTTTTAGTTCAAATAACTGTCTCTTCCTTTTAAGTAGATTTTAGCCGATATTTTTTATCACAGAAGTGGAAAACTAACACAGCAATGAAGATTCTAGCTTGGGAAAGGGACCCTGTGCATGGATGTATATGTGCGAGTATGGGTGTGTAGTCTGGACATGAACCTTGGGTGCTCTCTACCTTATCGTTTGAGTCAGGGTCTCTGCCCTGGGACCTGAGACTTATTGATTAGGCTTGGTTTGTTGGCCAGTGAAGCTCAGGGACCTGCCTATCTCTGCCTTCCCAGTGCTGGGATTATAAACACATGCCACCATATCTAGGAAAGCACTTTACCAACTGAGCTATAGCCTCTTTAGTAAGTAACAGGTGATCCATCTCTCTAGCCCTTTGGTAAGGTCTATTTAATTTCGCTAGTGTTTAGCATATGCTTATTCTTTCTCAGGGCTAGGAATGTTATTATTTGGGAGATAAATGTAAGAGAAGAACACAAAGGACAGGGTGGACTCTTTCCTTTAGAGCTTTGGTCTAGTTCACATACCAGGATGTACACACATTGGCTGGGCAGGCGGGATGGAGAAAGAGGATGAAGTCCAAGTTGGCCCTCAAACCTGCCTGGGTCTCTGACTCAGTATCGCCCTTTGCTGTTGACAAAGGTCAGGATGGAGGTTAGGCCTGAGCAGAAGTGGTGGCACAGAGATGAGCTGGTTAAGCTCCCCTGCAAGGACAGGGACGTGGGGGGGGCGCGGGGGGGGGGGGACTGGGATAGAAAGCGGGGCCTGTGGTCTCATAGCTTTAACCTGGGCACCGGGAAGGTCCAAGTAGAAATGCATGCCCTGGCTGCCTTCTTGGAGGGAATGGGTGTTAAAGCTCACAGGGACCCAAGCAGGGGTGAGAGTAGGGATTCTAAGCATCCTGTTTCAGGTAACTCTTGCAAGCATTGGTATTTCCTTTGGAAGAGATAGAGCGGCGTTGCTTATTTGTTTGGAAGTGGGAGGAAGGGATGCTGAGGTTAGGAAGTGGCTAGTAGCTTGGCCAGTCAGACCCAGTCAGCCAATCCTACGGACAGATGAAGTGATGCAGGCAGAGTTGCAGAATCGCTTCACAACACTGTTTATTTCCACACGGATCTATGAAAACTTTCTGTGTCTTCTGCACCCGCCCCCCCACTTTTTTTTGAAAAAAAAAAGTTTATTGAGTCTTGGAGCTGCAGCAGAAAACAATTTCTGACCATAAAGTTGACATCAGAGCAACAAGTACCATCATGAAGAACGAGCAGGCGCTGTGTGTGCACCTGACAAGGTCTAGTCTGGGTGACCGGACAAAGGCTGCCTGGAGGAAGCCTTGCTGAAGCTGAGCTCTGAAGAGGGCATGGGGGCAGGGGTGTCAGAGACAAGCAAGGGGGAACCTTGGTGAGAAGGATCATGTTTCAGGAAGCGAGAGTTATCTGTCATGGCTGGAGTACGTGGGAAAGACATCATCCATGTTAGGCTTGGGAAAGGTGCTCAGAATAACCTGTTGAATGGACCGATGAGATGTGGCTAGAGATGCAGGGAGCAAGTTGCTCGGGTCCTGGAAGACTGTACTGAGATGTTGTCTGAGGCTGGTATGGGAAGCCATTGCACAGCGCTCTAGGACTTTCCCTTTTGTGCTTGGAGATCCCAATTGGAAAGCTGCAGTGAGACTGGATGGTTGGTCCTTATGGCTTGGGGCTTGGTGTGGGGTGCAAGGATCATATATAAAGCCAAGGACACTGATGGGCTTGTGTTTAGCATGGGTGGTCTCTGTATAGGGGTGCTTATTTAGAATTGTGGAAGTCCGGGGTAGGTAATACCTGGGTAGAGGAAGTAGGTCACAGAAGGTGGGTTCTTGAGGTCATATTATCCCCGAGTGCTTCCTGTCCTGCTTGCTTCTTCCCTGCCAACTATGAGAGGAACCAGGCTTCTCTGCCAGGCCTCCTCCGTGAGGGACTGAATCGCTGAGACCATAAAATAAATAAGCTAAGTTATTTCTGCCAGCTATTTTCACACAGTGATGGAAAACTAAGTTTACAGTACTCAAGCATGCTGGGTAAATGATTCAGAATTAGTTGGGGACACTGGCAAGGCAGAGCTTTCTGGAATGTGGGGAAGACAAGACAAGAAAGTGCAGCAGCCAGGAGGAAGAGGTGAGAGAGAGGAGGGTGGGTCTGTGGGTGGGGTAAAGAGTCACAGGCTTCAGGAAGGATGTGTGAAAGCCCAGTCAGAGTGAAGGGCTGTGAATGATGACTTCAGAAACTCGGGGAAAGGTGTAGCTAAATAGGGGCGGGGCAAAGGCGGTAACTGTGAAGTAAGGGAACCGAGGGACCATGTCCCCACACAGAGGTCAGTGTTACCGTGGCAACACTAGGGGAGGAGAGAAGATTGGGAATTGAGGTCAGCACTCCTGTGATGTGATGCAGCTGTAAACCATACCACTGGCTGTAGGTAGCAGCTGACAAGGACAGGAGGGGATGGCGTGTGATATGGTGCATGGGGCAGGGAGGGCGCAGAGCTAAACACAAGCCCACTCTTCACGTTTACGGAGAGTACCATTGCAGTCAGGGACTACCTACTTGTCTCATTTGGGGTCACCTGGGTCATCACCCCAGAGGGCATAAAGGTTTAAACGGTACTGCCACATCCATTATGGCAAACATAAGCACTGCCTGGTGAAGACCTGTGCCATCTGCAACAAGTGTGCATGGTCTTGTGGTAGAAATGGTGTTTAAGAGCAGGTGTCCGGGGGGGTCATGCTGTCCTGGGTTTGAACCTCAACCCCACCAATTCCTGGCTATGAGGCCTCGAACAGGTTTCTTCTCTCTCCCCTTTTCCTGTCAAATGGAGTAGTGCCATGTTGAGGGTTACGTGAGCTAATCCTAGTGACCAGGAGATGAGCCTGGAGGTGGCTGTGATTGTTACTACAGAACAAGGGAGTGGGATATTCCAGAGGTCAGGGGATTTACCTGAGGCCACACATCACAGTGACAGATTCCATTCACATGTGGTCAGTTTGACACCCCGAGACTTGTGTTATGAAGTCACCTTGCTACACATGCAACCCAGGTACAGCTACTCAGAAAACATCAGTTGTTCTTGTTCAACTACTGGTAAGGGGAGGGGTCTGGGTGACCTTTATCCACTGTGTGTGTGTGTGTGTGTGTGTGTGTGTGTGTGTGTGTGTGTGTGTGTGCATGTGTGCAATCATACATGCATATGGTGGTTTGAAAGAAAATGGTCCCCATAGGCCCATAGGGAGTGGCACTATTCGTAGGTGTGGCCCTGTTGGAGTTGGAGGAAATGTCACTGGGGGTGGGCTTTGAGGTTTCAGAACCTCAAGCTAGGCTTCGTGGCTCACTGTCTCTTCCTGCTGTGTGTGGATCCAGATGTAGAACCCTCATCTCCTTCTCTGGCACCATGTCTGCCTGCATGCTGCCATGCTTCCTGCCATGATGATAATAGACTAAACCTCTGAACTGTAAGCCAGTCCCAATTAAATGTTCTCTGTTATAAGAGTTGCTGTGGTCACCGTGTCTCTTCACAGCAATAAAACCCTAACTAAGATGGTGTAGTTGAAAGTTTTCTCTGGTCCTGCCGGGCCCTGCGGTCAGGATGAATCTCTCCCTCCCATGTCCTGCAGCCCAAGTAAACACACAGAGGCTTATATTATTTGAAAACTGTATGGCCTGTGGGTCAGGCTTCTTGCTGACTAGCTCTTACATCTTAAATTAACATGTGACTATTAATCTATATATTGCCACAAGTTCCATGGCTTTACCTGCATCCCATTACATGTTGCTCATTGGGCGCTGGCTCACATCTCTCCCTTCTGCCTTTCTTCTTTCTGTCTATCTGCTTGTATTTCCTGCCGGCCTCTAAGCTGCCCTGCCATAGGCCAATACAGCTTTATTTATCAACCAATAAGAGCAACACATAGTCACAGCATACAGAAAGACATCGTACAGCAAGACAGTGTGTGTGCACCTGTGTGTATCACTGTTTACCTTATCCCCCCAGGACAGAGATGCTTACCAAATCTGTAGTGAGGTCAGCAGCCAGCAAAAGCCCAGTGGCCCTCCATCCTCTGCTCTCTCAGAGCCCTAATTTTTACACAGGTTCTGGGGGTCTGAACTCCGGCTGGCTCAGCGAACGCTCTTATCCACTGAATTATCTCCCCAGCTTCTTTCACACAGTCCTTTCTGTCAAGTCCTAGCTGGCTTCTAGTAGGCAGCATCATCGGGTGGTGCCTGGACTCTCCAGGACTCCCCAGTGCCTGTGAAAACAGGAGAGGAGACTCATTCACTGAACTTTCTGTCTGCCAGCTGGTTTCAACTTCCAAATCAGACATGGGAACTAAGCTCGAGTTCATTCACATGCAGTCTTCGCAGGGGGCATCTTGAGCTCTAGAGAACATAGATTAGAGCTTTACTGCTAGTGTGTTTCATACACAGTGTGTCTGGCTTCATCATGTTGTCTGCTGTGAAACAGGGACAGCAATTGCCTGAGCATCTCCTAAGGTTGAGGTGAGGCCCAAATGAGATGATGTAAGGGAAAGTTCTTCAAGGAGCAAGGCACCCTGTCAAGTTCTAGGTAAGACATGCTTTCCCTGGAGTTGGTCCCGGGAGTCTGGCTTTTTCTTATCTTGCTCCTTGTGGGGCCTTGTGGGCAGCTGATCCCTGCTCCTTCCTGTGTTTTCTCAGCTCCACCCCATCCTCCGCAGCTGTGAGGCTGTGTACAGGCTCAGCCTCCTCAGGGGACCAAAGAATTGACTCCCTAGGCGAGTGGGGAGCTGCCTTTTTCTCCATCCCTTGGGCACTGAGCAGAGACTTGGAGAAGTAGAAGAAGTTTTCCTATTCTTGGCTTGGGAGACTACTCAGCTTGGGAAGGCTAGGATGAGATGACCTGTCTCAGGATCACCTTTGGTACCTGGTAGACACAGCAGTGGAGGAGAGGCGGGCCTGGGAGGAGGGCGGACATCATCCTTCCTCCCCTGTACCAGCCCGTGTGACCTGAGTGATGGATCGTTGTCAGGTTTGAGTTAAGTTTCTGCTCCCAGAGGTGGCAGAGCACAGGAAGCTCAAACTGGAGACCAAGGCTTCAATGTATGCTGGGATCAGTCATGCATTTCCTCTCTCATTAGGCTTGCAGCCACCCTGTCGCCTCCAGAAAAGCCTGGCTGAGTTCTCAGGAAGCCAACAAGGCAACTTAGTCATGCCGGGGCATGGGAGTCTCTGATTTTGTCTTTTCCAGGAGTACCCAAGGGGGCTTTAATATCCCCCTCCGCTTTTTTCATCTTTCTTGGAACCCGGTAGAAGCAACTGGAACCCCTGAGAGCCATGGGTCTGGAAGGAGGCGGACTAGGAAGGAAGATGGGTTTTATCTGAGCCCTGACACTATACCAATTCCAAGCAACTCCTAACCAGTCCCATTCGAGTTATGAGGAGTCTTGGAACCAAGAAGACCTTGAGAGTGGAAAGGGAAGTCAGCAGCCTTTGAGTCTGACCTCCGTCCTTTGCTGAGGAGGAAGTGACTCGCTCATAGGCCCAGAGCTAAGTTTTGTTTTATATTACGAGGAGAGCCATTATCCTACAGTAATTGTCCTTTGAAGGCAGTGGCGTTTTGTGACACACCGGTTTCCCTCACTGGGGGAATGACAGTCTGTAGAGCCTTGTGGGCCATGGGGGTCCCAGGCTTCCCTTGGGTGTATCTGCCCTCTCCACACATTCTCCCTGTGTCCTTGTGCTGGCTACATCCCTGCCCTGCCCCCCAAATCCTTCCACTCATTGCCAGCCCCCCCCCCCCATGTTGTCTCTTGGCACCTTACCCTCCTCAGGATTCAAGGGGTCACCAGGAATAAGGTTGTCCAATCTCAGATGAAGGCTTGGGTTTACCTGGTGTTACCGGCTGAACTGTGCCTGCCATACTGTGCCTGAGGGAGGCCTGGCACAGAGTCTCCCCGCAACCACCAGAAGAAACCAATACTGTTGATACCTCGACTGCAGATCTCCGAACTCCAGATCTGCAGCAAACCTGCTTCTGTTGTAAAAGTTACCCCGTTTGTCATGGCCGCTCTCACTAGGTGACATGTTGTTCTACAGCCTCCTGGCTCCGGAGTGGGAGTGCTTCCTTCCTGTCAGGAGCTTCTGGGGACCAGGCAGTGGTGAGGAACAACGTGGCCAATCTTGAGAGAAACAACGAGAAATGACCGGCTCTCTCTCTGTGAGCCAGACAAACTGAGGGCCCAGAAACTTGTTCTTAGGGCACCTCGTTCTTACTGTGCTATGTCTTCTGGGACTTCACGGGGGTCTCAGTTTCTCTGTCTGTGGGATGGGAAGAATCATGCCTTTCTGATTCGCCTCACAGGCTGTAGTATGGCTTAGATGATCAAAATGTCTGAGTGCTTTGGAGGCAAGTCAGTGACAGAGAAAACAGTGTCCGTGCTCTCTCTCCCCAGTGAGAATGTTGGCTACTTGAAATAATCGACTTAAAAAGGAGGAAGGTTTGTTTGAGCTATTTCGGAAATGTCAGCCAGTTGGCCTCATGCTTGGGCCAGTGGTGAGGGGACACTTCGCGACAGAGAAACATGGCAGGAAAGCTGCTCACCTGATGATGGCCAAGAAATGGAAAAAGGGAAGGGCCTGATCCACTTTCCCCTCAAGGGCAAGCCCCCTAGGACATAAAGACATCCTGTTAGGCCCCATCATGATGTCAAAGGTTCCATCGTATTCCAATAGCAGTGAACTGGTCCTAAGCCACTAACACGTGTCTTTTTGGAGGGCATTCCCAAGTCGAAGAGTAGCAGAGACATTCCTGGTAATGTACAGAGAGCTTAAGGAGGAGCCAGGGTTGTTCTGTAACGTGGGAGTTATCATTACATGGGCTCAGGGGCCCATACAGAAAACCATGTGGTGGGGAGACTCACCTCGCTCACTTTTCTTCAGTAAAGAGGGAGCCCCAAATCAAGCAGTCCTCAGGGAGACATGAAAGGATTTTTATATCTGAAGCCAGTGTCTTCCAGGTCTTAACTGTTTTTCTAAGTTAAAAGTGTATGTGTTTTATGGAACAATTCATATACACACACATACATACACACACATACTCAGAATTACAAAAAAGTATGTTCATTTTGGCTAGTAAGATGGTTCAGTGGGAGGAAGTGTTTGGCTGTGTAGCCCTGACAAGCTGAGTTTGATACCTAAGAACTCTGTTGAAAAGAGAAAAGCCGATTCCTAATAACTGCTGTTTGGCCTACACACATGTACTGTGCCATGTCCATGCCTGTGTTCGTGAACACTCAAAGACAATAATATTAAAACATTAAAATTTCCATTGTCAACACTTACTACACACCCTTCTAGTCTCTTTGGTGTCTACATATTTTTCCATGAAACCAAATACTGTTGTGCGTAATTTATTACAGCTTATTTTTAAAGTCAGCAAGGCGGGCTGGCAGGATGGCTCAGCAGATAAAGGCATTGGCTACCAAGCCTGGTGACCTGAGTTTGATCCCAAGGGACCCACATAGTAGAAGGATCAAACCAACCCTTGAAAGTTGTTCTCGTACCTCCACAGGTGTGCTGTGACACATGTGCACACACACACACATAGTAAATAAATAAAATGCAATTTAAAAAAAGCCATCAAGTCAATAGTGTCTCTCCTAAGTGTCTTCTCATATTGTCCTAGAGCTTTTCCTGAGACCAGCAGGACTTACTAAGGAGTTCCAGCGGTCAGTTCTAGAGTACCCCCTTGTTGAGAAAAGGAGAAGACCACAGGAAAATGACCCGCCTCTCAATTGGGTATCTCCAGCTCTTCCCTAGGTTTATACTCTCGTGGGTCTTGGCGTGTGTGTGTGTGTGTGTGTGTGTGTGTGTGTGTGTGTGTGTGTGTGTGTGGCAGGTGGGCTTCAGAGAGGATCCTGGATTTAGTGTCAAACAATTCAGCTGTAGCTCTGCCACACACACATTGTGAACAGGAAATTCAAGGCCGTGGACACATTACCATTAATGGTGCCATCATGAGTGAAAGAACAGCCATTGTTTCTAAACTCCCAGCTGAATAAAGGATATGCTGCCTGTTATGCAAGGAAAAGATATATCAAGTCTTGGCGGGTGGGTCATAAGGTACCATGAACAAATGAGAATCTGGGAGTTTGCAGAAGAAAAATCATATTTTGGCTTTGAGACATGATGTGGAGTATGAGGACAAGATACTCCAAGAGACCAAAGGTCCAGTTTGGGGGAGAGTAACTCTTAAAGGTTCTGAGACAGGGTCTCATGGAACCCTGGCATCAGACACACTATATAGCAGAGGCTGGCCTTGAACTCCCCATCTTCCTGCGTCTACCTTCTGAGTGAAGATCAAGATTTAAAAAGCCAGAGACAAGGGGTCCTAATGAAAGTGACCATGGTGGTGGCGGCGGTGGCTAACACACAGGGGTATTTGTTCATTCTGCACGGGGCATGCTTCTAAGTAAATGCCAACTCAGTAAATCCTGTAAAGCAACTCTGTGAAATGAACAGAATTAGAATTCTCATTCTATGGTAAAGGATACTGAGGCACAGAAAGACTGGAGTCACATAGCTCGGTGGTGGCAGAAACTGAGTCTAATTTAGCTTTCACCCTAATGAGCTCATCTGGGCCTAAGTAGTCCATGGTGGAAACCAGGGCATTCCAAATGGTGGAATGTGAGGACACTAACATAATGTCTGTTTGCTGTTGTCTGTGTCGAGACCACTGTAGTGAAGGGGTGCTTTTCCTTACACCCAGGGAGAGGCCCAGAAGACATTTTGATTTGTGGCATCTTGGGGAGCATGGGAAGAGGGAGGAAGAGAGGCAGCAGCTGTGTCCAGTCATCTGTAGTACCCAAGGAGGTGACCTGTGGTGATATTGTGTTCCCCAAAATATTGTGTACCCTAATAAACTTATCTGGAGCCAGAGAACAGAATAGCCACTAGATATAGAGGCCAGAAAATGGTGGCACACACGCCTTTAATCTTATCACTTGGGAGGCAGAGATCCCTCCGGATCTCTGTGAGTTTAAAGGCACACTAGAAACAGTCAGGCATGGTGACTCACGCCTTGAATCCCAGGAAGTGATGGCAGAAAGCAGAAAGGTATATAAGGCGTGAGGACCAGGAACTAGGCTGGTTAAGCTTCAGGCTTTCGAGAAGTAGTTCAGCTGAGATCCATTTGGATGAGGACTCAGAAGCTTCCAGTCTGAGGAAACAGGATCAGCTGAGGAATTGGCAAGGTGAGGTGGCTGTGGCTTGTTCTGCTTCTCTGATCTTCCAGCGTTCATCCCAATCCCTGGCTCCAGGTTTATTTTCATTAATAAGACCTGTTAAGATTCCTGCTACAGTGACCAGGAAAGAAGCTGCCTGCTCCTTGTTCCTGCTGTTGTCTGGTGCGGTTCTCACCACCAGCCTGGTCAGGAGGAACTGTGACTGCTGAGCTCTCCCACTGCAGTCTGAGATGCGTCCTGGGGCTCAGTGTGGGGTCCTGCTCTGGCCATAACTTGGCTTGGTGTCTTGGTGTCTCCTGGATCATATGGCAGCCACAGCCACCTGCTTTTCCTTCCTTTTCTACCCACTCTGACACCATGCCCCCAATCTAAGCATCACCTAGCATCAGGTGATAGGCAGGATGGCTGGAGGGAGTGGAGATTATGGGATGGCACTCTCTTGGAGGGTGTGTTTGTTGGCTTCCTGTGACTATGACGAATAGTAACTTTTAAAGAGGAGCGGCTGGCTGATTTGGGGTCACAGGTTTGGAGGTTTCCCCAGTGCTCAGTTGGGCCTGTTGCTTTTGGGTCTGGCAGCACACCACAGACAGGGTGCATGGGGGATAAAACCACTCACCTCACAGCCAAGGAGTGGGAGAGAGTGGGGTTCTACAACCCTGTTGGAGGGCAGACCCCCAGTGACCCGAAGACCTCCCATCAGGCCCTCCCTGGTTAAGTCTTTACAAATCTGGAAGCAGGCCTTTAGCATATGGAATTTGGGGGGCGGTTTTCTAGGTCTGAACTACAGAAGTTGTAGCGGGTAGAGGTTACCCTTAGGTTCTCAAAAAGTTTGGAGGGAACTGTGTTCATTCTGCTGTGCTGTCAAATGTGGGGTGGAGAAGTGGTTACCTTCCTATCACCATGGGAAGCTGCTGGGGAGAGGCTGGCCTCAGATGAACTGGGGCATGGAGCAGCATTGTGTGAAGTATGAAAGGCCATCAGAAGCACCTGCCTGTGCTCTGTGAAACAGATCCAAAGCCTCCCCTGGGTCTTCAGAGGCACCTCGGATGCTGGCATCCTTCATTCACTGGCACTGCTTGGACGACTTCTGTGGGTGATGGCCCCAAGCTTATATTCCAGAGAAGGACCAGCAGGATGGAAGGTGCTGGAAGTTTTCCTAGCTTAGTGGCAGGGGGAGGTGGTTGCAAGGAGTGGGTTTGCTCAGTGTGTTCTGGGTGTCAGGGCCTGAGGTCTCATAGCACAGACTGTCCCTGCAGACTGCAGGAAAATGGACCAGTCACCACCCTGTCACATCAGTGCCTGCCTCAAGGACTATGGAGGATGCTGGGCCTGTCAGAAAAAGTTGCATGGATGCCGCATGCAAGATACCTTGTAGACAGGTACCCATAGGGAACTCTGTTTCTTCTCCATTGTAGGACCTTTCCTATGGAACACACAGACACACAGAAGATAGACAGACAGATAGACACCCCTATATCTGCCCTACTGCAGGTACTTCTCTACAGAGAAAACACACACACACACACACACACACACACACACACACACACACACACACACACACACACGTACTTTATGACCCGATGCAACTTAAAAAAAATGAAGTTGGAAAGAAATGTAAACAGATCAAATTAGAGATGAGCGTCCAGTAGGTTCTCATGCGCCCATCTTCCAGATCCTCGACGATCAGCATTCCAGCTTGTTTTCTCCACCCCTCCTCAGTACATTGTTACAGTCACTCAACATTCTCTAAATTTCTCTCCTCATGCCTCCGCTCTCTCTCCCCTTAGAACAGCCCTGTTGAGTTTTACCAGATGGTTATGATTACTCTCTTTTTTTCAAAGACCAAGCCCTGTTTCAGAGAGGCCAAGAAAATTTCCAAGGTCGTAGATCGAGGGGTGGCAGAGCCATCTACCTCAGGCCTCCTAGTACCTAATGTGTGCGCGTCCCTAGTCCTTTTGAGTCATGTTAGGGTGCCCGCAGAGTGTGTGACTTGTTGGGGATACAGCTGGTTTGGGGTCTCTGGGACTCCTAGTTGATCGGGTTAGGCCTTCCTTTCAACCCCTGTGTGTGTGTCCTGCCCCGCTGCCAGGCCCTGTGACTTGGGGGATTAAGGAGAGAAGGGAAAACTCGGCTTTCCTAGGCCTCTTTCATCTGTGGCTTCCTTGGATCATGGCTGCGGGATGTTTATGAAACTCTGAATCAATTTGAGGCACAGAGATTTTCAATCAGGGAAGCAGATTGCGCTGATAGGGTCAAAAGGCCTGTCGCCAGCCAGGATCGCGGCATCTGACATATTAATTTGAGCTGTCAGAACCAATATGTGTAACAGAGGTGTGGAGGCACAGGCCCTGTTTCTGGAAAGGAGTTGGGGGGGAAAGAGAGGGAGGGGAAATACCACCCTAGGAGGGCCTGACATTTCACAGATTCCAGCAGAGCTGGCCTTGCCTACAGCTCAGCCTGTGACCACCCTGGCCCCCTGCTCACTGGAAAGGGCAGGGGGCCAGGCTGGAGGTGGTGGAGGCTCTGAGCTTCACAGCAGGGGCCTGTTGCTCTGTAGATAAAGTTTGCTTGGCTTGCCATAGACACAGCGTTCTCTCCTCTTATCTGCGCCTACCTGACTTCCAAAGGCCTCTTGCCGGCACAGGAGGCAGAGCTGAACCGCAGCAGGAAGCGCCTGTTCCTTAGAGCCTTTGATAGCAGCATGTGAACTGGCTAGCCAGAGTCAAGCCTCTGGAAGACGACTGCCTGGGCCAAGGTCACACCCATATCACACTTTGGGCCCTTAGCACTGCTTTCCTGTCTCCCCTCCCCCACTTCTCTTGGGGTCCCTGCCTTTCTTGACCCTCTGCTCCCCCAATTCCTTTCAAACTTCGGTGAGAAACTATGTCATCCCTTCAAGGTCCATACCTTCGCTTGGCAGGAGCTGGATGCTGCTGCCGGTGATTGATGTGAGGATCCATGTGAGGATACGGCATGAGATGTCCGTCTGTATAGGCTGCTACTGTGTAAGCAGCCTGAGCAGCTTGTCTGCTGGGGTTGTATATGGGAGTCAGGGTGGGCCTGGGGAAGCTCAGTGGTACTCACACTTCCTATAGCAAATGAATACAAGTGAGTACATGAATGTAGGTCACAGTGTGACCAAAACACAGCAGGGGCTCAGGGGAGGTTGTTTCCCTTTCTGGGAATTCCCTGGGTACTGGGCCTGGCTGTATTGGTGATCTGTAGCTAGAGATTTCCTGCCTGGCCCACAGTCAGGACAAATCTCTCTAACCCGCCAGTCCTGCAGCAGCTCAGACCCGACCAAGTAAACACACAGAGACTTATATTGCTTACAGACTGTATGGCCGTGGCAGGCTTCTTGCTAACTGTTCTTATATCTTAAATTAATCCATTTCTATAAATCTATACCTTGCCACGTGGCTCGTGGCTTACCGGCGTCTTCACATGCTGCTTGTCATGGTGGCGCTGGCAGTGTCTCTCCCACTCAGCCTTCCACTTCCCAGAATTCTCCTCTCTCCTTGTCCCGCCTATCCTTCCTGCCTGGCCACTGGCCAATCAGTGTTTTATTTATACAGAACGATATCCACAGCAGTGATCTCTATGTTGGTGATCATGTAAGAAAGAATAGTTCCCTATCCAACAGAACAAAATTCATACTTATAAAATTAGGCATACAGACAGCTTTTGTTACCTCTCGAAAGGTGACAAATGTCCTTAGAGTGACATCTGGGCAAAGATTCCGAAGCTTGAGTACCTTGCACACTACTGAAGTGCCTGGTTTGTTGGTGAGAGGAACACACACTCCTGTCAGGGTGATTACAAACTGATGACCACCTGGGTCAGCCTCCATCATGCATGGCCCTTCCTTGTGGTGAGGACTAATTTTGATCGTCCACTTGATTGGATTAATAAGTGCCTGAGATCATGGAGGCGCATCCTGGGGTGTGTCCGCACAAGCATCTCCATAGAGCACTGGATCCTGAGGGCACCGACATGTTGAATGGGTTTAACCCTTGACAGAGTCAGACTGTGAGATTATTGAAAGTAGTAAAAGGTGAGAAGTAGGGGCTATTGGAGGATGTAGGTCTCTGGGGGTGCCTTTGGGGGGTCACCAACCTCTGTCTTTGTGCCTATTTTTCTACCCTGTGACCATCATGAAGCTCCTGTACCACAAACTCCTGCTACCATGATATTCTGTCTTAACAGCAAGCCCAGAAATATGGGACCCAGAGATCACGGACAAGACTCTCTGAAACGTGAGTCAAAAGAAACCCCCCCGCCCTTTCTAATGTTGGGTATTTGGTTACAGGGGCGAGAGAAGTAAGTCATACCCGTGGGTAAGATGGCAGTTTCTCTGGGCCACCACTTGTTGGAAGGCCTCGTGTGAGGACTCGAAACTCCATCTACTCTCTGGTAGGTCTCCTCTCTCACAATCTAGCCCCTCACCTATCAAATGTAATTTATAATCGCGTTTTACCAATAAACTTGACAATCGGACCTCAGTAAATTGAAAAAAATAAAAAGGTACTATAGACAGTGCTATCTGGGGCGATAGGTCACACAGTTGATAGAGTGATCATCAGACAAAGCAGGGGTACAAGTTTGACACCCAAAACAAACATTAAAAAAAAAGTCTGGGTGTGGTGGTGTGCTCTTGCAGTCACAGTGCCGGGGAGGCAGAGACGAGAAGATCCAGGGGTTCTCTGGCCCACCAGCAGAGTCTGCTTGGCAAGTTCTAGGTCAGTTAAGAAATCTTATCTCAAAATTAAAATAAAATCTAAAAAATTAAGAACTAGAAAGAAAAAAAGACAGGTAATGCCTACAGAATGACTCCCAAGAGCACACCTATGAACCCGCACGTACGTGAATAGTTGTACACACACACACACACACACACAAACACACACACCCAGGCCAAGGGAATCAGTAGGCCACTCGATGCCAGAGGCATTTGAACCTCAGATCATCGTCTTGACCGGCATGCCTCATCTTCTTCCAGAAATATGGAGGATAGTCATGAAGTAACATTAGTGATGGTGAGTGAGTCGGGCAGAGCGTAAACATGTGTATGAATCTCTGGTTATAGTTACGGACGCACAGAACAAGACGGAAAGAAATACATATCAGGAGGAGTGGATCTGGGGGAGAGGGGAAGTAGAGAGAGGAACTGGGAGGAGAGGAGGGAGGGGAGACTTCAGTCAGGACGTAATATATGAGAGAAGAATAAATAAATGATTTAAAATAAAAGAAAAAAGAAATGCACGTTTTTACAAATGGTTACCACTGAAATCTTTAAACCCAAAGGCAGACAGAACCCTTGAGTTCCTTTGTTCATGGTCCTCTTAGAGGCTCCTGAGGACCTCTCTCTCATGTGACACAGAAGAACACATTTATTTGTGAAAGTATCTACAGTCCTGTTCTTGAATGTTGACCGATGTCATGAGGGGAACAGAGGGGAATACGTCACTGTTGCGGTTCCCATCTTGGTAATCTCCTAAAGGTCAGTGTGTTAAAGGCTTGGCCCTCACAGTGGCCCTCTTAGGAGGTAGTGATCCTTTAAGTGGCGGGGCCTAGGGGGAGGTTTGACATCATTGGGATGATACTCCTGAAAGTGATTGTGGGAACTATGTGCTGCCTTACCCCAAGGCCAACTCATCACAGCCTGGAATCTCCCAACTGTGAGCCTGAACAAAGCTTTCCTGTTCATGAGTCGATGGGCTGAGGTATTTGTTGTAGCGATGGGAAGTTGGCTGGCACAGTTGCCGTTCTCACTTGAGGTTTCCTGAGTCCTGCCTGTGAGTTCCACATGATGCGATTTGCTGCGAATACTTCATGCTTACATCTACATTCTGAGCTGTGCAGCCTTGGACAAGCTGGCCTCTTTAGGCCTCACGTTATTCTTGTCTGAAGTGAGAGAATCACTGTGTTGACCTTATAAAGCTTTACAAAGTTAAATGAGAACCCAGGTAGGATGCCAGGCACAAGAAGTCCTCAGCTGCATTAGTTATTCTTACGCAGGAAAGCCGGGAAGAGTCATAGCTCTGATGGCTTTGTAAGTTACTGGAATTTAAGGGAGGGCCCCCTTCCCCAGGTGCTCTGGGGATCTCAGCCAAGCCAGGCTCTGCCTCCTTGACACATGCTTTCCCCATCCAGTTTACCTTGGCACAAAAGGACAATTCATGGGTATGTTCACATCCTGGCCCTCAACATCAATCTTCCTTCCCAGGCATGTGGTGACAGCTCCTGGGTCTACTGGACTTTGGTCTCCGAGGCTCCCATTAATGTTACTATAGGAAGAAAAACCTGGTGTATTTGCCTTCACCTGAAGCATATTCCGTGGGGGAAGGGGTGAGAGGTGGGTGCCTGAAGAGAGGGAGGCAGGAGAAAGATCGTCTTGAGGGTTAGGGGCTTTGCCAGCAGCCTGGCATAGAAACACACAGGCCAGCCATCTTCCAACAGGGCCATCCCGTGCCAGCACTGCCTCCAAGGGAGCCAGGGGAGGCTGTCTCTTTCACAGGTCTAGACGAAGACTTGTCCTGGCCCTGGGGAGGAAAGGAGTGATTATGTGCAAAGCCCGTGTTTGGGTTGGATTTTTTTCTCAAGTGTCACATTTCCCCCTTCTTTGACTAAACAAGTGTATACTGGTCATCTTTTGCCACCCATTCCCAGCCCCAGTGCTCTACCAGATGGGCTCATATGAGTAAGTCCTTCTCTTGGGTCCTGTTGAAGTTTGAATTCCCAGTTGAGATCCCAAGAGTGGATGAAGACAATCATCCTATTTCTCTCCCAGATGTTTAGATTTGGGTCAGAAGCCATGGTGAAAAACAAAACAAGCCTCAGGGAAATGTGCTTCATTTTTTGGACAACACCCAAGAGGCAGTGGGAGTGTGAGCAAGGTTTCTTCATTCACTTATTGATTCATTTGAAGAGAACTTATGGATTTTTTTCAGCAACAGAAGCAGTGTTTACAAGATCAAACCAGTCAATAATTCTAGCCATGGATTGGGGAGGGTGGGTCATGAGGCTCTGCCCCTAACTGAGGAGCTACTCGTAAGTGATGGCTGCCGGGAAGGGGGAGGTCCTTTGGGTGGGTAGGTGGGTGTCCACTGGTGGCTTGCTAATGCTCATGCAAGCAGCATTAATTGGACTTAATGGGTTATTAAAAAAAAAGGAAAGACCATGAAGATATAAGGACATATTTTGGAGGGGGTGTCCCGAGAGAGTAGGAAGGGTGAGGTTGGGGTGGATATGATCAAGTTAAGTTGGATATAGGTATGAAATTGTCAAAGAATAAATACAAATCTTTAAAGAAGCACTGGTCTGTTTAGCAAGGTCATATCAGAGCCATTTTTATAAGGATTGGAACTGAAGTTCACAGAGATGCATTTGTTTACTCAAGGTGTCCATGCTACTGCAGGGAGTTGGCCGATATCCCAGCATCCTCATTTCTAACCCACAGGTCCATCACGGCCTCGCTATGTGCAGCATTTATGGAGAAGCACAGGCAGCCCTGAACTTGCAAATGAGTTCTATTCTTAAAGTTCACTGGGAAGTCAGTTGTCTGGAACTTTTTCCTCTATGGACACAGTGGTGCAGATGGTGACTAGCTTTCCAGAGCAGCCCGCCGTAGCCTGCTGAATCCACAGTGTGCTAGACTTAGGAACCTACCTACCTGACTGTGTGCTAACAGACTGCAGACACAGGATATTCACTGCTAACAGGACAGATGAGTCCTCTGTGGGGAATGGATCTCCCGACCTTGTTCCAGTGGAACGCAGAAGTCGGTAAGTGAGCACAAACGATATTTGAGTAAAGAACAGATTTCACCAGTTTACCTCGATCTCATTACAATGCAAAGGCCGTGAATGGTTTTCAGTCGGTTTTGTTTTTCTTGAGACAGGGTCCCTTTATATAGCTCAGGCTGCTCTGAGCTCATTAGATAGCCTAGGATAGCCCTGAACTCTGTAAGCCTTTCTGGCACTGGGAGATGGCCATGCGCCATGATGCCTATTTTTTTTTGTTATGTTTTATCTTGTGTCCCCAACAGTACAGTGTGTGTTTGATAAATTATTGTTGAGTTAAAGAAATAGACTCCAGTTTCATGGATTTCCCAAGGAAGAGGCCCTCAGACACTTACTAACAATCTAGTTACTGGTATTTAGCACACAACTCCAACAAGCCTGTTGGCTTTGTTTCCAAGCCCTTTTTTTATTTAGAAACAACAAAATGAAAACTGATGTAGACAGGTCACACCAATGACAGTGAGGGGTGGCCAGCATTAAAGGAAGAGACAGAAAGACTCTAGAGCTGACATGAACTGCCAAGGCCCAGTTGCCTGGGACCATTTATCTCAGCAATCCCGGGAGTCATTATTGCAAAATAAACATTAGTTAGTGCTCTTCAGTTTATCACTGCTATTGAAGGATGGAGGAAAATATGTGGGGAAACTGTAGGAAGCTTAATAAAAAGTTACGCTTTTTAAAGAAATAAACTCTTGCTATCTGGAAAAACACTTTAGAACGTGGAGCTCCCTGGCCTATGATATTGGCAAGCTTGACTATCATGCTTAGTTGCCGTACAGGCTATCTGGGACTTTCGTTGGTGCTCTCGTCATGTTCTTGCTGGAAATATAATTGAATAACAAATAGGAAAACTCCACATTAAAGCAAGGAAGAAATGAGCATGGCTTGGGGACATTGGTCTGTAATTCCAGCTATTTGAGGGGCTGACACAAGAGGACTGAATTTCCTTGTCCAGCCTGGGATACACAGTGAAAGTCAGGGCCCTGTCTCAAAATGAAAAGTGAAAAGAGGGTTGGGGATATAGCCCAGAGTTAGTGCTTACCTAGCATGTGTGAGGATCTAGGTTTGACTCCCAGTATCGCGCGCACACACACACACACACACACACACACACACACACACACACACCACACAAACACACACACACACCACACAAACACACACACACCACAAATACACACACACACAACCACACAAACACACACACACACACCACAAAAACACACACACCACAAACACACACACACACACACACACACACACACACACACACACACACACACGTCAAAGAACCTGGAAGTGGCTGGTGTAGATAGGAGTGTTTCTCAGATGGCTCCATGTGGCCTTTCTGGGGCAGAAGGTAGGAAGGGAACTCTTTCTGTGGAGTGTACATGTTTAGGAGAATTGTATTCAATGACAAAGCACGGGATTCAGGTCAAGAGAAACCTTCATTGAGAAATCCGTTCATCTGTGCATTAGTTGTGTAAGCTTGGCTAACATACTAGCTGCCCTGTGCCAGAGAACCTTCTTGATAAAGTTCTGAGGTTTAACTGAAATAGTGGGAAGGGTCTAGTAGTGTGCTTGCCACGTAAAACATACTCAACAGACGTAATCATCGCTTCTGGTTTTCCAGAGTCATCCTCTCCCAGCTGGTGTTACATTTATACATGTGTGTGTCTGTGTGTCTTAGCTCCTAATAACTCTCCTTTTCAGCATCTCATTTATTCCCTAACTGTCCCTATGTCTGATGAGCAGGTGGGTGGGAGGACATAGTCTAAGAATATTTCACCTAGATATTTGAAGTCCCTTACTCTTAGTAAGTCTCTTACTCAAGTACCAGTGATGAAGCATTGTTTCTATGGATAAATGTGCTTTGGATGTGCCTGATTTCATCTGGACTCCTGTAATAAAATTACCCGTCTAGGTGGCTTAAACATGTGTTCCTCAGGATTTAGAGCTGTGGATCCCAAGATGAAGAAGGCATTGGAGAATTGGTGTCAAGTGACAGCCCACTTCCTAGTCCCTAGATCCTTACATGTTGAAAGATATAAACTATCATTCTAAGATTTCCATAATAAGGAATCTTATTCATACCCTCATGACCTAACCATGTCCCAAACAGTCTACCTCCAAACACCAGGATGACTTTGAGGGTTATGTTTTAATACATAAACTTTGGGGCTACTCAACATTCATTCTGTAGTGGCTTGGCAATAGGAAAGTAAAGTAAAGCCTCCTGTACCCTACTCCTTTTACTATGACCAAAATATCTATTAGGTGACGGTCCACACGAGGCAAGGTGCACTCATTGAGCGGAGCTCTCTTATTGAGTCTGTCACCTGTCATTGCCTGGAGGCAGAGGCCAAAAGCTTTACACAGACCTTTCATACTCCTTAATGATTGCATGAGTTTGAGGGTTGTAATGAGAGATTGTGCATTACCCAGATACCGTGGAGACCAAGGCCCCATGGCTGCTGGAGTATTGTGATCACATTGGCTCAGTTTCTCTCTGGGCATTGCTGGTGAGGGAAGGGAGCTGTCTCACACAGGTTGTATCCCCTCCTTAGAGGAAGCCCTTATCCTTATAGCTTGGCAACATGTTATTTAAGGATCTGGTCCTCTTGTCTCAATATGGGATGTCTCTGAACACCATCCTAGCTCCAGAACTCTCCATGGGATTGACTAAGGTCCTTATTTGCCTCTACATGCAGATTGACTTTAGCTTCTAGCCAACCTGCTTCCTTCATTCTATCCAAACTACTTCCCAGTGAATCACCTACAGGCTAATCACACCTTAAAGTCTGTTTCTTGGGGAATAGACCTGGAACACTGGGTACGAGATGAGGTTCTGGGGAGCAGATGCTGAAAGAGAACCTGAGAGATGAATGATCCATCTGCCAACATCCTGTGAGGGTCCTGTCTCTGAAGGTAAACAGAGTGCTAGCAGAATCTAGTACATAGGGCAGAGGGGCTGGTGGGAAGTGGGATGGGATATAGAAAGAAGGACCTATTTAGGTAAGTATAATGTCTCAGGTATTTGAAGGGCTTGGGAACAGTGGTAACTAAAAGGACAAAGGGAACCTAGCAATTAATGTACTGGTGACAGAAAATGGAAGCTTGATCACTAGCTTCGAAGAAGGGTCTTCTTTAGCTAACATAAGAATCTTACTGCTTAAGGTTAGAAGGTAGAAGGAGGCAGGGGTTAGTCTCAGGGCTTTAACATTAGGGTGGTAGAGCTCCAGAGAAAGCTGAGTTCTCCATTGTTGCCGATCTGCTAGGCCCCAATCGAGCTCTGCTGGGAACCAATGGGTCTGAGGATTGGAGTGGGGACATTCGAGTTGGTGCACTAAAGAAATATCTAATACTGGTCTCCTTATGGTTCAAGGCTAACACTTCCCACTTGCTTGAAGACAGTGAAGATACCTTCGTCTTCCAAGACAATGTTGATTCCTCCCAAGACATAATGTTCATTCCTTCTTGGCCACCAGCCTAGGCTCTAGGCATAAGGTAGTATAAAACAAGCTGTTTGTGAAAGTGCTAGGTCTGCTATGAAGAAAAAGAATGTTATTCCAAGGAGCTGCAAGATTTACCCACCATGCACCACCTGAGTGTGTGGAGGGCTGGTTCTAAACATGCTAGATCAACAGATAGAAAACATACAGGGAATGATGGGTTGTAGGGGTTGGTTTGCTCTTGCTATGGGAGCATGTTCTAGTTCAGGATTTAACCACATACTAAGGACTGGAAGACTGAACTGACATGTTTCTAGGGTGACTCCTGGGTGTTAGAGAAGTGAAGGCCTGTGTTCAATGAATTAGAAGCTCTGGAACTCCCATGCAGGCTGTGGGGGAATGCATCAACAGACTTATAGAAGTGGAAATGCTGTAGTAGTTCTATCATGCTAGAACACCCTCCACTTATGATCTAAGAATCCACAGAAGGGGGTGTCCCAGGATGCTACCCTATTTATCAAAGTAGTATCCTAATCACTGAGTGCCATGAAAACTCTAAGAGTTGAAGTTGTCTGTGGGCTAGGAATAATGGCATAGGATGTTGCTATAGGACTTCACTCTCTTATATACATCTTATATACATCTCTTATATACAGTCTTATAACATGACTGGAAAGATCTGTAAATAGGAGAGGGCGGATGATATCATCTAATAATCAGGAGCAAATAGGCACAACCATCATTAGGAGCAAGGTGAGAAGTCACAGAGACCTATTAATAATTACTTAGCATGGTCCCCAGGGGCAAGGTAGCCAAGCTGAACATCCTACGAGGGTGTTACAGAAGCTACACAAGCAAAAGAGATGATTACTCAGGGGACTAAGGCCAGTGCCCTCATAAGTTATGATTCCTTGCTCAGTTTCTAGACCTGAGCCAGTGTTTGGACCTGGGATACTCAACTGAAAGAGAGATCAGGTCTCTAGAGGAAAAGACCGCAAGATACCATAGTAAATATGGTGTCTATAATGTCTTCAGTGCTTTCTCCAAGGCACGCGTGACCATGCACATGGATATCCTTATCTCAAGGAGCACGAACTACTCAGAATTGTCAAAGACTTTTGGAGACAGGATCTGAGCTGGCAATGACACCTGGGAAATGAACAGATCACTGTCGTCTTTCTGGCTAAGTTTCTTTCACTCTGGGCTCCCTGGGATCTCAGACACTTCCCTCACTGTGTTCCTGGAGGAATAATTGAAATAGACTTGATAGTTGGCAGGATTATAATTTTGGCTCTTTATTCTATTTGGAGGAGCTATTGAGTAAGAATGGTCAAGTGGCCTCTGACTTATCCTCCACCTTCTGCTCCAAATAGTAAATAAAAACCAATATTTTATGCCGATGGGAAGGAACTGGTGGAAGTCAGTGCCGTTTAAAAAAAAACCTAAACCATGTAGGGTTGTTGTTTTCATCATTTCCCCTTTAGTTCATCAATCTGGTCCCCACAAAAACCAGATGGATTCTGGAGGATGACAGTGAACTACCCTAGACTCCTACTCCTAAGTAGGAATCCTGGTTGTCACTGCTCTTCCAGATGTGGTCTTTGATAGATAGATCACACAGCCTCAGGCATGGAGTGTACGGCCATCAGTCTGGTGACACATTCCTTCATAGCTGTAAAGGAGGAGGATCAAAGCATCTGTGTACCTGAGATCATGACACTGTACATTTGTGACTTGGCCTAGGAATACAGGGACTCTTCTGTTCTGTGTCAAAGGCTAAGAGACCTGGGCCATCTGGATATTCCAATAGAACCATATATTAGTCATTGTATTGATACCATTTTGATAGTCATGTTGCAGATTAAAAAGAAGCAGTGATTATACTAGAGGAATTCACAAGACACATGAGCTGTAAATAGTAGGAGATAACCCTACCAATACTTAAGAGCTTAGCTGAGTGAAGTTTTTGGGGTTCAGTGATCCAGAGCATGCTAACACATCTCTATCCTAAAGAAAACATTATTGCATCTCTTATCCTTTACAACTTACAAGTAAGAACAACACGTAGTGGATTCCTTGCGTACTTGAGGTAGTGTGTTCCAAACTTGGCAATATAGCTCTGATCCATTTAGCTACTGACTTGGATTGCTTATTTGCATTCCGTGAAGATGAGAGCAGCAAATGGTTGCCCAGAAATTCAGAGGCACCTGAACCCCAGCTTCCTGGATCGTAAGACCAGATGGACTCCGTAATGTTAGAATATTAGTTCTGTGGAAGAGAGGGGAGTGGGTGTGAAGTCTGACCTTGGTGTTGCATTAGAGCCCAGTTAGTCTTTTGTGGGAGAAGCACTTAGCATGATGTATGTTGTGGATATCACTCTGTATAAATAAAATGCTGATTGGCCAGTAGCCAGGCAGGAAGTATAGGCAGGACAAGCAGAGAAGAGAATTCTGGGAACAGGAAGACTGAGTCAGGAGAGACGCTGCCAGCCGCCGCCATTAGAAGCTATTAAGATACCGGTAAGCCACGAGCCACATGACAACTTATAGATTAATAGAAACGGGTTGATTTAAGATATAAAAACAGTTAGCAAGATGCCTGCCACAGCCATACAGTTTATAAGTAATATAAGTCTCTGTGTGTTTACTTTGGGTCTGAGCAGCTGCGGGACTGGCGGGTGAGAGAGATTTGTCCTGACCCTGGGCCAGGCAGATGTACATGCTGGCAGAATCACCCCACTCCCCATATTAACACAGTGGCAGTGATGGAGAATATATCACCCCAAAGCCCTTGCCGCCACTCACCCACAAGCTTGCCTTTTGCTGCTGCAGAATGTTTACAGTGGTAACAGAGGATTCCAGTACCAAACTCCCTCATCTCCCCAAGAAATATTTGGTGGGAAGTAGATTGCTTTCCGCTCCTTCTTCCCTAAAAGGGGCAATGACTTATATTTGCTGCTGTTGACACATGTTCCGGGTATGGGTTTAGCCATTTTGCCCACAAGATCTCAGCCTATACCACTCTCTGAAGACTGGTTGACTCTGACCCACCAGCATGGTCATCTATTCAACCTTGTCCTAGACCAAGCTGTCCAATTTACTGTAATAAAGAGGGTAGAAATGGCCCTGAGACCATGATGTCTATTGGTTCCATCATATACAGTTGTTGATTTGATAGAATCCCTAGTCTTTGCAGACACAGCTGAGGTACCACTGGTGATACCCATGAAGATAAGATATTCCTCTGGGACGCAGCATCCTCTGAAGTTAGTGATTGCTGTGGCACATGTCTGCAACAGACAGAATGCATATTTGACAAGGGGGTAAAGTGTGGTGGGTTCTACTCTGCTTACCATCGCTTGGTGTTACCATCAGGGGAATTTCTCACCAGCCTCATGTATGGCAAAAGGTTGCATGAGGTTGAAGGTCACTGCTTAGAGCAGAGGACTTGTAGTCATAGGATTTCTGTGGTCCTGCCCGACCCGCAATCCCACAGCTGCTTATACAATAATTACTCAGAGGCTTATATTAATTACTAATTGCATGGCATATGGCAGGCTTCTTGCTAGCTAGCTCTTATAACTTAAATTAACCCATTTCTATTAATCTATGCTTTGCCACGTATTCCATGGCTTACGGGTCTGCTGGCATGTTGTTCCTTGGCCAGTAGGCTGGCGTCTCCCCGACTCTCCTTTCTTCTCTCACTGTTTCTCTTGGATTTTCCCGCCTGGCTCCACCCTGCCCTGCCATAGGCCCATGCAGCTTTATTCATCAACCAATCAGAGCAACACATGTTCACAGCATACAGAAAGACATCCCACAGCAAGGGCTTCAATCAGGACACAAAGCAGACGCCCCACTTAGCTCCAGCTTTGGTCACTTTAGGTTCCTTATACCAAATGATGAGAAAGCTGGAACAGAAGTCGACAGTCTTTCGGGTGTCATCGAATCAGGGCATCAGCACAGATAAGGCCCCGGACACACAGCAGAGGACACAGAAGAATGAGAGTTTTTGCTAAGTTGTCTCTGGGCAAATACCAATTGTTGATGTGAGATGGACAAGCACACAACAGTCACAGCCTGAGATGGGCACACTGGCCTGGTCAAAGAGGAGGATCTGGACTATCCCACCAGGCCACCTAGACCAATAAAAGCGCAACAGAGGGCAAGGAGACTCTTGAGTTGGCAGTAGAAGAGATGGTGATGGGTCTCAGAAGCAGCCCCAAGGCTAGCTGTCACAGAGGGGGCTATTTGCTCCTGCTGAAAGGAGACCAACCAGAACAAGGATGGTTGGCTCAAGGCAGGTAAATAAATTCTAGTGGCACACTCGTGGTCCATAGTGACCACTGTGAATCTTCCTGGGCCCTTTAGAACTTACAGCATATGGGAACGTAGAGAAGTGTTTACTTAGGGCAGTGGTTCTCAACCTGTGGGTTGTGACCCCCGAATGACCTTTTCATAGGGGTTGCCTAGCACCATTAGAAAACACAGATATTTAATTTACGATTCGTAACAGTAGGAAAGTAGCAGTTATGAAGTAGCAACAAAAGTAGTTTTATGGTCGGGGGTCATCACAACATGAGGAACTGTATTAAAGGGTTGCAGCATCCAGAAGGTTGAGAACCACTGACTCAGGGGCTTGCTCTCTAGGGAAACACAGTGTTTATTTCACACTGATATAAATGCCACAAGAACATGTATCTACAATGTCGCGATTCTTTTCTCACTCACTGGTCTGTCTCTGGAGCCTGAGTTCTTAAACCTGAGCAGACACTTGGTCATCATTTGAGAAGTATAACCTTTCTGCCCTCCAGGCTCCAGCATGGAGCAGGTTGGATAACACAGTGTTTGCAAGGGTGGAAGGTTTGAGACCTTAGACAATCCTCGTTAGCCATGGAGTTGCAGATGCAGTTTTTGTCCTAGTTAGGGTTTCTAGGACTGTGACGAAACACCATGGCCAAAAGGAACTTGGGGAAGAAAGGCTTTGTTTTGGCTTACAGCTCTCAGGGCACACTCCACTCTGAGGGCACACTCAGGGCAGGAGCTGAAGCAGGGGCCGTGGAAGAACCCTGCTTCTGGTTTGCTCCTCAGGCCCTTCTCAACGTGCTTTCTTTACGACTCAAGACCATCTGCCCACGGGTGGTCCTGTCCCCACCTGGGCTGCCCACCCAACCATTAGTCAAGAGTATGCCTCAGAGGCTTGTCCACAGGTCAGTCTGGCAGGAACATTCTTTCAATGGAGGCTCTCTCTTCTCAGATAACTCTAGCTTGTGTCAAGTTGACAAAGACCTAGCCAGCACAGTCTTCAATTTAGCCTGCCTAGATGCATGCGTATGTGAACATGTGCGTGCATATACACATTAATTCTGAAGGCTTATTCCCAAGATCTCCTTCTAAATCCTTTTTGAAGGTTGGGGCCCAAGGAAATGAATTCTTGTCTAGCCATTTCCTCATTTCTCTGAGAGGATAAACTCCACTGAGCAGAGCTATTGGATCCTGTCCCTCCGCGTTCTCTGCCCTGGGCCCCCACCTCTCTGGCTGGCACATCATCAGACAGACTCATTCCCTCAAAGTCAAAAAACTTGTCTTAAATTGGATTTGCTGGTGGCTTTGTGTTCTCCATGTCCTCTCCCTCTTTTGTTTTGTGATTTATCGTTTTAATCAGCTCCAGTCAATCATTCCCTTTCTGTCTTGCTCACCATAAACACAACCCCTTGCCAAAAAAATTATGACTCTATTAAATGATTTTATTACAGTAAACTGCAGATTGTACAGTGTAAACACAGGTGCCGCTCAAACTCCACACCCTCCAGCTCTGTCCAGACTAGCTTGGTGAGGGGGAGGAGGGGGAGGGGGCACTGCAGCCCGCGGGGAGAGGGGTCGGGGGTCAGGAGGTCACGGTGTTCAAGCCTTAACCACAGAGATGAGGACACAACACGGAGCCTCTGGGGATGACTCTACTGGTTTCAGGACACACACACACACACACACACACACACACACACACACACACACTCCTAGTGACAGAGTCAGAGTAAGCCCTGAGTCACACGGTTTAAGACCCTTGGGATGTCACTTTTCCTTTATCCCTTCCCTTTCCTAAGCTTATTCAAGGGGGACTTCATTCCAGGACAAGTTGGGAGGGATTCGAATACGGCAACTTGCAAAAGAGTGAGTTTCACTTTTTTTTGGCCCCCCCCCCACCAGGGGGGTAAATATGATATAGGTATATGGATATGATATGATATATGGATAGGTCTTCCTGCCTTCTGACCAGGGGATGGAAGTCATGAAGACCTTTCATTCTACGAGGCATTGTTCTGGGGACAGGCATGGGGGAGTCCCTGGGGAGCAGACACAGTCAAGGGAAGGGTTTCCTGGGGCATGCCATTAGTGAAGCTGCGCGGACCGGCGTCCAGTGACAGAGAGCGGTAGAATGTCCTGGAACCCTGGAACGTCCAGGCTTTTCTTGAAGGCTTCGAGGCCTGAGCTTCCGGAACATCTTGCCCAGTCGCTGACAGAGCCGCGGGGTTTGTTTTCCTGTGGTATAGTTATAACAGAAGAGTAAGAAACATTTGGGGGATAATTTCTCCAGAAGACTGACTCCGAATAGGCTTTCTCACTAAGCAGGAGAAAGACATTTTCTAAGTAGATGGTTTCTATGTGGAGGGGACTTGTCGAGAAGTGAGTTCTGTTTGAACGTGTCACTCACGTTTCATCAACGTGACAAAACACCCGAGAGAGACAATTTACAAGGACAAGGATCTGCTTTGCTAACTTTAGAGCTTCCGTCCACGGCTGCTGGCTTCATTGCTTTTGGGCCGTGGTGAGGTAGAGCATCATGGGGGACCATGTGGTGGAGCAAAGCCATGCGTCTAGTGGCAGCTGGGGAACAGCTCTGAGGAGGCGAGGAGAGACCTGAAAAGAGATACACCTTTCAAAGGCATACTCCCCGGTGCTCCAGTTCCTCCAGAAAGTTCTACCAATCACAGCCCATTCAGCTACAGGCTCAGAAGTGTGTTGTCCATTATGACATTAGCACCCTCATAATTGAATCATCTTTTAAGGTGTCCTTCTGAACACTACTGCATGGAGGACCGAGCCTTCAAGACAGAAGTCTTTGAGGGGCATTTTACATCCAAACCACAAATAACAGTGGACATTCGCCGTTGAAAGCACCCATTTCCCAGCCATTTAGGAAGCAACACACACACACACACACACACACACATACACACACGATTGTTTTTCTTTTTTTGTTGCATTGCGACCTCTGTTAGCAGATTCAATATTCAAAACTAGCTCCAAAGGTTACCCTTGTTTCCCCAAATTTTAATTTCTCCTTCATTTGGGTAAGTTTGAGCTGCCTAGAGAAGCCGTTTCTGCTGAGCTGGGGCTGCGCGAGAGAGGCAGGAACACAGAACCCATCTGTTGAAGATGGGAACATAAATAGCCCCCTTTAAAAATAAATCTCCACTTTTAACTCTGCAGATAAAAATATCCGAATAAAGGACAGTTCTTCATCTCCACCTTCTCCTCTGCTTGGTCGAGCATTTCTAAGTGGAGGCTTTTCCCTTCTCTTTTTACAGGTTTCATTTTGGCTTTGATTCTAGTGAGTTTACTGACAGATTACTTCATTTTAACTATATGGCTTTCCTGTCTAGTGGGAGGCATATTTCTAAGTATCATATTTATCAAAAGAGCCGTGCAAAACAAGGGCCAGAATTACTCTTTTGATGGTTCCCCCTCTAACTACAACTACAATAAATTTTGTGAGAACGAATGCTCAACCGGGGACCTTTTATGTTAAAGCCGAGAACCAGGGTGCGGGCACTGTCACGTTCAAACCTCCACCAGTTAGGCTGTTTCCCCCTTCTTCTCCCCTCCCTGGGCAGAAATCTCACATCTGGTCTCACTTGCAAGGCTGGTCCTGGACTCCCAGGGGCTCTATATTTTCCCCCTATAACTTTAAATCAGAAGAGCATTTCAGTAAATCACAGGGACACTTATTTATTGGACATAGTTTGGGTCTCTTAAAGCATGGAGAATAAATTTAATGGAGCGTTCCGAGCGTTCTCCAATCTTTTGAGGGATTACTTGGGGAATTTGTCAACTGCACCAGGGCCCAGCAGCCTGATCCAGAGAGATGGGAATGAAATGATGGGAGAATCTTCTCAGAGGACCCAGGTGGATCCTAAATCACCCCGAGGAAGATTAATCTAAAAGGCCAGTTGCCAGCAAAGTTGATGGGCAGCATTGCCGTTTATTTAATAAACTATCATTTCAGCTGGAGGGCGACTTTAATCTGAATTACACTTTGTTCTTGTCATCCACTGTTGCCAAGTAATTTATGGAATACCATCGCATGTTCTTAACCTCCAACGGCAGAGCAGGGAGGAGACAATGGAGGCTGGCCTAAGAACAAAGAAAGATGTCGAAAGGAGAAGAAGGAAGGGGAGGCCCGAGAGGCTGTGAAGACCTGGGGTGAATGGAAGAGCCAGGTAGAGAGGGACTGGAGGACAGACGGGGAGCGTGGATGGGTGAGGATGGGCGGCTGGAGTCAGAGGTGGACGGAGAGTGGATGGGTGGAGAGAAGATGGGTAAAGTGGGTGGGTGGAGAGAAGGGGTGTGTAGAGGCTGTCTAGTCCGGTAGGAAGCTGCAGTTCTTGGGGCCTTTGAGAAAAGAAGGTCATCAGGGCTGATCTTTCTTCCATTAGGAAAATAGGTCAGGGTGAGTTCCGCAGGCTTGAAGAACCTAGGGTTCTACGTGGTAGTAGGAGTATTTCTACAGGGGAGAAAGATGCAATGTGGACGGCTGATGGAGTTGCAGGGTGGGATGGGGGTCAGAGACAAAGAGATCTTTATGTTTCAGAAGGGCTTTATTGTGTTCGGAAGCATAGGAACAATGACTTTTTTTTTTTTTTTTGGTGATCATTAACTGTCGCAGCTGCCATACCCACACCCTGAGACTGTGGGTCTGTAGATCCTGATGTGTTCTCCTCCTCGTCTTGGTTACAGAAGCGGGGAGGCATGCTTGGTTCTAGGACACAGTTAGTAAGGTAGCCGCTGTGCAAACAGAAGCACAGCGGGGTGAAGGTACACCAGCTATAGCTGGTCAGGGGCTCAGGGGGTGCTCTTTCAGCCATAGGTTTGGCTTTCTGGATGCCGGGGAACAGCTGCTCTACATCATTTCTTGGAGCATCTGGCACCGTGGGAAGAAGGTTCTCATCCTCCATGTGCCTGTCTTACATTCCAGTCCTGACCCCAGTGCAGCCTCCGAGACAGTGGCTCCTCCCTTGTTTCTTCACTCTTGCCCCTTTCAGCTTAGGGAGGCCAGTCCTGGCCTTGCACCTCCTGGATGGGGACACCGAGGATGGGTGGTAGGAATTAGGGTGAGCGTTGGGTGTAGGGTGGACACAGACATGGTGGAAGAGGCCGAGGAGAGTCAGGATGACTAGACTGTTAGCCCAGGAAGAACTCCGCCATCGTCTTTCTTTAACGAAACTCAGAGTACAAAGGGAGACCTCTGTCTGGCCCTAGGCTCTCGTGGAGGTTGGGGTTGGCACGGAGAGGTAGGTAGGGAGAGGGCTTCACTGGTCAGCACGTACTGCAGCCCCGCCCTTCCGCTGACTTCTCCCTGGTTTTGCCATTCTTTCCATGCTTATGAACCTTATAATTTAGCTCTGTCCTGGACCCCTCCCTGTCTCCTCCTAGTCCTGTGCTCTGGCCCCCCTGCAGGGTCGTGGGCACACTGGAATCTAGCCACCCCTTTTCACTCATTCATTGGGCCCTGCACACACTTCAAGGTTGAGAGCAAGGTGTATGTTTTCTCAGAGCATCCCCCTGGCCACTCCGTTCTCCCTGACCAGCTGTGGTCCGCAGCACACCTGTTTCCTATTTCTTCTGTTGGTTCCTTGATCCTCCGTCTGTCTTATCTCCTGACTGGTGAGTGAGGGCCTGAAATGGATGAGCTCAAAGGTCTTTGCACTTCTAGGATCCTCCTTCTGTTTGCTTTGCTGAGTAAGACTGACTGACTGCACATGCCGACAGAGCAGGAACAGCATCTTTTCCTTATATGGAATCCTACAACGTTCTAGCACAGGACGGGGCCCTGACTGAGTGCTCTACAAGGGACTTGGCTTACCCGACTTCTAGATGTCCTTTTCTCCTAGTAGAAGAAGTAGAAGCAGCTTAGGTGTCCCGGAAGCCTGTTTTGTGCTAGGCCTGCAGTAGAACTGTTCCGCAGTGGGTGGATACGGGGCAGGGTTGGGAGCGAGGATGTTTCTGCTTTCAGTGTGTTTAGTTTCGGATAATTTGTTCAGGGGAACTTTCTCGAGACAAGGGGGTGGGGGCACTATTATTAAATGACCAGGGCTCTTCCCTGTAGCAAGTGCATTTTGTAGCACATTAGAAACAAGTGCCCTGGTGGTACAGGCCCATAATCCTTAAGTTCGAGGTTTGTTTTTTTTTTTTTTTTTGGTTTTTCGAGACAGGGTTTCTCTGTGTAGCTTTGTGCCTTTCCTGGATCTCACTTGGTAGCCCAGGCTGGCCTCGAGCTCACAGAGATCCGCCTGCCTCTGCCTCCCGAGTGCTGGGATTAAAGGCGTGCGCCACCACTGCCTGGCTAAGTTCAAGTTTTGTGTGGGGCTCCAAGGCAAGTTCAGAGCCAGCCAGGACAACTTCATGAGACCGAAGTAACCAAGGGCAGAGGGGGCTATGGCTTAGTGGTAGAGTATCTACCGTGTGAGACTGTAGATTCAATCTTCAAAACTGCCAGGAGAAAAGACGGTCTCTTTGATTCCTATCTGAATCCCCGCCCACAAGACTTGGGCAGGTCTCTTGATTTGGGCGTCTTGTTTCTTCATCTCCTTGTCAGTGATCCCGATGGATGACCTGTCTATCTCAGACAGTTGTTGTGGGGACCAAAAGATTAGTAAGCACGTGACAAGGCTCTCTAACTTGTGATGTTAATAGTGGCTCATGCCAAGAAACATCTCAGCCTAAGAGGTCAAAAGTAAAACACAAAGAGGAATAGAAAAAGAGGCACCAGGGGTTTCTTGGTCCCTGTCTCGCTACCGGACAGGAAAACAAACTGTTTTTGTTTTTGTTTTTGTTTTTTTTTTTTTTCCTGGAAGATACTCTGTTAGAATTGCTTCCCTCCTCCTCCCCCCCAAAACATGGAAAAGAAAAAGTCGAGTGTGAAGGAACATTCTGGTATATTCTGAAAGTTGACTCTGGAAGGAGAGGAAAACACGGGCAAACAAAAGCTGTCACTCACTGGCAAGCTGCTTCCCCCGGGGAATAATCTCTGTGAAGGAAAATGAAATCTCTGCTGCTGCCTCGAGCTCGGTGCAGACAGTGCGGTGAAGGGGTGCCTCTGCGCCACGCCCTCCCCCCACCCCCCGATCTGGGCTCTTACTGTCTCTTAAGAGTTGGCCTGCTGTCTCCCCAGTGAGGAGTGCCTCCTCGTCCTTGGGTGTTCCCCGTGATTTGTACAAGCAGGGGCATCCGGGGGCGTCAGAGCTTGTGCCCGGGTCTCCTAGAGCTGTGTCTACCCTCTGGCAGGCTGCCACCCTTGTGACTCCTCATCCAAGCTCCGACTTTCTCTTTGAGCTCATCCATCACCCTCACCCTGCCTTGTCAACTTTTGCCCCGTGATTCAGAAGTTAGAGGGACCCTGGAAGCTGGCAACGGGGACTCCAGCCTTCTAGAAACCTGTTCGTGTGCAAACAGACAAAGGCCTTCCCCTCCCCACGCACACCATCCCGACTTTCCAAGATGATGATTGAGTTTTTCCCTCTTCAGCTTGATATTTCTGCCAAAGCAAGAAAAATCCTTGTTGAAGTCTAGCAGGAAATCCAATAAAAATTCTTCAAAAGATGGGCTTGACATTGAAAAACAGCAAAATTATAAAATAGGCCTTAGAAAAGAGAGAGGAGAGTTATTATATCTGGCACCGAGCAAAAGCCCCGAGACCCCGTCCAAATGAGCCATCGCAGATTGAAAGTGTTTAGCTTCCCGTTGATTAAATATGGAGAAGGACCCAGGGCCTGCCAAGCCTCGGGGATCCAAAGTTTGTTTTCAGTCAGAATGTGTTTTCAGTCAATGGAAAAAATGGTCGGCCTGTGCCGGGCTATGTAAGCGAGAAGCCTCAGGTTTGCAGTGAGTAATGGCTGTGAAGCAGAAAACCATGAGGGCTGTTAATCATCCCTCGCAGGGCCCTGTAATTTCACTCAGCGACTCAGGAGGCTTGGACCACGCTCCCGCCCCCTCTCATTTTTTCCCCCCCTCAGCTCATTTTGCTCAAGAGAGAAGAGAGGAATCCTTCCAGTGCTGGGCCCGTGTCTCAGGAGTTCTTAAACCCCGGTCTTCTCCCCTCTGCCCACAATGCCCCCTTTTGCCAGCGGCTGCTCTGAGCATTCAGTGCAGATGTGTTCACGTCTATGGGGCTCTTTCAGGGGAACTTTCCTCGTCCCATGAGGGCTCTGGAACCAAGGTCTGGAAAAACCCCTTCCTCCCCATTACCTTCCCAAGGCCGGCGGTCTGCGGAGCGTTCCTAGATGCTCTTGAGCGGGCTTGTCTTAGTTCTGCTTCACCGTATTTTCTTTCCCCTTTCCTTTTCAGGCAGGGTCTTGCTCTGTAGCCCAGGCTGGACCCAAAACTCTCAGGCACCACTCTGCCTGGCTTGACAGTTTCCATTTCTCCTGGGCTCTTACGGATCCTACCCCATTCCCTTCCGATGAAGAGGATGAGCACTCTAGTTACACTGATGGCATTGAAGTCCTCCCTAAATGAGGAGGTACGTGAAGGCTGAGGGAGAGAGAAGAAAGTAGAGAGGGGATATGGGAGAGGAGGAAGAGAAGGGAGGGGAGGAGGGAAAGGGGGAAAGGGGGGGGAGAGAGAGAGAGAGAGAGAGAGAGAGAGAGAGAGAGAGAGAGAGAGAGAGAGAGAGAATATGAATCTGACTCTTGGAGATGGCTGCTGGGCACGAGGCAGGGCTGGAATTATGGCAGGCCAGGCCTCCTTTCCTATTAAAGGCCAGACCTCCTTTCCTATTAAAGGCCGCCCACACTCTATTTTCTACTTTCTTGAAGGCCCCCTCCCCTTCTTTTCCAGGACCGTTTGTTTGCCCAGCAGAAGCAGATGAGCAACAAGAGGGTACTGGTGCGATGCTCGCTCTTTCCTTGTCTGCTCCCAGGCGCGGGTTCCAGAACCTTCAAGGTCACCGTGGGTGACCATCAGCTTCAGGCCCCTGTGTGATCCCCTCTCCCAATAACAGTCACTCAAGGGTCACGTGTCACTGAACTCCATTTCAAATGGCAGCAAGAGGCCCAAGGGCTGTTGTTTATTTCAAATGGCGGTCATTGTGAGGTCTATCTCAGTCTCTGGGCATGGAGGCTCAGTACTTCTCAAGGGCACCAGCGTTCAGTTAAAAGAAGTCACTTCACCCAGGGTTTGTTTGTTTGTTGTTGTTTTTTTGTTTTGTTTTGTTTTTTTTTAGGACTTGGCAAATAAACTGAAGTAAATTAGTAAATACATGGCTTTATTTACTTTATTTTATTCTCAAGCTACGGCATGAGAATGCTTGGTGGTTTAGTGGAGACACTTTCCTCTGCAGGGAGAGCAAGTACAGCCAGCAAGCACCCTTGAGTGACCAACGGCACTAAGAATGGAAAAGGAGACAGCTCCACAGGACTGGCCTGCCCCAGAGAGCCAGCTAGAGAAGCTCTGGGCAGGGCCAAAGCGAAGTCAAAAGCTGTGGATGATGGAGTGGGGGGCATGTTCGGTATGTAGTCATTCTGGGGTAAGTGTTACTGTAAGGAGGGAGAGGCAGATCGGTCCTGTGTGCAACCCCACGGCTTCCACAGGGCTTTCCTCTTGGAAGCTGTCCTTTAGTGAGTAGTTACAATGGAACAGCCTTGGGCCAAGAGCTTCATATGTCACCCAATGTGCAAACTCAATCCTCTCAATAACTCTCAGGAATGTTCCTTATGTCCCTTCATTACCATAGGAATCTGAGAAGAAGAGCTTGAAATGGTAGAGTTGGGATTCGAACCCATTTGTTTCATGTCCTGAACCATACACACACACACACACACACACACACACACACACACACACACACACACACACACAGAGAGAGAGAGAGAGAGAGAGAGAGAGAGAGAATCTGGTGAGTATATTATAGTCAGTTATTCTATGGCCCAGACATTTGGAGAGGATCCAGTAGGGCACATCTCAAAGATTCTACTTGGCAAGATGAGGAAAACCAGCAGCCCATGAAAACAGGCGTCAGCATTTGAAATAGCTAGTAGAGGCCGCGGCACCGAAGGCCTTGTGGGTAGCAGCAGGACCCAGGTTGGGGAGGGGGGTTCAGTGGCAGGTCACTGTCATCATCAATCACTTACAAGCCTTTTGTCTGCAGGGGAAGGGTCTGAACTAGGCACCAAGCAGAGCAGGTGAACCAGCCCTTTAAAGGATTCACTGGGTGGGCGGCGGGAAGGAGCTCTCGGTTTGGGAAAGAACCTCCCGTGGGGAGGAATGTGCTGTTCCTCGGTCCTGTCCCCATGTTTGAGGAGAGTGTTGCAGGTCACAAGCCAGGTCATCCCAGTGCTGAGTCGCTCTTGACACTGAGTTCTTCTGCATCTACCCATTGCTTTTTGGAATATACCTTTTACCACATCATTACTGTCCTAGAAGGTACTAAGAAACACCTCGTTACACTTAATTCAGAGAAACTTACAGTCCAATGGGAAAGAGTATAGTCCTGAGGGATAACCCATGTGCACACACACACTTGTGCCCTGTGTACATGCGTTCATGTGTTCACAGAGGCTATGCTACCAATGGCTGGCTGGGGAAGAAACTCATATTATCGTCCTTTGCCAGAAGAAGACACAGTAACACAGTGAACTTCAGCAGCTTGCTGAGGCTCCATGGCCAGAAGCTGGTAGGGCCAGAATTCGGCCTCAGACTGCCCGGCTCCCCCACCCCGGGGCACACTACAGTATAGAACTTCGGGAGAGGAGGTAAAGTGGGGGGTGGATTCATGAGTCGGACGAAAACTGAAGTGAACAGGCAGGGACCCAGTCACCATGGCGAGGGAAGAGGGCAGAACCAAGCCAGGCTGGAGATGTATGGGGAGAAAGCTTTGGGGAGAGTGGTAAGTGTAGATGACTTGTGAGGGGCCTTTCTGAGGTGGGCCTGGGTCCATCCAAATCCTGGTACCTGTTGGGGAGAGAGCGGGTGCGCATTGTTAGAGGAGATGGTCCTCAGGGAGCACAGGAAAGCCAGGACGAGATTCGGTCTGTTCCTCATGAGGAGGTGGGGTTTGGTTGGGCACTGAGCTGGAGCTGGCACTGCACAAGGAACAGAGTGCCAAGGGACTTGCATTGCAGGCCTGGTTCTGCTGGAGGCATCTAGGCCAAGGTCACCAAGCCAAGTCATGTCTTGGATTCCAGCGACCTTGCTCTTTAAATAAAGGGATTAGGCCAGATAATCCCCTGACTATAAAGTTCTGTGGTGAGAGCAGAGGAATGGGGTGGGGGATAGCCAAGGACGGAGTGGTGGGGTGTGTGTGGCAGAACCCCAAAGGGATGGGAACTTGGAGTTAGAATGGAGAACGGGAAGAGAGCTTAAAAAAAAAAAAAAAACAAAATAAAACAATAACAAAATCTTCCTTCCACTTTGTTTTGAAAGGTGGAAACTGAGGCACAGGAAGGCTAGCTGCTTCCCAAGTCAGGTGGCTAGCTCCTCATTGGTAGGATTAAGACCTTCAAGCAGGCTCTGGCCTTTCGCTTGCTAGACTCACCTGGGTCTGATCCCCCTCAGACTAGAGCCAGTGGGGGGAGATTTAGCAAAGAACAAGGTTGCAGAGGAGGAAGGACTAGACTGTGTCCTTACCCACCAGGCTCCGTTTCCCCAGCACAGGCTGAGGAATGATGCCCACCCACCTCTGGTGTGTAGCTCTGTAGCCACAGGTCAGAGCTGCTGCCTCTGCTTCTGGTCTTTGCCCTGCCTTTACCTGTCTCTGTGGGGGTCCCCCTGCACGTTCATCTATAAAATGGTAGGGCAGACTCTGCTCCTGCCTAGGAGCTGAGGCCCGAACACCCTAGAAAGCAAGTCATCTGGAGAGGGAGTTGAAGCCTAGGTGGGGACTGAAGCTCACGTCCAGTGTGGTGGTAGATCCTCCTGGCCTGTGCGTCTCCGTAGGCCCAGAGCCCTGTTCCTTCCACTTCCTGTGACTGGCCTGGAGGAGTGGGTAGCTGGCCTGCAGCTTGGGTTGGGTTGGGTGGGGGCAGCCAGGCTGAGTGTGGCCTGAGCTCTGACACTTCTGTGAACCTCACTCCCTCTGGGTTCCGTTTAGCATGCTACTCCAAGGGAGGCTGGTAAAAGTTAACTGGCCTCCCCGCCTTTAGCAGGCCAGGGGGTCAGGGAAAGGTCACTGAAACCTGCTGGATTCATAGTCTAGGAATCTGTCTTTACCCCATGTCTTCCATGGTGAGAGCTGGAGCTCATTTTCCTAGGGATCCTTTTTTTTTTCTAGGGGCCCCTTTTCTGTGGGCCTGTTCTTCCCCAGCCTTTAGACCCACATCTTGGGGATGAGAAGGTATATAGCAGGAGTGAGTGGGCAGACTCTGGATGGATGACAGGCCTTGGAATTTTGGGGCCTGGCCAGGTGTGACCCCAGTCTCTGACCCCTGGTGGCCTGGAGGGTAAAGAGGTGAGAGGTGGAGGGGGTGTTGGGAGGAGGCCACTGGCTAACATTTACCAGGACCTTTGAAGCTGTAAATGCTTCCCCGGCCCCTGCTGGGATCGATGGGGTCAGAGTTCACAGGCATGGTTGCCTGGCTCTCCAAGGGGGCTGGAAATCTTGTAGGCAGATGAAGTAGGGACCCATGTGATGGGACATTCCCCAGAGGTGGAAGGCTCCTGGGAAATGCTATTTCTGGTGTTTGCTTGGATCAGGCCCAGCCACTTGGAGGCCTTGGGAGGGGCCGACAGAAGTTGTTTTTGTCAAATGCTCACTTGTCTCTTGGGTAGGTTTTCCAGGTTGTGTTTGGTCACACTAAGCTCAACTACTGAAAGATGTAGGAGAGCCTCCTTGGCCTGCCTCTGCCTGGGCTGCAGTTTTCAGTTGACCTGTCCTAGACTGCCTGAGGCTTCTGGTCCCACCCAACGTTTTTTCTTGCCTGGTATCCCGCCTAGTCGATTCCCCCCCCCCCCCCCCCCCCCCCCGCCCCCGAGACAGGGTTTCTCTGTGTAGCTCTGCACCTTTCCTGGATCTCGCTCTGTAGACCAGGCTGGCCTTGAACTCACAGAGATCCACTTGCCTCTGCCTCCTAAGTGCTGGGATTAAAGGTGTGTGCCGCCACCGCCGGGCTCCTGTTTGAATTTTTCTGCATACCCGGGCCTTCCCCTTCTCAGCACGAACTCCTGTTTACCCTGTTACAGCACCTCTTGCAGGAAGCCTTCTTGGAATGGAACCTGCTGCTGTCCTGCTCTAGCGTATTCATTAACGTGCTCACCCAGCTAATCTTGATAACGGTGGGGCAGCGCCTGTTTTAAGCCACTGCACACAAAGGCAGTCCCGAGTCCTTCCTTCAGAGAGCTTATATTCTCCAAGACAATAATAGCTAACATGTATCTAGCTCTGCTTGAGAAGTTTTATATGGACCAATGCATTTAATCTGTAGACCATCTCTTTGAGGTAGAAATATCCTCCACATTACATGTGAGGGACTCTACATGTGATGGTCATCTATTCTAATTCGGCTCTTACCACAGACAGACCCATGAGATAGGTAATATTTTTCTCCTTTCTACCAATGATGGAATCAAGATGGAGAGGGGCCAAGACCACAGAGCCAGTAAGCAGTGGTGTGAAGCGATGAACCCCAGCCTGCCCAAGTACAAGTTGCCGCCTTATAAAATAATACTGCTGTGTGCTTCTGCAGAGTGTGTTTTTCTTTTTAATTATTCATCACATCTTCTCCATTATCCTAGGAGCTTCAGCCAAGGTAGTGTGACCTTGGCTTACTTATTTCTAGTCTTGGAACACCTACCATATTGGGTAACTTAACTGGCATCCGGTAACTGTTTGTCTATTGATTGATTGATAGCTGCAGTGGCTGGCGATAACGACACAGAAGCTAATATTTATTTTTCTTTTTATCTATTTATTTAAAAAATTAAAATCACGTTTATTTGTATGTGTGAGAACACATGCAGGGAGGTCAGAGGGCAACTTGTAGGAGTTGGTCCTGTCTCCCGCCATGTGAGTTCCGGGCGATGAACTTAGGTAGTCAGGCTTGGTGACAAGTTACCCATGGAGCTAGCTTGCTGGCCCAGCAGCTGATGTTTGTGACACATACTCTGTTAGTCTCAAAGCTGGCTATTGCTAAGCACGGACTGGTTTTAGTCCTTACAGCGGTTACAGGAACTAGCCTTTAGCAAGCAGACAGCTAATATGTGATGATAAGATTTGAATTACAGCTTTCTCTGTTTCAAAAAAAAATCTGTGTATTTTTCCCACCACAGGCTTATTTATGGGAAGATGGCCTCCGTGGAAAGTCCCAGGGTGAAGTCACTTGGGCACTTGCTGTTTCAGCCCTACCTGGCTTGGCCGGGGTGGGGTGGGGCTGGGTGGCCCTCTGTGGACTGAAAGGCATCTGGGGAAACTGAGGCTTTGGCTGCTCTGATGTCTGAAGTGGTTAAAGGGCAACTGATCCCATTCCAGATGTTTAGTGAGCTTTTTATCATTGCTGCTGAATTGGTCACATTCTGCTCCAGGGGAACAACTGGATTCAGAAGGAACACTTGCCAATGGCATTTGCCACGAAGGAGGATGATGGCAGAGTGGGTGACATTCTTAAGGCCTGGGGCAGAGACAGAGGGTTCCTATTCTGGGTATATTTAGTTCCTTTGTTCTGACATCTGTTTTTCCTTCCTATTTCTTTCTTTCAGTCAGGAAGGAAGAAGAGGGTAGAGTCTCCTGATTCATCTCTCAATGGGTCCAGTAGACTGGACAACTGGGTACATATGAGGAAATGGGGTGCAAGAGGTCTGATAAAAACACAGACTCCAGTGTCTTGGACCTCCAGGTCCTCACTCTGTCCAGCAGAGCTTTCAGGGCCCTACCTCTCCCATTGGACAGCACCAGCAGAGCTTCTAGGGTCCTACCTCTCCCATTGGACAGCATGCCAAGTTCTCAACCCCTTTGGCTAATCCCCTATTTTTGCTTCACTAAGAGTCAACATACAGGCAGACTGCACCCGAATGGACTAAGCCTACTGAAGTCACCGGCAGGTAACTTGATAGATGGTTGAGACAGTGCCCATGATGGGAATTAAGCCGTGCCTGAGCCGCAGAGACAGGGGGAAATAACCTTGAGTGACTGTGGTGAGCAGGCAACCTTGCTCCACCATGAGGCTATCACCTGCTCTGGATCTGCCGTGCAGACTGAAGGCTGGGTCTAGTGTCTGCAGGGTTGATGGTGACATTTCCTCCCAGGCTCCTGCTCCAGAGGCAAGAGCCATGTCTCAGGGGCCAGGCCTGAGGCAGAATGGTAGAACTTCTGGTCCTGCTCTGGTTAATAGGGTGGCCAATAGGGCATAGAACTATTGAGAAGGGCGTGGCTGACATTGTTCTCCAGTGTCCCCAGCCCCAGAGTCTCATCTCCTCCACTCTAGATGCAAAAGATCATTCCAGTAAATGATCTGATCTGTGGAGCTACTCATCTCCTGAAGGAACAAGGGTCATAGTTGAGAGTGACATTACCAGTCAGAAGTTTATGGGCCACATGCTGACCCTGGCCAGTTCCAGAAGGCAATACTTCTCTGGACAGTGGCCAGTTGCGAAGGAGAGACTTCGAGGTCTTTTGGTTTGATGAGCATTGGGAGCGCTCACTTCAGATAAGCAGAACAAAGGAGCCACAGCCCAAGTGGGAACTGGTTCTGCCCCTTTTCTTTGCTTTTCTAAGTCATCAAAGCCAAGTTCCTAAAGCCTGAATGTCTCGGAACTTTCTGATGGTTTCATTGTTTTGTTTATTGTGCTTATGACAAGTGCTAACAGACCGCTTTCAAAGTGTGTTGATGTTTCAGTTGTTTTTGAATGGCCCTTCTGTTTTGCCGCATCTGGGCAGCATTAGAGTCTGGCTCCAGGGAACAACTGGGTTCCTATAAAAGTATACCAGGTCCCCTTATGTGGAAAAACTGGCCAGGACAAGATCAGACACCCATCTGGGCAGGAACATACAGCACAAATGTGAACATCATTCAGCAGCCGCAGAAGCCAGGTCAGGCTGGGAGGCGGCCAGTGAGCCCTGCCAAGTGGACTGTGGGTGTTCTCTTTCTGTGTACGGACACATTGTGATCCTCCTGAGAGAGGACACCAGCAAGCAGAGTGCCTGGCATTAGGCAATGCCACCAAATGTTTACTGTCCCTCTGTCTTCTCAGCTCAGGTTGCTTGCCAATCACCAGCATAATGTCTACACAAGAGGTTCTTGAGGACTGGCCAAGGACCCAGAGCTGGAGTGCACAGGAGTCTAGAGTTCAGTGGGTTCACTAGGAGAGACGGGCAGACCCTACCTGTTCCATTTCTGAGTTCTCTTGAGGGATCTTTTGCTATATTGAAGCGGGGAAAGGATAGGGTGAGTATGCTTCCTCCAGACTCCATCTTGGGGCTTTAGGGTTGATTCTTTGTGTTTCTGTTCCGGGTCCTGTCTGCCTTCCTTCACTGTCCTTGCTCTCTAGGGTGTTAGAACACTTGGCTAAGCAGGGCCAGGCTCCAACCAGCTTCCTCCAGTGGAAGAGAGTCTTTGGGTGCAGGTGAGGCTTCCAGGAAGCGATGGTTCGAAGGCTGTCTCCATTTCCTTCCTTTCAAGCTGGCCGAGCTTCCCTTTAGCTCATAGACTTCCCCAGCTCATAAACTGCCCTCTCCTGGGTTTCCAGAGTTGCAGGGCCCTGTCCTAACTGACCTCTAGTCAACTCATGAGCTCATTTTGAAGAGGTCCCCCACTCTGGTGTATCATCATTCCCCCGCCCCGCCCAGCCCTCACTCACACTCACATGAGGAGTCAGAAGGGCTGAGACTGACAGGTGCAAAGTGAGCTTGGATGCTATGGTTAGAGAAGTAGGTCATCCTGATGAGGGGAAACATTAGTGGTTCTAAAACAGGCCCACGGAGGCTCTTACATCTGCAGTTGATATATTCATGTCCATAAACACATTGGGGTGGGGCGGGGACTACCCTATCTGATTGGTAATGGCTGGTCTATACTCATGAGGCCTCGAGGTTCTCAACTCTTCCTTAATCCTTTATGGGGACACTCCCTAGCTTTTGCTTCTAAACGTCAACTATTGTATCAATCAGCTTTCTGTTACTAGAACAAATATCCAGTCAACGTATAGAGAGGAAAGGTTGACTTGATGCGTAATAACCTTTGAAGGTTTCAGTCTGTGGCCAGGTGTACATGAACTGAAACCCATTGAGAACAGACAACAGATCCTGTCACATCTTGGCCTCCCCAGTTCCACCATGGCAAGAATTTTGTGGGTCCCTGTTCCTACAAGGGAACAAAGGGAAACTTAGGTCTGGGGCCTGACAGACTTAGATGGTGGACCTCAGAGAAGCTGAACACTACGTCCACAAAGCAGGCATGTCTACCAGTTTCTTGATTCTCTGGGTAGGCTGGGTGGAGAACTGTGTCTTCAGTTTGACGAAGTGTGTGTATATATTTGTGAACACTTGTCACTTGGAAAAATTTTCAACTTTATGTAGCAGTTTCTTTCTCTCCAGGGTCTCTCCTTGTGTGAAACTTTAATTTTATAGCATTGGCTGTTAATGCATCATGGGTATGGCCATCAATAAATATTTATTGAGCTTTCACTGGGCACAGCATGTTGAAATGGAAACTATATATTTGACTCAAAAGGAGTTGATGGCAGGATGAGAGCCGATTTGAGAAAGGGTGGGAGAAATCTCTGGGAAGCCTTTCCTGATCCTGAGATTTTTGTGACTTTGTAACGAAATCTGTCAAGGTCCACGTGACACACATAGGGTTGTCAATGCAGGAGAATGGGGCTTCAAGGGATGCCTAGGCTGTGACAAAGGCTGTCACCTTCAGAAAACTCATTTAGAACCTGCACCACCACAGCCAGCAGTTGGATCATGTCATGTAGGGACCCAGAGCTTCACAGGGATGAGGGATCCCTTTGACCGTTCCCATGGTGCTCAGTGGAAGGAACACTGCTGATGGAATGATGATTGCCTTTGATTACGAAATTCGAAAGGAGCATAGAGTTTGGGAGCATTTGGAGTCCATTGATACTTCCGTGCCTTCTCAGTGGCAGCCTGGCAGAGGGCCTCCATGGTGGGAACGCCTGCCCGGAGTGGTGTGGATTGGGAGGAAGACTGCATGGGAGGGGGTCTGCATGTTTCTGAAGGAGCTCTAGTGAGTTAATCAGATCAGTAACAGCCTGCAGGCCTCGGCAGTGACTCAGGCCTCCTGAGGGGTTTTCTTCATCATTATGGAGATGAACATGGCTCCAAGGAATCCTCTTGAGCCCGGGGTTTGTGTTAATTGCCTCCATATCTATGGGAAGATGGGCAGGCCGTGGATGGGGCTTCTGGAGCAGGATTTGGGTCCTCTTCGGAAAGAGGCCTTGGCTAGCAACAGTCAGGGAAAGACTGGTCTGGACCTCAAGGGGTCAGGATGCTCAGCTCGTGGGGGTCCAGCACTCAAGCTGGCATTGTCAACCAACACTCTTTTTGTCCCAGAAAGAAAGTGAAACTGAAAGCCAGTGAGGTCAAGGGCCCTTGGCAACGCCATGGGAACAGATCCACAGCATCATGGTGAAGAAGAGGCAGAGAGTATGGGTCTCTTGCCTCTGGGTTACTGTTTTTCTGCTGCCCTGGGGCAGGGGCAGGGGCTGATGAGGCAGAGCTGAGCTGTCTTCTTTAGGGAAAGTGATGCTCTGTGTATCCCGACCTAGTTTCCCCTCTGAGGTGAGGCTGGAGATGTATGGGGGTGGAAGGGAGCAGAATAGAGAATCAGGGAGACAGGGGTCTGCACAGGCCTAGTTTGCCAGTGGACTTCTTACCTTCCCTTCCCTCTCTATAAAGTGCGGACAGCTGCAGTAACTGACTCATGCAATTGTTGGGAGTAGCAAATGAAACAGTATGCATAAAGAGATGTGCCTCGTGCCTGGGGACACAACTTGGTGACTGATAAATATTTATGTCATTGTATGGAGGGTGTCCGGTGGTTAAAGGTGTAGGAACAGGGCACTGGCTGCCTCCAGGTCACAGTGGTGGTGAAGAGTAGAACCTTGAAGAGTTTCCTGGCTCAACACTCTTTCTAGGCCTCTCCGCAATAATTCTTTGGTCAGGCGACTGAGACGGGGGCTCTTCAGATACCAGCCCGAGCTGTGGGAGGTGCTTTATTGGTGGGTGGTAGGGGTGACTCAACTTCCTAGTGCCCTGGGACAGCTGCCACTCGGTGAGTGGCACAGCCCTGGGAGCAGGCTCTGAGGCTAGTCAGATCTGCTGCCACTTGTCCCACAATCTGGGTGGGTGTGGTTGTCTCCAGGTGGAGTGGAAGCCATATGGGCCAGGCAGGGTGGTGCGCCCCTGGCGCCCTGGGATTTCTGCATGGCTTTCCTTCCAGCCTCTGTTGGTGCCTGGTTCCCGCCGCCCCCCCCCCCCCCATAAAGCCATTACGTACTGGGAGAATTAATCATGCCGTTGGGCAAGCACCATGGCACTTTCATGGCAGCTTTGAAGCTAATCTGTCACTAATGCCTGCTGGATTATCATGATTTCTTGCAGTTGTGATTCATTAACTCAAAGCCTACTAGTAATTTTATCAAACATCCTCCATCACCGTTTGCCCCGACACGCCTGCCCATCCCCACCCTCTCTTCCACTGTGCTGTGGCAATGTCACAACCAGCAACCTGTGTGGTCTCCAGAAAAGGAAGCCCCAGGGAGATGGGCATGTCCCTGAGCCAGCTAGACCTACCTACCTCTGCTCAAGCCCTGAGCCTCTTTTTTTCCACACACTGCTAGCCAGTATTCCCTGGACTTTGCAGGCCATTGTAGTTCTTCTCTGCAGGAGGCCCACAGTGCCATTCCTGAAATCCTAGCTTTAGAAAGATTTTTTTAAATGTTAACTTATTCTTCAACAGTTCACATATGTACATAATACATTCTGGTCGTACTCACCCCATTCCCCCCTCTTTTCCTCCTTCCAGCCCCCTCCATCCTTGGCTTCCTCCCACTAAGTCCTTACCCCACTGCCGTGTCTTTTTGTTCTGTTTTTGCTTTGTGGCCCACTGGGTTTAACCAGGGCCACTCTCCCAGGCACGGGTGTGGAGCTATCCCCACAGCATGTCAGCTACATCACTGAAGAGTATGACTCCCCTCCTCCGCCACCTTCGACTGCCATTAGCTAGCTCCCTTGAGAGGGGTCCACAAGCCCCTCCTCCATCATGACCGAATGTGAAACCTTTGCTTTTAAAAAAGGAAGACAGAGCCCTGTAGACGGATGAGCGGCAGAGACAAGCACCCACCGCTCTACAGGCGTGGGTGGGCCAGGAGGAAAACCTAGGAACTCTGTGAAAGACATCTGTCTCTCCTTCCTCTTGCTTCTGACTCATGGCGAAGAAGTGGGCAGAAGATTGGACCCTGGCTGGGCTGTGGTTATTGTTGGGCCTGGGCCGGCCGGCATTGACAAAACTTCTTGGTGAGGTGTCTCAGCCAGAAATGCTTCACAGGCTGGCTATTCTCTGCAGAGGTCAGCTTCAGGGCACGGCTTGATGGATGGACTGTGAGTAGGCAGGAAAAAGAAAGCTGGAGAAAGGGGTCTGTTGGGGTGGCCAGAGGAAGTCAGTGGAGGCCAGGGGCTCAGGCTGTGTCCTGTCGCCGGGGGAGACTCAGGGACAGCATCTTGGCCCTCGTTCTGTACCATCCATCAAGCGCAGCTCTGATAGCTCAACAATCTGTAGCCCCCACCTGTCTCTTCGGCCCTCGGGCACGCACCAGCTTTGACCCTTGCGTCCTCATTTAGGGCCTCGGCTGCTGCAGAGTTGATGGATGGCTTCTCCTCCCACCTCCACCTCACCACAGCTGCAGAAACACGCTCAGGTAGAGGCAGGGTCAAGCCTAGGGCATCCCAGTGCCCCAGTGGCCCAGGCTGAGTAACGGTGTTCGTAAGAGCAGCAGCAGGTGATGGGGGGGGGGCACCAAAAAAAAAAATGAGAGAGGAAACAAGGAGATAATTCCAACTACTTGAGGAGGAAAGGTGGGAAAGGACCCAAACCCAGAGTGGGGGAAAAAAACCCAACAACCCTACTTTACATCCTGAGGTCTTCCAAGATTTCTGAAAACGTACAACGTGGTGTGATGTCTTCTGTGCGCCACGACAACGTTGTCTGCTCCTCTCCATCTGTGTTTTATCACGCCTGTGCGCCTTAGAACCAGCGAAATGAAAAACAAGTTTAAAAAATACATAGATGTGCGTAGACGACGATGACGACCGGGAAAGAGGGGCCGTGTTCTGCAGCTTGGGGGTCTTTCTGTTTTGTTTTGTTTCCGACGGTTGTTTGCTGTAAGAAAAAGCCCAACAACCATCCTGAAACCCCAGCGTGAAGTCTTCTCCACGTGAGCAGGAGTGAGAAGCCGGGTCAGCGGTGGTTCAGCCCTGTTTCCTAGGCAGAGAGGGGAAGAAAAGGAAGGATTCGATTCTGTTTCTAGATTACCCCCTCCTCCTTTTCCTTCCTTTCTTCTCCCTTAGATATTTTTGAGATAGGATCTTGCCAGTGTATCCCAGGCTGTCCTTGAACTCGCTATACACCTCTGGCCATCTTTGAACTCCCGTCCCTCTGTCTCAGCATCCTGGGTGCTGGCCTTACAGTGTATGAATCATCATGTTAAGCGTGTTCCCTGTTTCTGGTTCTGGGTGAAACTGCCTCTCCTGAGGCTCTCTTTGCAAATGAGGAAGCCCGTCAGGTGGTTCAGCAAGGGAGGCTCCACGGAGAAGCCCCCTCTGAGGCTCAGAGACCTTTTGAAATAGGAAGTGTGTGGGCTCCCGGACTTAGGACACCTGTATATGTGTGCGTTAGAGATGCCTGGATCTGAATTCAGAAAATTCAGGGCAGCTTTGGCGAACTCACTGCCACCCCGAAGGTCAGGGTGGGGTGGGGTGGGGAGGGGAAAATGTCTTTTCTATACCACTGAGCATCCCAGCACCTGCAGCTGGGTCCCAGGGTCCCAGAGTCCCAGAACCCCAGAGGACTTCCTTCTGGGAACTCCTCTAAGTAGGAGGGTCTTGGAAAGGGAAAGTCTCCAGGCTACAGAGCCTGAGGCCCTGGGAATTTCAAACAAATGAAAGCAAGGAATGGAAGGACTATGTGGAGAGAGTGTGGAGAATCAAGAGAAAGAAATGTAAGAGTAAAAAGTAAAATTGCAAGATCTGGGGAAGGAGAGTAAAAAGAGGGAGAAGAAGAGAGAGAGAGAGAGAGAGAGAGAGAGAGAGAGAGAGAGAGAGAGAGAGAGAGAGAGAGAGATCCATGTTCACAGGGCAGGAAAGGGGGGGCAATTTAATGAAGGCAACTTGAAGGCCAGCTTTAGCCAACAGCTGGCAGGGTGCCTGGTTTGATCTTCTTGTGAGTTGGGCGGTTTGATTAATTGTGGCCTGTGGCAGAGGACAGACACCTGGCCCAGAGTTCTTTGATCTCAGGCTTTCTCAGGGCCGGTGGGAGGGGAGCTGCGTGAATATGCTACTCCCAGGGCACGAGAGGCCTCCAGCCTCCCTGAGAAGGAAGCCAGGAGGCCAGGGCCTTGGGAGAGGCTGGAAGGGTCAATGTGGGGTGTTGGGGTGGCTGAGGCAGCAAGTGGGAGCTACAGAGGGCGTGAAGTGTGAGCCCAGAGAGGAAGGTGCAGGAAATAATGTGGAAAGGAGGGAGGCCATCTGTAGGAGAAAGTTCGTCTGTAATCTGCCGTGATTCAGACACCTTAAGACAACCCTGCTCCTATGTGAGAGGTAACTGAATTTGGGGGGAGGGGACACAAAATCATGCCCCCCCCCACTTATGGATACAGGGCTGGCTCATTTATTTAAGGAGTAAGCTCTTCTGAAGGTGTGAGGAAAGGGGAGAGGCAGGGCTCCATTGAACTGGCTTCATTTTATATATGTTGGATGGAAACAGATTTGAGAAAAGAAAGGGACATATTGCCAAAAAGAGGAGAAAGAGAGAGACAGAGACAGAGACAGAGAGACAGAGACAGAGACACTTTAAGAAGAAGGAAAAAGGAACTAAAACCTTAATGCCCTTAAAAAAGAAAACCAAAAAAAAAAAAAACCCCATAAATTAAATCTTTGGACTAAATCCATTGGTGTTTTGCCAGTTTCAAATAATAGTGTAACTTGATTAAGAAACTTTGCAGGATTTGAAGTTACTGGCTTCCCTGAGAATTCTTCTTAAGTCACTGTCTACAGCAGGCTAATTTGTTTCCAGATTTTTAAATTTTCTGCAAATCGGTGATGATGTTCTTAGCTTTGTAGCCATATTTGAAGGATTCTCTGTGTGTGTGTATAGGGCTGGGACTCGAACCCAGGACCTTGGCATGATAGGCAAGTGCTCTACTGGCAAGCTGTCACTGGTCCTCATGGTCACTTCTGCCGTGTCTTCAACTCAGAATTTTGGGTCAACTTCAAACATTACCCTGCATAAATACGTTGTTGTTGTTGTTGTTGTTGTTGTTGAAATAAAGTTTGTGAGTGTGTGCTTAAGGGTAAACACTTCAAATTCTGGTCTCCTTTGGGACTATAAAATTGCTATTTGGCGTCACTTCACACACATGGGTAAGAAGAATATCTCTCAAGGGTCTGTAACCACGGCTCTCCAGTTGGGGAGGCAGAAGGGTCATGAGCTCAAAGCCAGTCTTGACTACGAAGTGAGTTCCAGGCCAGCATGAAGTACACAGAAAGGCATTTCTTGAAAACAAACAACCAAACAAACACCAAAGAAAGAAGAGAGGGAGGGATGAAGGAGGGAGGGAGAGAGAGAAAAGAAAATGAAGACAAGACTGTCTTGAATCACTCAGCAGGACTCAGGATGTAGCTTGTTAGGGATGCAGGCTCTGATGACTTAGAAGCAGAGGAATTCCAGAAACGCGGTGTACATTTTCTGGTGGGACTGGAGTTCTGACTGAGGGAAGACAGCCTGGTTCTTGAGGCAGCTGCAGAGCGATGTACAGGGCACCCGTCTGTAACCTCAAGGTCCAGATTCAAACTGCAGCTCTTTGAATCCATCTTGGGCTGTGTGACCTTGAGCCTGCTACCTCCTAGGCACCCTGAGTGTCAGCTTCCTTGTGTAGAAAGTGAATTCAGGAAAAAAATCCTTGCCTCACGGCCTCCTCGTCACAAAGATTAAATGCATTAGCCTACGTAAAAGAACCCTGTAAATGATGAAGCCTTCAATTAACAGTTGGCGTTAGAATTACTGCTTATATTACAGAAATCCAGGTCTCTTTAAATACTCATGTTGACAGCAGGGATGTTTTCATTTTAGAAAGGGTTTGCACAGGGAGGGCATTAGAAAAAAAGGCTCACATGCTACCTGCTCCCCCAGGGGCATTTGCTCTGCTGTAATTATTGTTTACTAATAAGTATGTTTTGCTCATAAATGTCCTATTAAACGGGTCTAAAACCCTTCACCAGGCTGGCCTGCCTTTTCAGGCTGTGACTAAGCAGGAACCCCTAGAGGCTTCCCTGAGTAGTGAGTCTCTCGGACTGTGGAATTCTGTACCTGACCCTGAGAGTCCTCAACTGTACAGTGGCAGTACCCCTTAATTGCTGTCCTGGCCACTCCCGGTTCCTTTCCCACTTCAGCTGGTGTATAAAGGGAGTATTACATTCCACTAGTCTGGGTTTCCTGCGTGCAGCTTCGGGGCTGCTCATTCTTCCTTGTCAGTCGTCATCTGGTATGGGGATGTAGCAGTCATTATGGTGGGCGGTACCTGGAACGCAAGGCTTTGGGCTTAAATGACTGCTCCGGGATGTAAGTCCTGCCTTCTCCAACACTGAACAATGCTTGCCTTTCTAGGGTTGTCATGACGATAAAGAAAGCCTTTGAAAGCTCTCCACCAGCGACGCTCAGTAGATGCTCAGTGAATGGTTATTCGTTTATGCCGATGGTGTCTACCTTGCGTGAATTGTAATTACTGGGGGTCGATGAGACCCAGAGAGCCTATGCTCTGATCGTCCTGGTCTTGTCATTCTGAACTGAAACCTTAGCATCAGCACTGTCTTCCTAGAGTTTGCCAGGATTCTGAAATACCAGTGCTTCGATGTGAAATGCTAGTATTCCACAAATATTAGAGCCTTCAACGTGTAGGCTCCTACACAACAGTGTGTCTGCTCATGCCCTGTGAGGGCTCTTAACCACTGAGCCATCCCTCCGGTCCTTAATTTCTGCATTTTTAACAGACATACTATGGTCACAAAATGTGGAGCTCAATTTTGAGCATTGGGCTTCATTCTTTCCTGGTCCTTATACCTTGAGGCAAGTAGCAGTGGTCACACGTAGACACACGAACATCAGTTAAGGCCTGCTTGAGGTTGTTCTTATGGGGCACCAGTCCTGGAATCTCAATCTCTCTCTCTCTCTCCCTTTCTTCTGAATCTAGTCCTGAATACTTACCTACATTGCTACTAGAAGATGTTTTCCAACAACTCACTATCTTTTCAGACTTCCTCGTGAAGAACGCTGAAGACCTAGGTGTGAGTTCGTGTGAATATTTGTACCACTCAACTGGAAAAGCGGTTCCGAGGTTGGACTTGTAAACAGCTCCAATATGGTTAGGTGCCCAAAATGGAACCCCTATAGCTGGGGTACCATTGAAATAAAAATCAGCTAGGCTTCTAATGAAAGGCAAAGCCTGAGGGTGAGTTAGTTAGAGAGATGCTGAACTGACCAGATGACCAGAACACAGAGCTTCGGACAGTCCTCAGTCTGGAAGAGTCTCCTCATCACACATGACGGGAATGTGCACGAATTAATGTCCCTGTCCTGACACAGTTTCAGAGAGAGATGCTTGGAGAGAGATGCTTGGGGGCATCACAGTGGACATTGCTAGAGTGTGTTTTTGTCCAGGAGAGTCACGCTTACGCAATATTGCGTGAGTTTATGGCATAATAAACAGAGAAGGGAATAACCAGAGTATATGTCTTCGATAAGGATCGGACTTTGTGCAATGGAGACGCCTCTGCCATTGGACCTGTGGAACAAGACCATGGAAAGCATGGGCCTGGCATGCGGTGAGGCTGAGTGTGTGCACCCATGTGCCGTGATCTGGTTAGCAGATGAGCAAGACAGGTAGCCATGAGAGAATCCCGGAAGTGACCTGTATCACAGGATTTCGCTGGTCCAGGAAATGCTCCGTCAAAAGTTTGCCATTTGACTGAAAGACGGTGGTTGATGCTGGACCACCACCACAGGCATGCCTATGTTTGATTTTTTTTTTCTTTTTTCTCATGCCCCCCCCTCTCTCACCCTCCCTCTTCCTCTTCTTCTGAGTCAGGGTCTTCCTATGTAGCTCAGGCTGGCCTTGAAGTCATGATCTCTTGCCTCCGTCTTCCAAATACAGGGTTTATAGGTCTACAGGGTTGCCTTGACTCATGATTTCGGCTTTGATTGAACTATCCAGCAGGGCTAACTTAATTGCTCGGCAAACAGTTCCTCTATTTCAGGTTGAGATCTGCCCCGGTCCCCTTTTATTGTCTTTGTGAAGCAAGGGTTATTAAGAGACAGATGTCTGCACAAGATGAACCCAACTGCCAATCATTGTCGAAGGTCCTGGCAGGTCAGGCAGCTAGGCAAATGGCCCCTTTCCTTATCGGCTTCTTACCTTGAGGTGCCACCGACTCCAGCCAAACAAAGAGAGTACCGGAAAGCCCCGGTCAGCTGGCCTGAGCAGAGCACATCTGTCTCTAAGCTTTAGAGTCTAGGAAGTCTGGGGCCTGTTCGCAGGCAGAAGTTGACATGTGCTGTTGCCCACATCTTTTATTGCTCCTTCTCCCGCGGATGGTCCCTCCCCTCCTACCCCCTCCTTTGGAATCCTGGTCCCACATGCTACTCTCTCTGTTTCATTTGGTTGAGAATTTGCTGTTTTCCCATAACCCAGTCGTGTTGCCTGTCAGAGAACCCAAAAAAACACACAACTTTCTGGGAAGACATCTAATTAAATTCCCCAAAGAGGGGATAGGAAAGCCCCCTCTGAAACACACAGATGCGACCTCATAGGGCCTAACGGCCACAGTAAGGAAAGTGTGGGCATCGGCCTGGGGAGCTGGTAACATGCTGTTCTTTCTCAATGTCCTCTGCAAAGGAGCTGGTCCTGGGTTTAAAATAGCCCTCTGGTAAAAGCAACTATTTAAAGAGTATTGGGGTATGAGAAATGCAAAACAAAGTGTTGTTGATTAAAAACACATGGTTTGTTCTCGAGACGCGAGTAGCCAGCAAAATCAAATGTGACAGTGTTTTGGCTTTTTCTATCCCACAAGACATCATGGTGATTTATTAGAGTGATGTCAGCTGTGGTTAAAAAAGTTTGCTGTGTTGTCTTAATAAAAAGAGGCTTTACCTTGGAGCTGTCAAACTCTCTCTCTCCTCTGGCTCAAGGCAGCAGCTGATGGGTCCTCCTTGGGCCTCCTCTGGGGGCTTCTCTCCAAGGGGCAAACCTTTGCCTTTTGGAGAGTGTATGAGGTCACAGGGTGCTATGTAACTCTGCTGGTAATGTTGAGGGTGCTGTAGGCTGATCCCAGGTTATTTCATTTGCAGAGCCAGTTCCTGTGTCTAACTTGGAGCAGAGACACGGCTTGATGGCAGGGTGGTGGAGTCTTTCCAGGAAGGGTGCCCCACTAAGGAGAAAGAGGGTCTGGCCTTCCATAGCTAGTCCAGATGGTAGGGAGTGTTAATGTTTGTCAGGGTAGATAATCTGCTAACAGATAAGAGCAAGTTGGACTGTTAGCAGAACACAAATGTTCCGTGGCTTACGGTGGAGTTATATCCTAAAGCCCATTAGGATATAATGCCAGGATTCCTATTGCTGTGAAGAGACACCATGACCATGACAACTCTTATGAAGGAAAATATTTAATGGGTGGCGTATAGCTTTAGATGTCTAGTCCATTGTCATCCTGGTGGAACATGGCGACAATACTGGCAGACATGGTGCTGGAGGAGCTGAGAGTTCTACATCTTGCAGGCAACCGGACGTGAACTGAGACACTGGATGTGACTTGAGCATATATGAGACCTCAAACCTCACCCCCACAGTGTCACACTTCCTCCAACAACGCTGTACCCACTCCAACGAAGCTACACCTCCTAATAGGGCCACTCCCTTTGGGGGCCATTTTCTTTCAAACCACCACACCCATGTTCAGCTGATAGTCTACTTAAGTTGGGAAAGCATTGGATGTACCCAGCCTACCCAACAGCCTAGCAACACCGGTATTGACAATTTCTCCTTATGACTGCATGCCTGCCTGGGAGCAATGGTTAACTGTTGCTGGTAACATTTTAAGTAAGTATAGTACCTCTGACACTAATTGGGAAAAAGACCAAAAACTCAACATTCAAAGTACTTTCCACAGAATGTTGACTTTTGGTGGGTAGGGACTCCATGTCAGGCTAATTCTTAATGGAAACCCTTTGGTTATGGAAAGAGAAAGTTTAACAATTTAGACGAGCAGGACTAGCTGAGAGACCACAAGAGTCCAGTGTACTGGTGCCACAAGGACAGGCCATTTAGGGAATGGCAGTGGGCCTCCCCAGGGCTGATGCTGCAGCTTCAGCCTGCCATGGACCCAGGAGTCCTCTTGCATGCCTCTGTGATGCTCCATTCTCTTCTCATGGCTTTTTTTCTATAGTATTGGCTTGCTATGCATACCTGTGCCCAGTGCTGAGGACCACACTTGTGTTGACGGACCATCACCACTTTCTAACTCAGTCATCTACCTCTGGTCCAAGGGTCAGCAGCTTAAGAACTAGGGACAAGGCAGGTGGTTCAGAGTAGAGACATTTCTCCGAGAGAAAAGGTCCAGGAAGCCATATTGGGACAGGCTGGATACACCAAAGGTATCTGTTGCCTGCACTGGGTTTCTGTCTTAGGAATAGGACTTGCTTGTGAAGAAGATTCTATTCTTTCTGTGCCCAATACATCTCCCTGCCTTCCCCCAGGAAGGACAATGATGTTCCTGGGAAGATGAAGTCCTAGGCATGGTGGTACAGGCCTGTAATCACCACCCTTAAGAGGCAGGGGCAAGAGGATTAGAAGTTTAAGGCCAGCCTGGGCTACATGAGACCCTGTCTCAAAACTAACCAACTGACCAACCAGTGGATACTTTAAAAACTTTTCCCTGTATTCACTCAGAAAGTGATGTGGTAGCACTGTTCTTTGTAAGTGAACAGTACTGTTATCTTTTCCCAGTTACAGAAGAAACACACAAGCGACCCCAGAACACTTAGAACTAACAGAAATACAAAGACGGAAGTGAAAAGCGGCCATAATCCCAGAAAATGGCTGCTGACATATTGGTGTGTTTCCTTCTATTCCGTTTTCTTTAAGTAGTAGCCCGAGGCTTTGTGAACTATCTGTGCTCAAGATCTATCTTTCTACTTTAATTATATCTCTTCAGATGCCGTAAGACTTTAAGATAGCCTTAAATTGATTCCCATAATTTCCCCCCAGCACACCAGATTGTTTTTCCATTGCTCTGGAGTCAATATGTGTTCAGACCTTCATGCTACTACCTCACTTTTGTGCAAGTCACTCCCCGCTTCCCCCCGCTTCCCAGACCGCTATAACTTAGGATGCATCGACTCCCGAGTCCCTTCTGCTCACATCATCTTTTAAAGCCGCGTACCTGCTCCCATCCATCCTCACTGATTCTTTACTTGTTACTTCTTGCATGAAGGATGAGTTCGAGACAGTATTGACCCTGTGCTTCCGCCCCATTGCCCATCATTTCTGACAGGCCTTGGAGTATCTGGATTGCTGTTTAGCCCCATGACTATCGGAATGATTTCACTCCCCTTTGCAGCTGGCTCACATGGACTCAATCTTCAGGTCTAGCTTCTGAGAAGCCACCTCTTGACTGTGGCCCCCCTTTCAGAGCCCTTCATCATACAGCAGTTTGTAGTTACACCATCATTTGTGTGGTTAAGACATAATATCTGTGTCCCTGTTTCTTAGACTATTTTGTGCAGCTTCAACAGAATATCACAGAGAGATAGTTTTTAAGGAAAATATATTCATTTCTCACAATTCTGGAGGCTGGGAAGTCTGATATTAAAGTACTAGCATCTGGCAAGGATGCCATGCTGCATCCCCATCCTGATGGAAGACATCACATGGTGGAAAAGCTTCTTAGAGGGGGAGGATGGGAGTATGACCACTGAAGGAGCTGAGCTTGATCCTTAACCAGCACAGCCCTTTGATAACTACCTACACAGGGTGATAACCTTAGCAATCTTGAGGGCATTGCCCTCATGACCTAATTCCCTTTTAAAGTCCAACCTCCAAACGCTGTCACAGAGGCAGTTAAATCTGAACATGACTTTGGGATAGGGCATTTATTTTGTAACACCCTGATAGACACGTCCCAAGGCAGGGCAAGTCCGTTTTGTAAACTGCGGAATTTGCTCCCGCTGGCAGCCCTCACTTGGCCCCCTTCCTTCCCAGGCCAGCCCCATGGGTGAAAGTCCACAAAGTTCATGGCATATAGAGACTGGCAGCTGCTGAGGGCCAACCTTCAAGAGCATGTGCTGAGACACTGGTGTGTAAGACAGGCCCCTAAACTGTCCAGTAAGGTAGACTTCCTGGCAAGCAGGAGCCCTCAGCAAGGCTTTGCTACTTGGCCTCTGACATCCGATGGGCAACTTCCCTGTGGACAGAGCATCCGGCATTGAACTCCTTGAGGGATCAAAACTCCCCCATCAGCCCTGTGCACTGATCTGCTCTGAGAGAACTTCTCTAAGTTAGAGAAAGGTTTACTTCCCTTACAACAGTTAAGTATTGATTGCCTCTGCTCTCCAGACAAACACTGGGTTCACTCAATAGCCACTTAACACACATTGGTATTCTATACGACAGTAGGGTGCCAGGCACTGGGTGCAGGGAGCTGAGGAGGGCACACTGGGAGAGCTCAGCTGGGAAACACCAGTCACAGCTCACAATGTACGCTCATGCAGTTGTCTTGATTAGTCACAACAACTTTGTGATGCTCCTGTCATTAGGGACATCTTACAGTTCAGGAAACAGAGGCTCGGTGAGTTTGCATTTGAGGGAGCTCCAGGTCAAGGCCAAATGTTTTCACTTCACCTCCAAGGGCCTTTCACCTTGTGGGACTGACAGTATGAATTCACAGCTTCATACAGTCTTGGACTGCAGCCCCCTAATCATCTCCCCCTATGAACTTAATTGCAGAATGCATGGTGATACCCATGCATCTTGTTTGGACCCAGTCACACGAAAACAGGCCTGCAAATTGCCGATGGTCTTCCAACTGCTAACCAGGAAGGCCTCAGCCTTGAGAAGTGGACTCTAGAGAGGAATTCAGGGTGGCTATTCATCCTAGTCACCAGAGCTGGTGGCTAAGCTGGGGACTTTTATTCGGGGACAGTTCAGGAGGCATGTTCCCATCAACCACTGTACAGCGAAAGATGATGGATGTACTGATTCCCAGCACTGAGTGTCTGACATTAGGGCATCTCAGTAAATGGTTTCATGGTTCACATTTCAGGGTACTCATGACCCTTGGAAAAATTTCATTCTAGTACTGACAGATCTATAGCTTTCTGGTGTTCTGTATAAGGCAAGTAATCTCTGCTTCCTTCTTTGTAGTTTCTGCTCTCTGGTCTTGGCTGGGATGGGCAATAAACACGGTGTCTCTGCTCGGGGGCATTCTGTCACCCTTTAACTGTGCAGGGAGTCCCAGCTTGAGCCTCCGCCTGCCTTAGACATGTCTGAGCAAGCCTGAAGAACCTGCTAGGAGTCTGCCTGTGGCAGAGACTGTGGAGCCTCCTGGGAAGAATGGAGGAGTCAGGCACAATCCAGGCCTGGTAACGGGATGTTGCTTGTGTCAGGAAGTGAGCAATTGAACACTGCTTGGTGAGTGGCCACAGCTGCATTCATCCATAACTCAGCCTCCATCGAGCTTCTTAGGAGACATGTAGAATGGGCAGGATGTGTACAGGAAAGAGAGAGAGAGAGAGAGAGAGAGAGAGAGAGAGAGAGAGAGAGAGAGAGGAGAAAGGAATTGAGCAAGGTCTAAACTCAGCCCTCATTGGGTTTCTTAGGGGTGTGTGTGTGTGTGTGTGTGTGTGTGTGTGTGTGTGAGAGAGAGAGAGAGAGAGAGAGAGAGAGAGAGAGAGAGCGAGAGAGAGAGAGAGCCTATGGCTTAAAAGCAGCACATGGCAGTTACTGGGAAATGAGCTCAGGGATTGGCCTTGAGACTAAAACTACAGTAGAGAGGTCCTGCCCTCTACTTTATAGCACAGCCTAAGCTTCCTTGACCTCCAGCACCTCTAAGTTGCAGGGACTTTAGCACCCAGCAAGAGGTGACTGTTTCCAGGGTCCTAGTCAGGGACCTTAAGCAAGACAAGGGGACAAAATGGTGAGTGAATAGATTTGTGCAGCTCTCAGTCCTCATCAGAGTAGCTTTGTGTAGTGGGTGGCAGAAGCTCAGAACTTGTCAGAGTGCAGACAGTATGTGCCTTTGGAGGGCTCAACTATAAATAGGGCATTTGTCACATCCCTTCCACCAGGGCTCAGGGAATATCTTGGAATATGGGGCAGAAAGATTGTAAGAGCCAGAGGACCGCTCCACTCAAGAACTCATGGCAGCTGGGGTTGCTGGCATGAGGCTTGCCTAAGATCAAGCCAGTCAACACTCTAGCAAGGAGGGGCTCATGAGTCCCCACCCCTAGCGGAGGAGCTAGTTAACCACTGTTGGCTGTCAGGGGAGGGAGGATCTGCAAGGGTGTGCTCTCTGGTAGATCAACCATAGTCCAATGGGTAGACACACACACCCATGGGTATATGGACAGCACAAATTGGATCTCGTAGATCATTGGTTTAAAAAAAAAAGAAGAAAAGAACATGAACTTGGGGATAGGGTGGTGGAGATAGGTACAGATTGGATCTGGAAGGAGTTCGGGGAAGAGTAGAGGGTGAATATGATGATAACATATTGAATACATGTATGAAATTCTCTAAGAATGAATAAAATATATTTTAAAAGTGGTAGATTACCAGAAAACTCATTGTGTAGGTGGAGTTTTTCATGAGGACTGCAATCGGTTCTATTCTACCAGCCACTTCCCAAATAACCACTCAGAGACTTATTATCAATTATAAATGCTTGGCCAATAGCTTAGGATTATTACTAACTAGCTCTTGCAATTTAAATTAACCCATTTCTATTAATTTGTGTGCTGCCCTGAGGCTTGTGGCTTTTACTTCTCTTCCATGTCCTGCTTCCTTTCCCTCTGACTGGTGACTCCTCTGACTCCACCTTCCTTCTTCCCAGCATTCTCTCTGCCCCAAAATTCCTGCCTAGCTATTGACCAATCAGCTTTTTATTAGCAATTAGATCAATACATATTTACAGTGTACAAAGATTGTTCCACAGCATTCTATATGCCTTGAGCATAGTGCAGATATCCCCTAGGCATTCTGGAAATATTGGGAGGTAAAAGTTAAGTCATAGTTACTCATGAGATGGGATGCTCATGCACCCAGGCCTGGGAGGACCATCATTAGCTTGCCAATGGTGGAGCATTCCCAGAACCTACAGCTCTGAGTCCCTGCCCCTCTTGCTACTCTCTTTTGGAATTGCTCCAGACTAAAAAGCCAATACTGATTGCTAGAAAAGTCATTAGCAATCCTAGAATTAATCTGGTCTAACATTCTTTTATAGACAAGACCAGTGATTCTCAACCTGTGGGTTGAGACCCCCCCCTTGAGGTTGCTTATCAGATATTTGCATCATGATTCATGACAGTGGCAAAACTGCAGTTATGAAATAGCAACAAAAATAATTTGATGGTTTGTGGTCACCACAACATGAGGAACTGTATTAAAGGATTGCAGCCTTAGGAAGGTTGAGGAGAACTCGACTGAATAGTTGCACACTGGACTAGGTGAACAGCAGGCCAAAAGTGGCTTGTGGTAACGTGTCCAAACTCCATATTCAATTTTCAGAAGAGCAAGGACTTTGTTTAAGGGGCAGTCAAGCTTCCCCCTCTGTTATGGCGTCTAGTTATCCCTGCCTTGTACATAGGCACCCACTGCCTTCTTGTGATCACACATGGTAGAGTTTTGAACCATCTGTCAGCTGAGGAGACATTAGCCTTTAACCTTAGGAGGGGGAGGGAGACAGACAGGTTCTTAGCCCGTTTTATGGGTGCTTCAGCTGTAGTGTGGTTTATTTCCGGAGGTCAGTGATGAGGAAAGCTTCTGGGGACGGAGCATGCTCTCCGTGAGGAATACAGGCTGCAGCTGGGCCCAGGTGAGAAAGTGATCAATGGCATGCCCGCCGTGTGGCACAAGCTGGTAATGCAGCACAAAGGAGGCTATGGTGAGTGCTAGGCTAGCCTGGGCTACATAGTTAAGTTTTTTTTCTGAAAAATAAAACCCAACTCAACTGCCAAATAAAAAGTAAACCAAACCGAAACAATGAGGGAGGGAGGGAAGGAGGGAAGGAGGGAGAGAGAGAGAGAGAGAGAGAGAGAGAGAGAGAGAGAGAGAGAGAGAGAATGTTATGGCGACTCTGAAACAAGTGTAATAATTGTCCACACTTAGTGCACAGATGAAAAATCCCTAGGAACAACAGACCCCAATTCCTCCTGGTAACACTGCTGTCCCTAGACAGAAGACTGGGAGGATCTACACAGCTAGTGAGGTCGCTTTGATGCCAGACAACAGATGAAGAATGACGCTTTATGAACATCTCTTTTAGGCTGGGACTACACCAACCTTGATGGCCTACGGAGGTAGAAATTTCATAGGTAACCCCACCTCCAATCCAGAGCGTACCAGTGGTGACCAGGCCAACAAATACACTTGGCATCTTACCCGTGGCCAGTTGACACATTATGTCTGCAGAAGCATGTTCAATGGGAAGCTGAACCGAGATCTGAGACAGAAACAAGTGCCGAGCTACTGAAATCAGTCCACAACCCGGGAACAAATCGCGAGGCATGAACACTGGTTGATAGCATAATGATTCTCTAGACATGTCTGTGTCTTAGCCCTGGAACCCGTAAACATGTTCTGATATATGTTTGTGAGGGTTGAGTGTGCAGATGGAATTCCAACTGCTGAGCAGGTGTCCTTAAGATGAAAGTGTGTGCCCTGAATACCCGTGGTCCAATGTAATCACAGGAATCCTTGGAAGTAAAACAGGATGACCAGGGACCCAGAGTCAGGGACATTGTATAAGAAAGAGTTGACTAGCCATCATGGGTGTCAGCTGTGAGCTGTGAGCTAAGGAACACCGGCAGTCTCTAAGCTGGAAGAGATGGTCCAGCTTCTCAGAGCATCCACAGAGGAGTGTGCTCTGCCCATGATGTGATTTTAGCCCCGTGAGAACCATTTTAGACTTGTGGCCACTACAAGTATAAGATAAAAACACTGTTTTAAGCCACTCTATTTGTGGTGTTCTGTTACAGCAGCAGGGGGAAACTCATCCGGACTCTACTGTTCACCTATGGCTTGTCAAGGAAAGTCGACCTGTGTTTAACCAAAGGATTTTGTCCATCTAAGCTCAGGCCCTTTTTAAGGCCAGAGAAACAATCAATAAGCTACTAAGACCTCAAGACAATTTCCCTTACAAAGGGCTATCAAAGGGCCATCAGCAGGAAACCTTTAAAATTCAAGGGCACAGGGTTTGTGACTTACCCACAGAGTTAAAGTAGGTAGAAAAGGGAGTGTCCCAGAGTAGGTTTGGAGCTGGGCTGTGGGCCATGGGCGTTTGCCATTTTGCCATGCAACATGTCCTTGGGGACAGAGGGTTAGGCTGGGACTACCCTTGGTGGCCTTTGGCTGTCTTAGCCATGGCGTCATCTCAGGAGGTCTCTTTGATGATCTATAGTTTTAAGTATTAGAAATGTCTCTGAGAAACAAAATGGTGGAAGTCTTCCTCTTCGCCATCTTGTTCCTCTGACCACCCCCTCCCCCGCACCTCTTCTCCTTGTTCTTGAGATAGACTTTCATTATGTTGCCCAGCTGGCCTAGAACTCATTGTATAATTCAGGCTGGTCCAGAACTAGTGATTCCCCTGCCTCAGCCTCCCAGGTGAGGGTGCTATGTGGGACATGTAAATATCAAATAAGTTCCTTCCATGGCCTCATTTGTTTCTCATAACAGTTCCATGAGGTAGTTATGCCAGGCAGGAACCCATTTTGCAGAGGAGGACATAGAGGGTCTGAGAAGTTCAGCAGTTTTCTAAATCACTGACCTGGCCAACTGAGGAGCCGAAAGTCAAATCCGATGTCAGAGGTCCCTGTATTTTCTCATGACTCTGTGATACCTCCAGAGCTATACTCTTGGGCATTCCAAGAACACTGAGCAATAAGAATAATGGTTTACATACTGGTATCTATGATTTTGTCTCTTTTCCTGGCTTGGCTACAACCCAGTCATGTGATCTAGGATAAGTCACTTTCCTTCTCAGAGCCTCATATTTGTAGTCACTGATTTGGGAAAACAGTTGGAATTGGTATTTTTATGAGTGGAAGGAATATTTATGGCCTATCCACTAAGGAAGTTCTCCTGGGTGCTGCCTGCTGAGACCGATAGTCTAAAAGCTTTGGAGTAGTCACGGATGGTCTCTCACACTGCACATTCCTGCCTCCCTCTGCCCTCTTCTCGGCCACAGACTCTTTACCCGATTTCTTGCTCGCCATTGAGAACCCTTCTGCTGTACGTTTAGACCTTTTCTTTGTTATAAGGTGAGTGCAGTCTAAGAATATATGGATGTCTGGAAGAGAGGAGACCAGACAGCCTATCAATGTTGCCTGCATCTCTTCTGAGGACACCACCTCCATTTCCTTTGCCAGGAGCATTCATCTTGCACCCCTGGCTCTTGTGTCTTCAAGGCAGCAGGCAGGTGTAAGCACCATCTCCCAGTGACTGTGAGAGTAGTTATCTTTTATATCTGGCATGTGCTGTGACACAGGAGTGATCCCGACTTTAGAGATTGTCACCTCTCTCTCTCTCTCTCTCTCTCTCATCTCTTTCTTGTTGCAAGATAATAAAATTACCAGACAAGCCCGTCCTTCCTCCTGACCTAGTCTGGGTTCACAGATACTTCCTTTTTGAGCCAACAGCCCTAACCTTCCTGCCCAGACTTTGTCACACAGTTAAGTGAGTTAATTTCTCCAGGTCAGGCCCCCTGCATGCTGGGATTTCTTTTGAGGGTAAGCCTCTTGGTTTCTTTTGATATAAAATGGCAACTCTGGGCCACTAGGTGCAATTAGACGTAAGATGAAGAGATTTCGCTTTGAGCAGATTGGAAAAGAAGGGTCTCTTTTTTTTTTTTTTTTTCTAGAGTTGAGGACCGAACCCAGGGCCTTGTGCTTGCTAGGCAAGCGCTCTACCACTGAGCTAAATCCCCAACCCTCGAAAGATCTCTTCTTAAAGCAGCTGTGGGTGAGATGTACATGGGAAAGAGTAAAAAGCAAGGGAGCAGGTCAGATGGATATGTTCCAGGGCCTGGAGACTCCACTCATGCCAGCTCTTGGTGGCCCGTCAGAACCTAAGGCTTAGATCAGCTCCACACCATGTTCCTTCTGTGTTTTCTTTCCCTAACTACATGCTACACCTAGAGGACAGTATCGTAGGAGTCAGTGGCAACATTCCTGAACTCAGGGGACATGCCGTTTTTGGTGGGATGAGCAAGAGGGACTCAAATCTCTAGCAAACAATGAGGAAGAGTTGGGGATCAAAGGCTAACTCACACTTGGCTTGAGTGTCCAAATTCTAGGGTGTGGGGAAGAGCCATAAACAGTTAGATGATGGGATATGGGTGTTGTTTGACAGGAAGGCAGCTGAATGCAGATGGAGATGTGTGTGTGTGTGTGTGTGTGTGTGTGTGTGTGTGTGTGTGTGTGCTATGTAACAGCGGTACTGTCCATGGAGGTGGCAGAGCTACATTATAAGTTTGGGAATCAGTGTACACAAAGGCTGAGAGGCACAGGAACAAGGCTGGTGTGGGTCTCATCTAGTACAGACCGTTTGGAACTGCAAGAGCGTCAAGCCCCGAGGCGCCGTGGGTGCTCGCTTGCTCTGCAGGAGCTGCAGCCAGACTCAGACGCGCCACTTGTTTCTATGTATATATGCTTTGCGTTGGCTTTTCTTTCTTGTCGACCTTCCAGTCACTCCTAAATTCGGTTCCGTTCTCTGCCTCTCCCTGCCTGCCAGTGCTCCACGCTCCCAGCCAAACAGTGACATTTCCCCAGGCACAGCCTGTGCCATTTGAGAGCCCCAGATATGCTTCGTTTCGGGGGGTTGACTCCTCCCGTCTCCTCCTATGGTGCCTGTGCGTGTGTGGATACAGGGCTTGAACCCCTATTACCAAGGAAAACAAGAGTCACTCACGGGGCCTAGGGTTGGTAGGTGATCCACAGAGTCCATCAAATGGCCCCGCTGTCCCACTGATGGCCGCACTTGGGTGGAGGCAGATCCATCAGCACATTCAGATATTCCTTCTGGATGTTCCAGCACTTTTCTGGGGGTGCTGTTGGGGGGATGGGAGGTTTCTCCTACTCACTGTTCTGTTTGGGGACAGATGGCCCCAGGACTCCTTTCCAAGTATGCTCTCCCTTCTCCTGATCCAGTGGCCCTGGGGAAATAACTCTGCCCACATTTTGGCTTTCCTCTTCTACCTCCCAGGCATAGAAAAGCATTACCCACTCCCAGCTAAGCATGGGGCTTGCTCCCAAAAGGGCCAGATGCACTCTGTCAACTGCAGGAAGGGCCAGTGTAAAGCTAGGCAGCTTCTGGCTGTGCTTGACGCAGGTCCCTGAAGAGATTCCTTACAGATTCCCTGATGCTTGTCCAGCCCTTCACTTCTAGAGGCCTTTTGGGTTTCCATCTTTATGTTTGGCCCCCGAAGAAGCCTCTTCTTTCATGTTGTTGACATATGGATATGTGAAGAAAATAGAACCAAGAATGGATGCTGGATTTTGATGTCAGTCACTAGAACACCAGCCTTTCCCTCTGTAAAAGGTCACTGTGGTGGTTTGAATAGGAATGACCCCCTTAGACTCTTGTGTTTGAATGCTTGGCCCACAGGCAGTGGCACTATTAAGAACTGTGGCCTTATTGGAGGAAGTGTGTCACTGTAGGGGTGGGCTTTGAGATCTCATACATACTCAAGCCACACCCAGGGTGCCAGTTCACTTCCTGTTGCCTGCAGATCAAGATGTAGAACTCTCAGCTCCTTCTCCAGCACCATGTCTGCCCGCATGCCGCCATGCTTTCTACCATGATGATAATGGACTACACCTCTGAAACTGTAAGGCAGTCCCAATTAAATGTTTTCCTTTATAAGAATTACTATGGCCATGGTATCTCTTCACAGTAATAGAAGCCCTAACTAAGACAGTCATCATCATCCCATCTTTTCCAACTCGCAATTTTTATTTTTTTCAGAGGAGGGATGTTTAAGGCTCTTCCTCTCTTTGAAGTATAAAGTCCCAGGCCTCATTTTCAATTGTCCCTGTGGTGGCTGAAAGGAGCTGGGTTGGATAGGGCTATAGGAATAGAGAGACGCTGGAGGTTTTATGCTGGGGACATGCTCTGAGCTGCCAAGGGGTTCTGTGTATTGGCTTCCAGGTAACAACATACAAATGCATGGAGGAATTGGCGGGACTGAGCGGGGGCAGGGATGAGGCACCAAAAAGAAATGTGCTCGTCTAATTTCCTAGTCTTGTTCATTTCTATTAATATGATCTCCAGTTCTGGGGATTCAATCCAGGGCCTTCCTTACATGAGTCAAGTGCTCTGTGGCTGAGCCACAGCCCAGCCTAGAAGAGACTCCCAACAATGGGTCCCACCTGTTTCTCCTCCTCTCTCCACACAGTCTCTCCTGGAGCTGCCTAGGCTGGGGCTGGTAGGAGAAAGGACAGAGCTTTGGGAAGGATGCCAGTGCTGACAGGACAGGGAGCTGTCAGCAAGATGGGACCTCTGAAGCCAAGGAGGGGTGAGCAGAAGGCACCCTTTCCTAGGGGAGGCTGAGCATGACTGGCTTGGTGTTGTGGATGCCAGGCTGACCTCTGAGTTCCTGACTTGGTCTTGGAGATGTCCTGTCTGAAGCATGCTGGAGTGGAATCCTCTCACCCGGCCCATTTGCTTAAATGCAATCAAATAAATTTAATACTTTAAAGACTGTCAGTACTGAAAGGTTGTCCATTGTCATTGAGATCATCCAGAATTAAGTGGAACAACATTCCTAAAGCATCCACTATGGCCAAAGCTTTGAACTTGCACCTCCCATCGCAGGGCCGCTGCTGACAACAGCTGTCATTATATTGATGGGCATGTTCATAGAGTGCCTTTCATGTGCCAGGCATGCTCTCATCCAATCTCCACAATAACCCTTTTATTTCCAACTGACAGACTAAGGAAACAGACTTAAAGAGCTTGAGTAACTTGCCCAAGGCCATGTAACTACCTCAGCGGCAAGGCTGTGCCCTGGCCTCGGCAGCCATCCTACACCTCTCTGTCAGGAAATCCTGAGCTAGGAGCCACCACAGGCAGCAGTAGGAAATCAGATGCACGTGTTTGCAGAGACCACAGTGACTCTCGGAGGGTCAGGAGGAGGAGAAGGTGTGCAGGGGTTTCTGAGGGAGCTAAGACTTGGTCTGGATTTAGGCAGATGAAGGATGCTGCAGATATTTCAGGATAGATTAAATTATGCTAGTGAGTGTAAGGCATTCGAGGATCAGGGAGGAGGTCAGAGAACAATGGGATGCAGTTTAGGGAACGAGTGTGAAGGAAGGCAGAGGACACATACCACCTCTACCTGCTAGAGTCCCCATCCATTCTCTGTATAAATATTGTTTTTCGGGGTTTGAGGGGGGCAAATGAATAAACCCATCTAAGTCCCCATTCTTCAACAGTAAAGCAGAGCTTATTGTTTTAGGATTTATTCCCCCCTGCTACTATAACAGAATGCCCAATGTTGAATAATTTATATACAATAGGAGGCCATTTGTCTTTCGCTGTTAAAGCTGGGAAGTCCAAGGGCATGTCAACGGCAAATATGAGGCTCATCTCAGGGTCAAAGGCAGAAACACAATTGTGGGCAAGACAGAGGGAGAAATCAGGCCAAACTCTTTTTTATCTATTTGGCTTTGAACTCTGAGATCCTCTACCTCAGCCTTTGAGTTCTGAGATTACAGGTGCGCACTACCATGCCCAGCATTTTAACACGGATAATTTCTTATTTTATTATTTATAAAGATTTTATTTTTAATCTCTCTGTCTCTGTCTCTGTCTCTCTCTGTGTGTGTGTGTGTGTGTATGTGTGTGTGTGTGTGTTTGTGTGTATACATGTATGTGTGATGCATGTGGAAGACAGAAGAAGTGAGAGTTCCAGGCAGTCGTGAGCTGCCCTGCATCGGTGCTGGGAACCGAACATGGGTCCCTCTGGAAGAGCAGAAAGAGTTCTTAACCACTGAGCCATCTCTCCAGCTCCCTATATATATATTTTTTTATGTTTTTCTTCTTGGTGCTGGGGCTCGGACCCAGGTCTTGTGTATGTTAGAGAAATATTACTTTAAAAGCATGGAACCCATTCCTGTGATAAAGGCCTTGATCTGCTCATGACTTTTAGGGGTCTTACTTCCTTTAACTGTTATAGTAGCAGTTAAATTTCCCCACGAGTTTTGGAAGGGATACTTGAAGGGACTCTAGCCAGCCCGGGGCTGGCAAACATGGCCCTGCCAGGCCTTGCCTTTCTCCCCCATTCCCTCAGCCTTGCTAAAAACCAGGGGATTAAACTCCTAAAGCTGGCCCCTACGGTCTATTCCCTTATCTGGCCACTTCCTCCTCCCGAGGCTGACTACCAAGGTCCAGCTATCAAAGGATTGAAGTCCAGCAATCAAAAGTCCCTATTTGGCTGCCCTAATTAACATTCCCAATCAAAATTAAACACCTCATCCCCAACACAGGGTTTCCCCTCTGCCTTTATAAAACCGCCAGTCATTTTCTTATGGGCCACGTCTGACCCAGAGGCAATCTTTTGTCCCATTAGGACAAATGTCTCCTTCCCTCCCCCTTGTTCCCTTCTCCCTTGTCCTCTGTCTCCTGTCTTTGTCCCTCTGTCCCTCTGGTGCAAATAAATCTTGGTGCTGAGAACATGGTCTTGGGGGCCTGAGCGGATACTTCTTCCTTCCAACACCGGGCCCACAGCAGTGAGAGCACCTGTCTTGCCTCACTGGAAAGGGCAGAGATCATTCATGTACGGACTTTGATGACATCTCTGTTTACCATCTGTCACGTAAGTGCCGTCCGTCCGTGGTTGCCAGTGTTCTGCCCTCAGCTGACACACTCCTTGGCTTCTGTGTCGGCTCCGCTCTCCCCGCCCCCGTCCCGCCCCCGCCCCTTCTTCGGGGCCCTGAGTCATCCATCCCAGTTGCTACATTCATCTCTCCCCTTCTTTTCTGTCACCACCCCCTTGGAGACCGCTGTCATGCCATGCCTGGGCCGTTACGGCAGACTCCTTACTGGTGTCTTCCCTTCTGCCTGTCATCACGTCCAGCTCCCCTGGACCTTCACAACAGATTTGCTCCCCTCAAGCACCGCCCTCCCCATCTTAGTTCCTCCCTCAAAACCCCGCCATAACTCACCTGGGTTCTGAGGCGGAGGCTAGCCTTTGAGCTGAATCACCTACAACCCGCTTCCCTTGATCCAGTGGCTTGGTCCTCTGCACAGCGAGCAGCCTTTTGCCCCACGAGCAGGCCGTGCCGTCTGCCACTGAGACTTTGCCCTCACACCGTCATCCAGGACCATGTCTCCTTCTCCTTGCCGTCTAGTCTAGCTGAGTGCTTTCCACCAGGCTTTCTGAAACTAGCCCAGTACCACCACTGTCCCCGGAAAGGTGTTGCTCCCTAGCCCAGCTCCTGAGCTCTCTCCCTGGTGGGCAGTGCTTACACTTTCCAGGGCCTTGCTTTTTGGGCCAATGACAGGTCCCCAAGGAAAACAAAAAGTGTCTCTAGACGGTTGCAAAATCCTCTGGGGAAGGCCACTTCCTCTACCTTTGGTCCTTTTGGTTCCTGTGAAGGGCCCTGTTGAACATACAGTAGTTAGTCAACACATTTTTTGTTTTTTTTTTTTTCGAGACAGGGTTTCTCTGTGTAGTTTTGGTGCCTGTCCTGGATCTTGCTCTGTAGACCAGGCTGGCCTCGAACTCACAGAGATCCGCCTGGCTCTGCCTCCCGAGTGCTGGGATTAAAGGCGTGTGCCACCACCGCCCGGCTAGTCAATACATTTTTGTATTTAAAAAAAAAAATCAATGTGGGGTTGAAAAATTATAGTAAGGAAGTAATGGAAGATGGAAGAAAAGATCTCCTTTCGGGAAGGAAGTGGCGCAGTGTAGGGCGGTCCATTCACGCTCTGGAAATCTGGGTTCGTCTTCGGTGTTTCTGTCTCGGTCAGCAGCAGCCCAGCCCTGCTTTTGTGCCTGGGAACTGCCCTCTCCTACCCTTCTAGAGCTCCTAGTAGAAGGCAGATGGGGGCGGGGGTGAGCATTGGTGTTTAAAGGTAAGTGATGCACACGACGTCCCTTAGGCCCTGCTAGGAGTTTGTGGTGGGCTGGGAGTGTTGGTTGAGTGCCTTGCCAGATGAGTTTGGAGGCAGGAACGAGGAATGGCAGACAGTGAAGTGCACACAGCCTTTAACACTAATGTGTGGCCGTCCATTACGTCCTTAATGACAATAACAGCATAACAGTGATAATGTTGTGATGGGCAGGGTGAGCGGGATGAATGACGGGTGCGGACATCGAGGGAGCCCCTTCTCCTCCTGGAGAACTGGAGTGCTAAGCAGGCTTGCTAGTTCCGGGGGCCTGTGCGCCATGCTCTGCTGGCAAGACGCCCCTGTGGGACCCAAAGCGGGAGAAGAATCCCTCACCCGGGATCTTGGGGACGTCAAACTGCTTCTTACGCAACAGCCTCCTAATGAGTTAAGTGTAAATGAATCAGAAGCAGATGGATTGGACTGTTCTGGAAATACACCCGAGGTTTAAAAATTAAGGGAAAAAGCAGTTGGCAAAAGGCATTTTGGGGTTTGCCAAGACCCAGAACATTTGAAAAACAGTTCAAGCTTTTTTTTTTTTTTTTTTTCCTTCCCTTTTTCTTTTTCTTTTCTCTTTGGTTGCAAAACCCAAAATGCTGCCTGGAGGCAGTAGGAAGATCTGGGCCTCCATTCTTTCAAGCTGAAGTTCTCCTGCCGTGTGGGTAATGGGCCCCAGACAGGAGGCAATGGGCTATGGAATTGCATGGAGAAGGACTGTCCAGGGGCGAAGCAGCCTCTCCATGAGAGCGAGGGCCCCTGGAGCCTGCAGCTCCCTCCCACCACGGTCTCAGCCCTCTAGGCCTGCTTTGGGCTGTTACCCAGGTCTCAGGTGGTGCCTCTGTCTCTCCTAAGACTTGACTCAATCCTGCCAATCCAGAGGAAGCTCGTTTTGAAAGGGAAGTAGTTTCCAATGTTCTAGGTCAGGGACTTTCAAGGTGAACAAACGCCAATTCAAAGTGCTTAGTTTTTGTGGGGGAGGGGCGGGGAGACCTTTAAACAATTTTTTTTTTTTTTTAAATTAGTCACATTTGGCATAACCAAGGCGTTCCCTAGAGGGGCTGTCTTGCCATGGGAAAATAAATAAAAAGCAACTGTCTCAAAGGAAAACCAAATCCAGCGGTTTCTAAATCTGCCGGCTGGCGGTGCGATTGCACATCAGATACCAAACCTTTCTGTGACCTAGAGTGCTAACCCTCCCCTCTCAAGAGTTGTGCTGACTCGATCCACATATATGAAAGCAAACGCGTTGGGGATTGTGCTTTTGGTAATTCAGGCTAGACACTGGATCTCTGTTTTGGGAACACCAGATTCTCCGTATCCAATACACGGTCCACTTGATGAATTTCACTCTAGTTGTCCCTTTATTCCTAAACACTTATCCATAAAGGTTGACACCTTCGCCAAGCTCCCAGACCCTGGCTTTCCAGTGGAGGCACCTGGTTAACCATCCAAGGCGGGCCCAGGCAAGGCTCGGAGGGAAGCGGAGGCTCCAGGGATCACTTCCGTGTGTAAGCAGAAGTACCTCACATCCCCGAGTGGTGAGTCTGGCTGGGAAGCAGTGGTTCAGTGACCTGGGGTCCCACCACAGCATTTTGGTCTTCTTCTTCTTCTTCTTCTAGGGTCTTCCGTTCCCAAGACACGCTATCCTCGTTTGTGGCTTTACGGGAATCCCGTCTGGCAGAGCAATATTGGTGCTTTGCTGTGAGTCTCCTTTTGTTTTTTCTCTCTCCTTCAGGCAGCTGCTTGCTGTCCTTGCCTGCTTTCGATGGGCTGGTGGTGGTCCTGGGCTCCTGCTTGGCGATGGGGGTCTGGGAGCTGCTGTGTAGACTATGGGTGGTCAAGGCCGCACCAGGGCCCGGTACAGTTGAGTTCCTGTCTTCTCTGGAGACCCAGACTGCTTTTGTTTATTCACTTACCCCTTCATCTGCTGTTTGGTGCTGGCTCATCACTGGATCCCCCAGTGAAGACAGGCCTGGGTAGCCCAACCCACAGAGCCGAGGACAACAGCGGGCATAACTCTTTATTCAGATCCTTCGAGCATAAACGAGGCCCAGCGCCTCTTGTAAAAAGCTCACAGAAAATACAGAGTCAACCATTGTCATTCAACCAAGGACCGCTCTCTGCGGTACTCCACAGCCAGTTGATGGGGCAACGTCTGGTGTCCCCTCATGCCCTCGGCTTTCTCTCCATCCTTGAACTCTGTTCTCCATCAGGCTCTAGGCTGTTCTGTGGTATGTTGTTTATCGCTGTTTCAACACCCCATATGGACTGTAAACTCTTTTAGGACAAGATCATACTTGTACGTCTCCATAATTCACACAGTGCTGAGTGGAGTGTCATGGACGTGGAATCTGCTTCACAAATATTTAATTGACAGGAAAACGTTGAATTGGGCAGAGCCTGTGGCAGCCCCCGGTTGCTTCCGAAAGATTGGCACCAGGTCCTTAATCTAAAAGAGGGCTGCTCTAGGTCTCTGTGCTGGCTCCTCATTGTTATACAAGCTCCTTGTTAGTCCCAATCTTTGTCCACATCACCAGACTTCTCCTTATTATGCCGTGTTGAGCTCCTAAGGCGTGCCCTAAAATAAAAAAGAAGGCTTGAGAGATTGATATGGTCCCAGCCACGTGGAAATCAAGCAGAAATTCTAGAACAGGAGGGGGAAAAGTACCTATGAGCTATCTTAGTGGGGCTTCGTTCCCACCAAGCTCTGGGGTCCATGGTGGATGTAATGGGTGACTTCAGGGCTCCTTGTCTCTACCTAACCTTGAGAGGGAATAGCATGTCTGTCTGTCCCTGCCTGTTTGTTTTTTACCTGCAAAAGGAAGAGGGCACACCAGATAATATTTAAACTCTGGAAAAGGAAGCAGAGGTCATAGTGATCGTTTAGATGGTATGGCTTGTTGAGGCTGCGTTAAACGGCAGCTTACCCCGAAGGGCAGGAGCGGGCACCTCTGGAAGGCGGCGAAGCACAGGGCAAAGCTGCATGATTCAAAGGGGTTTGATTCAGACTTTCTCCTGCAAGTGTCCTAAATATAATTGAATCTCAAGAAGGCCCTTGTCCTCCACTCACTCTCTTCACTGACCTGAAGGTACTGCCACACAACATCTCTGACTGGGTGATGCAGGGCAAAAAGTGGACTCTCATACAGAAAGGCAAAATTAAAAAGTCAGGATTGTAGATCTGCACCCCCCACTCCCTACACTTCCCCCATAAACACCCATAAGCTGCAGACAGAAATCCCACTGCAGTATGCAGAATGGGGGCTAGACCTGGGGATCTGGGTTAAATGGGGGTGCGGTGGGGTTGTGAGGAAGTGATCCAGTGCCCTTTGTGCCTGCCCAGAGGGAGCAGGGTGCCAGCAGGTTGCCTAGGACTCAGAGCTGAGGGTAGTGTCTCCTGCCTCACCCTGCATGCTCGATGCTAACGCCTCTGTTCACCCCGCCAGCCAGCTGGGAGCCACCCTGTGATTGATGGCCCCAGCTTGAGTGGAAAGTCCAGATTCCAAGCAAGACAGCTAAGGAGGTAGGAGGGAGAGCCACTTCTAACATCTGCAACAAAATTAAAAATTAAATAAATAGAATTTGTTAGTTTACAAATAGAACTGTTACTTGTTACTCAGGGTATTAACAATCTTCTTTTTGGATTAAATTTTTTATTTTTATTTTTAATTTTTTTTTATCCGGCAACACCCGTGAAAGACGTTTGTTTCAGTTGCCAACATTTCTGCAGAACTAATGTGGGTGGATTGTGACAGATATAATTTCTCCATCCTACACTTTCATCAACTTGAGTTCTGTTAAACTATACCCGCTGGGCTTAGCTCCTTTTAAAGTTTCCGCTTTGACAGGTAGATTTATTAGTCTTGAAATTTGTACAAATCAGATGTCACTCGTGGCAACTTGTCAAAATGTCAGTCTGGCGAGGCAGCATGAAAGGCTTTCTGGAGAGAGACAGACGCGAGGCAGGCTTTAGAGAACTCCAGCGTGCTCCGTGGAGGCATGGGAGGACCGCAGCCCTTGATCCTAGGGGCTTTACTTTATTAAATATCTCAAGCTGTACGGAGGGGATGGGCCTTCGGATCCAGGTCTCGGAGCCATCAAGTCTGACAGTTCCCAAACGATGGCTTCTGTCGCTCATGGTGTCAAGTTTCGCTGCTTATTATGTTCACTTAGTGGCAGAAGGTGAAGGGTGGGGGGGAGTGTTGTATGGTTGGGTAGGGGAGCAGGTCTTTTGGTTTCATCAGATGTTGGGTGGTTCTGGGGACTGTAGAGGTGCACCCAGTGGGCTCCTTTGGCCAGAAGTAGAGGCTAGCTTCTGGCCCGTAAGTTTAATCTTCTGGTTCCATTGGAGAGAAGCCAGCAGGGTGGTATGTTGGGTCTCAGGTGTAGGCCTGGGTCAAAGTGTGGCTTTCCCACAGTGACAGGAGATGGTAGTCCCACATGGTCCCAAGAAGACCCAAGGTTCACTTTCCCAATCTGTGCTTCCCAAACTTCCTAGACTTTACCGTTCTCCAGCTTTCCATTAGTCAAGGATCCTGTGATTCCACAAGCTCCATAATTATCTTAGTTTGACATGGCAGGAAATGTTATTAATAGTCAGAAAGCAAACTGAATGTCTTGCCTGGTGTGGGTCGGGAGAGAGAGGTAGAGAGAGCCAAGTCATGGGGTGCTGCATGCGGCTTTTAGTGTGCGACAGACTTCACGGGTCCTGGTAGATATGGGTGTTTGGTCACTGGGAGGATGCCCTCTGAGAAGGCAGGTGAGGGCAGGCCAGTACTGCTAAGGGAGGAGGAAGGGATGGCCTGGAAGCTGGTTATGTACCATTGTACATTCCATATCCATCTCTGGTATTTACCTAGTTCTCAGTATTCACACAGCTTCTCTCCCCCGGCGCCTTACACTCTTGTGACATTTGAGGAGCTTAATGAGGTTTGTCTTTCAGGAGAATGAAGACTCAGGAGGAAAGGCAAGAGTTACCAATGTAGGCACTGTGACTCCCTGTCTTTGGGTCTTTCTCAGTCTGCCTCACAAAGGGGGTGCGGGGAGTGGCCACCTGAGGACCTGTTGGGATCCAACTATCACCTCTGGAGTTTGTGGTCTTAGCATTGGGATGAAGCATTCTCCGACTTGAGAAGCCTCAGCCTTCCTCTCTCCACTCCCAGTCCCTTCCTCTCCTCCTCCTTTTCGTTGCTTTGGGCATTGAATTGTTGAAGACTCTTTTCTGTATAGGTTTCCAGAAACTCTTGCTACAGTGCAAATACATCTTTGAGGGGTGACACTCCTTTCCTGGGGATTAGGTGACACTCTAGAGAAGTGGAGCAGAGGCCAAGATCAAGGCTCAGGAAAGAGGAACGTTCCAGGGAGCTGGAAATGGAGTTCTGAGAACCACTTCTGCATAGTATATCCCCCTCCTGTCTCTAGAGCCCAAGGCATAGCTTATTCTTAGAGAGACAGGACAGGTGAGAAGGGACCATCCCCAGACTTTGCAGGGCTGTGCTCTCTAGTGAAGGGAAGGAGCCTCCATACAGAGCCTTCCTCTCACCTCCTTCAAGAGCACTGGTGACCTAGTCACTTTCTGCTAGCAGCAGAGTCTGAGGTGTGGGCCGGGGAGTTTCCTCTCTCTATACCCAGGAGGCAGCTCTAGCGTATCCTCTGTGGCAGGAGAAGGATCAAGTCCACTGTTTATGGTTCTGGTGGGGTGTGGCCAGCTGAGCAATGTCACTGACCTGGCAACCGTGTGAGACTATCTCAGGTGAAAACTCTCAGAGATCCAGAGACAACCTAATGATTATGGTCATGATGATGGAGTAATTGTGGGAATTACCCTAATAATCCCTTCGGTGTGTGTCAGCCTCTCAGATGTTTCATGCACTTTCATGCTTCTGATCTCACGTAACCTCAACCTACTTCTGTAGGTGGAGGGATCTAGTGGGACTTGTGGAATAGTTAGGTAGGGGAAACTGAGGCACGGAGTGCATATTTTTCACTCTGGCCTCTGTTACTAAGCTACTTGAGTCCTGGGAAAGTGATTTTTCTTTTGTGCTGATGTCCGATGTGGGTTCGGATCCTATCCCTCACAGTGACACATAGGAAAGCACAGAGAAACACACATGTGCATGCATATGCACAAACACAGACACTTGCACAGGCACACACATAGGCATGCAGACACAGGCTCATAGAGACATCTACACTCATATACATGTATAACACACACACACACACACACACACACACACACACACACACACACACACACACACACAATCTGTGGGTCCCAGATCCCAGCAGCCTTTGCTCCAGCCTGCAGTACTGAAAGGCTCACCCACATGTCCCCTCCCCCACAGGCTCTTCCCTCCCCTGCTCCAGCACCAGCAAACAGGAAGAGGGCAGGCGCAAACATCCCAGGAACACCAAGACGACTTTCTTGAAAAGAAACTGGTTTGTGCCACAGCACAGGGACACTTGCTTTTGTGTGGCAGATACATTCTGGCAGCGTCCTGGTCTGCATTAGGTCCACGGCTAAAGCAGGGGGATTTTCTAAGGCCCCTCCTCCAAAGATAGCTCTGCGGGGCCTGGTAAGCCTGGTCACTGTCAGCAGAGACAATTGGTTCTGGGACTGGAAGACAGGAGAGCAGCGGGTAGTCTGTGAGCCGGAGCCTTGAGCTCCATCTCCGCAGTGTCCCTGACTCTGCTTCGTCATTTCAGGGAGGCCAGCAGGGAAGAGTGGGGGTAGGAGAAGGGGGAAGGCAGGGAAGGAGGAAAAAAAAAAAAAAACCCCACCAGCCCGTCTGGCATTAGTTCAGAAAGCTCTCCAACTCACACATCTGGTTCTTATATTTCAAAGTTAATTAGTCATATTGAGGCTGTCTGAAGATAAATTTATCATCCAGAAAAAACACAAACAGTTTGAAAAATGAAAGGAAGTGAGGTGACATGCCTTGACGTTTAAATAAATCATTTTAACATGATTAAAAAACTTGTCCTGTCTGACACCCAGCACTTGGGTACTTTGTAAAGAATTTTTTTCCCCCTTCTTTTTCTTTCTTTTTTTTTCTCTTCTCTATTTTTTTTTTTTTTTTTTTTTTTACAAAGACAAGCCCCTGTTTGGTCTACAAAAGCCTTTACCATTCAATTACTCAGTACAATCTTTGGCCAATTGCTTTTCTGAGTGACTAGCAGGGCGTACAGCCCACAGCTGGCCCCACTCTCTGGGCTGGTAGCAGGGGATCGGGGTAGGCAGTGATTACCCCAGGGGGAAAACATTAAGGGCTTTGGGCAACCAGAGGGTTTTCATGAGTGAGGGGAATAAGCTCCTAATGTTGCTCTCTGGGCCTTGGCTGATTGAGCAGGAAATCCATCCGCAGCCCAAGGAAGAAAGATCTTCCTGAAATGCCTGGACCAGATGTGTCCTGTTCCTGACACCTCCCTGGGCACATATGACAGCTTGGACTCTCGGGTTGGTAGAATCAGGATCGGGGCTTTCTCTGACTAAGCTATAGTGGGCAGGAGCCAGATTGGGTGGTAAAAAAATGGAAGACACCACAAGCTCTCCTGCATCGGTTGTTCTAGGAGCAGATGGAAAAACCTGGAATCCAGCACTCTACGCGTTCAGAAACACCATGGTCCAGTTGACTTATTCACTCATCCCTCCGTGCCCTGGGCTCTTTCAGGGCACCCTGTGTTATTCTCAAAGATCCCTGGCTCCTGTCCTGTGGAATGACTGACATGTCTTCCCAGTCCAGCTGAGCAATGCGAGCAGGTCCCTGGGTAGTTGATGTGGTGGTGCTGGTGGTATGTGCAGGTGTCTTGATGTGGCAGAGAAGGTGGGGGCAGGCTGGGGCTTTCCCTAACTCCATCCAAGGGAAACTGGTCCTTGGGGGGGGCATTTCTAGGTCCCTTCTGGCTTCTCCTTGGATTGTGTTCTCTGGGCAGGAGAGGTGTGACATAATACAACATGAACGTTTTCTCCTATTAGCAATTTGGTCTCTTCAGTTTTGTTAATGGGATAACAAGAGGTGCTGGTTATGGTGCAAAAGCCTCATCATGTTGGTAATTTTCACTGTAACATGTTAGCAATCTGTCGCTGTTTGTTTCCAGCAATACTGGCACAAGCCTGCTTACATCAAGGGCTTTCATTTTCTCTCCACACCGCCAGACTGTTCTTTCTCTCTCTGGCTAGGTAGCTTCCCTTGTTTTGAGCTGTCTCTGCCCATCTGGTTCTGCAGACTTCCATGTCTGCCTGCGTTTTTCCCTCTCACCTCCCTGACAACGACTTCTAAGTTTGCATCAGAGGGAAACACCATCTTTGGTGACCCGAAATGATGGGATTCCGGAGCTAGAAGCCCCAACTGTCATTACTACCGCCTACGTCTGTCAGGTAGAAGACATAGGTCAGGAGGGATAGGGCCTTGCCCTGGGTGTCACAGTTTAGGCACAAGGTCAAGCTCCATGATTTCAAATCCATCATGTATTTCTGTATGCACTTACATGAAAAAAGCCAGGTGGGGCCAGAAACCAATGTTTCCCATTGGGGGCAATATCCTGGTGAAGTTAATGCCAGAGAAAGAATTTCTTTCACCAGGCTTTCCCAAGAAGGACCCTCTAGCCTAGTGGTTTTCTGGAGTGATGCTACAGTTTTAGGGGCCGGGCTCTGAAATTAAGAAGGAATCTTAGTGACTCCTGCTTGGCAGGATTTGGCTTCCATCATGGTCACTCGCTGTCCAGCACACAAGTTGGGGACATAAATACGGTTTATGTTCCTGCTTGCTTCTAGACCCTGCACCCCTGTGTATCCCCAGGACCATTTCACCTTGTCCTGTGCATTGCCGGGGTGGCCAAGATGCCGTCTTGCTGGAAGCATTCCTCCCCCCGCCCCCCACAGCTGGAATCCTGGTCTATGGAGGCTAAAGCCAGAAGAGCCCTCCATCACGCTAAGATGGCTGATTCTGAGTCAGAGGGACTAGGGTTTGAATCTCAGTCACTGAATGGCCTTAGGACCTTCCTACAAGGGAGCTATGGCCTTGGTTTCTTTAACTGTGAAATGGGGATACTTCACAGTCTGTTGTTCTTAGTGGGGAGGAGACCAGTGTATGTAAAGTATGCAGCTTGCTAAAATGCAGTGAGGAAGTGTGCCATGAGCCAAACACGCAGTCCGTTACCCATGAGTGGTGGGTGATGCAATCCATTCCCTGGTTGTCTTCAGAGCAGCCTAAGGTGAGGATGTCTGTGCAGTCCTAGGCAGCGTGGAGTCGAAAGGGGTTTGCTTTCACTGTGGGTCAAGAAGAATTTCTAGGAAAGAGGCATTTAGAGCTTGAGATGAATATTCATATTTCTGAGGCAGGAAAAAAAGTGCTTGGACATGGGTGTTCGAAGAAGGCTATGCCAGGATTGTGCACGTTCCTTCTGTCAAAACCTTCCTACTAATTGCCCAATGTTTATTTTATTTTATTTTATTTTATTTTTATTGCTTCTGATGAAACTGCCTGCCGACTCCTCAATCTTAGAAGGGTCTCAACACACTTTACAAAATAACTAGCATGGTTCACAGAGGCAGACAAGTCGGAAACACAATCCTGGCAGGGGCTGGGTACCTCCTTAGAGTTACCTCCCCACCCTGCCTCCTTCGAAACCTGCCGGGGCTGCTGGGGCCTAGTCCTCTTCCGCGTTTGTCCTTAAGGTACTCTGGCTGTGAGTTCTGTCTGCCTGGAGGCTTGCCTTTGAGTTTCCAGACTGTTGTCTGTGTGTGCACAAATGTGTATTCACGTGTGTATGTGTGTGTGTGTGTGTGTGTGTGTGTGTGTGTGTGTGTGTGCATGCTTACCATATCCTTCCATGGGCTCCAAGTCTCTGCTTTGACAATCGGAGGTTTGAGGTTTGATGCCAGGCCATTTAGCCTCTGTGGGCCTCAGTTTCCATCCACAGCCCTTCCTGTGAGCAGCTCATTCTGAACGTGGCACCTCTGGAGAGGACTGTCCAGAGCACACAATCTGAGGCGTTTCTCCCACAACTCAACCTCTTTGTAAAACTGTTAACCCTCGTTAGGAAGCTAACTGCCTTGCTTGTTTATTTCTTCTTCTGGAGATTGAGGAAGGGGAGGGCAGGGCCTTTCTCTTCCGGTGCCCCTCTGTCCTGAAGTACATGTGTGCTGTGCCCACCTGTTGGCTGAATATGGAAGCCTGTGAGGAATGGCCATTGACGGATTCCTCTGCCTGCCTCATCGGCTTTCTGTAAAGGTCACTAATGGCAGCTGTGGAAGTAATTTGAAAATGTGCAAAGAAATATGCCAAGTGTAAGCTATTAACATTCCTCTCCCACGGGAGGCAGAAGACATTTCTTTGCCAAAATATCTCAGTAGCCTTGAGGTTGAGTCTGGCAGAAACTGGACCCCTCCCAGGTGTCTCTCTCCCACCTACACAGGGACCCTTTAAACCAGAGCCCAGAGTCGCAGAGTACCTCAATTTCTGATTCTTTTATGTTTATTGCTAGGTGCTGGGCTGGGAGACCGTGGGGTATAAAGGCATCACTGGGTCTCTGTCCCCGGGCAAGTCATACTCCGGGCCAAGGCTGCCTTGCAAGCTAGTACATTTTAATGTAGGCACTCCTTGGAACAGGCCTGGCAAGTTTAGGTGCTGAGGCAGCAGGGAGGAAGGAGTGATTTGCCCTGAAGAGACCGGGAGCTGAGCTGATGGAGAACCACTTGGAAGAGGAAGTTCACCCTTCTAGGAATGGGATGGGGTTTCCTAGAATCGTATACTCCTCCAATTAATTGCTCTCTCTCTCTCTCTCTTCTCTCTCTCTCTCTCTCTCTCTCTCTCTCTCTCTCTCTCTCTCTCTCTCTCTCTCACACACACACACACACACACACACCATTTCTCACAGGTGACTTTTTAGGCAGGTTTTTTTTTTTTAATTACCTCTAACACAAAAAAACTTGAAAAACGTTTAAAACTTAAAGCTCATACTTTATTTTATGTATGCACTAGCACTATAGTAGAGTATAATAGGGTGATTTCATATAGATCTAAACACAGGGAGATTTCAGATTGAAAAACTGCCCTCTCTAAACACACAAAACCAAACCCCACTTTTCCTAAGCAGGTCGGTGTGACTGACAGATGTGCTCTGATCACTCGTGTTTAAGTTCTAGTGCCCTGATGGTCAACGGAACGACAATGAAAACCTGACTTTGACACCATCCGAAGAACACAAGTGGGATTCTTACGGGAGGCAAAAATAATTCTTTTTTGCTTTGATACTCAAAAAGTTGAATCCACGTATCCACAACAAAATAGAAAACAACAACAACTATGATAGAGTTGAAACTAGAAAAAAAAAAGCTTTCCGTCTTCTTTCTTGACTCATGTGCCTCTTTGCCTGCATTCCATCCTTCTTCTTCTTCAACTAATATTACCCTTTCTTGGTCTCCCTCATTTTGTTTTGTTTTGTTTTATTTTGTTTTTCAAGACAGGGTTTCTCTGTGTAGTTTTGGTGCCTGTCCCGGATCTCTCTCTATAGACCAGGCTGGCCTCGAACTCACAGAGATCCGCCTGGCTCTGCCTCCTGAGTGCTGGGATTAAAGGCATGCGCCACCACAGCCTGGCTCTTGGTCTCCTTTGTAAATGTTATCCTGTGCCCACACTTTATACATTTATACATTTTATAGGGTAGCATATGCAAACGAGGGAGAACATGCGGTCTTTTTCTTTCTGAGTTGAGTCACCCTGCTTAATATTGGATTTTCCAGGTCCATCCACTTTTCGGCAAATTTCATGATCTCACTTTCTTTATGAGTAATATTCCAGTGTGTGTGTGTGTGTGTGTGTGTGTGTGTGTGTTCAAGACAGGGTTTTTCTGTGTAGCCCTGGCTGTCCTGAGACTTGTTCTATAGACCAGGCTGGTCTTGAACTCAGAGACCCACCTGCCTCTGCCTCCCGAGTGCTGGGATTAAAGATGTACACCATCATGTCTGGCATATATATATATATATATATATATATATATATATATATATATATATATATTTTTTTTTTTCTTTATTCATTTGCTGATGGTAAATAGAGCATCAATAAATGTGGCTGTGCAAAAGTCACTCTGCTAGGGCATGGAGCCCTCTGGGTATGTGTCCAGAAGGAGGATGGATGGCCAGGTCACATGGCAGTTTTATTTGTATGCTTTTGAGGAACCTCTGTACTGATTTCCATAATGGCTTCATTAATTTGCACCCCCACCAACAGTGAATAGAGGTTTCTCTTTCTCCACTTCCTCCCCGACACTTGATACTGGTTTTCTCGATGAAACGCTATGCTGTCTGAGGTCAAGGGTTATCTCAAAGTAGTTTTAATTTGCATGTCCCTGTTAACTAGGGATGCTGACTACTTTATGAAACGGTTCCTGGACCTTTGGGTTTCTTCTTTTGAAAACTGCCTTCTCATTTTGTCAGCTTACTTGCTGACTGGCAGTTTTGCTTCCTTGGCATTTAATTTCTGCAGTTCCTTGAAAATTCTGGGTGCTAGTTCCCTTCTGTAGCTGGTAAAGGTTCTCTCCCATTCTGTGGGCTATCTGTGTGCCCTGATGATAGTTTTCTTCTGCTGCACAGAACCCTTTTAATTTCATGTAGGTCCATTCATTGATTCTTATGGCTAGTTCCTATACACCAGAGCTCTGTTAGGAAAGTTTTTGCTTACGCCAAAATATGAGTACCACAAGTCTAAAATGTAGCTACTTATATTTGTGGCTTTTGAGAAGGTCACAAGTCATTGTAACATTATAATTTTAACACCTCAAGACTAGTTGGGGTTCCTTGTTGGGGATACTGCTGCCTTCATATGATGCGTGCTACAACTTCATGCTTTTTTGTTGTCCCAACCAATTCTCATGGCCTTGTTTCCTTCTAATGAGGATTAGCAAATATGGGCCAGTTAGACACGGGCCAGAATTCAGGGTTCTAGAAGGCCTCCCCAGGGTTCTGAGGATGGTCAGAAGCTCCTGGCCCCTCTGCTTCCTTTATCATCATTGCCCTTTCTGCCTCCCACATGATCCATGTTCCTGACAAAACATTCCAACTTTCATGAAAACTGAGGCTTCTGTGGTAGTTTGAATGAAAATGCCCCCCACCCCCATCTCTGTGGGCTCTTATCTTTGAATGCTTTGTTCCTAGTTGGTGGAACTATTTTGGGAAGGATTAGGAGGTGTGACCTTGTTGGAGAAGGTGTGTCACTAGGGGTGGGCTATGAGGTTTCAAAAGTCCACAACAGGCACATTCTCCTATTGTCTGCCTTCTAACCTTCCAATTATGATGTAAAGCTCTCAGCTACTGCTTCAGCACCATGCCTACCTGCCTGCTGCCATGCTCCCTGCCATGATGGTTAATGGACTCACCCTCTGAAACTCTAAGCAAGCCTCCACTTAAATGCTCTTTTTTAGTAAGTTGCCTTTGTTATGATATCTCTTCACAGCAATAGAAATGTAGCCATGACAGCTCCTTCCCCTCGTGAGTCATATAGGGGCAGGACTCCATCCTTTTTTCCTTGGCTTCTGCATCCCATCTTCCCATCTCAGCAACACTAGACAGTAGCCCAGGCTGCCTAGGTGGATATCACTTGCCTCTGGACTAGTGCCATCCTAAGCCACCGGCTTCTTGTGTGTGGCTCTGGCAAGTTTCCTGAAGACAGAGATTACATCTGGGTCTTATTTTTGTTTCTCCATTTGCCCAAATGAATGTTCAATAAATAATAGCAGGTTGATTGACATTTTCCCCTCCTCTGTTTGGGATGTGACTAGGGACATAGTGAATGTTCCTTTAGTGAAATCTCCCATTGGGTACAAGGCAGTGATAGAGGCTTTTAAAATGTTAGTTAAGGACTAAGAAGATGGCTCAGTGGGTTAAGGCACTTGGCTTTTAATGATGCAAGCCTGAGTTCTATATGAAGGTGCAAGGAAATAACTAACTTACAAGACTGTCCTCTGATCTCCCAATAATAAACAAAAATTTAAAAAGTTAGTTGAATGCATTCATTTGGAAGCAGTTTTTGTGTCTGTTGGTAATGAAGTTCACCAGATTCTATTTAGGAATATATGTATACATATATATATATATATATATGATATATATATATCATATATATATGCATGTAATAGTTAGTGAAAAAAGAGACCATGAATTTGAAGGACAGTGGGAAGGGGTATCTAGGAGGGCTTAGAGGGAGGAAGGGGAGGGAGAAATGTTGTCATTATGTTCTTATCTCAAACACAATGCAGTCAATAGGGCCGAAGAGATGGTTAGCAGTTAAGAGCACTTACTGTTCTTGTAGAAGACCCAGGTTTGATTTCCAGCTCCCATGTGGTGGTTCACAACTGTCTGTAACTCTGGGTCCAGGAGATTCTATGCCTAACCCCTGTGGGCTCCTGCACACGCGTGATGCTCTTTCATTCACTCAGGCGCACACAGATACACCTAAAACTAAATAAGTAAACAGCTCATAGGATGCTGAGCCCCTGGAGTGTCTATTTGGCTCCAGAGCATTGACACCATCTCAAATCCTTCTCCAGAGTAGAGCTGGACACCTGCCATGGATCAGAACCTGCCAGGTAGTGCAGTCAAGAAGCTGTGGCCGTGGGGTCGGGCTTGAGTCTGCCTCGACACCACTTTTCTCCAGAGCGCTTCCCCAGTGCTGCTTCTGATTGGACATTTAGGCATTCTGCTTTGTAAGCGCCCAGAGAAATTCTATCCCTGTCATATTTGAACACTCCGGAATGGAAAAGAATTACTTTATTGGGCACCATCCCCCACCCCCCACCCCTGCGAAGTGTTTGAAGCTGACAGAATGTTTTCAAGCAATTTTGTGCCACTAGATTTGGAGAAACTTACTTCAAGTGTCTTCCCAGAGCCTTTCATAGGAAAGTAATTGTGTAATTAGCTATAAATTAGTAAAATTATGCTAATTACTTCCAGGTGTGACATATTTTGTGCTTAAAAACAAGTAAGAGAAATAACGGGGCTGTCGCTGTACTTCCCGAGTAGAGGTTACCCAGGCAGCCTGACAGACTGATATGCACATTTACTTAATATTATTTTTTTTAATTATATAATTTCTGAGTAACTACAAACAGACCCAGGAACAAAAGTACAACAGACAAAACCCAGGGCTTAGCTCTTTTCTCTATGTGCTTAATTGAAAGGAACGCAAGTGGGAGATCTTCCAGAACCTTCTTTTCAAGCTTTTAATGGGGTAACACAATGGGGGAATGCTGGTGTCTGAGAGGCCTTTGGTTTTTCTGGGCATTTAGGTCAGAGGCAGTCCAAGGTTGCTGGGTGTGTCTCCCTTGTCACACCCCCTTTAGCCTCCATTCTTGTTACGGAGACGCTGTAACCCTGACTAAGGGACGACAGCCACCACACGGCATGCTCCTGGCATTGTCTGTAGTGTCTCACTTGCCCAAAGTACTTTATCATGATGGTCGATCTTAACACACTCCTGTGACGTATGTAGGTATGTAGGGCAGGTATTATGGCCTCCGTAGAATATAGTCACATACTGCTTAATGATAGGAATATGTCCCGAGAAATGGCGTCATTAGGCAATTTCATTGTTGCTGTGCAAACATCTTAGAATGTACTTACACAAACTAAGACGGCTGAAATGGCTAGTAGGTATAACTTTATGGGACCTCTGTCGTATGTGGTTCATCAGTGGCTGAACTGTTCAGGAACACCTGCGGACTACATTACCCTGGATATGGTAAGTTAAGAAAAAGGGGAAATGTAGGAACAGAGAATGAAAACTGGATATATCTCCCACCTCTCTCTGCTCTGTCCCCTTTCCTACCTCCTTTCTAAATATATCCAAGCATGACCAGCACTACCTGCACCCAATAGTGACGATGACTATTAACTAACCAATCAATCAACTAATCAATTATTTCTGTAGGTTAAATATGTTGGGTCCTGTGATAAGTGCTGGGCATATGAAGACCAATGTCACATTACAGGTCACTGATGGAGGGAGGGAGAGACATGATAAATACTGTGATAAAATAAAAAAAAATATACTCTAGTTATAATGACCCTAGGCCTTTGATTCTCTCTCTCTCTCTCTCTCTCTCTCTCTCTCTCTCTCTCTCTCTCAGTGGTCTTGGATTTTCCAAGGCCAGTTCCATTTGTAAACATGTTATCTCATTGTCTCTCTCCAAGTATACTTACGATCACAACATTTGGGGTCTGAACTGTGGTTTGGAGAACTTGGCCCTAGAGGCTGTCATAGAGAAAAGTACAAGCACCATAGCAGGACAAGGACGGTCCACACAGAGAAGGGTATTTGAGCAGAGTCTTCAGGGTGGGTGGAGTGTTCCAGGTAAGGGAGGAGAGAGGAAGTGAGCAGAGCTGATGTTCACAAGATCGTGACGGGATGACCAGCAGCTCTCTAGGTATTCGTGGTAGGGGAGTTCTTAGTGGGGGGACAGTGGGGACAAAGGCCCAAAGACACTTGTCCCAGGGATGAGCTTATGGAGCTGCAGGTGGGCCAGTGTTGCAGAAGCATTGAGAGTGAAGAGTGAAGTTGTGGAGGAAGTGGGCCAAAGGGCTTTGAGGGCTGTACTGGAGGGAGGTGGCCGTGCTTTCAAATGAAGGGATACACTATAAACCAAATATAAAATTGTGTGTGTGTGTGTGAGTATGTGTGTGTGTGTGTGTGTGTGTGTGTGTGTGTGTGTGTGTGTATGTGTGTGGTGTGAAGATAGTTGCTTAACATGATGATCCTCATTTTAACCTTGCTCCCACAAGTGACGTACTTTCATTTTTTTTATAAGACACATGATTGTTTCTGGGCAGCTGACCGGCAGCAGCGTGAGGCTGCAGTTTAAAAGGAAGAGGAACAGGAAGCCGCTCACACCCAAGGCCATGGCAGACATCCTCCACGCCATCTGCATTTCTGCCTTCTGATCTTGAGGTTAAAAAAAAAAAAATCTCGCTGGACGCTGGGCATGGTGGGGCATGCCTGTAATCTCAGCACTGAGGAGGCAGTGGTGGGGGGGCCTGCATGTTCAAGGCTGGCCTGGGTTATATAGACTATGTCTCCGAAACAAACAAATAAGCAAGCAAACAAACAAACAAAACCATAAAGATCAAACCATCATATGCTTTAAAATACCATAATGTAGAAATATTAAAGAATTATGCATTTAGAAGGGACTTGGAAGAATTGATCTCTAAGGCCTTTCTAGGTCTCACCTGCAAGCATCACATTTTCCATGTGGACAGTGCCATGGACAAAGGACTTCCATTCTTAGTGCAGAGGAGATGAGGACCGGGGCTGAGAATTCCAGCGGCTGGCAGGGGCTGTGGAGCATCCCTTTCTCGCTGTCCAGTGAGGGGCATTTGGACATGTCCCACTATCAAATTTCCCCCATCCACAGGACCAAGGATTAGCAAATATGGGCCAGTTAGACACAGGTGTGACCTTGTTTTCCCAGGACCAAGGGTGTTTTTACGAAGAACCTCACATTTTGTCAGAAGTCAAATTAACTTGGTGTCCGCCGAAGCATGCCTTAGTTGTTTTCGACCATAACACAACCATGGGAATGGAACTAAAAGGATGGATAACAAACTGACAGGCGCTAGGATCTTCTGAGCTCATGCTTCTATGGTCAGACATGATGTGAAGGGCACTGTGTTTATTAAACCACCTAATCCCGAGCAGAAGGTGCCATCGCTACCACTGTATTACAGATGGAGACATAGGCACACAGAGAAGTTAAATAAGCAGGACTCTCTTTGTGCTTCTCTTGAGGAAGGTAGTGACGTCAGAACCAGATGCCCAGCTCCATGAATCCTCCATCCACTGCATCTCTTTTTCTCAAGTCGGACTCTCTTGGAACTCTTGAGGCTTTAATGAGACCATCTTTGTGCTAAATCTCTTTTAAGTTGTGACCTGCAGATCCCAACAAGGAGGCAGGGTAGGTAGGTGTGGTTTCTCTGGTCAGGGCAGGCAGAGCCTCCTGGGAATCTAGTTTCTTGATAGGAACATAGGAAGCAGAAGGCACCAGGTCCAAGCTGGAGGAAAAGCCCTCTAGAGACAGAGATGGGAGCCTCTCCTTGGCAGGCTCCTTCCCTGGGGATGTGTATGGCCTTTGGCCTGACTTGAGGCAGCAAACACAGATGCCACCCTATGCAGCTTCTGAGCAGGCAGGTGTTTCCTAGAGCATGGGGGATTCTCTTAGAAGGTCACCTGGGATGCTTCCTGCCTTGTGAGTCTCTGGTGGGACCAAGCATGCAGTAAATCTGCTTTCTTGTTAACCATGAGATCAAGGGTAGTCATCTCGCTAGCCTGGCTCTAGGGCTCTGATCATATTCCTTGTTGCTGCCTCACAAGATACCACAGGACACTGCCATCAGAGAGGAGGGAGCCTCAGTTGAGAAAATGCCTCCATAGGATGGGCTGTAGGAAAACCTATGGGACATTTTCTTAATTAGTGATTGATGGCTGGGGGGGGGGGGGTCCAGCCCATTGTGGGTGGTGCCATTCCTGGGCTGGTGGTCCTGGATTCTATAAGAAAACAGACTGAGCAAGCCATGGGGAACAAGCCGGTAAGCAGCAAACACTACCCCCCACCCACCCACCCAAGGCCTCTGTATCAGCTCCTGCCTCCAGGTTCCTGCCCTGCTTAAGTCCCTGTCCTGACTTCCTTTGATGATGAACTGTGATGTGGAAGCATAAGTCTGATAAACCGTTTCCTCCCCAACTCGTTTTAGGCATGGTGTTTCATCACAGCAATAGTAACCCTAACTAAGACAGACACTCTCCTGATGCTCCCTGTAGACAAGGCCATAGCCACTTTGGAGCCTTGCTGGTGCAGCTCCCTTCTGAAGCAGTGGTTACTTCTCATCCTTCTGGATGCTCAGGGGAAGCCCTGCCCCCTTTCTTCAGTGATTTCTCCTTTATTCATCAAACAGTGCTCTTTAACCAACTGGGGGATTTGGAGGCAAAAGACTGGACCAAGACACACACACACACACACACACACACACACACACACACACACACACACACACCACACAACACACAACACACACACATAAACACACACACACACGCGCACACACACTCTCCTCCCAACTCTGTCCCCTTTCTTTCTCTTTGTATTTTAGCCTTTATTCCCAGTGAGTGCTTAGACACGACTTGTAGGAAAAAAGGAATGAATTTACCCCTCCCTACCATCCTTTTGTGGACAGGTTGTTTAAACTTTTTGTCTCAAAGCCTCTCTGTATAGAAAAGCACCCTCAGTGACTAGGAAGCTCTCATTGCCCACAACTGAAGTTCAGTGACAGCTCAAGCCCCATTAATAGGACCATGCATGGTTTGGCAGCTCCTTGTAGGCAGATCAGCTACTAGACAAGGAGCTTTGGTCTTGACCAGATTTTTAAAAATCTTTATACGCAGATCTTCGCATATCTGCCAACAGATAACTTTTGAAAGTCAATGCATTGTGAAAACGAATTGTTAGTGGCTCTTTGCAGATGTGGCTAAGACCACGTGTGTCCTTTGCCAGGCCATGAGCAAAGTGAACATCTCACTCCCTTGCTAAAAGTCATTAGGGACTTCAAGATGGTGGTCAACACTGTGATGAGAACTACAGCAGCCTTCTGACTACACAGCTTGCATGCTCATAACACTAGCTATTCTTTGCTGTATGTGTTGTCTATTAGTACTGTCAGGCTACCGTCAGTAGACAGAAGTAGATGCTGTTGGTGTCATTAGTTAACTAATTTATTATTTATTTATTACTAGACATAGATGATGTTGGTGTTATTAACTTATTCTTCAAAAAAATAAATTAACTAATGCATAAAACAAAATTACTTTAATAACATAGCAGGATGAGCTAACACACTTATAGAGTATGATATTTAAATCAAATCAAATATACTTATTGCTTCATTCATTACTTCTTTATGCTGAAACGTTCAAAATATTTTCTGGTAGCTCTTTGAAATGTACAGTACACTATCGTCATTTCTACTAAGCCTTCCTGGAAGCTGGCATGGTAGCACACACTTGTAATTTCAACATGTGGGAGATGAAGGCAGGGGGATCAGTTTAAGGCCAGCCTGGGCTAGATGAGATCTTGTTTCAAAGAACAAAGCACAGCAAAACAGAAGAGTAGCACACTATGCAATAGCACCCCAGGGCTTCTTGCTCCTATTAATTACCCATTGATCAAACCTTCCCCGTCCAGTCCCTCTTCACTCCCCAAAGCCTCTGGAAAAACCACCATTTCACTCCCAACTTCTGTGAGGCAAAGTCCTTAAGATTCTAAGTCTAATGACACCATATGGCACTTTGCTCATTCCCCTTAACACAATGATCCCCACTTCCTTCTGAGTCATTTCAAATGACAGAGTTTTCTCCTTTTTTATAATCGAGTAATATTCTATTGTCTACATGCAGCATATTTTCTTTATCTGTTCATCCCTTGATGTATATGTTGGTTGTTCCTATTTCTTGATGATTGTGAGTAGCACTGCAATAAACATGGATGTGCAGATGTCTCTTTGACACACTTATTTCCTTTCCATTGGATTTATACACAGCAGGGCAAATGCCAGGTCATATGGTAGTTCTGTTTTTAATTTTTAAGGGACCTCCATATAGTTTTCTATAGAGCTGTGCTGATTTACATTCATACAAAACAATCCACAACAATGGTTCCCCTCCCTCCCTCCCTCCCTCCCTCCCTCCCTCCCTCCCTCCCTCCCTCCCTCTCTTCCCCTTCCTCCCTCCCTCCTTCCCCCTTCCTCCCCCCTCTCTTTCTTTCTCTCTTTCTTCCTTTCTCCTTTTTGAGACATGGTCTAACTCTGTAGTCCAGGCTGGCCTGGATCTCATTATGTAACTGAGGCTAGCCTTGAACTTGCAGTGGCCCTCTTGCCTCAGATTACAGTTGTAAGCCACCGTACCCGGTATCTTCTCTTTATCCAATATGCTGTCCAAGTCAAGTAATAACATTAAGTATCTACCGTGTGTACAACATTGTTTCCAGGCCCAGTTTGTAAAGTTAGTAGAAGATATGGTTTCTCTCTTGAGAAATATTTATAGTATTATAAACAAGACAAGAGACATCTGCATGCAGTGACCATGTTTCCCACTTCTACGCATTTGGATCTTCTCTGCCAACAAAGAGGGGTTGTACATTTCCTTCCTTCCCTTTCCTTTTTCTTTTTTCCTTTCTTTTTTTTTTTTTTTGCAGAGAAATCACAGTCATGGGAAGACAGGAAACAATACACAGAAGCGTAAGTAAGATACAGAGAACTCATTTTTCTCATTCTCAATGCCCCACACCCTGAGTAACTGCTCAACAAGTAACTGCTCACAGTGTTGACACTGACTGAGAAGGCAGGAAGACTTGGGGATTTTCAAGGGGAGCTGAAGGCAGCCTTATCATTGGAGGTAGAGCTGGCATCATTTCTAGCCAACTCCTGACCCTCTCTAACCCAATATGCTTTATCTTACTATAGTTCATCTTTGATTCCTTGCTCCCTGGTTCTAGACACGTCTGGGGTTGTACTTGGAGCCCATTGCCTTCCTCTAGGTGATGCCGGTGTGAACAGTGGTGAATCTGGCAAAGAACCATGCACTTGGCTCTGCCTGCCCTGGAGCCAGACAACAGGGACCCTTTAACACAGTCTTCCCCGCACCCACCCCCCCCCACACACACACATGTCTCAGAGTACGCTGGGCTGTCAGTGTCAGAAAACTCCAAGAGTCTCCTGCACTAGTTGAGTGACTTTGGGGGAAATAGCTTAGCCCTTGGGGGCACTGGGGGTGGGTGGGCGGGGCGGCGTTCATTTCCCTTTCTTCGAGAAGAGGGAACTTCAACTGAAAAAAGACCTCCGTATGACCCAGCTGTAGGGCATTTTCTTAATTAGTGATCAATGGGGGAGGACCCAGCCCATGGTGGGTGGGGTTATCCCTGGGCTGGGTGGTCCTGGGTTCTATAAGAAAGCAGGCTGAGCAAGCCATGAGGAGCAAGCCAGTAAGCAGCACCCCTCCATGGCCTCTGCATCAGCTCCTGCCTCCGGGTTCCTGCCCTGCTTAAGTTCCTGTCCTGACTTCCTTCAATGATGAACAGTGCTGGAAAAGTGTAAGCCAAATACACCCTTTCCTCCCCACGTCATGGTGTTTCATCACAGCAGTAGAAACCCTAACTAAGACACCGAGGCTTCCTGACCCAAGATAACTCAGCCGGTGAGCAGGAGACTTAGAATTTCAATTCAGTTTTCTTTGCTAAAAGTCCATGTTCTTATTAAGAGCACCATGCTTTATGTAATTACAGAAGCCTATTAAGTTAATGATTATTTCCCCTAACCCAAGAGTATTCTTGAGGGACTGAATTTTTGAGGAGCGGGGAGGGTTGGCTGTGGGGAGATTGTGGTTAGGAGAGTGAGGGAGGAGCAACTGGGCTTGAGGGAAGGACTAAGTTTAGGCTCACAGGAGGCTCATTGAGAAGCATACTGCTGTTTCAGCTGCCTGGGTCTCCAGGCAGCCATCAGCATCTCCATCAGTGATTTTCATCAGTGGACCAATGAACCAATATTTACTTGGGGATTTGGAAACGGGCGCAGAAGGCTTACTGTTAGGGGGCCCCTTGACAAGACAGTCATTTTCTCTGGCCGCAGAACCCTAGTCCTCCAGCCCCAGGAGGTCAGCGATGTTCTCTGGAGGGTTTTGTGAGAATAGCAGTTGCTAGCACTTTGCCAAGTTAACACAGATGAGAGGTGTGTGTGTGTGTGGGGGAGACCATGTCAGACTTGAGTGGGACTGTCCTCATCTGACGAGGCGGTTTTCCCAAAGGGTCGCTTCCACATGGCTTCGGCTTCCTTTGTCACTTTCCACCCTTGTGATGACTTCAAGATGACTTCCATCCTCCACTCTTTTCTCTGACGTACCATGATCCTCAGGGGGTACCAGGCTGAAACACATTTTACTAAGGAGGAAACCTGGGCTCTAAGAGAAGCTACAACATGTGCCAGGTCCCAGAAGCAGGTTTGGATTGGAGTGTCACAGTCCATTGTGACCTTCCTACTTCCCTTCAGGTGTCTCAGCTCTTGTAGGAAGAACCTGGTAAGTGTGAAGCCTGAGTCTTCACAAAGAACTGCATTGTTACCAAGGTCACTGCTGAGGACCTCAAAGCTGGGGCTCTGGGTTCGTGCTGGCAGGTCCATAGTGGTGCTTTTCATTTTTTTGTCCTCACTAACATTCCTGTCTCAGGCCAATTGCTTTGCAGCAGATGACAGCGATGGTTTGGATATGGAGTATTCTCCACTCCCCCAAGGCTCGTGTGTTCAAGGCTTGACCTCCTGTGGGTGATCCTTCATTGATAAGTGACTGTATCATGAAGGTTCTGACCTAATCATTGGATTAATTTGCTGACAGATTAGTAATTTGATGGAATCATTGGAAAGTGGTAGAAACATTGGGAGGTGGAAAAGGGTTATAAGGAGTGTGGACTTGGGAGCCATATCTTGTCCTAGCCTCCCCCCTCTCTCTCCTTCACACTGCCATGAGGTACATGTCTCCACTCCATCATACCCTCTTGGTTGTGATGCTCTGATTTGCCTCAAGTCCAGCCAATCATAGGCTCAAAACCTCTAAACTATGAGCCAAAATACATCATTTTCCTTTTTAAATACTTTATCTCAGTGTTTGTCACAGCGATAAAAAGATAGTGAACACCATGACCCGCCTCAATGCTACAAAAACTTTGAACTTAGCACAGGATCTGTAAAAACTGCCCAGATAATTCAGAACCTCTGAATCTATGCTCCCTCTTTAGCAGCAGCCATTGGTAATGTGTGTGCCTTCTGGACTTTTTCATTGAGGATATGCTAGGTGTGTTATAGGCAAAAGGCTTGAAAACATAAGCAGGCTCCTCATCCTATACTCACGGTGTTACAGCTCTCATTTTCATTAAGGAATCTTTTATGGTCTTATATTCACTTAGGAGCCTACAGCCCCAGCTCATTCTTCTTAACACATGACAGTGCTTGTATTTTAATTTAGGGATGATCCAGTTGATTTAACCTATTCTCAGTTGATGGACAGTTGGGTGGGTTCCAGCTTTTTCTCCTGCAAACGGTGCTCTGGACAGCATCCTCATACCGTTGGATAAATTTATGCAAATGAAATTTGTGGCACACAGGATTTGTGCATTTAGAATTTTGATCAATATTGCCACATTGCTCTCAAAAAAGGTTGTCTTCATTTACAGGATTTTTGCACGTGTTCAGTAAGTGCTGTGGAAATTGTTCCTGACAGTTTATTCAATTATTACTGTGATTCAGCTCTCTCCTCTGCTCAGGGTGATTCTACTGCATTCTGGAGGGAGAGATTTCAGCCTGTCTCAGTCCTTGCTGACTTGGGGGCTGGAGGCATCATTTGCTTGTGGAGGTAACGGTGTGTTTCATGAAAGAATAGATTCAGGGACCCAATAAATATTTGTTAAATCTTTTGTCCAGTACCTGGTGATTGAGAAACACTTTCTGAAGGACACATAAAAACACCTATTCACTCCAGATAGGGCACCAGTGGACCAAAGAGAAGTCTCCACTGAAGCCCTTCTTGGTGAACCAATGAGTCTATTAGGGTTACTTACAGGAGCATGGGTGACTCCTTAACAGTCTCTGTGAGTTCGTTCATATGTGCATCAGTCCAGTTATGTCTGAAAGACACTGTTTCCTTGGAGCCCTCCATCACTTCTGACTCTTACAATCTTTCTACCTTCTCTTCCATAACCCTGAGGAGAGGGGTTTGATGGTTTGATGAAAACATCCTATCTAGTACTGAGTGCTCCAAAGTCTCTCCTTCTCTGCACATGCTCTAATTGTGGGTCTCTGTATTAGCTCCCATCTACTGCAAGAAAGAGCTTCTCCAATGATGGCTGAGTGAGGCACTGGTCCATGGGTATAGCAGAATGTGATTAGGAGTCATTTTGTTGCTATGCTCCTGAAGGTGATTTCCAAAAAGGACTTTTCTCTTGCTGCATCTTTGCCAATTCCCTTTAGGCTTCTTTCTGCAACTTTGAATAGGAAAAGAGCGAGACACATAATTTGTTTTCTAATCTGCGTGCATTCTAAATGGTACCCTGTGTGCTGCGCAGGACCTCCTCAAAATCCATGTGATCCCCAGTTAAAATCCCTACTTCCACCCAAGCAGCTCACAAAAGAACTCAGTGGTATTTTTGTAGACTTTTTGTCTCATTTCTCTTGTTTGGGCATTTTCATATTTTTTCCCATTTTCTTTCTTTCTTTCTTTCTTTCTTTCTTTCTTTCTTTCTTTCTTTCTTTCTTTCTTTCTTTCTTTCTTCTCTTCCTTCCTTCCTTCCTTCCTTCCTTCCTTCCTTCCTTCCTTCCTTCCTTCCTTTCTTTCTTTCCTTTTTTTGTCTTATTGGTGTTTTGCTTGTATATTTTGGTTTCTGTTTTTGTATTTTTATGGTTTTTTTTGTATTTATTTTTTTAGAGAGAGAAAAAGAGAGAGGACATGGAGTTTGGTGGGTGGGGAAGTAGGGAGCATCTGAGAGGAGTTGGGGAGGGAAAAAGTGTGACCAGATTATTGTATGAAAAACTTGTTTTTAAATAAATAAAAAAAGAAGTCCCCTGTGAAGTGGGGAGAGGACTCTAGATGACATTTGAAATGTAGGCATTGTACACGTAGGGTGGGGTAGGGCTTGTTGGCTTCAGACAGAACTTCTGCCTCTCTGAATGTGGTGTTTTGAACTTCATCTCTCCTAATGGCCTTGGTGTTTCTTGTCCGTGGGGCACACTGCCTACTTTCCTGGTCTTTTAGAAGTAGAGTGTCTTTCGGTTTGCCAGTGGTAACCGTCTCCACATTGCCAGCCCAGTCAAGCATCTAGTGTTCATCACTCTATCTGGCTTGTGGTCATATCATAGTGCAAAATGGATTTAATCCAACTTTAAAAGTCCCATAGTCTTTCACAGTCTTAGCACAGCTTGAAAGTCCAAAGTCTTTTCTGAGACTCAAGGCAATCTCTTAATTATAACCTCCTCTGAAACAAAAAAGCAAATTACATACTTTTAACATACAATGGCTCAGAATATACATTACCAAAAGGGAGGAATGTGGGCACAGTGAGGAAATACTGGACCAAAGCAAGATGCAAAACCTCACAGGGAAAACTCCAAACCCTGTGGCTTTCTGTCTAATGTCAAAGGGTTTAGGCAGCTCTTCCCTTCCAGCTTTGCTGTGTGAAGCACACTTCTCTCTCTGGGGCTGGTTCCACTCCCTCTGTACAGCTCTCCTTGGCAGATAACCCATGACTCTGGGATCTCCAGCATCTCAGGTTCTTCAATGCAACTCAAGCTTCACAAAATTGCCTCTCAGGGATTTTTGTGGGGACTCCCCTGCCACATGCCTGGCCTCAGAGGCTCTCCTCAGCAACAGAGGAATAGTCCATAACCCCTTTTACCTATGTATCCTTCGTGGCATTAAAGCCATAACCACATGGAAAATGCTACCACATTTGGCTTCCTGTTTGGGGTGGAATTTAACCCCTTGAATCATATTTGTAGCTGCTCTCATTTGTTGTTATTTTTTTGGAGCAAGACATTCCTTAGGCATTTTCTTTTCACAAGTTGGAATCTTAGCTGGTGGGGTCTTGAATTGAGGGCACCCCTCCCTTTAAGTGGATCAGACTTTTTTAACATCCTCATCTCTTTCAGCCTAAGCCTTGGCTCGAACATGAAATTTCCTAGCGCTCCTTTTCTCTTCAAACTGGACATTTTGTATTTCTTCTTGCCCCACTTGCTCTTTTTCATGGTAGATCACTAAGAATCACACAACAGATTCAATATTAGGCTGTCTTAAAATCTCCTCTACCAAAGAAATTGGTCCATTAATTTTCAATTTTGACTCCAGCAAATTCTCAGGACAAGGGCCGAGAGATGCATTCTTGGCCAAAACATCACAAGAATGGTCTCTAGTCCAGTTGCTAATGTTGTTTCCCTTGAAACGTCTTGAGCTGGGCCTGCAGAGTCCACATTGCTCCCAGCATTACTCTCTTACAAACTCCTCCTAGGAGGCCATTAAGGTCTGCGTACACGATTCAACCGCTTTCCTAGTCCAAACTCCCGAAGTCTTTCATGTTCCTCCAAAAACACCCCACATGCTCAGGTCAGTCACAGCAATAGTCCACTCGGTATCAACTTCTCAGTTCCTTTTCTATTGCTGTGACAAAACACCATGACCAGCACAACATGTAAAAGAAAGCATCTAACTGGACTTATGGTTTCAAAGTGTTAGAATCCATTGAGTAATAGCTTCCAAACTGTGGTGGCTTCTGACTCAAGCTCTGTCTGGGGGCCTGAACTGCTGGTGGTCTAGACCCTGAAGTGGAGGAGGGAGCCCAGTCCCTAAACCCTGTGTTCACATTACTTTGACTTTAAGTATAAAGTGAAGGTAAGGATTGCACTCCCAGGCAGCTGGCCTTCAACCAGGCCTGGGATATTTGAGGGGAATGAGGTGGGTTATTCCCTTCTTCAATTGAGACTGGGTCATTTTATTCTTCTCTCAACTCCATTCATAAAGTGACATAGGTCTCCACATATGTTACGCATATGCATACACACACAGAAATCTAAGAAGAAAAATTAGCAAATTTATTAGCCAGCCCTTAGTTTAGGCCTCTTGTGAGGAGTGAAGACCCCTGTGGTTTGAATGTTGGTGTCAACACCTTTAAAGTATTGATTGAGTTTTGGACCCAGAGGTAAAAGGCATGTGTGGAATTCAAATACAAGATTTCAAACCCCTGAGCTCTTCCTGAGAATCTCAATGGCTGTAATAAGGGACAAGCATCTTTGAGGGCAAATGCTTACATTTTACAGTGTAAGCACAAATTGGATCATAATTAATGATTTTGATATCTATCCCTCCTTGTCTTGATAGGATAATAGTCTGTCTATTCCACAGGTCTGCGACTTCATATTCTTTAGAGGCAGACGGGTGCTTCTGAATGCAGATGAACACTTACTTGATCGAAAGATCTGTCTCAGAGTGACCAATCTGGGGCACACCACTTCTTTCTCTTCCTTTCATCCTTCCTTCCAGAGCCAGTTTTATAAATTTTGAAACATGATGGTTCCGCAGAGCTTCTAGAACTTTGGTGTACATGCCAGAGCGCCTGGTATTGAGGAGAAACCACGCTGCCTGACTCATTCCCAGTGTGCTCCCCCAACATTCCTTATTATTGCTTTCATCCACCATTTCCCCCTCTTCTTTCCTTTTGATTCAACCTGTAAAGGCAATGATAGCTGAACTGATGGCTGATGTAAGGTATTAGGAGCATGTCCTATCTGTCCTTGGAGAATCTAGAAGATTCTATATCATTTACCAAATGTTTTAAAAGTGTCTGCTGGGGTCATCACCAGAAGTGGAAAGACCAATGAGGGTGGTTCCTTTATTTTAGGAGTTACTGAACCCAGCTTCCTTTCCCATCCTCCTGCATCTTATGCCAGTGTGGTGCATAGTCTTTCCTCTCCTTACACAGACACATCCCAACTGATTTCTCCACTTCCATGATGGGCACACATGCTCCTCCCCTGCCTTCCACTGATATGACCAAATATGCACAGCTGTGCCAGGGAGAATGGATTTCCTTCTAGACAGATGTGAGATATAGAACAGAGGCAGTTTCTAAAGGTCCCAGGACAACAGTGGCTGCTAAGAGTATTGTTCTCAGCTCAGGGGCAGGGCCACCATGCCAGCCCACTCTGAAAGGCAGATCCCCATCATTGTCTATGGAGAAAGTATCATGAGGATTGGGGAAACCATGGCAGGTGCTGTTTCCAAAGAAAACATTGGCTTCCTCCTGCCATGGGAGGTCTTGAAGTCATCCTCTGGCTGCTCAGACAGGCAGGAGAATGCTTTTTTGAGGTGAGGTCCTGTTCAGGGGAAGCCCCAGGGAGGGGATTTGTCACTCAGATCCCTGAGTAGGTGGAAGCAAAAAGATCGACTTGGCCATGGGCAAGTTGGACCTTCCTGAGAGCTTGGTCCCCCAAGCTTCCGGCTGGTGACTTGTGTGAGAGGCCAGCGCTCAGGAGGGCATCAAGGGCTGCGCCTGTGACCTGGAGCCCAGACCTCTTGTCTTTGTATGAAATCAGGCCCTTCCTGTAGGAAGCCCTGGGGGGGGGGGGCGGGGTGTCTCTGGGTTGGTTCCTCCGCTACAGGTCATTTGGGGAGATCCCCAAGTGTGGAGAGATGGGCTGAGGGTGGACTTTTGGTCCTCTTTGGCACCAGGCCACCCCCAGGGCTTCCGGGATGGGTATCAGCCGAGGGAATTGCTCACTTCTCTCTGCGTGGGGTGTGTGACAGGCTAGTGAAGAAGCAGACGGCGGGGGCGGGCGCCGGCAGGCAGGCAGGCAGGCAGGCAGGGTGGGGTGGTGAGCTCTGCTGTCTGGCGGCTGTGACAGCGGGTACCTGCCTGCCGGCCTCCGCCCAGCCTGCGCTGACAGGCTGCCTGTTAATTGGAGAGGCGCAGAGGAAATCGCGGCTGAGATTGGCTGGGGCTCAGAGCCCTGTGCGATGCTCTCACACCCTTAATCAGAGAGAGGACGGTGCCGACCCATAGGGTAGGCCTGTCACCGGCCTAGCAGCTGCAAGCAAGAGCTGGTTGTAGGAGTCCCTTGTTTGGATTAAAAAAGAAAATCTCCACCAAAGAAAGGAGGAAAGAAACAGCCTGTACAGTTGGGCTTTGGAGGAGGGTGGGGTTACTGATAGAGGTGTAAGCTGGGGCCTTGAGAAGGGAGTTTTTCACCTCTTTCCCACCGTGATTTACATAAACGGCCCTCCGGGAGGGAGGGGAGCCAGGCTATAGGCCTTTCCAGGTCCTCCTTGGTGAGGGAAGTGGATGCCTCTTCCAGATGGATAGGGTGAATTGGGTGGGTGACTGTCCGGCAGAAGCCCAGCCCCCCCCCCCACCCCCCCCCCCCCCCCCCCCCCCCCCCCGTGGATGCTCTCTCCGCCCCCGCCCCCACGAAGGAGGGCGGGTGCAGAGTCCACAGAGCAGGAGTGATGCCCTGTGGCTTGGCTTAGAGCTGACTTTTCCGTCCTGTTCTACACCCTACACACAGCGCGCACGCGCACATGAGGAGGTCACCGGGCAGCTATGATGGCCCCACTTTCTCACAGGTAAAAGGGGCTACGAGAAGGCCTTACTGAGGAGTCACACTCGAGTGAGAAGTGGGGTGGGTGCACCTCCAGTTTTAAACTGGGGTTTAGAGTGATGTTGGGGAGCCTGGATGCCTTTTCACCTCTTTCCCACCTGAAGCCACATTCTTAGAGAGTCACCCATGGTGGTTCAGGCTCAGCTCACCATTACACAGCAAAGCTTCCTGGGAAGCTTATGTGCTAAATTCTGTCGGCAATTCCTCTCATGGAAGAGTAAGGGAGGTAAAGATTGTACATACCTGGGGCTAGCGTGCATGTGGTGGGAAGAAAACATCTGGTCATTGAGGGCACATCAGTGGAAGTCCAAGCCCCCTACACACACACACACACACACACACACACACACACACACACACACACACACTAATTTCATTGCCATTAGAAGTTAGCCTCCTTTAGAACGGGGCTTTAGGCTTCCCCCTGGCACCTGTGGGCAGGTGAGGGTCCACTGCTAGCCAGTGGTGTTCCCACTCGGGCCTGGGCAGCTCCTGGAGCTGACATTCTCCTGGAGTATGACAGAATGGGACCTGTGGGGAAAGCTGCCACGTCAGCAGCCAGCCCTGCTTTGCACTCTAGCAGCTAATTAAAGCCGGGAAGGTAATTTATTGCTGAGGGAGAATGTGCGGGAGGTTTGGCTTAGCTGAAATGGCCCCCAAAGAGTTATGGAGAGCTAAAGTGGGTTTTCAGAAGCAAAAGTTAATTGCTCTTCACTTAGCATCTCAGTGTCAGATGGCTCTGAGTTACATGCGTGCTGAGCGGAGGACTTTACCCAGATGTGGGGTAGGGGAGGGCAGGCCTGGAGCAGGGGTGAAGGTGGGGGTGCCTGTATTACAGCCAGGGCTTCCAGGTGGCTGCAGGCCCCTGACCATCGATTAAAAGTACCACCCTCTTCCCACAGAAGGCTAGACCAGACCTGCTTCTTGCAAACTCAGTCCCAGCTGGAGTGGGACCAGAGGCATCTATTCCTGGAAGAGTTCCTGATGGTAGTGGGAGCTCCTGTCTGGGAGACTGGGAGATGTGGGGACAGTGAGGACCCTAGTTCTATCCTGAGGCTTCAGTGACTTAGGCATGATCCTGCCCCCACCTCTCCATTTAATGACAGCTAGCTGACATGGTAACATTTGGTGTCTTCCGATGTGATGATCCACACCCCTCACCTCCAAGATTCAGATGGATGCTCTCTACACTGATGTTAGTAGGTATCCAGACCTTAGAGGGCTTGGAGGACATTTAGGATGGATGGAAGGATGGACGCCTTCCTCATACTTAGCATTGGAACCCACCTCCCGTATCCTTAGTAACCCATTAATTTTTTAAAAGAAAAATAACACAACTGCTCCCACTCCAAGACTGAAAGACCACATGGGATGCAGAGGGAAGGTCACAGATACCCCTTAAGACTTATAGTACCACACAGCGTGTGTATTGCAGGAGAGGGCATGGAGTAACAGGGTTTGAGACCCATTGGCAAAATGCTATTTCCAGATGAAGCATGGCTAACTTATAAACTTTTTTCTTTTTCTTTTTTCACTAATTCTCTTTTTTTTTTTTTTTTTTTTTTTTTTTTTTGGTTTTTCGAGACAGGGTTTCTCTGTGTAGCTTTGCGCCTTTCCTGGGACTCACTTGGTAGCCCAGGCTGGCCTCGAACTCACAGAGATCCGCCTGGCTCTGCCTCCCGAGTGCTGGGATTAAAGGCGTGCGCCACCACCACCCGGCTACTAATTCTCTTAAAACTACTCTTTTACATGATTTTTTGATGAAAAGTATGAGAATTGAGTCATACCTTTAGCTTGCCTGGGTGGAGACATAGAATTCTAAATGTCCCTCCAAATTATAAGCTCACGTACGTACATACCTTCATGTCCCTTAAGAGTTCATTCAAATGGGCTGTCAATTGCCTGGATAGAAAATTGCCTCTCAAAAAGCTGTATCCAGAAACTTTAAGAAATAGTATAAAAGCCCCCTTTCAAATATAAATTTGGCTCTGGCCCCTGTGATCATTAAGCACCCTTCTCCTTGACAGTGCATCTCTTTATTCTGTAATAAACACTATCTTTTATGTGACACACTGTTCACTCAATGGCAAACACAAGGACAGGGTCAGGGAAAGGGAGGAGGCGGACCCGAGGGAGGTCTTGGTAACACTGTGACCCATTTGGTGGAGGAGAAGACTTGGCCGTCAGTTGAATACTAGTCGATACATTGGTCACCTGAGAGAGCTTCTTGGGCCCTGATGTGTATCCCAGAAACACTGTGGGCAATGTGTTTATTACTTTGTGGATAATGGCATTAGGGTGAAGAGGTTAAAAAGCATGAAGCTGTGTTGTATTGGCTAGGAATGCTGAAAAGTCTGCTCAGTTAGAAAGGGGCTTGTTAGGGTTGGGCATGTAAAGCGTCTTCCACAGACTTTTGGGTTGGCGTTCATGTTCCCCAGACGATGGTGCTGAAAAATTGTCGGATCTTTAGAAGTCAAGGAAGGGGTACCTGGAGAGAGTGAGAGCAAGTGAGAGAGAGAGAGAGAGACAGAGAAACAGAGAGACAGAGAGAGACAGAGACAGACACAGAGAGAGACACAGACAGAGACAGAGACAGAGACAGAGATGGAGAGACAGAGAGAATGCTATAGCTTGGCTGGCTTCTGGTTCAATAGTTCTGCCTTCTAGTTCTCTTAGATGTGAGGAGTCCCAGACTCCCACTCACAGAGCTGTGAACTCTGCCGAGCATTCCCTGCCATGATGGACTTTAATCCATGAACCAAAATAAGCCCTTCTTCCGATAAGTGGTTTCTGCCTGATATTCTGTCATGGGATTAGTGGAGAAATAACTCAGGGGCAAGTGGAAAGGGAGCACAAGGGCCTTGCGTGGAGACCTTCTGCATCCATAGCATAACTATTCTGTGCACAGGTATAACTAGCACTGGGTACCATTTATTTAAAGTGAGTTGTCCGGTCATGTCCTTCTCTCGAGAGGCTCCTCCTCCAGCTACATTCTGGAGGGGGAAGGTAGTGAGAAGATTGGGGTTCTGTATTTAACTATTCAGTCTGACATAGTTAGTAATGATCGTATACTCTGGTGACACAGCCAGGTCACACCTCAGGTTTGAAATTGTTTTAGTTGGAGGAGTCCTGGGTCCAGCGAGGTGACTATTATTTTGGAGAGTCTTTACTACAGGGACCCATGCCTGTGACTTCAGTCAAGAGTTTTGTTTTGATTGCCTCAGCTTTCCTGCTCTGTGGTTCCGGGAGTAAGTGGAGGTCGGGTCTAATTGGAATCTGGGTGGGAAATAGAGATGATGAAAGAGATGTAATAGAGGAACTCATTTAATCTCACTCTCCAGCAGAGCGATATTTATTCTTTCTCTCTAACATAGGAATATTCAGTAGAAGACACACAGACCTCACCGTCACCATCCACTGAGGCCACTAAAGTCAACCAGAAAGGTCTAGGATAATAGAGGTGAGAATGGAGTGAAAGTCCCTTGAAAAATATTGCTCTGTCCACTCCTTATGGTGGACAAAAGAACTGCCCATGTTATATACTGTGTGGACAAGGTCAAGTACAGTTTTATCTGTGGTTTAAGAAATATATTGAAAAATGAATGACTAAGCTTCCGGAACACAAGGTGTAGCATCCAACCAAATCCTTAGTATCTTGCATTATACTAATAAGTCTCAGGAATAAATCATAGCAATGTTAATCTGAGAACATAGGTAATGAGGTTGACTTCTCTGTGTTGTGGTGAATCCAAACATTTTTTGAGCATCCCTTTTCAAGTTTTCAAAGTTGTCCTTCGTATTATCCAAACACTTCTGAATTCAGTGTGTTTGGCTTACCAGTGTTCCCTTGCCTTGAGAATGATACCTTGGCTCAGCATCAAGTCAGAACCTCAGTGAAGAGCTGAACAGCCTTCAGACCAGCTGAAGGCACTTAGCTCATGTTCTAATCTGAGACCCAAACTTCCTGGGAAGTCTGTTGTTTAACTCAAGATCAAATTGGTACTGGCCTGAATAAACGGAGATGAAGTGCCCTTATATTAGGATGCATGTGTCTTTAGACCAGAGACTAAATTTGGTAAACTATCCTGTGTTGAGGAAGCACTGGTACCTCCACCATCATGGTGAATAAGTGTGGGCAGTATTCCCCAAATGCAGACCTCTTTTGCTTTGACTGGCTGGAGGAGAGAAAGATTTGCTTTGGTGATCAGAGCTAAAGGCCCTAGCATGAGGCTGGTATAGCCAGAAACTTCATGAACCATCCATGTCATGCAGCTTCCCATGAACTAGCTTTACCAGTAAACTGATGAGGGGCTTAGAATATGGTGATGGTGTTCTCTCTGGCTGGATAAGGGTGGTAGAGCCTGCCTGTGGATATCTCTGAGAGGAATTTGGTGTCTGCAATGATGAACGAGAAGGAATGGCCTCATTTTCTTCTGGAAACACATTCTCATCTTGTTGGGTTAGGCTGAGAGTGAAAGCCAGGAACCTTGTTCAGATGGTGAGAGGAAGGGGTGGGAAGGGAAGAGAGATGCTGATCATTCTGCATTGGAGGATAATAGAGGAGGCCTGACAGAGGGTGGAGACACACTATAAATTAGCAAGGTTAAGAGCCTTCAGAAGCCAGGGCTTTAACTCCCCTAGTATATGCAGATTCTGGTACAGTCACCCTAAATGAAATGTGCTCTTTTGTCCTTGGAAACTTCAGGGGATAAAGGTTTAGACACTTCACCATAGAACATGCTGAGGCTTGAACATTCCAAAACTAGTCCCATAGGTAACAAATGGATTAGTTTAGCTAGAGAATGATGTTCAGAAGGAAAGCCAACAAACTCAGCTTGAAGCTTTGTTATTGCTGTTAGAAGCATGTGTAGGTGTGAGGGATTGAACCCACAGCTTTGTGTGTGCTTGACAAATGCTCTGCTATGGAGCGAAACCATTGGTCCAGAGCAAGGCTTCAAACCTCTTTATCAAGTAAAAGCAGAAAGGAGTAGACATAGGTCTTCAGTGATGCCATGGCCTTTTGTTCGAATCTTAAATGGTCTTATTAATAGAAAACTCTGAGTCAGATATTGGGGTAAAAGTTGAAAGATCAGAGAAGCAGAGCAAGCCACAGCCAACCTCACCTCCCCAACTCCTCAGCCGACCCTGAGAGCCTCTGAGTCCTCACCCGAAAGGCCTCAGCCAAAATGAGCCTTTAGTTCCTGTCTCCTCATGCCTTATATACCTTTCTCTGCCCTGCTGTATTACTTCCTGGGATTAAAGGTGTGTGTGCTTCCCAAGCAAAGGCATGAGATCTCAAGTGCTAGGATAAAAGGTGTGTGCCAACACTGCCTAGCTCTGTGTCTAATCTAGTGGCTGGCTCTGTCCTCTGATCCTCAGACAAGCTTTATAAGGGTACACAATATATCATCACAATGGCCTAAAAATATTTCTACAGAAGCATTAAAGCTCCAAAGCATAGTGTTTCTTGTGAAAATTTCATCCATGGTTTATGTATTCTATCATGGTACACTTGTATTTTAGTGTTGTTGGTGGTTTTTTACTCCTTTGGGGGGGCACCACCCAGCTCCCAAATAAATCACACATGGAGACTTATTCTTAATTATAAATGTCAGGCCTTAGTTTGGCTTGTTTCTTGTCAGCTTTCCACAATGTAAATTATCCCATCTATCTTTTGCCTCTGGGCTTTTACCTTTCTCTATTTTTGTATATCTTTTCTTTCCATCTGACTCCATGTCTGGCTGTGTAGCTGAGTGGCTGGCCCCTGGAGTCCTTCTCCTCCTCTGGCTACTTCTTTTTTTCTTCCAAGATTTCTTCTTCTATATATCCTCCCTGCCTGCCAGCCCTGCCTATGTCTCTCTCCTGCCTTGCTATTGGCTGTCCAGCTCTTTATTAGACCATCTGTTGTTTTACACAGGCACAGTAACACAGCTTCACAGAGTTAAACAATTGCAACATAAACAAAAGTAACACACTTTAAAATAATATTCCCCAACATTTTGGTAAGAGAACTGTTTTGAATTACCACCAGCAAAGTCATACAGATGTGTATATGTCTCTTAGCTCTCTCAGTTAAACGGAGACATGCTTTTATGAACCTATTATGGCACTCAGAATCTAGAAGAACAGAAAGCAGAATCTGTGGTTCAGGTATGATGTGAGTGTGTCTTCTGAAGGTGTGTGTGTGTGTGTGTGTGTGTGTGTGTGTGTGTGTGTGTGTGTGTTGGTTAGCTTTCTCTCACAGTGACAAAATACCAGAGAAGATCAATTTAAAAAGAGGGAAGACTTGTATGTGCTCATGGTTCCAGAAGTTTGAACCCATGGCCACTTTGGGCCTGTGATGGCAGAGCACCTCACAGCAGGAGCTTGTGGAGGGGGAGGGCTATTCGTCTCACGGTGGTCGCTAAGCAAAACGAAAGCAGGAGAGGAGAGCCTGAGACCTCAGTAGCCACTGCAAGAGCACACTACCTGGGAGCCAATTTCCTTCTACCGGACCTCACCTCCTCAAGGCTGCACACCTCCCAGTGGTACCCCCAAGCACATGGACAGGACATTTGGGGACAGTTAAGATTCAAACTATAGCAATATAGATAATGTAGCAATGTACCGGATGAAAGTGTGTTCCCAGTATAACTATATCAAGAGGTACTGGATCGGTACATCTCAATAGAATGTGTTGTTTTAAAAGAGGGGGGCTGGCCCCTCCTCGCCTCGTGTTTTCTCTTTTGCACTTCACCTTTCCACACTTGGAGGCGCCTTTTCCACCTCTCCACCAAGTTGTGCTGATGTCATGGGACCAATAGTTGTTAGGACTAAATTGTTTGTGTTTTTCAGTCACCTTAATCGGAAGCTCAGTGGACATCTTGTCTCTTAAGGTACCAGGCATCAGATAGTCTGTCACGGCCAAATAAAATCAATCAAGACAGTGGCCTATCACCATCAGCAGTCAACTCCTTTTGTTTTCTGAGAGTCAATTAAAATGGTGACAGTTTTTCACTGAATTTTGAGTTTATCTGTAAGGAGAGATGTTCTGATACATTCTCTTTCTCTACGAATCCCAGGAAATGGCACATTCAGACCACCATAGTCTGGATGGAGAACCTCCCATTACCTATCATGTTTTAATTTCTTCTGTGCAAGAAACTGGACACAGAGTGCTGCCATGTTCATCCTGTGACCATCTCTGGTGTCTGCAGCCCCAGCTGTTCATGAGTAGCCCGGCTTTACTCCGTGCTGGCTCCTGGGTTAGCAAGTTGTGGTAGCAAATCTCATCCTTTAAGAAAGATGGAGATGGTGAATTTTCAGCTGTAGCCTAACTCAGTCCTCTACTCTCTTTGGAATCCACATCTGCGGGGTGGGGGCTTTGGGGAGGGCAGGGGTGATATTCCCAAGAACTCAGAATTAAGGTGCAACAGCAAGTTCCAGTTGTAGTTGTCTTTTTGTCTCCTGAGAAATGCTTATGGTCATTTTCAACCTCTCACAATTCTGAGATTGAAATGACCTTCAAGTAAGTCTTCTTCTTGATCTTCCTGTCACAACCAAAGAGTAGGGTGATGGCGATGATCATTCCCTGCAGGGCCCAAGATGGGGCCCCACTGTCACTCAGCTCAGCTCCCCACTCTGTTGGGAATATCTCCCAGTTACTCTGCTTCTTCTTAGTCTCTCCCTAGTCTATGTTTTCACCCCTCATCCTCATGTCCCTAAACTGGGCGAGGCAAATAGCCAGGAGTCAGACCCATGCTGTGTGAATGTGTACACCGTGCTGTAGTGGGAACTCCAGACATATTTCGTGTTGGGTCCCCATACTTGAGTAGACTTGTCTTTGCAAAGGAACTCCACTGACCTCTGAGAATAAAGTCCCAGTCCATTGCTATTCCATTATTAATGACCCTAAACTCAAGCTATGCAGTGGCTGCTAATGGGGAACGAGCGGAGAAGGAAGAAAATCGGAAGGCTGTTTCACCCACAGTAGCCCTCTCCATAGATGGAGGCATCTGGTAGCAGGGCTGGAAGCTAAGGCTCCTTACCTCTCCAGAGCCCAGGGCTTCAACTCATGGAATGACAGCTACTGCTGCCCCTTAAACAGAGAACTTGTCACACCCAGTGGCAAAGAGCCCACAAATAACTGAGCGGTACTTTGGAAGTGGATCTGATGAGCCTTTTAATAGGAGAAAATCATCATTATTTCCCAAGAGTTCACATTCCCATAACATTTTTATTAGCAGCTTCTCTTATAAATAAAGTTCCGTGGATTGATTTTGGTGATGCTTTCTCATTTGGAATATTCCCTTAAATTATAGCCCTGGATGTAGTCCCATCATCAGTGTTATCAGCATCAGCATCAGCAACTCCATTGTGATGTTTATGCTGCACTTAGGAAGCTCTCAAAACACTTCAGGTATATTACCTTGTTTGTCCTCATTTCTCCCTAGACAGGAGGGGACTGCAGAACACACGCACACACACAGGACAGATTCTCAGTTCTGTACCTCTGTACATGGAAGCCCCTTGGGGTGTGACCAGGAGGATTCTGTCCATTTCTTCTGTGTGTTTCTCTGCTTTACCTACAGCACAGGAGGATGCTTTGGGGTCAGTCACAGCCCCCCGAGGCTGGGCATCACAGAGGACTTGGCTCCAGAAGGGATGGAGGGCATTGTCACTTGTGTGAGTCTATGGAACAGCGACAGGACCCTTGGGAGTCACCTTGACCACCTTGGTATTGACATGAGCTCTTTGGTCCCAACAGGCCAAACCTACTCTAAAAAGCAGCACCATGGAATAGTAGAAAGATGCCAGCTTGGGAGTCAGGAGATCTGAGTTCAAATCCTCATCATCAGGCAGTGACACAAGCTTTAACACATGAACATTTGGGGGATACTTCATTTTCAAACCTTAACAATGAAGTCCAATATCCAATACAGAAGAGGCCAGTACAGAAGAGGGCACAGATGATGTGGGGCAAATTTGGCTCTGTGTTTTAAATTAACCTCTCTCTCCTGATAAGGCTTAAACTGTTTGTCCAGTTGGTTTGGGGAACCAGGAAGGAAAACAGAGAGTAGCCCCTGGACATCTTTGTCATGTTGATCAGGATCTGGTCAGATAGTGGATTTTTCTTGTGTGCCAATAATGCGTAAAAGTTAGTGACCAATAATTAGTACATTTGGACCCCTCATCAACAAAATGTCTCCTTGTAACATATGAGATCATTACAAGAAATTGTAACCCATTAAATGCAGGGAATGAGAAATTGTGTGATGTCCAGTACTGACTGATATATCTATAACACGACTCCTGTACCTAAGGCTCAGGGAATTGTAGAGGACAAGGGGGCAGAAAGATTGTAGGAGCCAGACCAACAGGAAGTTTGCTGTGAGATGGTATCTCCTGGAAGTCTCCAAGAACTATGCCCATGAAGTCTCACCAACATGGCTGCCTAAACAAGACCTGAACTTTGTTCTCTCTCTCTCTCCCAGGCTCCTAGGCTCTGTACCATGCATCACTCCATTGAGAGGGCTGGCTAGGCTCATGACAAGGAGCCCAGCTGATCTTCAGTATTCAAACTTACGGCACAGAGGCTATCAGAAAATGACTGTTCTAGAAGTCTACTCAGTAGATTCTGTCTCTAAAACCCAATGACTGTGGATGACACAGATGCAGCTCTGATTCATTGGTGGAAACTGGTCCTTCCTCCTTTCCTGTCTCCTCTATCTGTCTACTTTGAGAAGGATGTCAAGGGCTCCATCCATGACTAGGCTACCCAGTGGAGGCAAGTGTAGAAAGGCCAGCTGCTTGGATTGCTGCTGAGGGGTCACAGGCTGGACAACCCAGCTGCCCTGCTGACCATGTCTCCAGCACATTTGGGGGAAAGTATGCTATTCATTCATTTGTTGAGCACCATCGGGTCTCTTTGGTGGCAGAGCTTTCCCATGGCCAAGAGGGGTAAGTTCTTCCCAGACACCACACCTCCTTAAATACTGCCCTCAGCATCACCCCTCCCCAACCCCCAAATGGTCAGGACATCTTGTTTTTTACCCAGCCTTCCCTGAATGCACACACATCAAGAACACAAAACACAAACAAGACTTCTCCTTGCCTGATCCTTGGCTGTATTATTCAGCTTTCCGTTATTGTCACAAAAATAACTGAAATAACCAACGTAAAAACAGGTTTATTTTGGCTCACAGGTTTGGAAAGTTCAGCCATGGTTGGTTGTCCTATTGTGAGACAGTACACGATGGCAGGAAACCCATGGTTGGAACAAGAGATGACTTAGGTGAAAGTCGAACCAGAAGACATCTCACCAGGCTCCGTCTTGTACAGCTTCTCCCACCTCCCAATAGTACCACAAGCTTTAAACACACAGATCGTGTGTGCGCGCGCGCGCTCACATCCAAATCATAGCAACTCCTCACGCCATTTTCTTAGTTTTATGAAACAAAGAAATACCCATTAAGCTGCTTGCGAAACGACTTGTTGCCTTGGGTCCTATGATGGTAAACGCAGCCCTGCCCTATTTGCTAAGGCTCGAGGCCTAGGGCAACAGGGAGACGACATAGAACTTACCAAGCAACAAGGCAGTCAGGAATGCTTTTATGAAGTCTATAATGGTTTGAAGGAATAATTCCACTAGGGAAAAGAAATGTTGTCAGCTCTTTTGTTAGGAAGCAGGCAGGGCTTGATGTGGACCTTAAATGATTGAGAGGGCTGCAATAAAAACACACCAGAAGGGCTAGACATGGCGGCATATGCCTGTAATCCCAATTCTCTGGGGGCTGTCAGATGCATTGTGGGTTTGAGGTCAGCCTGGGATATATAGCAAGACTGTCTCCAGTCTCTCTGTGTCTCTCTCTCTGTCTCTGTCTCTCTCTCTCATTAAGATAAAAGAAATAGTTCAAGATGCCTTTATTTACACTGGAATTCAGCCATCACCAAGAGTCCAGCCCCTCTGACAATTTTCCAGTCTCATTTCAGATGGTTTCTTTCTTCTTTGGATGAGGAATGTGCAAATTCCAGAACACATCTTCAGCTTACATAGGGAGACAGCAGGAGGAGAAAAGCATCTCTCTCCACCATCCTAGGCAGAAACTCTACAAGTCAGTTCAGATCTATTCCTCCTTTGCAGGTTCTTGATTTGAAGTGGAGCTGGAAGGAAGTGACATTTTTCTAACCGCATCCTTGACTTGTGCCTCTGCCAGACATCACTAATTGAACCCTGAACGCCACCCCTGAGCTGAGGCCTCCACAGAGAGCATCCAGGCATTCTCGGCAGTCCCTGCCAGTCACTCAGTTCTACGACACCACATAAGTTCTATTTGCTGTTTTCTGTTTGAAGCCTTAAAATTTTACTACTGCCTTAAATACCAAGTAGCATTTTTATGAAAACCACAATACTGAAAGCAGAGACTTCTTTAAAAAATAAGATCTAGTGCTGCGAGGATGCCAAAATACAGACAGGAGTTGCTGCTGGAGTCTTGAGATCAGCATAAAGATGTTTTCAGTTCTTCAAACTTCCTAAGATTTTATTGTATAAATATGAGGTTCAGAGACACAGGAAACATGTGATAAGATATAATAAAACAGGGCCATGGATATAGTTAAGTAGTAAAGGGCCTGCCTAGCATGTGTGAGACTCTGGGTTCAATCTCCAGCACTGCGTGTGTGTGTGTGTGTGTGTGTGTAAGCACACGTGTGCTTAGAAGAACAACCACTGGTTTATAATCATCAATGATTCTCAACTGGCTTACATCCAAGTCTCTGGCTTGCTTATGGTGCAGATTTCTGGACTTCAGTTATGTTAAGGATTTCTGGTCTTGGAACCTAGAAGCAGTCATGCCTACCAGACACTATTTGATTCTCCTAGAAATATGCCTAACACCAGATCTCGAGCTTATTGTCAGACACTTAACTATAATATTTAATTTTTGTTTGTCCTTTTTTCAATGGCTGGCACAAAGTACATTCATTTCTCACAGGTGAGCTCCTTCCCGTGATGTATAATATTGATTGTCAGCACCACAGGACTTAGCATCACCATGGAAACATGACTCTTGTATTTATGCGGTTGTTTCCCAAAAGGTTTGATTCAGCAGAGAAGACTCATTTTCAATGTGGGTAACACCATCCCCTAGTCTCAGGGCCTGGGCTGAATAAAAAGGAGACAGATAGCTTTCACCTCTCCCTGCTTCCTAAAGGTGGATGCAGTGCAACCAGCTGCCTCCTGGTCCTGCCGTCAGGGTAAACTGTGCTCTCGAACTGTGAGCCAACATGAACCCTCTGTAGCTAGAGTTTTCCTGCCTGGCCCACAGTCAGGACAAATCTCTCTCACCCGCCAGTCCCACAGCCGCTCAGACCCAACCAAGTAAACACACAGAGACTTATATTGCTTACAAACTGTATGGCTGTGGCAGGCTTCTTGCTAACTGTTCTTATATCTTAAATTAACCCATTTCTATTAATCTATAAGTTGCCACGTGGCTCGTGGCTTACCGGTATCTTAACATGTTGCTTCTCATTGCAGCGGCTGGCAGTGTCTCTCTGCCCCAGCCTTCCACTTCCCAGAATTCTCTTCTCTGCTTGTCCCGCCTATACTTCCTGCCTGGCTACTGGCCAATCAGCATTTTATTTATACAGAGCAATATCCACAGCAACCCTCCTTTCTGGAGCTGCTTCCATCAGGGTTATCAGAGCATCAAGAAAAAGTAACACACTCTTCTGCTCTGTGAAACTGGAAACAAAGTCACTATCTCCAAAGGGACTGGCCCTTTGGAAAAGCTTGAGCCACAGTTGCGGAGATCAGGGTTTACAATGTATCTGAACTACTATACGTCTGTGTTATCATTTGTGTTTGACTTTCAGAAGAACACAGAAGGAAGGAGAAGGCAGAAAACATGTCACTGGTGACCAAGACGGAAGAACCATTTGTATCTGGTGTATGGCAAGAGCCCCATCACTGCACCTGTAGTGGTGGACAGCAGAGGGGCTGACAGGGACACATACTGTACCTCATCTGGCTGAAGGGTGAGAGAGCAATCCCATGCTTACAAGACCCGCATGTGGTGGAGTTAGCCTATCCCGATACAATCCCGAATATCTCACATTAGGCACCATCTCCCAAGGCTAACACATTGGGATCCTACACAAGTGTGGACAGAAAGATTAGAACTTAGCACCGGGTGCTTGATCACTGTGTGAGTGCACTTGACTTCTTACAAGTGGTGGCTGTGAAAACAAACACTACCTGGTCTATACTTGTCCTGCACTACGCTTGGCACTGTGGCTATCTATATAACGCCATCTAGTGCAGTTCTCAAAGCAAGCCTAAGGACAAATGATCACCCTTTCCAGAAAGGGCCACGTGGCCTCAGAAATGCAACGTAACTTTGTCTAAATAGCAAAAGATATGAATGCGAGCCTTGAACCTGAGACTGTCTGTCTCCTAAGTACTTCTTACTTACTTCTGCTTCTAAGAAATATTCTGCTGGGTGAGATTTGCTGGAATCCAAATCGAAAGGCATCAGCATTGCAAACCTCAAGTCATAACCCAGAAGGGCTCTTACTAAATACAGTAACAGTGGTTTTAAAATCTGGTGTTTCCATGGGCTTGACGGAGAGACAGGTTGTTCCCCAGGCCTATTATTTGTCTGCTTTTATAGGAACAAGTTTGTTAAACTTGATTAATCAAATGGCCACCCCTTTGCCATTGTTATTAAACGAAGAAACGAAAACATCCGACCTGACCCATAGGCTCGTGGCTTTACGTGGAGTAGCTTCAATGCTCAGTCTACAGGGTATGTCTTTGGACGACCTGTGTGGATGGGCCTGTGCGGTCACCCCAGGCTGACTGACCATCCAGTGGAATGAGAGCGTTCATTGGTGCTACTCCGGCGACAGCCCGACTGGATGAGGCTGAAGGGACCTGATGGAGCATTCAGCCCTACTTCATTGCCTGATGAGAGATGGCTCAACTCAAGGACACTTCCAGTGAGTGAGTTGACACTAACGCTGTCCAATTTATAGTGTGAGGATAATAATAGAACCTACCCATAGAATCACTGTGAAGGCATTTAGATGAGATAACACATATAAAGTACTTGGATGTTTTCTTGGCATAGAGAACCATTGTTCTAGAGTACAGATCTGCTGCTTACCACGACGTTTCCATAGGTGTCCTGGTATAAGGAACAGACTTCATTATCCCTGCCCTTCCTGGAATACCAACCTGCACAGAAGGGAACAGAGGAGCGAAGTGAAGTCACCGGGTGAATGGTGGAGCCTAAATGGGACCGTGTCATACCCGCAAAGGATGTTTGTGGCTGCTGCCCACTGGAGCCCAACACTCCTGACTCTTAATGGGGTGCTCTTTTCTTATGCCATGCTGAGTGACATGTGGGCGGAGACAAGTGCCTTGGCAATGCTATGAATACCAGCGTGGTGACAGATGCCCGAAAACACATGGGGACATCATCTCGGCAAATCTAAGTCTGCTGGTGTAATTTTATTACCAAGCATTCACCAGTACTACTAGGTACCAGGAGCTTTGCTACTGGGATGAGTTTGAACGTGAAGAGGACACAGACCATGCCTTCAAGGAGCACTTATTTAGGCAATAGGGATAGACTGACATGTGAATAGTTCGAACGCAAGGCAGATGGCCCTCCACAACTGCTCTGTATACATGAAAAGGAAGGGCAGGGGTTGGGGTTTTACCTGTTGCCATGGCAGGGAGAGACCAGCTAAAAGGCTCAGAGAGGTCCTCCCACAAATGTCTCTATTCAGCTGAGGCTGCAGGATGCTTGGGTATAGGGACAGAGCTCTGCCTTATGAGGCATGCTGGGTATCTGGAGAAAAGGCAGTCTGAGGCCACCAGGGACTCCTGTGTTGCTTGTCTTGCTCCACTGCTCCATTCTTTTCAGCAGCTGTTTGGTGGAATCCTCCCTTCCTGCCCTGAGCTGATGAGCACGGGAGTAGTCATTTGATCTAGTCCTCTGCTTCCAGACAGGGGCATCCTTCCTTGGGTAGGTGTTTAAGAATCCATGTACAGAACAACGAGCGACCATTCTTCCCCCTTCTCTGTTTTAATAGCAGAGGGTGGGGGTGGAGGAGAGTGTCGGGGAGCAGCTGGGCAGTGAGGGGACTTGTAGGTCAGAGCTTGACAAGGGGACTTGGGTCACCCAGGGAAAATATGGCCTTGCACTCTACTGGCAGATTCCCAGTGACGCTCTGTTCTCCACCTGCTCCCCCCTTCCCCCTGGTGCTGCTGTCCCCACATGCACGGAGCAGGGAGGCGATGATGAATTTCCCCCGAACGGCATTACAGACAGTCATAAATAATGCTTTGCTCTTTGGTGACGGCACTTTCCATTAGAGCTGCCTGTGCCGGGCTCTAGCTACCCCCAGTCTTCTGCTGGGGACTTGCAGTAAAATTTATCAGCGAGCTTTCTGCACCTAATAAATCATCCCCTCCGGGAGCCATCTGGCAGATAAGGCCATGAGAACCCACATGCTCTGCAGATGAGGAGTCAGAATGAGAGACAGACCTAGCTGGGCAGCCCCAAGCCCTGCTGAGGGAGACCTTCTCTCTACCAGTGTGCTTCTTAGATTGCTCTTGGCTTCTCTCTCCAGGCTGTGGCCAGGGGCCGTGGCTATGGAAGCCATTCCCTCTCATGGAACTATACGGGGCCAAGCCCAAAGATTACATCTTTCTTACACTCTTCTTCTAGGTAGACAGAGGATACTGGGATCTGACATGAGGCAAGAATGGGGAAATCTCCAAGCCACACTGGCAACGGGAGGGGCATGGGTATTTATTGCTTAGTACACTCCTCCTTGGAATGTTCTAGAGACTTGGTTGATGCCAACAGCAGATAATCTCATGGTGATGAGAAATCTCCTGCTGGGAGGAAATGATCTAGAAGCCTTCTTTAATTCAGGGAAACTTTATGTGTGTGTCCCCACATCCTATGAAACGCATCTTCTCTGGCGTCGTTTTCCTTTGGATATGTGCTACTTTCCGTAATAGACACTGAAAGAGGTCTAAGGTCAGCTTACTTGGGAAAGTAGAGATGTATAGATTCTACTCACAGTTCTTTCCTAAAGTCATTTATCTGTGGTGCTGGAATTGAACCCAGGACCTTGTGTGAGCTAGGCAGGTACTCTACCATCGAGCTGTACCCATAGTCCCCTTTAAGGCATTTTCAGCGTTGTCGGAGAGACTACCCTAAGCTGTCTGGGTTAATAGTCATGCCCACTGTCTAAACTAGTCGGAATGCTTGCAGGATGTGACCGTCAGCCGGGGGAGATGGAAAAGCATGTGTTCAGCCTCATTGTCACACTCTTCAATGTCCTCAGGTGCATGGTAAGTCCTCATGCATGAGTGGTGGGTGAATCATCCTGATCAGCATGTAGTAGTGATACAACCGTTGACACATGTAGAAGATGAAAATGGAGTATGGACGGGTGGAAAAGATACAGCCCACTCGACTTGCTAAGTATGAGTCCCATTCTATGAGATTAACATGGTGGTCTGGGCTTAACTATGCACACTGTGAGTCTTCAGTCTTGGTATGGTCAGGCACATATAACTCGGCTGCCTGGACCTTCTGAACCTGTTACCTCATTTCTAAAATAACATACAAAGGTAAGACACTGTTCTTTGGGGGTGTAATTTTTCATATTATTGCTATTATAATGTTTTCTAACTTTCTACTTGCTGGTGCCTGTTTTTGTACATTATTTTTTATTTTCTTTAATGTGTGGGAATGTAAGAGCCTGCATATATGTCTGTGCACCATTTGCATGCCTGGTGCCCATGGAGGTCAGACGAGGAGATTGGATCCCCTCCTACTGAGGCTCCAGAGGCTTATGAGCTACCACTTGGGTTCCGGGAGTCGAACCTGAGTCCTCTGGAAGAGCCACTCTAGTGCTCTTAAAAACAGAGCCATCACTTTTGAAAGATGGGAAACTGGATGCCTCTTTTCTGTTCTAATAGGGCCCCTTGCCAGCCAAGATGACCTTGCTTAAGGTCTGACTGTGAGGGTGCCAGGCAGCCGGAACCTAAGCGCTGAGGTGCTCACTCTGCAGCAGGACATCTCTCATGCAACATCTGAGAGCAGGGTACACTTCCCAGGGAAGCACTGGGCGTCCCAAAGATGCTTAGCTGGGCCATGCATTGAATGTGTCCGTAATCAAAATTTGCCAACGAAGATTTGCATGTAATCTGTGATTTCACTTTTCAATTAAAATTACTTCCTTCTTGTGGTTGGAAAGTACTTGACTGTTTTTCTCTTCAAAGCACTTCATGGACACTAATCTGTCTCTTTTCTGGGTGCCAGAATGGGAGGAGGTATGTGGAGTTGGATGGCATGGAGGGAAGGCAAGTGTGTGTGTGTGGTGGGGGTGGGGTGGGTGGGGTGGGGTGGGGTAGGGGAGAGTGTTGACTAGATACCAAAGTAGAAACTCCCTTCTTGCAATGGTCTTGGGAAGTGAGTCCTGGCTGGGGACATCTGGACCTCAGTTTCCAGGGGGAAGCAAAGGGCTAGAGGACTTACAAGGTCAGAGATGGGAAGAGCCATCCCACAGATAAACTGCAAAAAGCGATCAATAGGGGGTCATCTCAGACACTGGGAAGTAGGCGGGTGGATGATCTGGAGCAAGAAAATTCTCTTCTATCACTCTTTCCTGTGAGTGACATGCTCGTGACATGTGTGCTGCCCCACGGCTCCTGAGACATGAGAGGAAAGCTGTGCTCCAAGGATGATGGTTGGAGGGTGAGGGCAAGCCAGACTTTTTAGCCTTGGGCTAGACCTTAAATTTCCTAACCCACAGTTTCTACAACCATCTAATGGCTAATCCATCCATGCATCCATCCATGCATCCATCCATACATTCATGTATCCTTCCTTCCTTCCTTATGGTGGTATTTTACTTGTACTGGAATATGATTTTAATTGTATGTTAATAAATAAAGTTGCCTACGGGGTCAGAGCTATTAGAGCCATAGCAAGAGCGTGGCGGTGGTGGCACATGCCTTTAATTCCAGCACTTGGTAGACAGAGCTAGGTAGATCTCTGTGTGTAAAAGGATACAGCCAGCATTGGAGACACACGCCTTTAATTGCAATCCCAACCATAGAAGACCTGGAAGTCTTTATAGACAGGCAGTGACGAGGCATGGGTTTACAACCAATGAGAAGGCAGAGCAGCTAGACTATATAAAGACATACACACAGGAAGTAGGTCCCTTTTTTCAGAGAGCTCTCTTGACTGAAGAGGATCACTGAAGCCGGAAGGGTGAGGCTCTTAGCTCTGACCTCTTGGCTTTCTTCTCTGAATTGGCTCTATGTTTCTTATTTAATAAGACGGTTGGATACATCTACACTTTCTTCCTTCCTTCCTTCCTTCCTTCCTTCCTTCCTTCCTTCCTTCCTTCCATCCTTCCTTCAACCAATCTATCACTACTTGGGCAAGGGCCAGGAAGGGCAGCTGCTGTGTTTACATTCTTTCAAAGCTCATTTGCTGAAACCCAGTCTCAGTGCAATAGGATTAAGAGGTGGTGTCTTTGGGGAGATGAATGGTATCTCAAGAAAGAACCTACTGGGCACCGTGTGTGTGTGTGTGTGTGTGTGTGTGTGTGTGTGTGTGTGTGTGTATGTGTGTGTGTGCGCACGCATGCATGTGCGCGTGCACTCTGCCACATAACTATCCAGTAAGAAGTCAACATATATGTCACACTAGAGTCTGCTGACGCCTCTGGAGTTCCCATCTCCAGAACTATGACCAAGCAACTTCTGTTGTTTATAAATTGTCCAGCCTAAGGTATATTGTTATAGCAGTTTGAACAATCTAAAAGTAAATACCTGTTGGTCTGTCAGAGTCCCTAGGGAGTCAATGAAGTTTTATTCTCTTCCTGTGCTCAGCTGTATAGGAAGACTCTAAGAAACTCTGTTGAGTAAAAATTGGTCATCAGAGATGGGTAAGTAGAAGAACATTTGCAAGTTATAATGACCCATTTTTGGTACTTGGTGTTTTTGCTTATAAAAATGTGGCCCATGGTGGTAGGGAGCCCTGGGTACAGAATAACCTAGACCAAGGTCCTAGGACAGGTGACTTTGACTGGGACCTTCTTGGGGAGTCTGGAACTCCAATGCCTTTTCCAGCTGGAGACCCTTAGGTGTCCTGACTGGCAGTGATTTTTAAGCCTGACTCCCTTTCCCACCCTGTCCTCCCAACCACGGTTGGTGAAAATCTACAGGAGGCTGATAACTTGACCCCGTCAGACAGAAACTAAGATTGATGGACCCAGAGTCAATCTGGAGGACTTGGATCTGGTAAAGAATCAGCGGTTGGTTGGAGCTGCTGTGGTGAGTAGCCAGCTTTGGGCAGAGCAGGGACCCTCATGCAGTTAGTGCTGGTCCTTTTCGTCTGGTTTCTTTCAAGTAGAGATAATTCCTTCTACCTGGCCAGACAGCTGAACTGTTTTCATTTTTTTTTAATTCGGTAATAAATCTGCCAACCCTGCAGGGCTCCAGCCAAGAGCTTTGCTTGCTGCATCTACACAGAAGTCTCATAAAATGGCATAAAATGAAAAAGAAAAATGCATATTTCACACTTTGTCTGCTCCGGGTTATGGCGATCCTCTATTCGTCCCCAATACAAATGTCTGACCTTCCCACTGAGTTCAAGCACCCTCTGCCAAGCTGGAGAAACCACATTTCTCTGTCTCCCTCTCCCTGTTCCCTCTTCCTGCACAAGTGCACCGATTTTTGCACAAGAGGAAGCAGGGCCGGCTGCTACATGTTTTATGCTGGTTGAGTGCTTTCTGGGGGCAAAAGAGCATAAACGACTTTACTACGGCACGCCCATTAACAATGGTCACATGCCCCTCCCCTCCAGTGCAGCTACTCCCTCTATGCAAATTCGGGTAGACTTCCCTGATATGGGGTATCCTGCCCCTGAAGCCGGACTTGTGTTTATTGTAGGTAATTTTCTACACAATCAGCTCTTCCACAGTATTAGTTTGGTTAATAATCAGTGGACCCAAACAACTCTCCAAGTTCATCTGCCTCTGTTCCCCTCCAAGTCAGTCCAAAGGGTCACCAAACAGAATATACTGTGCTAGTTCCTATTTTTAACCTTTCTGCCCCACCGTTCTCCTACACTGAATCTGGCCCTTCAGTCCTGCCTACTTTCAAGGTTGACTTCCCCCTTGAAGACTGTGGATTGTACTATCCCATACCACCTACTTCTTTACCCGGGACTTAGCACTCATCACTCACACCATTCTTTCCTTTCCTTTCCTTTCCTTTCCTTTCCTTTCCTTTCCTTTCCTTTCCTTTCCTTTCCTTTCCTTTCCTTTCCTTTCCTTTCTTTCCTTCTTTCTTTCTTTCTTTCTTTCTTTCTTTCTTTCTTTCTTTCTTTCTTTCTTTCTTTCTTTCTTTCTCTCTTTCTCTCTCTCTCTCTCTCTCTCTCTCTCTCTCTCTCTCTCTCCCTCCCTCCCCTCCCTCCCTCCCTCCCTCCCTCCTTCTCCTTCCTTCCTTCCTTCCTTTCTTTCCTTTTTTTTGTTTTTTTTTTTCAAAGACAGGGTTTCTCTGTGTAGTTTTGGTGTCTGTCCTGGATCTCAATCTGTAGCCCAGGCTGGCCTCGAACTCACAGAGATCCACTTGCCTCTGCCTCCCGAGTGCTGAGATTAAAGGCGTGCGCCACCGCCGCCCGGCACACCATCCTTCTCTTGGCTATCCGTCACGGACTGCCTTCTAATGGCTGTTCTCATTTTCCCCTGTAATCATTCTTCTTTAACCTTTGATTCCTCCTCCTCCTCCTCCTCCTTGTCATTTTTTTTTTTTTTTTTTTGGTTTTTCGAGACAGGGTTTCTCTGTGTAGCTTTGCGCCTTTCCTGGAACTCGCTTTGGAGACCAGGCTGGCCTCGAACTCACAGAGATCCGCCTGGCTCTGCCTCCCGAGTGCTGGGATTAAAGGCGTGCGCCACCACCGCCCGGCTCCTCCTTGTCATTTTTATTCTGTGACGGGGCTTCAGAACACAGCCCAGGCTGGCCTAGAACACACCGTGTGTGCGGAGATGGCCTTGAACTTACAGTGATTCTCTTGCTTCAGCCCAACTGCTAGGATTACAGGTGTGTGACACCATGCTGTTTGAAGCATTTTTTTTTTTTTACTTCCTTTAGTAGACTGTTCTGTCTCAGAGACGTTTCTTTCCTTTCCATTGCCAAACACATAGCTTTTATTGTTTACCAAGCAGTAGGTGCTTGTTGGCTGTCAAAACAATAAGGCTGATGTGAGTGTGGCTGTGGTGGTGTGGCCTGATCTCTCTAGATTTGTGCAATCATCAAAACAGTTCACACGTCTAAGGCAAGAGAGAGTCTGGGCGTGGGGGCATGGCCGCTGAGGCGTTTCCTCTCATTTGGCTGTTGCAGGAACCTGGTTAGCTATTGTGAATCAGAAACTGCTCAGGAGCGCACTGATGGACCCTGGATTTCCTGCCACCTCAGGCTCTTCAGATTTCCAGGGTCACTGTGGCCCTCTTCTTCACACCCCGTGAGTCCCTCAGGCTCCCCCACACAGGCTGTATTGAAACTGGGGCGGGGATTGAGTGACTTGGTGTCCTTTCAGCTGTGTGGACCGCAGCCGCCGCCTGCCCCCTTCCTCTGCCTTTGCTCTGCGCTTCCCACCTGAAGGCCACTTTATGGACTGTTTTGATTTGTGGCTGCGGTTTGTAGCTGTCACTGATTTCTTTGTTGTTGTTGTTGTTGCCGTTGCTGCTGCCGCTGCCGCCGCTGCTACCGTTTCCTCGCAGCTCGATTTTCAGCCCAGTGTTTGGGTAGTAAATATGGTTTACACCAACTCTGCTGGAAATAATGGCATTTATGTGCTGAAGTTATTTCCAAAACCTGTGATATGTGTATACAAATAGATCCACGGCAGGGCCCTGAGACTGGGGAGAGCAGAAACTCAATAAAGCCTTTGAGATGGAGTATAAACAGGTGTCTGCGACAAGGACTAAGCCAGGCGGATAGGGCGCACACTACCCCCCACCCCTAATGCTGGCTCTAAAGTGGAGCCTTACCGTAAACACCGTGCTCAGTGCTGGGGAGGTTGGAGGCATCTTTGCGATCATATGTAGCTGCTCAATGCTCACTTGCGTTCTTTTGAGCACCTCCCATTAAACTACTTGCATTTCTGTTTGTTCACCCTCAGTGGTGTTAAACTTTAATTGCTCTGGATCCTGGTATAGAAGAATTGCGCCAAGAAACTCCGGGATGAGCTTATAAAACTAGCAGCCCTCTTTTCTTCCAAAATGGCTGTCAGTCTGGGATCTCTGGCTTGTTGGGGAGACCCAGTCAGGGTGCGCAAGGTCCCTGACACTTCATGCTGGGTCTTCTACTCCTAACCAAGAGCAAAGGAAATCCAGGTTGCTGTGTCTGTCTTCTGAAGTTGGCTAGAACTGGTTATGAGATATCAATGGTTGACTGGTGAATCTGTCCAACCCTAAAACAGTGCTCATCTCCATGTCTGACAATCGTCCGGAAGTGGAGCCCGCGTCTCCACCCCAGATGAAGGTCTTGTCGGCCAAGGGGTTAAGAAGGATTTCAAAGGTGTCTTGGCTCCATGTTAAAAGCCGCGTGACAAAGGCATAGGAAGGGTGCTCCAATTGCTCTCTAACTTGTAAATGCCAAGCAGAAATCTTGTTGCAGTTCCTAAATGCCACATTTCGGCGTGTTTATTGTACCCCCCCTAACGGGGAAAGATGGTGAATGGACTAATAATTCAGGAGCCGAGAACATGTTTATTTGATTTTTAGAGCTTTAGCAAATACAGTGTGTACAAACCCCGGTGCCAACAGCATGCATAATTCCTCCAGGAATGGGGCCTGATAGAAACACAAAGCTTGCACGCTTCAAAACTGTAACCAATATTTACACATCTGAGTGACTAATTCTCCACTCTGAGCGGGAGAACAATGGGCATAATAGTCAGGTACATTAATGCAGAGCATGCTCATCTGGTGACTTGGATATTTGACACACAAATAAAGTTGGGAGGGCGGCGCAGGGAGGGGGAGACGTGAAGGCTTTTTATCTACCTGTGTAACCATACACCAAACAGCAGGTTACAAACCCGCTCAGAAAATGCTGACCCAATGCCGTTCTGGTACCTCATGTGCAGGATTGGCAGATGATTTGCGGCACTGCAGGAGTTCTGTAGCTGACCTCATTAGCGGAACGTTTCCTGGCTTGTTAGCATCATATTTGTATAATTTACAGCACCTTCGTTTTTATGGAATGTGTTTCTTGCAGAGTGTAATGGCAGCAATATATTTAACCTATTGCATTTAGGCATGCTTTTGCTGGAGGCAGCCTGTAGATATAAAGGGCATTTGCTCCTCTCTTGCATGGGCTTTTCTCATTTGGGGCATGGATGATGCTGCTGCTGCTGCTGTGTGTGTGTGTGTGTGTGTGTGTGTGTGTGTGTGTGTGTGTGTGCAAGTTTATGAATGTATACACATATGTGTATGGTGCCTGAAAGACACAAACAGGTCCTGAAATTATGACTCTTACTTCCAAGGACAGAGGCCACTTCCAAGGACTGCGTGCTCCCTTGCCACAAGGTGTGACTTTGGATGGGGTGAAGCTAACTGGCTTCTCTGTCTTGCTTTGAAAAGATGAATTTTCAAAGTGGAGAAAGCAGCCAGGCAGATTAGCTATTGGGGATGGTTTCTTCTAGGTGGGGGGCAGCAGCAGTAAGTGATGCTCAGAAGTATGTTGGCACCCTGAGGGAAGTTTGCAAGACCCTCTGAATGACCTCCTGGAGGCTTCTTCATACAGCATTAAAATAGAAAATGAAGAAAATTTCCACATCCCTCGGGGACAGATCCTGCCTTAAATAAATCTGTGCCTTAGAAAAATGTAAAGTTTATGATAGGGATATGTGGTGTCACTCTCTCTTTGAGCCATGAAGAAGAGGTAGAAATGGCCAGAACAAACTATATGAAAAGGGACCTTGTCTTAAGATGAAGGTGTGTTGTGTGTCTTGGTTGTTTTTTTAATTAATTAACTAATTAATTAATTTATTTTTCTCGTCAATTTGTCAGGAGCTTGAGTTATCTGGGAAGAAGAACTTCAATTGAGAAAATGCTTCCATCAGAATGCCTGTAGGCAAGGCTGCAGGGCATTTTCTTGACTGATGATTCATGTGGGAGGACCCAGCTCATTCTTTGTGGCCCTCACTGGGCAGGTGGTCCCGAGGTGTCTAAGAAAGCAAACCCAGAAATCCAGGGGGAACAAGCCATTCAGCAGCATTCCGCCATGGTTGCTGCTTCAGTTCCTGCCTCCAGATTTCTGCCTTGAGTTCCTGCCCTGACTTCCTTCTATGCCGGACTGTGATGTGAAAGTGTCAGCCAAATAAATCCTTTCTTCCCCAAGCTGCTTTTGGTTTTTATCACATGCAATAGAAAGCAACTAATACAGTGTGTAAGAGAAACTCTGGCCTCAGAATCAGGAGCTCTGATACCAGTCTCTGTAACCTTGGGCAGTTGCATTGTCTCTAAGATTACAGTCCCAGGCACACATGTTCCAAGGCCTTCGTTTCTGCTGTTTTGGAGACAGAGGATGACTGAAGGCTGGAGTCTTCACCAGCCCACAGTGCAGAAGTATTGTGAGGAGCAATACAGAATAGAGAGATACACTTTCCAGGATCTGGCCATGGCCTTCAGTTCCCTCTTCTGTTAGAGGCAAAGCAGTTGAATAGTCTCATAAATAATTCAGAAACCAAGGTAGAGTGACATTTAGACCTCAGGTGAAAACTTGGGGGAGAGCGTGAGCAACTGCTAACTTCCTTCCTACAAGTACATTGGCTAGGAGAAGCTTGCCTCATGTGGTGGTTTGAATAGGGATGGCCCCCATAGACTCATATATTTGAATGTTTAGTCATTAGGGAGTGGCACTCTAGAAGAGGAATTAAGAGGTGTGGCTTTGTTGGAAGAAGTATGTCACGAGGGGTGGGGCTTTGAGGTTTCAGAAGCCTGAGCCAGACCCAGTGACTCTTTCTCTTCCTGCTGCCTGTAGATACGTATGTGGAACTCTCAGCTCCTCCTCTAGCACCATGTCTACCTGCATGCTACCATGCTTCCAACCATGATGATAATGGACTAAACCTCTGAACTGAAAGCCAGTCCCAATTAAATTATTTCTTTTTAGAGAGTTACCATGGTCATGGTGTCTCTTCACAGTGATAGAACATTGACTAAGATGCCTCAGGAACAAGATAAACAGGGAGGCCCTGCACTTTGTCAACCACAATAGACAGAGAAGGTAAGTATTGTATCAAAATGGGCAAGCTTTTGCTAACAGGCTAGTCAGTCTACAGATTTTCCCACCTTCTTTCTGCCCCCAGCTTCAGAAATTTTAGGAACATCCCTGCTCCTGACATCTTTCCAATTGTGATGCCTCTTCTCATTGATTTTTAAAGATCTTGGTTCTTGATTTTACTTAAAAGACCAAGTTTTTGCTCTAAATCCATGGGAGTTGATTCTAGGACTCTCGAGGACTCCCAAATCCATGGATGCTCCAATCCCTTGTGTAAACTGGCATTCTTTGCCTCTAACTTACACATATCCTCCCACACACTTTCTCTACATTATTTATATCGTCTATTCCAATGGAAATGTTATGTAAATAGTTGTCACACTGTATGGCTTCGGAATGATAGCAGGGAAGACAGCCCAGGCCCAACACTGTCAGCACACAGTTAACCAAATCCATGGGTATGAAACTTGTGGGTCCTGAGGGCCAATAGTGTGTCTCAGTTTGTGCACTCAGGAGGGCTACACTTCCTCCCACAAGGGCACACCCACCCCAACAAGGCCACACTTCCTAATAGTGCTACTCTCTATGAGATTATGGGGGTCTTTTTTGTTCAAACCACCACACCCATGGTAACTTGTAAACTACCAGACATTGACTCTAACAAGCATCATCTCTGCGCAGTAACAGTTAACCCCTTTCCTCTAGAACATTATATTCTCCTGGGATTTGCCCTTTTTTTCTGGCCATTTCTCAGTTAGCTTTGTCAGCTTGAGGTCATCTGATGACCGACCCTTCTGCTGAAGTCTTCAGGGTTTTGACAAAGTGTCTGAATTTCTACTCGTTTTCTCTTTGCTGAACCATTTTGTCAATTTGTCACAGCTTCCATGGCCTCTATGTGATTTTTGCCTAAGAGCCTATCTTGAGTCTCTGTAACTTCTTACCACACAGCTCCCCTTGGATATACTACTGAAAAAAAAAGAAAATAGAAAATAAAATGGCTCAGGTGAGATGGGAACTTATTTCTTTTATACACCTTGCTCAGTGTTTCTGAACATCCCAGGAAGGGCTGGAGTGCCAATGACATTGTCCTGCAACTTTAGGGTTATGCTAAAATGATGGAAATAGGCTTGCTTTATGACCACCCACATTCTCCATACGCTCAGAAGAGCCAGCGTGATCCCACACAATGGGCCCTCTGCCGATTTCAACAGATTATCTCGTGCCTCTCGTTTTGGTCCTCTCCAATCCTGACTGACAGCTCAGATTTCCCATGAGTCTTAGCATCAACTGTGCCATCCGTCAGTTTTGGGCTTCCATGCCCACTTCTCTCTGCAGGAGCGTGCCTCCTGCTCCATTCTCTTGCTTGGTAAACTTCTATTTCTCCTCCAGAGAGCTTCTGTTCAGGCTGGATTTTGTCTAGGAGACAGGCTAGTCTCTTTGTTCATCTTTACTACCACTGATCACTAGTCAAATGCCTGTGATCTGTATTTGTGACTGTATTGTAAGCCCCAAGAAGGTCAGGGTGACTTTTTTGTTTGATAGATAAAACACATGAAATTATGTGGAGGAAATATGCTGACTTCAAAGAGGTTGGTTTTTTTGTTTTGTTTTGTTTTTGTTTTTTTTTGCCACTTGACTCACTCACAAAAACAGTAAGTAATGATTTCCTGCTTAGACATGGCAATAATAGCAACAACAGCTTCTGATGATGGAATGATTTGGAATGTTTAATGGGAGGAGAATTAATAATAAACACAAATGACAGGCTAAACTCAATTTTAATAATGATAACTTCTGTTTAAAGATATATGCTTTTTATAAGTTTAATTGTATAACCTAATTTGATTTTTGGAAGACACATTCAGAGATGTCAAATAAATCATTGTGCTTTTACAGGTATGCAAACTGAGATTTGGTGAAATAACACATGGTCATGGTGTCTCTTCAGAGCAGTAGAAACTTTAACTAAGGCAAGTACATTTGTGATCCCTGTGTTCCTATCAGAAGACGGAAGGCAGAGACATGACAGTCCCTGGAAGCTCAAAGGCCAGCATGCTTGACATGATCACAGTGAACAACAAAGAGACCATGTCTCAGATAAAGTGGAAGATGAGGTCTGACAGCTGAGGTGGTCATCTGCCCTTGACCCATGTGTTGTGGTATGCATGCACCTGTACTCTCATACACAAACACACATCAGATATATACACACACATTGTACACACATACACACACACACACACACACACACACACACACACACACACACACACGGATATAAGAAAATAAGAAGCAAAATTCTGCTAATTCTGAGTTTGTGTTTCACCTAGGCAGTCATTTGATAATTATTTGTTGAATATCTAAATGCGTGAATAGAAAGACCAACAGGTCTGACAATGTTACTAAGATTTTAAAAACACCTATAACTCACCAATTATGAGATAACAAGCAGAAACAATAAAATATGCCACATTATGTATGAGAGAGGTGGAATCTGGCCAACAGACTAGATAATCACTTTTAAGTGACTCCAGCAATCACTTTAAATAACTGTGTGGGTGTGGGAGGTTTGTATACACGCCTCAAGAATCCTGGACCCACTAATGACAGGGTTGACAAAGGAAGCTTTATTATAACTGGGGACTTGATTGACACGCAAGACATAAAATGTGTGAGTAATACCCAGCCTGACTCTCTCATGTGAGTGGAAAGGAACAGAGCACTCTGTTGTCCCTGTTACTGCCATGGATATTTGTCTGTCCAAATTTTGTTCTCTCTCTGACTCCATCTGAACATTTAATCATGTTCTAAAATGAAGAGGGGACCAGTATCATTTATGGAACCCTACCTCTGTAGAAGGACCAGGATGTCTTTCTCTGGTGTTGTAGAGTAGAAGACCTTAATTCAAGACATGGCTTCCCTCAAGGGAAGACCTTAACTCTGCAATAGGAAGAATTATCCCAAAGGCCCACAGTTCTGATGATTCCAGGGAAAAAAGTTTGCTGATATGAGAATCTTGACTCTTTAAAGTTTTTTCTTTTTTAAAAAAAGATAGAATGCGTTTATGTATATGCAAGTGTATATGTGCATGTGTGCATGAGTGCATGCATGTGTGTGTGTGTGTGTGTGTGTGTGTGTGTGTGTGTGTGTGTGTGTGTGTAGGCCAGAGAACAACCTTGAGTATCATTACTCAGGAGCTGTTACCCTTGATTTTTGAGACAGCATTTGTCATTGGCTTGGAGTTTGCTAACTAGTCTAGGCTGGTTGGTTAGTGATTCCCCCAGGATCTATACTGGTCTGCACCTGGCCAGTTGTCACTACAAACAATTACAAATGTGTGCCATCAAATCTGGCTTTTTAATGTGACTCCAAAGGAACCGAACTCAGGTCTGCATGTTTGCATGGCAAGCTATTTACCAAATAAGCCTCCCCAGCCTCCAGATCCTGCCTTATTAATATTTGGTTTGTTTCTGGGTTGACTCCTGTTATCCAAAACCCTAGTGTATTGCTTGGACACAATAGGTGTTCAATAATTGGTGATGATTATGAAGAGAATGCAGTCAGCTGTGAAGAAAATACTTAGCTAGATTCAGATTTGAAACCCAGCCCTGCCTGTTAGCTGATAAAAATAACTTCCTACGTTGTCTATCAAGTTATCTAAACATTACAATCACAAGATTTTTCTTATCTGTAAAATTAGTAATGGCCCATATGAGCAGGGTTCTCTAGCAGGTGTTTTTTCTTATCAGTACTGTCATTTTGGATGCCCAGTGTTCTCGGTAAGTTAACTGAGGCACATAGACAGGAAGTGATTTGTCTTTGGTGGTATCATTTACCCGGTGTCTGTCAATGTCAAGACAGACTCAAGCCTGTATGACTCAGATTACTTTCCACTTCCTGACATGGGGTGTGTGAAGTAGAGGTGAGAGAAATGTTGATTTGTTGTGAGGATCAGAGTCAGAGCATGTAGCACATGTTCAGCACACAGAACTGTAGGTATTATTATTATGTCGGGAGTGGTTTATTTATTCCTATTAATTAGTACCGGGAGAGTTTTGACATGGGATACCCATCAGGAGCCCTGTTTGGAAATTCCCTGGTTGACATATAGTGGAGAATCAATAAACGCCTGTTGACATGTCAAAGATGTTGCAGTTGATACACATTAAAGGTCTGCTGTCATCTGCATTTCAAACTGGATGCTCTCCTCTCACACTCCCATCACAAGCACACCATCTTGCTTCTGAAAGCTCTAAAAGGTTTTTTACATTAAACATTTTGAAAATTTCATAAATTATCTTTTGATTGCATTTATCTCCTCTTCGATCTCCTTCCAGATCCATTTCCCACTTTGTACTCATTCAACTGTGTATTTTTATTAAACACACACGCACGCACGCACACACACACACACACACACACACACACACACACACACACACAAACCCATAAACCCCATTAGAACTTCCTATATACCCTTGGGTGTATGTCCACCCACTGGAGCATGTTAGATGTACCAGGGACCACACACTTAAAGAAAGCTAATTCTTACTTTCCGGGCGGTTTTCAGTTATCAATAGCTCCTCAGCTACAGGTGGTCCTTCATGCTCGATTTCCACCGCCATGCTGGGATTCTGTGTGGCTTGAGCTTGCACACGCCATCACAGTTCTGTGAGTTCATAATTGCTGTGCTGTGCTCAGAAAACACTGTGGCCTTATAGTCATCCGCTGCCTCTGGCTGTGGCAGCCTTCTTGCTTCCTCTTTGGCCCTGATCCCTGAGCCTTGGTTGCAGGGGTGTGTGATATGCACATCCCATTTAAGAGTGAGCACTCCCATCCTTGACATACCCCAACCAGTTGTGGGTCTCTGTGTTAATCACCATCTACTCCCCGATGAGAGGCGCGCTAGTCTATGGGTATAATGAGAAGTCATTGGGAGGTAGTTTAGTACTATGTCTCATTAGCAGAGGACTACCTATAGGTTCTGTCTTAGGGCCTATAACCTATCTAGCTATAAATTCTTGGCTCTATAATTGTGCCAGGTAAGGGTTCCATTTTCTGGACTGGCCTCGAATTCAATTAGAGAGTGCTTAGTGACTCCCATACCATCGGTTGCTAATATTGTATCAATGACCACATTTTGCTAGGAAGATTATTCTTTTTTTGTTTGTTTGTTTTTTTGTTTTGTTTTGTTTTTTCATGACAGGGTTTCTTTGTGTAGTTTTGGTGCCTGTCCTGGATCTCACTCTGTAGCCCAGGCTGGCCTCAAAATCACAGAGATCCGCCTGCCTCTGCCTCCCAAGTGCTGGGTAAAGGCGTGTGCCACCACCGCCCAGCTAGGAAGATTATTCTTATAATCCATAGAGTTCACAGCTAGATAAGATTTTTTTTTACAATTTTAATTTTTTTCTATTGATTTATATACCTTAAATAAAAGAATATGAACAGTCTGGGGGCGGGGGGAGTCAAATTAGAGGAGGCAAGGTAGTCAATGAGTGATAAACAAGTGAAATGATAAAGATCAATACATTTTCTGAGTATGTTTTTGTCTAAGGATAAAAAATGCTTGACACCTGGATAAGACTGGCAGTTACTTTTCTTATCCACGAACATGCCCAACACCTTCTGGCACTATGAAAACTAGCCAGTGGGCATGAAGCTTCCAGGTCAGTACCATGTTGAGTGACTCAAGTATGTGACGTCTTCAGCAACATGCTCTTACTGTCAACTTCTGAAGGGTAAAAGAACAATGGCAATCTCCAGCAATATTGGGGGGTCACTGGCCAACAACTCCAATAGGGGTAACTTATCCCTGGCACTGGGTCTTTTAGCTGCTAGCCTATGGTGTTTAGTAGGGGGATTGTTGCTCTGTTATAGGGTAGCTCCATTTAAGGTCTGTATGCCTTAAGCTCTAATATGTTCATATTTTAGAAAGCTTCTGTAGTAGTCTTTCATGACCTTTTCAGACCTAGTTTCCCTTTCCTATATTCCCTCCTTTATCTTGCCCTCCCACCCCACCCAGTTTAACCCTTCCTGTTCCATTACTCCGCTTTCCACCTTTACATCACTGTGTTCTGTCTTCCCTCCCTTGAAAGGCCCCCTCTCCATTGTTTCTAACACATTTTCTGACCTCTGTGGTTATTCCAAATGAGGCACACTTATCTAAAGATTAAAAGCTAACATCCACAAATACAATGAAAACATGTGAGGTTTGTCTTTCTGGGTTTGAGTTATCTCACTCAGTATGATTGTTTCTATCCATTTACCTATGAATCTTACAATTTCATTTTTCTTAACAGCTGAATTATATTCTTTTGTGTAAATATGCCATATTTTAGTTATTCACTTATCCACTGATAGGCATTTAAGCTGCTTCCATTTCCTGGCTATTATGAATAGAGCAACAACTTTTATAATATACCATAGGACAAGTAATTGAGAGGCAGTGAGTCCTCCTTATGATATGGAGAAGTAGGTTCATCTCACACCAACCCTTCATAAACAGTAACCATAAACTCTATATGAAATTTAAAAAATCCAAGTACTTGCAGGAACTGGAAAGTGAATAAAATTTTGAAAGTTTCTTTAGATAAAAGGAAGAGTATTGGATGACTTTTTTGGTTATTTTAACCACATCTGAAGTTAGCATCACGTGGGGTAGCTAGCTCAAATTCCCACAGGAAACCTGTGGTACCTCTGTCTTGAAGAACCAGATGACAGAGGTTTGGGCACCTACAGTTGCTAAATATAAACCCTGTTCAAATCTCTGGCTGATTTCGGGATCAAGTGCGTGTGGGGCAGCATCCAAGAAGCTCAGCTAAAGATAGAAGAACTGGATTGAGGTTTAGAGGGCCTCCCATGAGATGGTTTGTCATTGGAGTCCATTCAACTCGTCTGCTGTTGTGACAACAATGGCTCCATAATCTTCAGAGAACAGAACAGAGTTCAGAGGAACTATATCGTGACACTCATAATGTCTAGAATATAATCCAAGATCAAGATGGATGTGGAGAAAATACCATCCACAAAGACTGGCTATTTAGTCCAAATACTGAATATATGCTCACTAAGATAAGAGAAAGCATGATTCAAGGAAACGAAGAAAATATGAAATCATCGCGGAGACACAATCCACTAAACAGAACTGCAAAGCAGAGTTTTGGGAAGTGAAAATGTAGCAACTGCTTAAGAAGGATGACGTGACATAGGCAGATTCAGTGGAGCTACAGAGCAAGGTGAAAAGCATGTCTAGGTCTCAGAATAGAAAAGAACAAACAAACGAACGAACGAGCAGACTCGCAGACACTGTGAGACAAAGTCAAAATGTCTAACACATGCTTAGTGTTGCAGAAGTGGATCCGAAAAAAAAGGACTAATGAGCAAAAGTATACTGTAAAAATGACAAAGTCACATGAACATAAAGATAAAAATTGGAAAATGACAAGTAGGAAGGAGTCTTCTCAGATTTCCCAAATTTGATAAATGGCTTAAGTTTACACATTTAAGAATCTTAGTAAATCCAAAGCAAGGTATATATGTAGAAAATTGTGCGGTGGAGCCTTACAGCCCAACTGTCCACAGACCTTGAAAAAAAACTGGAGAGAAATCTTGAAAATCTGGAAATGGCATATTACTTGTAGACCAATAATCCACTGGACGCCACACAATGATGGAAGCCCATCTCCAAATGTATGATGTGCGTAAGAAAACAAAAGAGACCAATCCGCCCTGATTATATCCTGTGTGAATATGGTTTAAGAACAAAGGCAGCACAGGACCCTTCGAGATTAAGTAAGACTGTACTCAGCAAACCTGAAAGTCCCCATATGATGAAGTCTTGACCTCCAGCTTTGGAGTCCTGGGAGGACCTAGAACCACTGAGATGTGGGGCCTTCTGGGAGGAAATGAGGTCACCCAGGGGGTGTGCCTTTGGAGGGTCTATTGAGTCATCCTTGTGTCCGTCTTTGCTCTTCTGCTACCATGGGACAACTAGACACCCTCCAATGTGCCCACCTGCTGTGACACACAGTGCCATCTCAGGCCCAAAGCAATGGGGCCATGCTACCACAGAGTGATATCTCTGAACCCACAAGCCAAGACAAACCTTTCCCCTTTTTAAATTCATTCATCTCAGGTATAAATGGAATGCCAACACACCCACGCTACAACAGATGTTAGAAAATTTGTTAGCTTCAAAGGAGATGCTACCATATGGAAGAGTAGATCTTCAGGAAGGAAGAGCATCAAAACGGTAAATACCTGATATAAATAGAAAATAGCATATTTTATTTCTTTAAAGTGCACATTCCACTTTATAAATTATAGGTATGCCTTGTAGGGGTTATGGTACAGTAAATGTGTCTAGACTATAGGCTCAACATTTGCAATGGATGAGGTGGTTCAGGGGCCTAAGTAATGGAAATATTTTTTATATGTTGCATGAATAGTATAATATTAATTCTCAGAAGACTGTACATTTTAGTGTCTAGAGAAAAGAAGAAGGATTCCATGAAGGAGCTTATGTGGAAGTTACTTCAGATGATTTCAGTTATAAATTGCACTAATTAATAGATTCTATGAAACTTTATAAAAATAAAAAAAATGAAATGAAAACAGCCAATAGGGAAATAGGAGATGAAAGGATCAATATTTGCACACAGACAGCCCAAGACCAAGTTCCCAGCACAAAGGAGATTAATTTGCTTCAGAGGGACAGAGGGCAGGGAATAAGAGGCAAAGACAGGAGCTAGAGGATGAGGGAGAAGGGGGAAGAGATATTCGCCCCAAGGGACAAAGGACTGCTTCTAGATGGAAAGGAGACAGACGTGGCCCACAGGCAAATGGCAGTTTATAAAGGTAAAGGGGAAACCCTGTGTTAGGATGAGTTAGGATTTGTTTTGATTGGGCGTGTTAATTAAGGTAGCCAGAAAGGGGCTTTTGATTGCTGGGCTTCAATACTTTGATAGTTGGACCTTGGTCATCGACCTCAGGAGGAGGAAGTGGCCACATAAGGGAATAGACCTTGGGGGCCGGCTTTGGGAATGTAGTTTGTGATTTGAAAGAAAACCACCACAGGGAGTGGCACTAATGGGAGGCGTGGCCTTATTGGAGTAGATGTGGCCTTGTTGGAAGAAGTGTGTCACGGTGGGGGTGGGCTTTGAAGTCTCCTATGCTCAAGCTACACCTAGTGAGACAGACCACTTCCTGTTGCCTGTGCAATATGCAGAACTCTCAGCTCCCTCTCCAGCACCATGTCTACCTGCACGCTGCCACGTCCCACCATGATGGTAATGGACTAAAACCTCTCAACTATAACCAAGTCCCAATTAAATGTTTTCCTTTATAAGAGTTGCCGTGGTCATGGTGTCTCTTCATAGCAATAGAAAAACCCCAACTAAGACACAGTCTAACAGTTTTTAGCAAGGCAGAAGGAATGGGGGAGAAGGGTAAGAAGAGACATGTTTGCCATGCTTGGGTCTGTGTTTGCCATGCTTGGGCCTGCTAGAGCCATTTCATGGGAGACTGGTCTTTCCTTGGCCTCCTTTGTCTGGGAAATACCTTGACTAGTTCTTGATGGGAAAATGGAGAATACTTTAACTTACTCATTCAGACATGCTTCTATCTAGTAGACGTTTATTGGGTTTTGAAGTATTACACTAGCTATTGAGGATATAAATACGATATGACATAGTTTTTGCCTTCAAGGAGATTTGTCCTTCTTACCCATGAATTTGTGGAGACTCTCCTGACCTCTTCACGGATGGAATCTTTGCTCTTGTTGGTTTGTATCTTGTTGAGGGAAGAAACAGTGTGCTTCCCAAAATACCCACCTTTCTAGATTCAGATAATTGGTACTGGGCTGTGATGGTTGAAACTGTCAACTTGACAGGATTTGGAATCTCCTAGGAAACAAGCCGTGGTACACACATCTTGATTAGGTTAGTCCATGGCTTTGATTAAGTTCATTGAGGTGGGAATAACCACCCTAAAAGTAGAGGGATCAATTCCCTGGTCTTGGGTCCTGGACTGCTTCTAATGGAGAAAGCTAGCTGAGCATAAACACTTATCTCTCTCTGCTTCTTGCCTGAAGATGCAATGAGACAAGCTACCAACAGAACTTCCCTGACCATGAGTCAAAATAAGGCCCTTCCTCTTTAAATTGTTTCCCTCAGGAAAAGCAATGAAGGCATAAGTGTCCAAGCAGAGCAAGCATGGGGGTGTGGAGGTCTCTGATTTTGTTTTCTGCTATGATGTGAAAAGCCCCAGGGGATAAGGAGGTTGTGGGGCTGAGGACTGCACCCTTGACATGGACTGAGAATAGCAGGTTACATTTCTGATTGGTGCTTACTTAGCTGTGTGACTTTAAACAAGTCATTAACCTCCCTGAGCCTCATGGGAAGCACTAGGGAGTGAACTCTGCCAAAGCTCTCAAAGGAAATAAATCACATTCTTTTTCCCTGGGTCTATTTAGTGTTCCACTTGGAAGTAGGTGATTGAACCCTGTGTTTCCAAGCTGAGCCTTAGGGAAAATGAGTGGTATTTGTCCAAAATCTTTGTTCTTGGTTAGGTTTTGTTTTCTTGTGTTGGTATGAATTGGCAGAGTAGAACAGCCATGTTTAAATTCTATCTCTATATTTATTGCTATGTGATTTTGGACCAGATGTCTCAGTTTCTGCACCTGATATGGAGTCAAATAATATTAACATTAATAATATTAATATTATTCCAATATTAGTAATGGGGTGATCAGTTGTCATTCTTGTTTCTTTTCTGTGATACAAACATATTTATGTGAGTTTTGCAGTCAGTGCCAAGGAGGTACATCTGGGAGCAAGTTTACAAATAGTTCTCATCATGGCCCAGAAAACATCTACCCTTCCATGGACAAACAAGCATATTCCTTCTTTGCAGACATGATACAGATGAGCATAGCAAGTAGGAACCTGTATGCTGAAGATGAAGGAGCCACAAGATGGAAGGATCCTGGGCCTCTGTCACTATTGGAAAGAAAGCTGTCCTACTCATTAGGGGTACCACTTTGGAATTAGTGTAAGTGTCAGATAAACTTCTGTTGTATTTGTGTTATCATGCATTTAAATTTTTTTTAACAGAATGAGCTAATTAATTTAGGAAGCACAACTTATGCAAAGCATCTGGCATGGGTCAATTGTTACCTATTAGGATTAAAGAAAAAAAGTGCTCTGCTATTTGCAAACAGTATTTTTTTTTTATCAGGTCTGATGGCTGCATTGCCCTTGCCAAGGCTGTAATTCTGCCATCCATTCCTGTGACTCTCATTTCTCCAGCAAATGAGGCAGAGGTAGCAACCCAGCATCCCCCAGAGGCATTGAAAAGAAGGAAGTAACTAATCAGGAAGGTGAAAGAACTTGGTTAAGAATCTCCAAAAATATCAGATGATGGTTGGTCCAGGCAGGAGGAACTAAATTCAACTTTAAAGCCTTTCTTGAAATCACTGAAGGATTTTGAGCCATTATTAGACAAAGAGGCTGGGGCATTTGTTTGTGGAGACCTTGTTTCTGTCAGAGCCCTTCTGTCCTGTGTGCTATTTAGACATTCTGTAAAGATGAGCCTTTGACTGTGAAGGGCAGTCCCAGTGTAGCCTGGGAACCTGAGGATGTGGGGCTGTGTAGCAGCAAATATCCTTAGGTACCAGAGCTCTGGGGAAGAGACAGTGTTTCCTCAGTATCTCAGCCCCTATAAGGGCTAGGTGTGTGGTGTGTCTGCTCTGTACTCACTGATGCCCTGCTCATCTGCCCCCTCCCACACTTGCCTTTCCTCCTCTGACTCATGAGGCATTTTGTGTAGTTGGAAGTTTTTTTTTTGTGTGTGTCCCACCTGGTCTTCAGCCACTCAGACTCAAGTAAACACATAGAGGCTTATATTAATTAAAACTGTTCAGCCATTAGCTCAGGCTAACTACTGACTAGCTCTTACACTTAAACTCAGACCATTTCTGTTCATCTATATGTCGCCACCAGTTCTGTGGCTTTACCTGTGTGTCATTACATGCTGCTCCCTGGATGGCAGGCTGACATCTCCTGACTCAGCCTTCCTCTTCCCAGAATTCTCCTCTCTGCTTGTCCCGCTTGTACTGCCCATCTGGCTACTGGCCAATCAACGTTTTATTTAACCAGTGTACAAAAGCATTGTCTCACAGCATCTTTGCAGGGACCCCTGATTGGCTTCTGTGTTCCTGGACCAGCAGAGTTCTGAAGGTTACTTAGTAGCAGTGGCTCCTGCCCTTGAGGTTGGGTCGTGCTCCTCTTCTAGAACCCAGGGATCTCTGAGAACTCAAGAGACACAGTCAGGCAGACACTAAATGACAGCAAGGCAGTGTTCCAGCCAAGTCCAAGAACGGGGTCTGCGGGTGAAGTTGGAGAGGGCGCTGGTGGTGAAGGGGCATAGAGAAATGGAAGTGTCTGTAGTGTGAGGGGACCTAGGATTCTAGACATGGCAGAAAGGGGAAGGGACTAGCCAGTTGCTAAGAATGGTGTCCAGAGGGATCCACTTGGGGTAAAGGTAGAGAAGTCCTGTCATACAGACTTGAGGGGAGGGGGGCAATGCCTGCCCTGTGCTGGTCAGTGCATCCTGCCAGGCTCTTCCCCTTGGTCAGGGCAGCCAGCTGGCGGATCTGCTCAGCACATTGTCATCCAGCTCTGCTCAGCATAGCTTTCACTTCAGCTCAGCTCAGCACATCTCATCCCTCCCCCCCGCCCAGACCAGTTGAAACCATTTATTTCTCTTGGAGGAGAGGAGGTGGTGGTTGATCTTGGCATCTCTGCCGCTACTTCCCAACAGGGCATTGCCTCTCCTCTCTCTCTCCTGCATCCCTCCCAGGGCCTGGATCAGCCCAACCCACATTCCAGAGCATCTCCTTCCAAGGGCTTCATTCCATGCTGCCTGGAGTGCTCAGAACTTGTCCAATCCACACCTCCTGTTCTAGCACACTGGACCACCTTGCTTTTGTTACCCAAGACACTGATGCTCTCTCTCTCTCTCTCTCTCTCTCTCTCTCTCTCTCTCTCTCTCTCTCTCTCTCTCTCTCTCTCTCTCTCCTCTTACAAATGGCTCTGCAGCAGCCCTGGGAGGGCGCAGCAGCACCGATCACGTCTCCATGGTTCCTTGTTAGCTGCAGTCTAAGCAGGAAAGTGACTGGGCCTGACAATATAATTTACATTGCTGTATAAAACTATCTGTGGAAGCCAAGCTAATTTGTGCCAGATTAGGCTATTTGTCTCAGCCACTGTCTAGCAGCACAATCTATCAGAGGGCTGTTTTCAAATATCGCTTTTCAAGCGTGCCCTTGAGAGGCAGAAATTGATTGGGATCTTAGAGAGCAAAATTACAGCAATAACTTAAAAGAAACAATAATTACTGAATCATACCAGTGTCAGCACTCTGCAAAACACGAAATAGCCATCAAACCCCAATCCAATATATTCTGAAGCGAATTTATTGAATGGAAAAAGCGGTTGAGTGAGGGTATTTCTCCCCCCTCCTCCCCTTCCCCTGTACATATGGTTATCTCAAAACCGCAAGTGAATGAGTCGATAATTCTTGTCACCGACTGCTCCATTTTCACCAGGCAGAGGAGCCCCATTAGCTGCCTGCTGCTGCACCGGATCCCTCTCCCCTCGCTCTCCTTTCTCCTCTCCATTGCCGATTCATTTGCTAGTCCCTGCTCTTCAAGCAAACAAACATGTATAACTAATCATCTGCTAAAATGCAGAGGGCCGCTAATAAATCTCCGCAGCTGAAATACTTTAATGGGTAATTAATTGATCCCGTTCCAGAGGAGTAATAAGATAATAAATTAGACAATATTTCACTCAGTCGTGTCAGGCGCCTAGCTAATGGCGCTGTAGGGCTAAGCTGAAGGATAATAAATTAGCCAGAAATTAACTGCTAAGAGGTTTCTGTAGAGAAATCGGCTGACAAGTGAGTCACACTCGTGATTCAGGGCCTGCCTGGGTAGTGTGGCAATCTCTATGAATGTGAACTTGGGCTTCGGGAGGGGGCCCCCGTGGGGCACTCCCAGCCAGGCTCCAGCAGGATTAAGTTCCCAGCCAGAGAGTGCCTGTTGGGAAATACTCAGAGTGTGTGAAGTGGGCCAAGGCCCTGCCTTGCACACCCAGCAGGGCCCTGGCTGCAGTAAACCAGGCACAACATGTGATGTGCTCCGGGAAATCGCTCCCCACTCCCAAGCCAGCGGGCTCTCTGAGCTTTTAATGGGTCAGATCCACTGTGGTGTGGTGCAGGCCACAGAGCAGCTATAGCCACGGTGCTGCTGCTGCTGCTGAGCCCAAGCAAATATGCTAATGAGGAAGGGTGGAGTCTGGGAAAGAGACCTGCGCCCCTTTAATAACAAGGCTATCACAGACATCAGGCAGGAAAAAATAACAGGGGGAGATGAACTGAGTTATACTTTTCCACAGGTCAGAGAGGTTTGTCGGAGGGAGAAGATGTCTTGGTTTTATTAAGAACCTTGGGAAAGTGTTGACAGTTAGTTAATAGGGAATGGAAGGTCGCTTTCTCCCTGGAGGAGGTGGAGGCGGGGCTCAGATTGAAGCAAAACACTGGGGAAGAAGTCCTTCACCAAGAGACCATAAGCGGGGTACCAGAACCCTCTGTGCTCTGGCCGGTTGATCAGGAAATCAGTGCTGACTAAATGAAATGTGTACGAGAACCGTCCAGGTTCACATCTTGTCATAGTAGAAGCAGCTGGACGCTGTTTGTGTTATTTAAAGGGAGGGAGAGGGCAGCTGCGGAGATGAGGTACCACTGCGCTGCTCCCCTCATTTAGGGACCAGACCGCCTGCACCCCTCCTGGAGATGTTGCTCACCTTCTCCAGCTGTCCCCTCTCTGCTGGTGGTAAATGTGAGTGGACCTGCCTTCTGAGTCATTCCGGCTTTGGCAGTGTGAGTTGAAAGCATAAAGAGAGCTTAGTCACTTAAATGAGATAATGCAGGAGTTAGGGACCAGAAAGGAGAAGAGATGTCTGTGGTTCTCAACCTTCCTAATGCTGTGATCTCTTAATACAGTCCCTCATGTTGTGGTGACCCACAAACATAAACTTGTTTCGTTGTTAATTCGTGACTGTAATTTTACTGCTGTTATGGAGCATACCGTAAATATCTGATCTGCAGGATGTCTGATCTGCGACCCCTGTGCAAAGGCTGTTTGACCTCCGGTGTGGGCTGTGGTAGCATTGTCATCTGTGACTCCTTGTCTTGCAGAATCTGCTTCTCATCTCCCTGGGTGGCCGGCGACTTACTCAAACAGTGCAAGCTGGTGAACCTCAGGGTGGCTGAAAGCTATTTGAGCAGCCCCTGTGCCGGTCCTGCTTGGAGGGGGTCGGGGGAGTAGGGGAGTGGGGGTGTGGGTGGTGAGGTGGGAGCTGTCAAGTTTCCCAAGGCCCTTGCCTACAGCAGAACAAGTTCAGCCGGAACCAGAGCCAGAACCTGGAAAGGAATCTACCCCTGTGAAGGTGAAAGGGCTGGTGTTGGGTGGGTGGGGGTGGGGTCTCCCTCGGGGTGGAGCAGTGGCCAAGCATGTGAGGCCTTCTTTGGGTTGGATCCCCAGCACCACCAAACAAACAAACAACACAAATCAGCAGAACTGACCCATCCTAACAATAGCAGAACCACCAGAACCAACAGAGAAGGAAGATGAAGGGATGATGTCCCGGGGTCAGAGCCGGTCAGGGTCCCAGTTTGTTTGTTTGTTTGTTTGGCTTTTCAAGATAGATTCTCTCTGTGTTGCCCTGGCTGTCCTGGAACTCACTCTTTAGCCCAGGCTGGCCCAGAACTCACAGAGATCTGCTTGCCTCTGCCTCCTGAGTGCCGGGATCAAAGGCGTGCGTCACCACCGCCCGGCAGGGTCCCTGTTCTTAAGTGACTAACGTTTCAGAAGTAAACTCATCCTCTTTCATTATTTGATTTGTTCCTTTGTGAGGAATGGTGCCACCTTGTCCTCTTCTATTTATCTATGGAGGCCTCAGAGCTGCACGAGGGGTGAGGACCCTAACCTAACCTCAGCCACTGATGGAGCTACCCGGGGGCAGAGGCTGAGCTGGGGTACCCACTATGTGTACTTGAATCATCAGAAGACTCCTTTTCTCGAAGGTCCTAGCTGTGTCCCATGGAAAACACATGGGAAATTTACTTTCTTTCTTTACACAATTGATGACTGTTAACTGACCCTTAAGCCTTCTTTTATTTTCCAGGCTAAATTCGCTTAGCTCCTTTAACCATTATGTATGTACTGTTCCCTCCTCTCTTATTGTAAAATATAACATGCAAAAAGAAAAGTGCCCTAGCCTGCAGATATAGCGTGATTAATAAGCATAAAGGCAGCATGCATTAAGGGATGGAAGCTGAGATACATCCTCGGCTTCCACTCTCGGGGTCAGAACCTCCTGCCCTGCAGAATAGCCATGATGACCCTGACTGTTGTGCAAATGACTTGTTGCGTTTCCTCGGAGATCTATAATTTATATTTGACATGCTTCAGAGATGTTGTGGGTTCGATTTCCAGACCATTGCAACAGAGCAAACATCTCAAAGAAAAGAAATTGTGTGGGAGCTTGATATCCCAGTGCACGTGAAAATTCTCTTCTCACTGAAGTACAGTCTATTCCATGCACAACTACTTGTCTAAAAGGCAAGGCACACAATCAAAGATACTTCAATTTGCCGCAAATCCTAATCGTCATTTGAGCCAGTAAAAAGGTGTCTGTAGGTTTGCTGGAGGCAGAGTGGGCACAAGCCTTCAATGGGGATAAATAGTATCTGTAAGGTATATATAGAGAAAGTGTGACAAAACAAGGCATAACTGTATTCCCACACAAGACTTATTTCTGCTGGTGTTAAATCTTCATACACTCTAAACAGTAAACAGACCAGATGTATTCTTTTCTTCCTTCTTTTTTATTTAACATACTGTTTCCAAGTGCTGTGATGACAATGTGCCCCTCAAAAGGTCAGAGGGTGGAACTTTGGTTGTACGAAAAGCAGTGTCGGCAGTGTGGCCTTGTGGGAAGCGTCTGGGTCGGGGGTGGAGTCCCGGTGAGCAGGTTAATGGCTCTGTTACAGAAATCAGTAGGCTATCAGAGAGGCTGCCCCTTCCCTTTTCCACAGGAGCCCTCTTGTTCTTCTGCCTTCTCCCAAGAGCTGGTATGGCCTGGAGCCCTCACAAGGATCTTGTGGCTTCGAGATCGAGGACTTACTGGCCTCCAGAATTAGGAGCCAAAATAAACCTCATTTCTTTATAAATTTACCAGTCTTGGGGATTCTGTCACAACTAGCTAAAAGTTTCTCCAGTTTTGCCCAACCCCGCAGTCCAGACGATTTTCTCCCACCCATGGTCCTGCAGCCACCTATAAAATAATCACTCAGATTATATTAATTAATATTAATTGCAAACTGTATGGCCGATGGCTCAAGCGTCTTGCTAGCTAGCTCTTATAACTTAACTCAACCCATTACTGTTAATCTACGTATCGCCACATGTTCCTTAGCTTTACCTGTGTCCCATTACATGGTGCTCCTTTGATGGCCGGCTGGCGTCTCTCCAGACTCCACCCTCTTCTCTCTGTATCTCCACTTGTGTTTCCTGCCTGCCTCTAAGCTGCCTTGCCATAGGCCAAACCTGCTTTATTTATTAGCCAATGCGAGCAACCCATACATTCACAGCGTACAGAAAGACATCCCACAGCAATAACAATAAAAAATTGGGCCAAGACATGAGATTTATTCATGTTTTTGCTTGTTGCTTTCTATCAATATATGACATGGAGTGTTTTATGCATGTATTAGATAATGATTTTGTTGGCACACAGTAATGTATTGGTTAATTCACAGCAGGAATTTGTGTGTGTGTGTGTGTGTGTGTGTGTGTGTGTGTGTGTGTGTGTGTGTTCCATTACTCATAAACTTTTGAGTTGTTTATAGTGAAAGGACCAAGCAGACACCATAACAGGCTGCTCAGTCTTCTGTTAGAGATCAGGCCTCAATTTCAGTTTCCTGAGACAGAGCAAGAAGTTTCAGAGGGAGACACACAAAGAGAGCAAGCAATCTCCAACACTACGCCACCCCACCCCCAAGCAAGGATGAGGAGACCTAATGACCTAAGCCATAAACAGCTCAAGATGATAACCAAATAAGGACAGAGACTGGGACTTGTCCCAGGCCTGCCCCCAAATGGAAAAACTGTAGCCTTAGCCAACCCCTACAGGCCTTGGCCAATTAAAACACACTAACATGATTGCCGCTTGCTTAAGCCAATCACATCTAAAGTAACCTAACCACTCTAGGACCTTCCCTTGGTACTGCTTAAAAGGGGCCTGTGAGCCTCTCTCAGGGTCATTGCCATCTTGCCTTTATAATGGATGGCAGGCCTCAATATACTGAAAGCTTTCTCGAGATAATAAACACTCTTGTTGACTGAATACATGGATGGTGGTCTTTTGTGGGACTTCTCCAGGACCCTAACAATAGCATGGGGTTCTTAGAATGGGCCTGTATATCAGTGTGCATGCTCCCTTCTCTCAGCAGGCTATACTCTTAAGAGCAGAATGGCTCATAGGGCACTCACACCTCCCACTTTGCCATGCAGTACCCACAGGGACTGTGCTGCTGAACAACACCATCAGTGAGGTGTTGTTCTTGTCTGGTGGATCTCAAGGTGTGTTGCCAACTCAGCTCTTTCAGGGCCTGATTGCCTCAGAGATTTACTAGTGCCTTGGGCCTCAGCTTCCCTATGGCTGTGTGGAGTGAGGTGATAGAGGTCTGGCCACTGTGGACCACACTTAGATGGGCATTCCTCACTCCAGAGCACCGGCCTAGACTTGGCCTGTCTACACCTCAGTTCCCTATCCCCATCCTGTATCCTTTTCTTCTCTTTCATACTTGATCCCTAGAAGCAAGTCCTCGACCAGGATACCTCAGAGCTCTTCTGCTGAGCACTCAAGCTCTTCATCATTTGTCAACACTTGGTGTTGATGCACTTAGAATTTTGTCAATCTAGTGAGTATTTAAGGCAGCTCATTGTAGATTTCTCGCCCTAGTTACATTTTCAAAACTAAACCCTAGGGTGAGCAAGATGTCTCAGTGGGTAAAGGCACTTGAGCAAACCTGGAGACCTTGCTTCCACCCCCAGTACCCATTAAAAAATGAGGGAACTGACTCCCCAAAGTTGTCTTCTGACCTATACATTCAGGCAGTGGCATGGGCACTCCCCTTCCATCAAGCACATGAAGAAACATAAAATAATAACAAATATGTAAATTAAACCCTAAAATTAAATCCATTAAATTTTAAATTGTTGTTGTGTAATTTACACACAGTGAAACATTTCTCATTTGACATGAAGAACTCAGGGAGTTTTGACAGCTGAATACCATCGGAAAGTCATCACCACAGTCAAGACAGGTTATTGACCTCACCCCAAAAGTTTGTTCATGGCCCCTGGGCCTTGTCCACCTCTGCCTCTTTGCTTCCTATCTCTTAACATTTTGTCCAAGTTCTCCAGATGTTCAGTAGATGGATTCACTCAGAATGTATTCTTTGATGCTCACCTTATTCCCCTTGGCACAATGCTTCTGAGAGTCATCTGTGTTCTTGCAGGTTTGGGGAGTTTCCCGTTTATTGCTGAGTACTATTCCATTGCACAAACACATCTCAGTTTATCCATCAACTCCTTGACAGGCATTTGGAATGGTTCCATCATTTGGCAATTATGAGCAAAGCTTCTAGCACATACTTGATGAAAATCTTTTTTGTGGATGTAGACTTTCATCGCTCCTGGATAAATGTGTAGGTGTAGCATCATTGGGTCATAGGGTAGGTGTAATTTTGACTATAAAAAATAAACCTGTCAACAGTCTTCCACGGTGGTTTTTTGCATTTCACATTTGACACAGAAGCAGCCTGTGGGAGTTCTGGCTGTTTTACTTTCTTGCTCCAACACAGCACATTCAGTCTGTAAACTTTTCAGCAATCCTATTGTGTGCAGTGGTGGCTTATATTTTTAATTTGCAGTTATGTAATGCAAATTTTTGACTAGTGTTATTAAATGTTTTTATATGCATATTGGAAGTTTGTATCTTCTTACAAAGTATCTATTAAAATTTTAAAGTCTAGTTGTTTATATGTAATAGAATTTTGAGAGTTCTTTATCCTGAATACAAGCTCCTCATCAGCTATAGTCCACTAATACTTTCTTCCAGGATATGGCTTAATTCCTAATTTTCTTAAGAATGCCTTTTAAAGAGAATCTCTGAATTTTAAAGTTCAATATATGAATCTTTTGAATGGATTGAGCTTTGTCTTCTGAATATTTTTGGGTTACCTCAAATTGTAAAGATTTTTTTTCAAATTTTTTAAATTAAAACTTTATTATAAAGAACTTGCAAGTAAAAAGTATCACACAGTAAAATGGACCAGACACAAAGTCTACATATCTTTGTTTGTTTGCTTATTTTTCGAGACAGGTTTTCTCTGTGTAACAGCCCTGGCTGACCTGGAACTCATTTTGTAGACCAGGCTGGCCTCAAACTCACAGAGATCCATCTGCCTCCGCCTCCCAAGTGCTGGGATTAAAGGCGTGCACCACTGTGGCCCGGCAAGTCTACATATCTTAATGAACTTCTATGCACTTAGAATAACTATTCTGAAGCTGTGAAGCTTCACACCGGAGTTTACACTTTCACTATCAAATATATTTTATACCACCAAAATTATACATTTTATCTGCTGTCAAAAAATAAAGGTAAAGATTCAACGACAGAGTTCACATTAGAGAAGCAACTAGCTTTATGTCCTCTTTCACAACTTCTGTGTCCTTTTCTTGCATCCGGTCCTTCCTCATCACCTAACATGTACCCTGTCTTTCTTATGTTATATCGTCACCACATGCAATTTGTTTAGATATACATGTATATGTATATAGATACACACATACACATATGTGTATATAATAGGCTAGTATCTTCCTATGGGAGAGAATATACTTGTAGAAGGTTTATAGTTTCACATTTCCATTTTCATCATGGTTTTAATTCATTGTATTGGTCAGGGTTCTCTAGAGCAACAACTGACAACTAGAGTGACTTGCAAGTCATGGTCGACTATTCTAACAACGGCGTCCTCTGATGGAGAGTCCAAGAATCTAGCAGCTATTTGGTTCATGAGGCTGTGTGTCTCAGCTGGTCTTCAGTATACACTGGAATCTGGAGGATGTAGGCTCTAATGCCAGTAAAGGTATGGACTTGCCAGCTAGAGCGAAGGCAAAGAAGAGCAAAGGCTGCTGCTTCTATGTCCTTTAATATAGGCTGCCACCAGCAGGCGTGGCCCAGACTTAAGGCAGATCTTCCCACCCCAAAGGATCTGGATTTAGAATGGATCTCCCTATCTCAAATGGTTCAATAAAGAAAAGTGGCCTTCTTAGCCACTTGGGTTTTAGTTAATTCTAGAAATAGTCAAGTTGACAACAAGAATAGCCACCACACTTATATTTTGTCCATTTATGATGAGACCAAGCTCTTTGCACAAGTTTGTTTGCCATATAGCTTTTCCTACTTTGTGATGTCTAACACTCTTCCCACTTCCTGATAGGCCTCATTTGCGATTGGTCCATAGGAATGTTTATGTATTCTGGAGCATGTTCTTGATTACACTCATTGTCCTCATAGCACTGTGTCTTATCCTTTAAGAACCTTTGTGGTACCATTTGATAAATAGAATTTCTTTTTTTAAAATTTATTTATTTTTATTTTACGTGCATTGTTTTGCCTGCATGTAAGTCTGTGTGAGAGTGTGAGATCTTAGAGTTACAGACAGTTGTTAGCTGCCATGTGGGTACTGGGGTTTGAACCTGGGTTCTTTGAGAAAGCAGTCAGTGTCCTTAGCCACTGAACCATCTTTCTAGCCCTGAGAATTTCTTAATTTTAAGGAATTAGAAATAATGTTTTATTTCCTTTTTATTATATTCAAGCTTCTTAGTATTTGCTAAATTCCCAATACCTGTAGGTCAGGCTTTCCCCCAAAAGTTAATAATGTCTGTCTCTGTTTAGACAGTGTTTCTCTCTGAGTGACCAAGGCTGGCCTTGGACTCACAATCCTGCCTTATCTTCCCAAGTGCTGGGTCCACATGTGTATGTCACCACACACACTGATATTTTGTCTTTAAAGTTCTATCCTTTCTCTCTTTGCCTTCTGGAATTCTAAATATGTGTTAGCATATTCAGTGTTGTCTGTCAGGTTATTGAAGTCTGTTCCCTTCTTGTTTCCTTCTAAACACCATCATTGTCATTATTAGTGTGTATATGTGTGTTTATACATGTGCACATGTATGAAGGACGGAGGTAGACCTTTTCTACTGCTCTTCGCCTTATGATTTTGGGACAGTCTCCCACTGAATCTGGAGTTTACCAATTGGCTAGACTGGCTGGCCAGTGAGCTCCAGGGGTCTACCCGGCTCTACCCTCTAGCACTAGGGTAACAGATGTGCACTACCGTGCCTGCATTTCATACGGGTGCTGGGTCTCACGTTTGCACAGCGGTCACTTCATGCGCTGAGCCAACTCTCCACCCCGTGTCTTCCTAAACTGTGTGATTTGCTCGTGTGTCTGTTGGAGATAGGGCCTCACCCTGTAGCCCAGGCCTGGCACTTGCTATGCAGCCTAGGCTGGTCTCAAGCTCCTGCACTTCTTCCTCAGCCTCTCAAGTACTAGGAATATAAGCATGAGCCACCACACACCGCGTCTGTTCCTTCCTTAAGTCTTTTTGACTTCTTTCGTTCAGATTGGATGCTGTCTAGTGATTTATCAGTAAGCTTGCTGGCCAGATGTTCTTCCGCCTCTAATACACCATTTAAACCCATTAAATCATCTTTCTGTTTCAGATATTGTGCTTTTCTCTTCTAAATTTTTCATTTGGCCTTTATAGTTTTTATTTCTCTCCTGAGGTTCTGATCTATTTCGTCACAATGGCGTTAGTTCCTTAACACCTTTGAACATTTTTCTGATGCTTCCTCAAGTGTTTTTCTGCAAATCTAAACCCCAAGTCACTCAGAAATGGGTTTCTATAAGCAAAATTTTTCTCATGTTTTTTCTTTAGGTCACATTTTTTTTTTTCTGTCTTCCCCATGTCGGTTTTCGAATGATACATTAGACATTGCTGATAAGTTGTGGAGACTGTGGGTTCTGCTATCTTCCTTTGAAGAACCTTTATTTTTGCTTTTGCTGGTGGTGACCTTGGCTGAGCTGAAGTTCCCAGCTGTCTCCCTGGGGGAGGGGCATTTAGAGCCCTTCTCAGCTCTTCCAGCCTCACAGCTCCTGCCTACCTTTCCATGCACGCATGTGCAGTTTGAGTGTCAAGGATTTGGGTGGAGTTATGTGTAGATCTGAGGACTCTTCTCATGGTTCACTCTTTCCAGCTTCTCCCATTACCCTGCAGCTATTCTGGAGCCCATTTCTTGACCTCTTGTATTAATAAACTAGAGGTTTTCCTACTAGGTTTTAGCTGCTTTTACACTGTGGATCATAGAGCATACTTGGATAGAAAGCACACTAAGGTGGTTTCCTTCTTTTAAGGTTTGACTTTATTAACTTGTGACTGCTCCCCACACCACACGCTGTTAGTACCTCCAAATCACGAGATTTGTAAAATGTTTGTGTATGTCATCAATGTTATTTATGGGAGTGTTAGATCAATACAAACCACCCTGTCTTATCCTACAGTAGTATCTGCTTCTTCCTACTTCGTCCAATTTTTCTTATTAATTCTAATAACTCATGGATTCTTTCAAGGTTTTCATATACACAGTTACATTTTTGTCTATAATCACAGCATTATTTATTCTTTTTAATTCACTCCCTTCTCATTTACGTGTTTTGTCCCTTCATGGGCTGGCACCTCTAGATCATTGTTGAAAAAGAGGCTGTGGAAGAATCTCTTATCTATTTCATCCATACATCGTTGCTATGGTATCAGTAAGGGTTGTTGTGATGGTTAATCTTGTTTGTCAGCCTGCTTGGATCTGGAATCTACCAAAAGGCAAGCCGTCTGGGACACACCGTTGAGGGATTTTCTTGGTCAGGTTATTTGAAGTGGGAAGATTCCCCACCCCAATCCCAACCCCAAATGTGGGTACCACTTTCTGGTGGCAGCTCAGGTAAAAGGAGGTCAAAGAGAGAAGCTTTGCTTTTGCCCTCTGCCTTTGCTCTCACTGGCAAGTTCATCTGCCCTTCTGCTGCTGCTGCTGCTGCTGCTGCTGCTGCTGCTGCTGCTGCTGCTGGTATCAGAACCCAGTTTCTTTGTCTTCTAACAGGGACTGAAGACCAGTGACTTGTTAGGAATCTACAGGCCTCCAACACCAGATTGGGGCTGCTGAGGCACTCACCCTCCTGGATGGAGTAGCATCTCTAATGTGAGACAGATATCATCGGGCTCCTCAGACCCTATCATCTAAGCCACTCTAGTAAATCCCATTTTGTTGGTTCTGTTTCTCTAAAGAACCTAGACTAATGCAGATTTTGGTACCAGAAGTAGTTCAAGGGAAGCAGAATTGTAATGATTAATTCCTCTAGCAGACTCAGTGGTATCTGCAGCTGATTCTCCAATTCCATGAAACCTATGGCTACTGACGACTCCTCTGGTAGCGTGGAGAGCATTGGTGACTCAGTGTGGACTATTTAAAGGACTATGCAAGACCAACGAATTTGATACTCCTGGCTCACCTCTTGTGAGATGCAAGGATTTGGTAACTCTGCATATAAAACTTGAACATTTGTGAAAAGGAAAAGAAAACAATGATGCTGGATTGTGGCTTCTGGCATCTCTGGATAACAAAGGAATAGAAAGGTCAGTGTCAGAATTACCCAGATCCAGATGTGCATACAAGGTCTAAAGGTTTCTAGGTGTGCCCTGGGAGAAAAATCTCCAGCAGTTGTAGTGCTAACACTACTAAAAACAAAACCAGAACCCTCATCATATGATCGTGTGACTTACAACATAAATTTGAGTTCTAGCCTCAAAGGATGCGAACCCTTAAAGGGAGGGAAGCGCTTAGGAGAGTGAGGGTCCTGTAACTCAGGATGGAGATGTATGGTAGGACCTCAGTGAAGATGGGGTTTGTTTTGTCTGAGGAAATAGCTTCCCCAGTCTTAGCAGAGGAGACTTTCCCACCTCTACAGTATTGCCCTCTCTGCCCTTGCCTTAAGGGAGTAAGCATGCATTGTTTGTGAAGCCAGCAGAGGCCTTTCCTGAAGAGGATGCTAAGCAAGACAGTGCTGATGTCCCTCAGTGCCCATCTCTGCCTCCAGACCTATAATAAGATTCAAAGGTAGGCAAGCCCTTAGAGATGAGGTGGAAAGTGTGGTCCGTGAGGAGTTGTGCTATATCACTAAAGAACTTAATGAGTTTTCTAATTCATTCGAGCAGAAGTCTGGGGAATACGTGTGGGAATGGATTTTAAGGATGTAGGTGGTGGAAAGAATGTAAGACTGGATCAGTCTGAGTTTGTTGACACAGGGCCATTGAGCAGAGAGTTTAGGTTTAATGTTGTAGCTCACACAGTTTAATAAAAGGTACCAAGAGTTTGAATGGTTGGCCAACATATAGGTCAAAAAATGGCCTAATGTGAAATAAATTGGAGATGCTTGATATCCCCTGGTTAATGTTGATGGAGGGATTTTAAAGCTTGGAAAAATTAGAATGCTTGAATGAGTTTTTGTGTTTCCAGCCCAATGTTACACAATGGATGGACCAGAAAGGTACACTCTGCACTAAAGCTGTAAGGCATAAATAGTGAGAGGGCCACCAGCATGGTTGAAGAGCTCTGTTGTTGGCCCTTTCCTTGTCCCAGACATTATGGTGGAGGTGCAGCTGCTCGTTTGTGTGAATTAAATGCAGAGGCTCTAATTGGATCCCAGAGTAGCAGGGGCCAAGTGGCATCACTGAATCATCAAAGGCAAGGTGAGTGTACTTACGGTAATGGACAGCATAGTCAAAGTCATGTTTATAATGGTCTGGCTTGCGTAGACCTTTGGTCTTGGTTATCAATCATGGTGCTCCCGGTAATGAAACAGATAGGAAGCCTACTAAGTTCTTGCTTGATATGCATAAGCATAAAAAATCCTGAACAAATTAATGAAAGGCTATCTTGAAATGCGGCAACACAGACTCAAGTCCCATCAGCCAATTTCTAGATGAGCCCATTTATAAATACAGAACCCACTGGATGAAGGGAAGGGCAAGGCCAAGTCCTCTTCAGGAAAGACTGTGTTATAACACTTAACATTCTACTATGAATCTTTTTCCTATCCTTCTCCATCTACTAATCTTTTGCCCATCCTTACTCAAAGGAATCTATGTCCTTCTATCAGGGTAACTTATTGTTGAAAAGGAAATAATCAGACATTCCAGGGACTACTAGAAACTGATTCTGAATTGATATGGATTCCAAGAGACCCCCAGAAGCACTATGGCCCTTCAATTAAAGAAACAATGTATGGAGGTGAGATCATCCACAGAGTTTTAGCCATAGAGTTCGGCTCACAGTGGGTCTAGTGGGTTCCCACACCCATCCTCTGGTCATTTCCTTAGTCTCAGAATGGACAGTTGGGCAGAATCACCATGTTGGTTCCCTGACTGGTGGATCAAGGAGGAAAATGGAAGCCATAAGAGCAGCTTCTAAAAGGGAAAATAGTAAATGCAAAACAGTATTGCCTCTCCAGAGAAATTGGCATCATCACCAAGGACTTGAAAGATGCAGAGTTGGTGGTTCCCACCATTTCTCCCCTTAACTATCCTACGTGATCCGTGCAGAAGACAGATGGATCATGGAGAATGACAGTTGATTATCACAAGCCTAATCGAGGGGTGACTCTAATTGCAGCTTCAATATTATGTGGTTTCCTGACTTGAGCAGATGAACACATCTCCCGGTGTGGAGCTATTGATCTTGAGAACACTTTTCTCTTAGTTCTTGCCCATAAGGACTACGAGAAACAAGTTGCTTTCACAGTTGGCAAGGCCACCAGTACACCTTTGCTGGCTTAACTCAAGGGGACGTTAATTCTCTCTAGCCAGCGTCTTAACTTGGTTTGCAAGGCATCTTGATTGTCTGTCATTTCCACAGAGTATCATGGTGATCCGTTGTATTGATGACTTAATGCTGGTTGGATCGAGTAAGCAAGAGATAGCAACCGCTGTGGACTTGTTGGTAGAGCACGTGCACATCAGAGACGGGAAATAAATCCAACAAAAATTCAAAGGCCTTTACCTTAATAAATTTTCTAGGAGTCCAGTGATGTGGAACATGCAAAACTGTTACTTCTTTTTTTTCCTGAACCTCACCTACCTGCTTTGCTGGCCTACTTACTTCTCTAGCAGGCTTGGCTGCCAGGTTCCAGGGAATACCTGCTGGAGTTGGGGGCCGGAACAATGGGATGATTTGGGAGGAAGGTTGGAAGAGATCTGCATGATGGGTTCAGGGTCTGCTCAGGCCTGGTGCTCCCATAGTTACAGCTTCCTCCCTGTCCTTCTCCAGGCTTGGTTGCCTGGACTCAGCAGGCGTTCATACTGGTATTCTGTGTGGCATCACTTTTACAGCTCAGTTCAGCGCACATCTTTTCAGAGCCCACGACCCTCAGCTGTGGGTCTCCTGTCCCCTTTGGGGGGTGACTGGTGATCCACTGGAGATGGGAGCAGGGAGGAAGTGAAGACTACAGCAGGTGGTTTGCTGCAGAGGCGGGGTTGGGGGGGTGAGACTGGGGGTTTGAATTTGGAGGAGAGAAGGGAGAGGTGAAATCTGCAGTTAGCCTACCTACTTCCCTGGCTGGTGTGGCTTGCAGGTTCCCCAGGAATTAGAAGTATTACTTCTAAAGTGGAAGACAAATTGTTGTAGCTGGCCCTTCCCACCATCAAGAACAGGCCACAACACTTAGTTGCTCAATCTGAATTTTGGAGGCAGCACATTCTTCACTTGGGTGTGTTACTCCAGCCCATATACCAAACAAAGTAGAAAAATGCTAATTTTGAGTGGGGCCCAGAACCGGAGAAGGCTCCTCAACAGGTCTGGACTGCTTTACTACTTGGACCATATGATCCAGCATGGAGTGGTCCTTGAGGCGTCAGTGGCAGATAGGGGATGCTGTCTGGAGCCTATGGCAGGCCCGATAGGCGAATCATGGAAATCCCTTGGGACTTCACAGCAAGGCTCTTCTTTATTTGTGGACAACTATTCTCACGTTGGGAGACAGTAATTGGCATGTTGTTGGGTCTTAGTGGAAACTGAAGGTTTGGCAGTGGACCAACTGGTTATCATGGGAGCCGAGCTGCTCATCATGAGTTAGGTGTTATTTGACCCACAAAGCTATGAATGTGGATTATGCAGCAGCAATCTGTCATCACTGGAAGTGATAGGTACATGAGAGCACTCAAGAAGGTCTTGAAGATGCACGTTAGATGAAGTTACCAAAATGCCTATGGTTCCTATTCCAGTTACAGCACTTTCTGTCCCCGGTATGCCTGGATTAATTCATCACTCTCTGTTCTTGACTGTGGGTGTGTTGTAACTGGCTGCTTCAAGTTCCTGTTGCCTCAGTTTCCCCACAATGATGGACTATTACCTGGAATTATGAGCCAAAAAAACCATTTCTCCCTAGGTTGCTTTTGTCAGGGTGTTTTATCAGAGCACCAGGAAAAGAAACTAATGCACAGGGTTCTCTGAAGTTATGCATGGCAAGGGCTTGGTTCCATAGCAGAGCTTTTCTATGTTTTCTTGCCATCATTTATCACCCTGACCTGACCAGACACTAAACCAAGAAGCCAGTTGATCTTGAACTTGAACCTCCCAAACTGTAAGTTATAAGCCTTTTATGTTCATAAGTCTAGCTGCCTCAGGTATTTTGTTATAGTCAAGCAAAGCTGATTGATAACAACTATACTCTGTACAGTTTTAAATAAACTATCATATTAAGCAAATTACTCCTAGTTCTTGGCACTGAAAGTATTTCAAAAATTATGAATTGTCATTAATTTTATCAAGTACTTTTTACTTCATCTACTGAAATGTTGAGTGATGTTTTATTTAATATATTAATGTGTTGAATTAATGCTAATTAATTTTCTAACATTTGATCAACATTGTAGTCTTGGAATACATCCAATTTGGTAAGATTTATTATCCTTCTTTTAATACATTACTAGATTCATGTAGGTAGCACTTTTGATTAGGATTTTTTTTCCTAGTAAAGGCGAGGAATCACCCTTTATTAAGATCTACAAAGAGCTAGGAATACTGTGTGTGCTAATTAATTTCATCCCACAGTCATTCTTTGAGGAAGATGTTTTTGTTTTATTTTACATTAATTAGCATACAAAGCAACAGGTTCCACACTGCATGCTCACACATACTTGGTTTTGGTGGACCAGCAAGCTGACTTCCTGTCCCCAGTTCTGCTTGTACCTTTCCATCCTTACTATTCCCCTCCCCCTTTCATATCATAGGTGTTCTCTTTCCATCACCCTTTCTTAAAGCTTTCTGTTTAGATTCTTTTTTAATCGATGCCTAGGACTGAGGTAGGAGTATAAAATTGTTTGTAGTACCCTTGCTGAGTAATGTTTATTTATGCTCAATTCGTGTGGCGAGTGAGGAGGAGAGGGGAGCAGCTAGAACGACTTCCTCCTTGCATCCTGGGAAATCCAGTTATCTGGCTTGTAGACTGCAGTGGAGGAAGATTTTTGACATTGACTTCAATTTATGTAACGGTCAGAACATACAGAGCCTTTCTTTCCCCGTATGTTTTAGGATTGGTTTGCACTCGTTATTAGGCTGTTCCCCTTGATTTCTGAGTGTGTCCTTGGTCCTTGTTTTCCGCTGTCAGGCCAGTGTCGAACTCCACAGCTCCTTTGCTCCCTGGTGGGCTCCACGGTGGATGACCTTAGAAAGAGATGAAAGGAACAAGGGCATGCTGCTCATTGAGAACACTGTTCCTGGGAGGCAGCAATTGGTCCTTCAGATTCTTTCCTAGAACCAGTACCCACCCCCCATCCCCCTCACCCCCCCACCCCCCCCCCACCCCCCGCACCTCTTTGGTGATGTCACGTGCCTCCTCTGAGGTCTGAGCCCCAGCTTTTCTGCTCTTAGGATCTCTAGTCCTATTCTGCCCTCAGTGATATGGACTCAGCTCCTTAGGACCCCAACGCCATGCTTCTCAGCTGGAGAATGTCCACTGTCCCCTTACCTTGTACTTGGACAGTTACATTGGTATTTTTCTGTTGCTGTATCCACTGTAGTCCTTTTCTGCTTTGGACACTGCTAGAATACTTGGTAATGGAAATAGTCACAGGAGAAAGATCCTTCCAATGTCTGGGCTGGGTTTAGTTTTCTTCCTAGTGTGCAGAACTCTTGGGTGATGACGATGGGGTTTTATTATCGGTGCTGTACACTAATTCAATGTATGCAGTGTAAATAGGATAATCTGTCACCTGTGGTTGCCGGTAGTAAGGTACTTATTGTACCAATGCTGGAGGACCAAGTAGATACTGTGATTGAATAATATGACAATAATTATAACAACGCCTGCAAGCACAGTGGAGACCAATGGCCGCTTCCATTTACATTGGAAAATTTATAACAGACGGTGCCCAGCTCAAATTCAACCTGACATCGCACTTCTGTAGCAATCCCAGATGATGCTCTTTCTGTTGTACAGGGCTCATCTTGATGAAAATTCAACCTGGAATTTGGCTGTGTGGATCGCAGAATCATAACATAATTTGAAGTCGGCAGCCACACTAAGTCTCTATCTTGGCCTTTGAAACTATGATTTTTGAACTCCTTAGTCTCTCTAAGCTTCCCTTATTCTTGGAAGCAGCCTCATCTTCTGGGGCTGATGAGATAGTTTGGCTTTGTTAGAGAAGTAATAATAACTGCACCGGGCAGATGCCTTGCAAAAGGATGTCAATTTCCTCAAGCTTTTATCTGATTTAGAAAACCTCTCACACTCCAAAATGAATGCAAGATATTGCTCATTTGCATCAGCATACATCTGGTGAAATGCGTGTGGGGATGAATGCTATGGGTATAAAAACGAGGAGGACAGAATGCAAAACGGATCAAGTTCAGCTGATTTGGTCCATGTATCACCAGAGATGATGTCCCTGATGTTGGAGACGGTTCAGAAAACGCTTGTTTTTGATTGAAACTTTGACTCCACAATGGCTCTCTAGTGAGGCTATAGAGCTACTGATTGCAAATGATTGATGAGATAGGAATGTTGGGACAGATAACCACCAGCAAATTGTACACTCTTCCCCACACAGGCTTAGCCCATGCTCACTATAGTCTTTAGGAAGCCCTGGAAGACATTCCTTTTATTAAGGGAAGATAAGGAGCTACATCAGTGATGGAGGGCTCAGCATCCTTGAAGTGTTGCAGTAGCTTTCTGTGTGCGCACGAGGACACGCGGCTACTGGAGATGCTGCCCTCTGCCTCTTATGAGGGCTTGAGGAGTGGTGGCCAAGTATCTCTAAGCAGTCTGAGATAATTACAGAAATGGCAGTAGAGATAAAAGGATGGGAGAAATTTAAAAACAAGGAAAATAAAAAAAAACAGAAATGATAAAGAGGAGAAAAATAGTAACAATAAATGACTAGCATTTACCATAGCACAGAGGTGGTTCTGTAGTTAAAGACAGAGAGTAACAGGTGAGGAAAACATATATTCCACCATCCTCTGTTTTCACCCCCCTAGGATCACTTCTTCCCCACTCACCGTCACTTTCCTAGTTTTATGACATCAACATTCAGACACATACTTAATTTTAAATTTGGGTTCTGCATATAAGAGAAGACATGCAGTATTTGTCCTTCAGAGTCTGACTTATTCCACTTAACATACCGATTTCCAGGTTAGGGTTTCTTTTTTTGGGAGGGGCAAGTTTTCTGTCTGTCTTGGAGCAAAGTGTGGCTTGGTAACCACATTTTATTTCTAGCCAGTGAGATAAAAGTGGGTGTATGGAGTGGGCCTTCTGGACAGGTGGTGACTCCTCCTCCTCCTCCTCTCCTTTTCCCATGTTTTGATATGTATGCATGCATGTGTGTGGGCACGTGTGAATGTGTGGGTGCACCAGAGTCTGACAGTAAGTGTCTTCCTTGATCACTCTCCACATCATACTTTGAGGCAGGGTCTCTCACTTGAACCCAGAGCTTGATGGTTTGGTTCTGGGAGGTTCCTTGTCTCAGCCTCTCAAGTGCTGGGATCACAGGTCACCATACCTACCTGGCATACATGTGGGTGCTGGGGATTGAAACTCAGGTCCCCACACTTACATGGCAAGTGTTTTACCCATGGAGTCATTTCTCCAGGTCCTTGGTCTAGCCCCTTGGGAGAACCTGACTCATCTTGAAGGGCCCTTTCCAGTCACCACACCTTTTCTTTGGTTTTTCGAGACGGGGTTTCTCTGTGTAGCTTTGGCACCTATCCTGGAACTCACTCTGTAGCCCAGGCTGGCCTCGAACTCACAGAGATCCACCTGCCTCTGCCTCCTGAGTGCGGGGATTAAAGGCGTGCGCCACCACCGCCCGGCTCCCCACGTTTTCATCTCACGGTCTATAACACAGACTCCGTGGCTCCAACTCTCCAGCCTTCTTGGCCTGAGCCTTCATTGACTGGCGTAGTGAAGTACAAAGAAGTAATCTTCCATTTCACTGAACGTGGTATGGCAGACGAGCATTTCTTAAGATGACAGAGTTACATAGGTCTGGTAAGGAAAGATAGGCAGCCATACAAAAGACACTTAGCAAACAGTGTGAGATCGCCCGCTGGAGCTCAGACCTCATAAAACATGCCTCATGAAACAATATTTTTGAGAAAGCCAGATGTTTCCCTTGGGATACGTGGGAAGTTGGGGAGGTTGTCCAGTGAGAACATAAGAACAAGAAAATCAAGGAAAAAGTTTCTCAGGCATCCTAAGTCTGGCACTTGAGTCCATGTCCTTTATGTTTGACCTAAGATCATGCTTTAACATAAAAAACATAAGAGGAGCATGTGGATTCAAAGGACGGTGAGAAATGAGATGCCACAGTCAGCTCCTATTAGTGGTTGGACCTTTCCTAAATGGCATCACAGGATCTAACTGAATTCTAGAGACAGATAGCTTTCGGAGAAAGCCTAGAAACTTTCATGGGATTGGTTTCTTTTCTTTAAGGTGTGGCGCTTCAGACTGCCTATGTTCAAGCAGCTCCCCCATAACTTTCCACCCAATGTCTTTGGCCTTGATGGAGTCACCTCACTTGTTAAAATCCCCAAAGTTCTAAGACTTGCCTTCATGCTATCAACATCAGCAGGGAAGTGTTGCCTTGTTAATTATTCTGTTGAACACTGGTGTGTGTGTGGCCAGGGTAATAGCTTAGTTGATAAAGCGCTTGTAGCTTGAAGTTTTCCTGTGTCCTGCCCAGGCCCTGTGGTCCAGACGGATCTCTCTCACCCTCATCCTGCAGCCGCTTGGTCCCAAATAAACACACAGAGGCTTACATTATTTTCAAACTATATGGCCTAATGGCTCAGTCTTCTCGCTAGCTAGCTCTTACATCTTAAATCAACCCATTTCTATAGATCTATACTTTGCTACATGGCTTGTGTCTTACCGGTACTTTTACATCTTGCTTCTCCTGGTGGCATCTAGCAGCGTCTGCCCCACTTTCCTTTCTTCTCTCACTATCTCTCTTGGATTTTCCCTCCTGGCTCCATCCTGCCCTGCCATGGGCCAATGCAGCTTTATTTATCAACCAATCAGAGCAACACACATTCACAGCATACAGAAAGACATCCCACGGCAAGCGCTTGCCGTGCAAGTGTGAGGATTCGAGTTTGAGTCCCAGAATTGAAGAAAAAAAGCTGGGCATGGTGGTGTGCATTTGTAATTGCAACTCTGGATTGAGGGAGGCAGGTGGAACCCTGGGGCTCAATGGCCAGTCGGACCAGCAAACTCCAGGTCGCAAGACACAAGGTGGCTGGCTCCTGAAGACCTGTACACACATTTGCACACACACAAACCACTGGTGAGGGAGAAAGAGTCAAAAGAATTAAAAAAAAAAAAAGCAACAATAACAAAACCAACCCTGTGAAAGTGGGCAGCTGGCTCCCAAGGCCTCCGTTCCTATTGTTTACTTCTTGCAAGGCAAGACTTGCTAGCTTTGATTTCAGCTTGCTCCTGCCAGGTTATGACTCCGATGCCTTAGAGGGGGCCCTTGCCAGTTCTCTGTTGTTGCTGTCTTCTTGGTTCACAGAAGAGCTGAAGGAATCAGGCCCGGAGGGCTACCCAGGAGCTGCTGGCAAATTGCCTTGCATTTTCTCTTTATTCTTTCTGTATTTCTGCTTTTAGTCACAGGGTGGCTGTGGACTTCTCTGTCCACCCTGAGCTCTGACACGTCTCATGTCCTTTCCTTTGTACCCTTCGCCATAGTGTGGATCCGCCTTGGATGTAAAACACGCTTGACCTATTTACTTCCTTGTCAATGAGTAATGTAAGCCCTCACAGGACTAGGTTTCTTTTTTTTTTTTCATCTGCCTCGTGTGCTGCCGTTTCCCTAAGTGCCAAGGACAAAGCCTGACACACAGCAGACACTCGATAGCTATTTGATTACTGAGTAAATGAACACCCTTCAGTTTGCATCTGTCTATTAGCAAAACAGACTAATAAGGGCATCTGTATTTAGCATAGAGATGAATCAAACTTTTATTCTCAGATCTTGCAAAGGGCTTTCTGGATATTTCTCTACCTCAATTTCATACTCAACTTTTTCCTTCTCTTTCTTTTCTTTCCTTCCCCAATCCCTCTCTCCTTTCCTCCCTCCCTCCCTCTGCCCTTCCTCCCTCCCTCTCTCTCTTTCTTTCTCTCTCTCTCTTTCTTTCTCTTTCTTTCTCTCTCTCTCTTTCTTTCTCTCTCTCTCTTTCTCTCTCTTTCTTTCTTTCTTTCTTTCTTTCTTTCTTTCTTTCTTTCTTTCTTTCTTTCTGATATGGTCTCATGTAGCCCAGGATGGCTGTGAACTCTCTATACACCTGAAGGTGTCCTTGAACTTCTGATCCTTCCTCAGCTCCCAGGTGCTGTGATTGCAGGCATGCACCACCATCCCCCATTTATGTGGTGTGAGGGATCAAACCCAGGGTCTCGTGCATGCTAGGCAATCATTCTACCAAGTGAAGTATATCCCTAGCACCCTGCCCTGCCCCTCATGTTAGTACTTGATACTTTATCATAGACTTCTTTAGGAGGACTCAGGAGGGAAGAGATTTATAAACATACCAGTGAGCAGACATGGCCATGAGAGGAGCAGTACGCTGAGGGCTGAAACGTGGCTGTGTGTTTTGACTGTGGAGAGAGCTGGTTGTGAACCGTAAGCACCTGATTTCATTCACGGTCTTGACATCCACAGATGTGGGAGCAGTTTTGAAGGTCCCTGATGTGTTCTAATTCATAACTTTTGTGGATTATGGATTTGGCTTGCCCTGAGTCTTGGTCACGTGCTTTTTGGCTAAAAAGTCACAAAAAGCCATTATTAACACGGAGAGAAAAAAGTAGTTAAGTAGGAAAGGGGTGTGAGGCAAGATTCAAACGAAAGGCCAGGAAGGTGAGGCATGGCGGTTTCTAGACTCTGCAAGAGTCCATTGTATGGGAAGTGGGCGTTGCTCTCAGGCCACGCCTTCTTCCGTGGATGTTGACTGATATTTTATGAGGGAGTGCTACTGAGAGAAAGAGACACAACCGCTTCTTGTTGCTCAAAGGAAGCTCACTGGCTAGCTGTGAGACGAGGCCTCCTCTCACGCTGAGCACCAAATGCCTGTGTAGAGTGAGTTCACTAGACCCGGAGACACACTTTGTTGAGTGAACTCAAGAAGTCTTCCTTTTTTTTTGGTGGCACTGAGAAGCGAACCCAGTACCTCAGGCATCCAGGCAAGCCCACAACCACTGTGCTCCATGCCCAGCACCTGAAAACTTGTTTTATTTCTCTTCTTTCAGGAACCATAGGATTTGTATCACAAATAGGGAGAGGGATGTACTGAACACAGTCTTGGAAATGTGGGTGTGTATAGGGGCAGTAATGCAGAGCAGGAAGGTGGTAACAAGGAATTCCCAGACAAGGGATTCACTTGGGCAGGGGTGATAAGGAAGCATGGCTGGTTGTGGGAGGGCTTAAATGGCAGTGTGCGTTCGCTGCAGGCATTTAGGGGGCGGGGAATGGAAAGCCTTATAACGGAACATTTCATTAATGAAATATACATATATGCAAATGAAAGGTAAAATAACAAAACAAACAGCCACGCACTCTCTGTTTAAGTATCAGGGTATGCTCTCGTTGCTAGAATTTGGGTGCTGAACGTCTGTCAGTGGTTCATGTGCTGAAGACTAGGTCCCCTGGGTGGCACTTACTGGTGAGTGGTGGCACTTTGGGAGATGAGACCTAACAGGAGGTCTTCAGGTCATGGGGGATGCATCACTGAAGGGGGCTCCACTTATCATCTTTCTCTTTGACTTTGGCTTGGGCAGTGATCATCTTGTTCTGCCACATGCTCCCCACTGCTGCCCTGTGACACCCCCTGAAATGATGGGCCCACTTCACCATGGACTAGAACGTTCCAAACTGTAAGTCCCTTCTTCTTATCATGCCGTGTATTTTGTTATGGGACAGAAGGTTAGCACATCCTTTCTTTTGTTTGTTTGTTGTTGGTTTGTTTGGTTTTTTGTTTGTTTGTTTGTTTTTTGTTATAAAAATTTTTGATAATCACCACGGAGTTATATTTGGGAGCTGATACGGATTTCCAAACATGACATAAGAAGGACCATGTCAAGGGCACCTATATTTGTGCCTATACCTAGAACTCCGAGTCTGCAGAATCACAGGGTAGCAACTTGAAAAGGAAGTGTAGGGCCTTGAGTCTGGAGGACCATGAGAGGATGGTGTCATTGTCAGACACCAGGAAGCTAAGAATGCTTGAGGTGAGGGCGTGGAGACAGTGGGGTGTGGGGATGGTGATTAATTTGGTTTAGGAAGTCTTCAAGGGACCGGAGATTGGAGTCTCTAAGTAAAGACACAGCAAGGCTGTGCATGCACGTGGGTTGCTGGCCTGCACCCTGGGGAGAAAGCACAGTTCACCTTGCTCAGGAGTTCTACCCCCAAGAGCTATGGGGTTCACATGGATTTTAGGGAGATTCAGATAAAGGAGGTCTCCTGAAAGGAAACTGTTTGGTTTAAACCACTCCACAGTGTACAGTCATGCAGACCTAGGATTATGATGTAATTAATCCCCACTCCAAAGTTCTGTGACTTAGAAACTTGACTAATGACACAGAGCAGATAAGCAATCACCATGACAAAGATATCTTTGTCATATGTAGTATCTGACTATATCTGCACGTAGCCTGTCAAAATACAACTTCCTCCTCTGATTAACTAGGAAAGTGGATCTCCCTGGGACAAGGTAGCCCAAGGTTTATAAGATGTAGATAATTCCGTCAGTTCTCAGACTCACACAGCCCATAACAGGTAGTCACCAGTGAGCACATGGGTTAATTTTATGACATAAGGATTAAAACCCTTGGGCAGCTTATGTGTATGACTCATAAAGCCGCAGATGGCAGGGCATGGGAGGAGATGAAAAGCAAGGCCAAAATTCCAAAATAGTTTTAATGTGTAATGAAAGATGGCAAAGTTTTTATTGTTATTCATTACTAGATTGTAGGTGATACCCTGGGTTGGAGGTCTACCTTCATAAGTAAAAAACTACAGAATCTATAAAAAGTGACCTTACTTATTTTTCCAGCTTCACTAACATAAAACCAACAAATGAAGTTTGTACATATTTATGGAATACAATGTGATGTTTAATATATGTATCTATTGTGAAATGATCACTACAGTCAAGTTAATTAACATGCTTATCACCTTGTATACTTCTTATCCCCCGGACACTTTCAAATAGGATACGTTATTATCAATTATTGTCACCGAGCTATGACACGGCTCTCTAGACATTGTCCTGTTTAACTGAAACTTGATATCTTTTGACCAACTATTTCCTACATCCTGCCTCTCTAGCCAGTGGAAACCACCATCCAAGAAATGACTCTGGATCCAGTCTCTGTTTGACGGGAGTGTTTGCTCATCATGAGTAGATAACATATATAAAATGGCCCTATAAATTGTAGCAAATATGAAAAAAGTATGTTGGGGTAGAATAATAAAAGCTCTGGGAGTTAATGATTACTGAGAACCTATGTGTGCTAGACCATGGTCCCATCCATCAACTCACCTAGTCATTGCAGATACCCATGGACTCCAGTAGTTATTATTATACTTGCCCCATTTCACAGATGAGCAAGATAAAGCTTAGATATTTTTAAGGAACTCACTAGAAAGGGATTAAACAGTGAACCCAAAGTACAGTACATAGGATTCACAAAGTCCTTCTGTCTATATAAATAGTGCCCTAAGTTAGTGGTGCCTTGGTATAGTCACTGAAATCTAGGACCTCTGTCTCCTAAGTTTGATTTCCAGTATATGCAGGCATGAACTGGATCCATGCATTGGTTTACTCTAAGATATCTTATAGGAGACTGATAGATACATTGCAGAAATTTAATTTTTTAATTTGTAATGTGAACAATATCTGATAAGTAGACTGTTAATAGGCCATGGAGGATCTCTTGCAAGAATGCCAAATTCTAGTCATTTTCTGGGTTAGGATGGCATCAGAGCTTTCCAATTGATCATCACAGGAACAAGTACAGCAACGTTGGTGTGTTAGTTACTTTTCTTACTGTTAGAAAAAAATACCCGATGAAAGCAGCTTAAACAAGGAAGAGTTTATTTTGGTTCCCAGTTGAGGATGGGTCCATCATGGTAAGGAAGGCATCTGGTCACGTGGCATTTTCAGAGAGAGACAGAGACAGAGACAGAGACAGAGGATGCTAATATTCAGCTAGCTTTCTCCTTTTTGTTTAGTCCACAATTCCAGTCCCTGTGATGGTGTGATCTCCACTCAAGATGGGTCTTCTCTCTTCAGTTAAACTTTTCTAGAAATCCTTACACATATACTCAGAGGTGTGTTTTGATGGTGAATTCAATCAGGCTGACTTGGAAGCAGCCATAACCAGCTCACCCCTTGTTGACTTGACAACCAAACACGTCACTTTAAATCACAGCATTCTGCCCCTGGCATCAAATTCCCATGTTCATCTCATAGTGCTCAATAGTTCTAACACTACTCAAAAGTATCTTTTCTGGGACTTGGACAATTTCTTACTGTGATCACATATAAAATTCAAAATACAAATTTATGAACTTCCAACATATAATGGCAAAGAGTAAACATCTACAATCTAGAAGGGAAGAGAAGGGCCATACCTAGTAATGAAAGATCAGAGCTAAGCAAGACTGAATCCCAGAATGGCAAACACCAAATCCTGTAGTTCCATGTCTGGTTTCTGGGGCTTATGATGGAACAATCTGAATTCCAGTGACCTTGGACAGCCTTTTCTTTCCAGCTCTGCCCCCTGCAGCACACACAGCATCTCTCTGGAGCTCACTCTACTCAGTGGCACAGCTTTCCTCAGTGGGTAGCACCACACGTGTGCACAACTCGGAAGAGGGTTCTGGCCCTGTGCCAGGCACTGCTGAGGATGGCGAAGTCATTGAAGTCCAGGCCCTGCTGTCAACATTGTTACAGTTAGCTGAGGAGACAGGCAAGACAGGAGGGTACAGGACTCTAAGGTGATGGCTGTCGCACAGACAGAAGGAGTGTCTGGGGGAACTCAGACACTGCCACTCACTGATGGCTAAGAACTGGGTCTGGAAGAATAAGAAGCCATGGTTTGTCATGGTTTGAAGAGACTAGAATGTGATTGTTGAGACTCGGCGAAGGCAAACCCAGCAGGTACCTTGTATGAATGTATGTGTGTGTGTGTGTGTGTGTGTGTGTGTATATATATATATACTTGTCTTTAGGTTCTTTAGAATTAGGGAAGACTCATTGTGGTGGGGTGTCCCTGTCTAAATACTGGTAGAAATGAAATATGGGTAAGAAAGAGCATCTTAGTCACTTGTCCAGTTATGGTTTAAACAAGCCCCCCCCCCCCAGCCCTGTGTGTTAAAGGGTTGGTTGCCAGGGTGGTGCTGTTGAAGGATGATGGAATTTTCAAGAGACAGAGCCTACTGGGAAGTCTTTCGGTCACTGGGGACACACCCTCGGAAGGGGCTGTCTGCCCATTTTTGTTCTCTTTAGCCTTCTGCCTATGAGGCAAGCAGCTTTGTTCCACCATGAATATCCAACATGATGGGTTGCCTCACACAGGTCCATAGCAAGGGGGCTAACCAATCACGGACAAGAAACTCCAAAGTTCCGAGCCAAACAAACCCTTTCTTTAAATATTTGCTTTTATTATTTTAAATTATGTGTCTATGTGACTCTGTATATTTGTGCGTATGAGTGCAGTACCTGTGGGAGCCAGAAGAGGGCATCAGATCCTTTGGCACTGAAGTTATAGGCCATTGTGGGTGCTGGGACTCAAACCCTGGTCCTCTGGAAGAGCAGAAGTCCTTTTAACCACTGAGCCATCTCTCCAATCCCAAACCTTTTCTCTCTAAGTTAAGCATCTCAGGCATTTTGTTAGATGGATAGAAAGCGATCAGCTCTCATGGCTAACATCTATAGGTTCTTACAGATTCAGAGACAGGGATTGACAGGAAGGGATTGAGCAGAGAATAAGTTTCAGTCCTTGTCCTCCAAGGAGGACTAAGAACAATTGCAGTCTTCGGGGAATCGGTCATATGTTGTTAGATTTTTTGTTAAAACTTAGTTTTAGGAGTAGGGCGTCTGATCACAGCCAGTGCTCATCTGCTATCCATTGATTATTCACGTAAGTTCATATGCATCCATCCATCATTTTCATATAATGCAGAAACGGAGATGTGATAAGTGAAGGTGAGTCCAAAGGATGCTCTGGTTGCGTGACCAAGAAGGTGAGAGCTGAGATGGAGAGGCCCCTGGGCCATGGCCTGGCTCAGGGTGGGCCCAGGGGAGGGGCCATCTGCAGAGTTCTTGGCTGCCTGCCCTTCACATCTCCTTTCTCCATCCCCTCCCCTTCTTGTCCCAGTGGCCAGGGACAGAAAATCAGCCAGAGCAGCCCTGGAAGAGTTCTGCAGACGAGATTAAAAGCAAATCAAAGAAGAAAAATTGTGGCTCAGTTTATGTCTTCCTAATTAAAACCCCGCCAGTCTCCCTTCTTTTTCTTCCCAGCTAATGTTACACTAACGAGCTGAGTTTAGTGGCATTTATGTAGATAAAAGTCCCAATGATTGATCTCAATGGCTTGTTAAAATTAGTTTCAGTCCACCATATTGATTTAATTCCATTGCTTGAAAGTGCTAATTAATAATGATAATAAAAGTGTCTTGGCCCATTATTATCAGTGGGCAGGCGGGGCTGCCGCGGACGGGTGGGTGGGGGGAGACTCTGTAGTTTTAGTGTCACTTACGTTGCTGTCTCAGGGTGGCCTTTGAAAGCTGGATGAGGGGACAAGAGACCAGCGGTGGGGGTGGATTCCTTGTTCTGATTCGGGAGCTCCTGGTGGCTGGATTTGGGGCTGCACCCTGGGGGAGAGAGAACCAGCACCCTGAATGCTAAGGGAGGCCCCTCCATTCCTTCTACAGCTATAAATGTCTAGGGTCCGTGCAGTTCTTTAAGGAGGACAACTGGGTGTGTGTGTGTGTCAGGGTCACCCTGTTGGGGTCACTGGTAAGTAACAAAAGGCTGGACGGGGCTCGGGAAGCTGAGCTCTAAGCTGGGCCATACGGGCTCTGTTCTGTCAAGACCAGAGTGGTTTCTGGCAGGAAGGGCAATCGCTCAGGAGTCCAGTGGATGGGGAGGAGGGAAGCACCATGGGAAGCTAACAGAAGGAACCCACCGTGTCCACGAGGGGGAGGAGAGGCTCCCTCAAGACTACCTGGTTTATTTAGCCCTAATGGTGGTATCTTCTCACCTGAGAGAAAACCTTGCGTTCCTGGAGAGGTTTCTGTCAGCCACTCTGGGATATATGGCGCAGAGGTAGGGAAGCGCCGGGGGAGGAAACAGGGCCTAGAAGAAGAAGCCACGGTTCCAAGGTGGTTGCAAAGTCCTTATGTAGGAAACACCCACATAGGCTGTGAGTGGCAAGACAAGGAAGCAAGGATGTGGGCCAGCTCTTCCCAACCCCAAACCTTGAGGACTCTCCTACAGACTGCTTGCTACCCCAATGTCTGTCTGCCCCCTCCTCACACCCACGTGTGAACATACAAAGCACAACCTGCCTCATATTGCCCTAAGTTTCATCACCTCTGTATCGTTTGTAGTTTTTGGAGCAGGTGGAGGCCTGTCGTTCTTCCTCTAATGAACCTAATGGTCATCAGTGGAGCATAGATTCTATTCTCAGAGAACCAGGGTAGAGCGGGAAGGGATGGTCCAGGAAGGGGCCAGGGGATGAGGTGGAGAAAGTTGGACAAGACAGGCAGCCTCTGGAATCAAGGACTCCCAGAAACAACCCAGAGAGCTCACATGAACGTCCTCACCAGGGGATAGTAAAGTGACCTTAACCCTTGACTCTGCAGGCTCTGACCAGCCGGGGGTCTTTTTTATGTTGCCATTGGCCACTCTTTTTTTAGGGGGCTGGTCTACTAGGCAGAATTCTGTAATGCAGCTGCTGGCTTGGGTACCACTGGGCATCACAGTCTAAAATGAAATATCCCAAGGGATCCATGTGATGTACACATTCCTGGAGGATATTATGAAATACCCTCCCTACTCCCTCAAAAAAATATTAACTGAAAATTCACACTATACAGTGCAAACTATATGTGATTTACTCTGCTGTTAACTCAAGCATAATTATATGCAATAATTATACTGTGTAGTTCTATATTAATTATAATCCATCCTCATTAAAGAATTAACCAAACCATGTGTAGCTGGAGTCGGGTGAAGGGGGTGATTTAAGAAGGTTTACTTTGTATTTTTCTTCTGTTAGGTTATGTATCTTTTCCTCCTATGCTATGTTAGTTAGCGTTCCATAGGTGTAACAAATGCCTTGGGTAAATCAACTTTTAAAAAAAGGAATGGATGGTCATGGCTCATTGTTTTGGTGTTTTGGCTGTTGCGGTTGCTCTGAGTCTGAGGTGAAGTAGCATCTCACAGTGGGGGTGAATGGGAGAGGAAACTACTCGAATCATGGTCCTCAGGAAGCAGAGAGAGAAACAGGAAGTGAGGGGGGCACCCCCAATATCACCTTCAAATCCATCCTCCTCAGTGACTTGACATTTAATGGGTCTTGCAGCATCTCATGCTACCAGCTGGGTACCCAGCCTTCAATACGTGGTCCTCAGGGATGCCTATCCAAATCATGGCTTGTGCTGTACTTGGTTTGGGTTGAGATTTTGTGTTCCTTGGATGAAGATCCTCGTCACTCCCTCATTTAATTCTTCAAAGTTTACTTTATCTTCGCTGCTGATGCTCTGTAGGAGGGGTGCTTGCTCCAATGTGATGGGCCAAGTGTAAACTGCCAGCTTTACTTAATATGGGCTTTCTCTTTGAATGCTTCTCCCTACCTCCTCCCTGCCTGCTGCTCCTGGATTCATCATCTTGCCCCACAGTGTGAGAGGGTGAAAGTATTTGAGCTCAATTCATTTGGGGGAAAGCAATTTCCAGATTGAGTCCAAGCTTAGAATAGATTGCCTTTGGTAAAAAATATGGGGATCCATATGCTTCCCTGTAACACTGTTAAGCACACTCCCTGCTTTAGCTCAGGAATATTACTGTTAACTATTTCATGCACATTTGCACGGGGTAATAGTTTACTTAGGCTGGAACGTGGACCCTGGGAGGGAGCTTGAAAGTAACCCATTCATTTCTCTGTTTGTAGATAAAAGACATGACTCATGCTTTTAGGGGGTCTAGAGCTCCCCATGAAATTTTGGAAAATACATCATGCAATGTTCTGTCATCCTCCATACCTTCCACTGAATATTTTGCTATTATCCATTGTCCTTTTGCTATGCTGTGTGTGTGTGAGAGAGAGGGGGGGGAGAGAGGGAGGGAGGGAGGGAGGGAGGGAGGGAGGGAGAGAGAGAGAGAGAGAGAGAGAGAGAGAGAGAGAGAGAGAGAGAGAGAGAGAGAAGTTTTTCCCTTCTCCCTTTTCTTCCTGGCAGATGTTAACACTTGACTATGAGGTTGTCTGTGTTGACTGGGAAGGAGAGTGAGTGGGAGGGATTGGGGGAGCATGCCCAAGACAGACTGTATGCTGGAGAGGTGCAAGTGTTTCTGGTTGAGACTCCTGACACTAGGCAGCACAGATTGTGCATGTCCTTTGTGCCATAGCTTTGTGGGGGCTGGGTTATTCAAGAGACTTGTGACTCCCAAGTGTCATCTTGGAACAGGCTGTCGTGGATTATCTAGTCTGAGAGCTAGAGTACACAGCAAGACATTCCATTGAAAAGCTTGGCATGAAAACCTGAGAGCCTCAAGTCTGAGGTTAAGAGTCTCTGACCAACACAGTATTGAGGACACACTGAGGCTGACAATTATCTGGTATCGGAACGGAGGGCTGGCCACCCTCAGGGTCAACCAGTGGGGGGTGTGGAACCACAAGTCCTCAGTGGGGGTTAGGGAAAGGCATGAAAGAAGAAAGTCGGAGGGATTGATTTCAAGATCGCATCTACTGTGGTTCCCTAATGTGGAAATTGTACTTGTTATTAGATCCACTGGGGTGCTTACTGGATGGGAACTTGGAGACTAAACATGTGGAGAAGAGTCTGGTAAATACCAACGGGGAAAAAGGCACGAGTCAAGACAGCCCGTGCTTTGTAGCCACAGCAGAAAGGACGGGGAGGGAGCAGCCACACAGCAAAGTCAACAGAAGTTGATGGCACAGAGTTACACATAGGTAGGCAGAGATACTTGGCAGTTGTTAAATCCCGTTGACCTCAGCAGTGGGTGAAGCAGAAAACTTGGTGAGGCAGGCAAGCCAAGGAGAGAGTTTAGCCTGGGACTGTATTTGGCTTTGGTTGTGCACACACCCCTCTTGGTACAATGCTCTTGGGAGTTTAGTCTTTCCCCTGCACAGTTTATACGTGCACACACCTCACCGAACAACGCACCTAGCAACCCCAGGACCTTTTCCTGTATTGAACTATGCATACTCCCGTTTCTGAACAACAGGATAGATTTCTCTGACCCCAGTAATGAGCAAATGAAGACAGACACTATTAAATATATTCTCAGTGTATCTGGAGTGAAGAATAAAAAGGCGCACCAGGCTTATGCTGGTCTTGGGTGCATGTACAGTAGGGCAAAGTGTGTCCTTTAAGTGAACTTTTGGGGGAAATCCCCTATTTACCATCTTATATGTTTATTATTATGTATATTATTTATTACTAGCAGTAGGAAAAATTGATCACATCTCCTAATCTATCAATCAAAATTGAGAACCACACAAACTGCACCCCTCAGCAACCAGCCTGTCCCTTATTTAGACTTCATAGATGAGAGCCCAGGTTGTAGCCTGGGACCCTTGCTTGCTGTGACTCGTGTGGCCCCTGTACCTCTTCACAGCCTATGTCCCTATGGCCTGTGCGACTTTGCTCTGGAGAGAGTTAGCATGCTTCTTTTGCAAATCAGCGTGAGCTCTTGTTTTCAATGCTTTGGATAAGAGGTCAAGAACCTGCAGACACTGGTCCCAGACTCCAGCCAGTTGTAAGGTTGGTATTGGAGGGGTAAGACCAGTCAAGTAGTTCAGCTGGTCCTACACCCAGGGAAGGCCTCTGTTACACTTGCTCCTGGGCATGGTTAGATCAGAAGAATCTAAATGAGATTGAGAAGTCATGTGGAGAGAAGGGAAACCCAGTGTCCAGCAATTGTGACTATGCCAACCAGCAGGCGGTGGCATCTAGGATGAACATTGTACCCATATCTTTTCAACTCCGACTTCAGTGACATTATATTGGCAGGTTGCTCGCTTGAACCTAGCCACAACTGAGAGTATTTAGACCACAGTGAGCAACACATGCTACAAGCCATGGGCTTCCTCCTTGGAGTTTCACACTGGTCAACGTTTTCTAGCCCTTCACATGTTTCTGGTAGCAATATGGAATGTTGGTTTTGCTTTACTCTGCGATACTACCAGGGACATGGACTAAACCTGAGCTCCCCAGGAGTCTGTGCTTCAGGAGCCGGGGGAGGGAGATGCAGGCAGGAGAGAGAGGAGCGGGGCTGGCACTGGCGCTGCCCTGAATGTCACTGGAGGTGTGCTAAGGAAGGCCGCTGAAAGAAGCCGTCAACAGTCCCGTTTTTAGCCCTTTGGCCCTCTGCCTCGCTCTGGTTGGGCACTTGTCACAGGCTGATGGAGAGTGGAAATGGATACAGACCTGTTGAAAAACAAATTGGCCCTGGGTCTGATGAACGTCAACATTCCTGCCCTTCAACCCAGCCGTTCTGCAGCTGGGACTGTTTTGAACACCGAAACCTGAACACGTTTCCACTGCTCACCAACCTGCAAGGTGAAAGCTCAGGGAAGCTTTTTTTTTTTAAGTTATTATTATCAAAAAGGTGAAGTTAATCAGATGCAAACAGGATGGTTAAGGAATCTGGGACATGTCTTCTTAGGGGTTTATTATAAAGTGATTTAAAAGGATATGAAAGAATTTTATGAAAGATGTAGAGATATTTTCAATAAGACTTTGAAATCATCAGCCAGGCATGTGGTGCATACTTTTAATACCAGTACTCAGGAGGCAGAGGCAGGTGGATCTCGGAGAGTCTGGGGCCAGCATGGTCTACAGAGCAAGTTCCAGGCCAGGCAGGGCTATATAATGGACCCCTCACACACATACACAACACACACACACACACACACACACACACACACACACACACACACACACGGGCCACAGACACCATATTCTAACTGTGCGTTTGTATGGGAAACATTTCTTGAAGGGCTTCCCATGCTATCAACACTGAAGTTCTGGAAAGTTCTGTGGTTTAACCTATGTATATCGCCTGGAGTCCATCCTCAACACCTATCACCATCCTTGTGCACTGATGTCCTTCTTAAAGAGTTCTTATTTTTATTTTATGTATATGAATTTTTATGTATATGAATTTTTATGTATATGAATGTTTGCATTATATGTGTGTACTACATGCATTCAGTGTCCATAGAGGCCAGAAGAGGGTGTTGGAGTTACTGGCAGTTGTGAGTTTCCACATAGGTCCTGGGAATTGAACCCTGGTCTACTGCAAGAGCAGCCAGTGCTCTTAACTGCTGAGACATCTCTTTAGTCCCTTGGGGCATTAGTGTTCTATGGGACAGTTTTGGGAAATGGTGACACATTGGATGGTTAGTAGGTTAAAATATCCATCAAAACACAGAGGAAGGACTAGAAGAAAAAAAAAATGGGAAAAAACCGCAAGCAGGAACCATGAGTCGTGATGACAGTCGAATATTTTTCTGTTTTGTGTATTTTCCAGAAAGTCTTCAATATTCATCCATTAGTTTATTAAATAATTTTACAAAGATCTCTGCCTAAGCAAGTTGATAATGTAAGTTTCAGAGTGTGTTTGCTTTTCTTTTTATAAATTCATGTTTACGATTAGCATGCAAAGTAGTGGTTTCATTACGGCATTTTCATCCTCGTGGTGTTTTGATTTATTCACCCCTCCCCCATGTGCCCGTTTTCTACCAGTGGAGAAAGCGTCCACACAGCTCAACAGGATATGTGATAAGCCAGTAACTTATAACTAATAACTCTGGTAATACAATGAAAATTTCAGAGTATGAACACGTGAACTTGAACAAAACCTGGCTCACGACTTCCGAAATGAGACAAAATGTTGTCTCTCAGTACCAATCTGAGCTTTCCATTTTCGTCTTGATGAGTGTGAGTGTGGCTCTAGGTCATGAGACTAGGAAAGGATCATGAGAGGGGAAAGAGGTCCCAAGGAAGACAGGAAGGCAGCAGGATACATGGGCATGAAAATGGAGAGGAGACTACTGGGCATGGGCAGGTACAAGGGGTGGGGGAAGAAGAGGCAGAGGAACAATGAAAATATTATATGGAAATGCTGTAATGCAACCTATTACTTCGTATACTAATTCAAAACAAACAAAAACCAAATGAACTAGTAATTATGCAATAGCAAAGGGTGTGCCAGGGCCTCGTCAGATCTCCACATGCAGAAGCTTCAACAAGCCTCATGGCAGCTCGTCATAGGTCGGCACCCCATGGCTCCCCATCTCACAGCTGAATGACAAGCCAGGGAACTCAGGTGACTTGTCCTCTGTTCCGAGTCCTCCTCAGTGCTGGGATGGAAGTCTTGACATTCATCCAGTGCTACCTCCAGCTTTGAGAGTCTTCCACTACAGGTGTCAACAGATAGGCTCTCACCCTGGGTAGAAAACTATTCCTGTCCGTGAGAGCAACAGTTTGGGTTGGCATCTTGGAGCCAAATAGATTTTTCTTTCCTTTTGGCCATATTCTCCACCTTCTGGAGAAGGCCAGAAATGGAGGAAGACAGGAACCCCCACTCAAGGGTCCAAGAATTAGCCTGGCTTCTCTTGCTCTTTGCATATACTCTGGCGAGACATTCTGTAGCCTCCTTTCAATGTGTCTTTCTCTTATTTTTAGCTCTTTTTTATACTTTTCTCATTTATTTACTTCCCTTCAAAAGGGCTTTAAATATGGTTTTTTAAAAAGAAAGTTTTGCATTACACTTGTGTGTGTGTATGTGTGTGTGTCTGTATTGTGTCTGCCTGTGTGTGTGTGTGTGTGTGTGTGTGTCTGTGTCTGTGTCTGTGTCTCTGTGTGTGCGTGTCTGTGTGTCTGTGTGCACATGCACAGGGCAGAAAACAATTTACAGGGGTAGGTTCTCTTCTTCTGCCATGTGGGTCCTGGGAATTGAACCCAGGCCATCAGGCTTGGGCAGCAAATGCCTTTACCTATTGAGCCCAGAAGAGGTTGTACAAGGTTGAAGGCAAGAGATGTTTGAAGATATTTTGGGGTGAGGTTTCACTCCAGGTGGCCTGTGTCCCCACTGACAGTGTGAACTGTATTCGTTACTTTGCTTGTCTGGATGACAAAAAACACCTGTGAGAACAACTTAAGGTCGGCGAGTTTATTTTGGCTGTCTCAGAGGGTCAAAGCCACGGCCGCTTGGCCCCGTGTGCATGGGCAGAACATCATGACATCAGAAGCAATTGTCAGAGTGTTTGCTTTTGGGTTCTCAGGAGACAGCGAGCAAGCATACAGGAAGAAGCCAGGAGAGCCAGGGCGAGACACAGCCCTCTGGGGATTGACTTCATTCAACCACGCCCTGCTTTCTCCTTCCTTTCGTTATCCTCCAATAATGCCATTACATCCTAACTCCGTCAGGTAGTCATTTGTTGATTAGGTCTGAATCCTCGTGATCCCATCCTCACTGGAAACACCCAGAGGTGTGCTTTACTGGTCTCTTAGGCATCAAGTGGACAATTAAAATTAAGCATCACACCAGCCAAGTTTAGAAACTGGCTTTCCACAGCTGAGATGCCCAGAGGCAGAGGGCTAGGCTGAAAGTGCACTCAAGGTCATCTCCTTTCTTTGCCTCCTGGGGTGTCGGGGATATCAAGTGTCAAAAACAGTGTGGCTGAAACGAGTTGTCACCTAGAAGGAAGCTACTTCCTAGGTATGAGAGACATGCAGAAGACCTCAGACAACCCAGGGGAGAAAACTGGTTTCTATTAGCTTTAAAAGTCCGTGGTGCCAAGGAGACAGATCTGGACTTGGCGAGTTCTTGCTACATTTCAGGGAGAACGCTGTTGTGTCTTCACCCTTCACGGAACTCGGAGAAGAGCAGTTGGGTCCGGATCTCAAGACAGGGTGCCTCTCCCTGGCTTGCAGCCGATGGTTAGGTCTGCTCAGTTCCCCTTGCTCCTTCCTCCCAGGCCTTCCAGCTCTTGGCTGCTGCTGGTTCTGCGGGTCATGTTTCTGTCCACATTATGGACTGCCGCCAAGTGGCAGCAGGGCTCACCAGTGTCTGACTAGCACGTCATGGGTTGGGCACTTGCTGGATCCATGTTCTTTTAGCTTAGTTTCTCATTTAGCCGCCATGCATGGTATCCTGGGAAGTTCCACATCATATTGCACAGGCCAGCGTATTGGGCTGCTCCACTGACCACTTCCATTATGCAATTCTCCCTGCGTGTATCAGCTTCCCCGCCCCCCCCCTCCCCCGCTAAATTGTAGTCTTTCACTCCCTTTCCATTTCATTCTTACCTGTGTTATTTAATGGATCACAGCTGACATTTTCTTCCCTCCTTTCTAGTAGGTTGAAAATTTTATATTGACTACACTGCTGAGCTTCCCTGGGTTAGTTTGGATCAAGGACACAGTTTGTAAATGAGTCTTTGAGTTCATCTAAATCTTAGTTCCCGCGCATAGCTCTGGGTTGTGGGTGAGTTTTGCTTTCACGGAATGCTTTCTCTGATGTCAGAACCTCTCTAGATGATAGCGTATCCAAGTTGTTTGCAGCCCTGATTGTTGGGAATAATGGAGCCAATGTTGTTGCGGAAGCTCCAACACACCCTTTTAGCGCTTACGGTCTAGTGTGCATGCCAACGGTAGTTCCATGCTGTGCTCTCGACACACGGAGAAGAGTGAGAGGGTTAGCAGGAAGGGCTCCCGCCCAGCTGCACAGTTTCAGCATTCGAGGGCACATATGGCCTTGTCACAGACGGTGAGGTTCACCTGGTGCTGCTTGATATTGCCACCATCTTTTGTGTGTGTGTGTGTGTGTGTGTGTGTGTGTGTGTGTGTGTGTGTGTGTGTGTGTGTTGTGGGGGTTCTAGGGATTGGGCTGAGGCCCCCATGCTTGCAGAGCAAGCACTTTGCTGACAGAGCTATTGCCCCAGCCTGTAGCTAGAGTTTTCCTGCCTGGCCCACAGTCAGGACAAAACTCTCTCACCCGCCAGTCCCACAGCTGCTCAGACCCAACCAAGTAGACACACAGAGACTTATTTTGCTTATGAACTCTATGGCCGTGGCAGGCTTCTTGCTAACTGTTCTTATATCTTTTTTTTTTTTTTTTTTGGTTTTTCGAGACAGGGTTTCTCTGTGTAGTTTTGTGCCTTTCCTGGAACTCGCTTTGGAGACCAGGCTGGCCTCGAACTCACAGAGATCCGCCTGGCTCTGCCTCCCGAGTGCTGGGATTAAAGGCGTGCGCCACCACCGCCCGGCTGTTCTTATATCTTAAATTAACCCATTTCTATTAATCTATAAGTTGCCACGTGGCTCATGGCTTGCCGGTATCTTAACATGTTGCTTCTCATCTCGTTGGCAGTGTCTCTCTGCCTCCGCCTCCCGCTTCCCAGAATTCTTCTCTCTCCTTGTCCCACCTATACTTCCTGCCTGGCTACTGGCCAATCAGTGTTTTATTTATACAGAGCGATATCCACAGCACCAGCTCCGCCATCATAACTTAAAACAATACTGTGGGGAGAAAGATCTGGAAACCAGTGGTTACTCTTGACCGCCGGAAAATGTCACTGAAAAGTGTCACGCTCCGAAGCCCTCAGTGTCATCTCTCCTTTGTCCAGCCATATGATGTAGGCAGCAGTGCACCCTGTACGATTCTGTGGGATGTTGAGAAGGCCGGATGCTAAGAGTGGCCCGAGCTGGCAGAAGCCAGTAGCTTCAGGTACTGGTTTGTGTTAGGAATGTGTTAGGCAAACCTTAACTGTGCCTAGTGGGTATTTTTAATCAAAAACCAACCAGCCAACTAACCAACAAACAAATAAAGTAAGTAAGTGAGTTACCAGCCATTCTATCCTCTGTTCTCTCTCCCTCTTTCCAAGCCACATGGATTCTTTTTTTGTTTTGTTTTGTTTTTTGGTTTTTGTTCTTTTTTTTTTGTTGTTTTTGTTTTTTGAGATAGGGTTTCTCTGTGTAGCTTTGCGCCTTTCCTGGATCTTGCTCTGTAGACCAGGCTGGCCTTGAACTCACAGAGATCCGCCTGCCTCTGCCTCCCAAGTGCTGGGATTAAAGGCGTGCGCCACCACCGCCCGGCAAGCCACATGGATTCTTTTAGATGATTTTTTTTTTCTCTCCTTTCTCTAATGACATCCAGAAATGCTGCCTTGATGCTGCCATGATCTCCTGGTTTCCAGACCCCCAGGCTCCTTTTAATGTAAAGTTCCCTCAGTTCGCCAACAGATGGACCAGCTGCAGATGCCACTTTTTAAGACCTCCACTCCACCTCACTACCATCTAAAAATTATTTCAAGGGGCTGCAGATGCCACTTTTTAAGACCTCTACCCCACCTTATCACCATTTAAAAATTATTTCAAGGGGCCAGAGAGATGGCTCAGTGGTTAAGAGCACTGACTGCTCTTCAAGAGAACCCAGGTTCAATCCCCAGCACCCACATGGCAGCTCACAACTGTCTATAATTCCAGTTCCAGGGGACCCAACACCCATGGCAAACACCAAAACACATAATATAAAAAATAGATACATTAAGAATTACTTGATGAAGTTTTATCACCTGGGCTAGCACTCAGGATGCTCTGTGTTCCAGTTCCGGATGTCCTTTGTAGCCTGCCTCTGGCTGCTCCCTAGCTCACCATAGCCTGGTTCCCTACCACCCTAGCCTGGATCTTGTATAGTCCTCGCTCCAGGCCTGTGCCTGCCTTCTTCACCCCCTTCAACACATCACCCCCATACCCTGCTCACACTTCGAAGGCCCACCCAAGCTCCTGTTCTCACAGGATGCTTCCCGAGCACCTTTTGACTCTTGTCTCCACTTACTCATGCACTGACACTCTATTTGACATCCTTGGTTTTACCATTTACCGCCATGATCTGACATCTCCTCTTTCCCTCAACTGGACAGTAAATTTTGTGTGATGCCGGACGGAGGTCATTTCTGACCGTATCCAGTCTATAGTAGATTTCCAACAATTCTTTGATGAAGGAAGGAAGAAAAGGCATTCTTGTTTTCCTTCTCAGTCCAACCCCCCACCCCAAAAAAAAATCAGAGTGGGAGATAAAGAGACCAAGGAATTCAAAGGTGAGAGAAAAATCAGCTTTGATCACACTTTAGTAAAAAAAATTTTATGGAACCAATCTGTGTGTGTGTGTGTGTGTGTCTTTCTGTCTTTCTGTCTGTCTGTCTGTCTCTCTCTCTCTCTCTCTCTCTCTCTCTCTGTGTGTGTGTGTGTGTGTGTGTGTGTGTGTGTGTGTGTGTGTGTGTGTATGTAAGGTGCTGGGGATTGAACCCAAAGTCTTACATACACAAGGCAATTGATTGCCTTACCCCTGGCCCTTTAATGGAAACTGTAATAAAACCTGGGGCTTTGGTGTCAGATCTAAGATTTTCTGGAGGCTTTGATTAAATAATTCAGATCTATTATGATCCCCAGACAGTTGGGAGAAATAACCAATAGCAGGGTAGCTGGAACATGCTACAGAGAAGTTGTGTGGTATTCATTACTATTAGGAGCAATAATAGTAATTACGATGATGATGATGATGATGATGATGATGGAGATGATGATGATGATGGAGATGACGATGATGCTAATGATGAGGCATCAGTCTCAGTCAGCTCAGCCTGTCTCCAGGGCAGCAAAGACCTGGCCTGTGGCTACGAGCATGGCTCATGGTCCTAGGTCCCTCAAGCCATAGGGTCTGGAAGGGACTGGTCGGGAAGCTGGCAGGCAGACTTCAGACTAACACAGGGCAGGAAGTCATTTCCAGTCCCTTTGGTCTTGACTGAAAACAAAGCGAGGGTCCCTGACTTCTCCTATAAACGGTAATGATAACACAATTATCATGCAAAACAAAAATTAAGTTTAATGGTGCAAAGCCAGTGTGTGCTGGGGAGGTAATTCATATTAATTATGTTTGGATTAAAAGCTTATTTCTTTTGTTAGCATCTGCAAGTAGAAACTTAGCTGTTAAAAAAAATTTCACATATAATTAGGGCCTCTTATGGAGGAGCAGTGTCGAACTTAATGGGGCATCCCTGCTCTCTTCAAGCTCCTGGAGAATGGTAATATTTCACATTTTATGAAACACAGAAGAAATAAATTACAGGTTTAATGATAAGAACTACTTGGGCTCATAATGAAATCTGATTGGCCAGTTAATCCGCTGAGACCCTCAGATGTGAACCATCCAAAAGGGGTAAAAATGATGAAAAATGAAATTAAGTGGAAAGCTCTCAACCCGCAGCCTCTTCTGTGAAGGCTTGGGGAAGTGGAGCAGGGAGAAGCCCTGGGGGGGCGAGAGGAAAACCATTCCCCAGGTTTGGGAAGAGCCCCTCGGAGGAGGGGGTGGGGAGTAAATGGAGTAATGCCCTCCCCTTCACAGGTTTCCGGTTGTAAAGAAGCCAGGAAGAGCTGTCCAAAGGGAGGGTGGAAAGGGAGCTTGGGAGGAAGGAGGGAAAGAAGGAGGAAAGGAGAGAAGGATGTCTCCAGGTGAGGAAACTCCCAGGACTCCTGCAGAGTCGGCCAGAAAGACCAAGGCAGAGCAGAGCGAGAGGGTGCAGCTGGGCTGGGCCTGGGCTGAAGGTATTCCTCCAACCCTCACCAACACCTTGTCAGGAGAGGAGGGAAAGGCCTTCTTTGGTTCTAAGTGCACGGGTAGGGGTAGATGTGGGTGTGGTCTCCTTGAGGACTCAGCAGAGGGCACTCTTATAGCAGGGGTGTGTGTGTGTGTGTGTGTGTGTGTGTGTGTGTGTGTGTGGTGGGTGTATGGCTCCCCTTTATTCTCCACAGGTCCTTGCGAGGAGGCCAGCCTCCATCAAATAGAGCTCGAAAAGGCTTTCCCTTTCTCTTCTGGGGGCATCAGAGGCACAGCAGAGCCTTTGGAATTTCGGCACAGGTGCCACTCCAGCCCCCATGCGTATTTGCTCCATGATCTTAGGCTGTGTCGCTTCTCAGCCTGTTTCCTCATCAGCACACCGGGGCTGTTGGGAGGCATAATCGAAAACGACATGTACGAATTAAAGACACCCAGGCAGGCCTTCGGAAAACAGTCACCGTGACCATCCCAGCTACGGCTGCTACAAGCATGAGCAAAGCTCACTCTGTGTGTTAGCGCATACACTGAGCCCAAAGGGGAAAATCCAAGAAATAGCTTCGTGAGAGCCAGGCGTGGGGGTGGAGGGAGCGGAGGACGATGGGCATCACACATCCGAGGCCATCCTGATACTGTGTCCAAACCACAAACCAAACAAACAAATTCAAAGGCCTCCAGACCCTTGGGCCAGTGCTGGGCACGCCCCTTCTCTTCTCCATCCCATACGTTCAGGGAGTCCAGGAAAGACTCACTTGTGACCCAGGCGATGAACTATGTAGAGAGCAGGGTGAACAGGCTTCCTGCACCCTTGGCATTCAGTTTGCTGCCTGTCACCAAGCTCATGGCCGATGCTTACTGAGGCAGTCTCCCTTGGGCCTGGAATAGGGTGATGCCACTCATGCATGGGCTGCTTCCTATCCAGTAAACAACGATGAGACCATTGTCATTATATGGTGTGCGGGAGGCCCTTGCTGGCCGGGCCAAGGTGTCCCACGGGTGAGGGAAACATGCCATGCAGATGCGGTGGCCGGCTGTGACGTGGCACATTGGAAAGTCACCCACGCCCCAGGTACAGCATCAACGTGGAGAGAGTTTATTATAGAGAAATAGAGAGGGGGGGGAGAGAGAAAGGGAGGGAAAGAGGGGAAATAGAGGTGTGCACACCTCATGGCGGGAAGGGGGGAAGAGGAAGAAGAAGGGAGGGTTTTTTCTTAAAAAAGGATTTACTTCAGGACGAAGGGAGGGTCCCCAAGGGATGGGCCAGAATGCCAACAACCATACATAGTACCAAGATAAAAATGGGCACCACAAGGTTATACATACTACCAAGATAAAATGTGCGTGCCTGGGACATGTGGCTTGACCATGAAGACTGGGTGGCAGGTGGGAGTGTGTAATAGAAATGCTCAGAGAAATGAAAAGCTACTCCAAGACCGTATTAATAGATAGGACATCTGCAGGCTCAGAATGCAGCTGTTACATTGGGATGCAGTGCCGGGCTTCAGGAGCCTCAGAAGTTGTGAGGACCCCAAGAACTTCTGGGAAACTCTCACAGAGTCCGTGTTCCAGGTCGTCTTGGGCACCACTCAAGTTCTGGGGCTCCTGGAAGCGAGCTCCTTTGTTGCTCATGGGTGAGTGTCCTTGGCCAACCAAGGAGTATAAACCTGAGGATCTTGCTTCTTGCTCCATCGCTGCGTGACTAGGGAAGCAGATGCAGCCCATGAAGAGTGCCCACTCCAGGCTCTGCCACATGTAGCTTCTTTGTAAGTGACAACTGTCCCCTTTCTCTGGAGAACTTGCTCACAGTTGGGCCAGGCGCAGTTAGAAACGCCGGGAGCGCCCAGCATTTTGAGTGCCTGATGTGTGGAAAGGACGAACTGGTAATTTTATGTGGTCTATTGTGTCAAGTCCTCACCAATACCTCTTTAGCAGGCGTCCCTTTCCTTCTTAGCTGATGAGGAAAAGAAGGAAAGACAGAAATGGATCTGATCAGGCAGTGTGAGGCGTCTGCCTCTCCCAGTTTGGAATTCTCCTGACCAGGGTTAGAACCACCGTTTTCCGATACTTTTCCCTATAGGTGAACTTACCAACTGGCACGTATTTAGCTACCGTTCGGATTTTTTTTCCCTCCACCATATCCTTCTCACTAAACTCCAGTTCCCATCAGCCACTGTCCACGTGTAACAGTGCACTTGAGGATTCCTGGCCTGCCCCGCTGCTCTCCCTGCATCATCACATGGCTTCTGTCACCAAGAAAGGGACACCCAGCCCCTTCCCCAGCTGCTCCGGGTCTCAGAGCTCTGCTTTTTTTCCTTGTCAGCATCACCACTGTCAGAGAGCCCCTTGTTTGTTTATGAGTCTAAATTCTGCATGCCTGTAACCTCCTCCAACTCTTTTTTTGTAAATTCTGAGACAGGGTCTTGCTATGGAGCCCAGAGTGGGCTCAAAGGACTGTGTCTTCTCAACCGCCTTCCTCTTTGCCGAGTGGGTGCATGAATGAAAGAAAAACCAATTGACTGGGAGATTTCCACTTTCAATGCTGCCTCCCTGGTGCTCATCTCGATCCGGCTCTCTTCTCACAGCCGGAAGCCCTCTGTGCACGTGGGGATGCTCCATGTTCATGCTTGTGTGGACCAAATAGCACGAGTTGCCATTCTGCCCTTCCTGCTGGCATGCTGCATGGCAGGGGCCTGCGTGAGTCCCTGGCAGCAGGAGGAAGCAATTATCTGCTAGCCTGTGGCACTGGAGTGCTATTTAGCTATGGTTCTGGGGTTGGGAGGCCTCCATTAGTTTCTGAAAGCAGAGCTCTGACTAAGGGGAGGAGGAAGCCTCTGACGGCAGGGCCAGAGGGTTGGCACATCAACCTCACCTTCCCTTGATTTCTCTTGCTGCAGCCCAGGTAAGGACAGCAGCCAGGGTCAAGGTGTCTCCGGGCACACTGCTTCACTGTGCCGGGAGGGAAGAGAGAAAGAGAAGGTCTTTCAAGAAGTGACCATCACTTCTAGGTCTCCTACTGTGACAAGCTGCTGTTCCTGATAGGACTGGAGAATGACAGGGACTGGATTTGAACCCTGGCTCTGGCTTTTCCTAGCCACATGACCCTGGGAAAATCATCTGACCCTTCTGTGCTAAGTTCTTTAGGTGAAAAATAGCCTGAGAACAGACCCTGCCTCAGAATTGTCTTAGGGAGTAAGTTAATTCACGCTTATAAAGTGCTTACAGTAGGGATTGACACGAGGTGAGGTATTTTAAGCACTGTTTGCTAAATAAGTAACAGTGATTACTGGTAGATCTCTCCTATGGACCATATAGTCACATGGTTTATATAATACTCCCTCACACGATGTCTTTCTGCCATTTCCTGTGATGAAGGGGAGCCTCTTTCTTCCCCTTTACCTCTCATTCCCTCCCCCTTCTCTCTTCCTACACCTCCCCTCCCCTGCCTTTCCTCCCTCTTTTCAACTTTCCCTTTGTCAGATGAAATAGACGATGGGACATGAACCGGGTTGTCTTGAACACCCAGGTTGCAGGCTCTCTTGCTTACTCAGCTCGCATAACAAATGGGTAAAATGGATACTACTTTGCCATTGCACAGACTTGAAAATGTCAGCTTTCCAGTGCACAGCCTCCATCTCTCCTGGTTGTCCCTCAGTGCCTGGAAATCCATCCCTGTGTGTTCCTTCCTTGACTTACGTGGACAGCAATCCCTTTAGATTAAGATAACCCATCTGAGTTAATTTAACCTTAGTTACCCCCTCCAAAGGCTCCATTTCCAGATACAGTCCCATTCTGACAGATTAGAGTTAAGGCTTCAACACGTGACTCTTGAGGGTAACATGATTTAGCTTGTATGACTTCTTTGGTTTTATTTGGTATCACACAAACACTTTCTCCTAAAGAAAGACATCAGTAGAACTTTTTATTTTATTATTTATTTACTTACTTATTTATTTTTGGTTTTTTGAGACAGGGTTTCTCTGTGCAGCTTTGGCACCTTTCCGGGAACTCACTCTGTAGCTCAGGCTGGCCTTGAACTCACAGAGATGCACCTGCCTCTGCCTCCCGAGTGCTGGGATTAAAGGCGTGCGCCACCACTGTCCAGCTTAGAATTATTTTTTTAAGTGAAAGATATGAAAATGATTTCTGTTCAAAACATTACGACCCTTTGACCAATTCTGAAGAAACTGAATATTTTCTTGTGGAAGCTGCAAGGTCCTGACTGGGAAACACTGGTTTCTGGGAATGGAGGTATACTCAACATGGCCACTAGGGGAGCTGGTGTTGCAGTTGCTGAGTGCTTCCTATCCGCCCCAGTGAAACATATCACCCAAGAGAATTAAAAAAAAAAATAATCTAGTCTAGCTAAATATATCATTTAGGGTCACCCAACTCTTAAACAATAACACTGGGATATGAACCTGGATGCTGTTGGACTCCTAAGGCCAGATGTCACCCACACATCAGGCCACAGCATGACCAGTGTTCCTAACATACAACTGGGTCTATTTTCTAAGGGATCCTCTACTGGACTGTCTACTGTCCTGAAGTGTAGACAAGGACTGCCTTTTTGAGGTATCATTCATGATCTGGAGAGTCAGATAGCATTCAGACCCTGCTCTCTGGTGCCAGAGGTGAGTCTGTAGCCTAGATAAGGCCAATGGAAATACCGCATCTCCATGACTGCAGTGATTCGTTTGGCTAGGCAGTCAGGCTTTCGGAGGGAGCCGGGCCTACCTCGTCACCTTAAAGACTTTTCAACCTGAGAGTATGAAATAGAAAGAAAATTCTTCTCTTCTAGGGGGAAGGGTGTGGGTAGGTGGGTGGGCAGAACTCTTGGGATGTAAATCCTGGGCTCCTAGAGGCCATGTACCCTATCGTGTAGAGAATACAATTTGTAGAACAGGATAACACCAATGCATGCAGAAGCATCAGATGCAGAAAGAGAATCCCGAGGGCACAGGGGTCTGACTGTTGCCAAGGTCAAGTTCTTCCCTTGGTCGTATAAATGGTTTCCTTTGCTTCTGTTGGCTTGGGGTGGGAGGGGGTGGCTCACATATACCTGGAAGTCCTTACTGAAATGCTGATCTCTGAGCAGAGCCATGTGAAGGGCAGCTGGACGCCGTGTTAAGAATGTGGACTATGTCATCAGGTGGTCAGGTATGAGTTTGGTTTTGCTAGTTTATCAACTAGCATACTTTCAGAAGAGATGCTATCTTAACTATGTAGTGTATTCATTTGTGAATTGCAGATAAGGACAGGACAGGTTCTGCCTACCACCTGGAGCTCTTCTGAGAATAAGGTGAAGCACATGAAGGAAATTGGTAGAATTTTAGGCATGAGATAAGTAAACACTGGCCCTGCCCCACGACAGCAGGTCTAGGAACATGGGAGAAACTTCCGCCATAAAAGACAAATGCTGAATGAAAAAAAAAAAAAACCTCAAACATTTGAGAAAAGTCATAAAAATAAACAATATAAACAAGCTAGTTCATACAAAGAAGGAGACACAATTATTACGAACTGTTGTTTGAATCTTAGATGGTCTTTCAATAAAAAACTTGCAGCCAGATATTGGGGTGAGAGCTGAAAACTCAGAGAAGCAGAGCAAGCCACAGCCAACCTCACCTCACCAACTCCACGAACCCTCTGCCTGAAAGCCTCTGAGTCCTCACTCAAAAGGATCTCAACTGAACTGCTTTAGTTCCTCACATCTTATATACCTTTCTCCGCCCTGCCGTCACTTCTTGGGATTAAAGACCTGTGTGCTTCCCAGGACTGGGATTAAAGGCATGTGCCACCATTGCCTGGCTCTGTTTCCAGTGTGGCCTTGAACTCACGGAGATCCAGATGGATGTCTACCTCCCAAGTGATAGGATTAAGGGTGTGTGCCACCACTGTCTGGCCTCTATGTTTAATCGAGTGGCTGGCTCTATCCTCCGATCCCCAGGTAAGTTTATTAGGGTACACAATATATCACCACAATGTACCACCAGCCCAGGTCTTCAAAACAAAACAGTGTATCTCATATCCTTGAGAAAATTAAAGAGGGCATTAGACCCATGAAGTAGGAACAAGAAATGATGAAACAAGAACAGGTTATTGTGTTAGAAAGCCAGGAAATAAACAGTACACTTGCTGAGGGCTGAGTGGAGGCAACAAGGAATTTCAATGGGTACAAGCTGCACAAGGCAGGAAGATAGGGAAAGAAGCTGTGCTTCCTGGCCTCCTTCACCTCACTAACAAGGGAGGAAGGCAGCGATGAATCAACACTCCAGCAGACTTAAAGCTGAGTGTGCTGTTCCCAAGGACTTGCAATGGGGTGGTCCCGATTCATGATCTCAAGCTTAGTTTTCCAGGGGGAGACATCAACAGGAGGAAGCAGATAGGGAGGCGGGGCAGGACTTCCAGGAAGGTCATTTTAGAGAGAGTAAAGTGGGCAATATAGAAGTTGCAATTAGAAAAGGTAGAGGAAAAACAGACTGTGCCAAGGAGAAGTTTATATTGGATTTCAAGCAAACTCTACTTTGGAAGTTAAAAATTAAAAAAAAAAATTAAAAAGCTCTTATTGTGAAAGAACTTAATTCTCGAATCACTCAAGATTTAGAATCATTATTATTATTATTATTGTTATTATTTTATAGCAATACAGGCTTCAGGTTCGGGATGGAGGCTTTGACCCCAGTCAGCATTTTGTGGAGCATAGGAGGAAATGAAACCACCCGTAGGAATTAAGCCACAGAAAGCTGAGAGACGGCAAGTAGCTGGCAGAGGGGAACCAAGCCTGGGTTAGCCAGCGGGAGTCATGCGCACACTGGACTTCAGCAAAGCCGGGCTGGTGGGGAAAGAGGACACAGCAGCCTGAGAGAGAAGTGGGCACAGCACCAGAAGGAGAGAGGGAGGGAGAAAGGGAACACCGACTTCCTGGTGCTTCAGCAGTTCCCTATTCCAGTTCCTGTGAGCCCTGGCTGAGTTGCCTGGTCAGCTCCTTCCGTTTCCAGAAACTTCCGCTTAAGGCTCAGCTTATATTGTTACAACTGACCCCTGTTTAACCTCCTGAGAAAAGAAAGGAAACTGCATAGAGTAGACGGCTTCATTCTTAAAAATGACCCTCTTCTCAATGAGCTCGGGAAGCCAGTGTGCAGAACACTTTTATGAAAGATGTCTTGACATTGTGGCCTGAGGGTAGCGATAGGAACAGAAGGAAGCATTGCCTAGGCTGAAACGATGCCCTGTGCTGACTATGGGTTATCACCACATCCCTGGAGAAGAGGAGCCGACCTCTGACATAACCTTTGCTGTCCAGTTTGTACCAATGAAATTGGAACTCCAAGTACTGGGACTGTCTAGTTCTTACTACCAAATAAGAGTTTAGTCTTTATCAATAATCTCTTGATATCTTCTTGATAAAGTATTGACATCGATAAGCATTTCCTGGATTGTCCCTAGACATATAACAACGTATCATGGCTACATGACTGAAAAGAAATGGAAAACTCTGAGAGAGTCAATGTGTGCATTAATATTAGTATTCATGTATGTTGGGCTCTGAGAGGTCCTTCAGTAAAGGAGCTGAATTTTATTCAATCTAGCAGCTCCTAAATGCCATCCTCCATGAACCCATCTTTGAGAAGTACCCACTGAAATCCTGCTGCACACAAGTTATATGGGGAATGGAGTTTAGGAAACAATGGCTGTTCTATGAACTCACAGGCTGGGAATGGGATGGTGAAGTCACATGGTCACAGGAGGGAATGGGAATGGGATCTGGAGAGAAGGGACTACTGCTCTCAGATGTCAGAGGAGAGGTCACCACCTGCCACATGAGGTCACAGGGAAGCAGCAGGGTTGAGTCAGGTGGTAGGAGACACGAATGAGGGAAACCCAGATCCTTTCAGGGGTCTTTGGGGAAGACATATTTCCTTTCTTCTTCTTCATCTGGATTTGTTTGCTATCCAATGAAATTTTAATGGGAAGCCAATGGCCAAAGAGACCTGGGAAATGTGCATAGTGACTTACAGTCCCATTGTGATAGAGAGAAGTTTTGGAACCATTTGTGGTAGTATGAGTCAGAATGGCCCCATAGGCTCAGAGATTTGCTGCTTAGTCACCAGGAAGTGGCACTATTTGAAAGGATTAGGAGATGTGGCCTTGTTGGCTGAAGTGTCACTGGAGTTGGCTTTAGGGTTTTAGAAGCCCACGTCAGGCCCTGTGTCTCTTCCTGCTGTCTGTGGATCCAGGTGTAGAACCTCAGCTGCTACCATGTCTGCCTGCCTGTTGCCATACTCCCACAATGATGGTAACAGACTAAGTCTCTGAAACTGTAAGTAAGCCCTAATTAGATGCTTTTTTTTTTTATAAGAATTACCACAGTCATGATGTCTCTTCACAGCAACAGAACAGTGACTAAGGCACATGCTAGTCAAAGCTCAGCTTGTGTTTGGGGGCAGTTTCATAAACAAACATGTGACTATCAGATATTGTTATAAGGCTCAATGGATCTGCCAATCATTGTAAGACCTATACTTTCTGTAAATTAATTAGTGCTCTAACTAATCAGTGTGATTACTTAAGATCAAAATGCCTTCAAGAAAAACACATATAAATAAGTTTTCTTGAATTATTCAAATAGAAGAGGATGTATTTGACACAGAAGTTACTAGAAGTAAGACTTATTTTAGGGGTGGGGATTAAAACGCACAGAAGCACATTTGAAAACCATCTAAATGTTTAATAATAGATAATGTGCTACGATAATTTTAGCAGACAATTCAGAGTATTATGCAGTTATTACAAATAACAAATGCTGGCACTAGGCATCAAAAATCATTTCTTTTAAACAATATGTATGAACACCTGGTAAGTACCAGGCTTCATAACCAATGATAGACCAGAAAGGACGAAGGAGCTCATGTCTATAATTGCCAAGAGAAATAGCCTTATAAATATGAAAAAGAGTTTACAAATTACATAAGGCATTAGAACAGCAAATTTTTATGAATACAAATTTTCTATAATGAACATGTGTTATACATGTAATAAAAGTAGTAAATTCTTGTAATACAGTGTAATACAGTCTTTACAACTATGCAAAATATATATAGTTATTGGAGGAGAACAGGGCGAAAATAGTTGTATTAGGGAAATCCAACTGTGACAGTTCATTTTATGTCAACGTGGTCAAGCCATGGAACCTAGTAATTTGGCAAAACACTTACCTAGGTGTTGCTGCACCCGTATTTTGTAGATGTGGTTGATACCTATAATTGTTTGATCTCTTATGAAAGAAGTTGTAGTCAATAATGTGAACCTACCACAAAGGTAGAAGGCTTGAGGAGCCAACAGGGATGGCTCCTGGAGGAGTAGAATTTCTGCCTCCAGACAGCAGCATCACTTCCTACCTGAGCCTCCAGCCTCCTGGCCTGCCCTGGGCTTTTAGACAGTCCATCCACCCTTCTGAGGACTTTGAGCCAACTCAATAAGCCTCTTTATTTATACATACACACGTACCGCACCACATACTCCTAGTGGTTCTGCTTTTCTGTGGAACTCCAACTGACACATCGAGGCCCACAATCTGGATCTGAAATGTCCCTGGAAAGCCCACGGAGTACAAACTGGGTTCCTAAACTGGGGTACAACTCAGGGGAGATGAAACCTGTCGTGGTGGGACCTAGTGGGAAGAATTAGATGCCTGGGAACATGTTGTCGTAAGGGGACCCTGGACTATTTCTCCCTGCCTCTGTCTCTCCCTCTCCTATAAGGTAAGGAGTTTATTCTGCCAAGCATCCAAGTGCCCATGATGCACTGCGCCACTGTAGGCTCAAAGGCAACAGGGCCCAGCAACCAACGCTTGAAACTGCTGGAAGCGTAAATGAAAACAAATCTTTTCCCTCATTAAATTGATCATTTTAGGTGTTTTGTCACTGTGCTGGCTGGCTCCATGTCAACTTGACACAAGCTGGGGTCATGTGGACTCTTCTGACTCAACTGGGAAAATGGCCCTACCAGATTGGGCCAATCTGTGTGTTTTCTTGACTGATGAGCAAGGTGCGCACCATCTCACCGTGGGTGGTGCACCTCTGGGCTGATGGTCCCGGGTGCAATAAGAAAACAGTCTGAACAAGCCATGAAGAGCAAGCTGGTAAGCAGTGTTCCTCCATGGCTTCTCCTTCAGTTCCTGCCTCTGAGTTCCTGTCTGGAGCTTCTGCCCCTGGTTTTCTTGGATGATGGACTACAAGCTATAAGATGAAATTAACCCTTTCCTCCCCAGGTTGCTTTTGGTCATGGTGTTTTATCACAGCCGTAGAAACCCTAAGACAGTCATAACGTCAGTGTTACGGTTTAGAAATGAAATGACTCCTTAAAGCCTCATGGGTTGAAGGCTTTGTGTCCTAGTCCTTGGGAGGTGATGAAGTGACGGTGGCTGTGACCTATAGAGAGGATACATTCCTGACAGACTCAGAATTGGATGGTTTTGTTGGGAAATTACAGAAAATTTCTGAGGTGTGGCCCATATCTTGGGATCTGTATCTTCTCTCGTGGCTTTCTCTGATTTACTCTGCTTCCAGGCTGTCATGAGATAAACAGTTCTGCTCCTCCTGTCCTCTCTGCCATGATGCCCTTGCCTCAGATCAGATCCCAATCAGTGGAGTGACCAGGGACTGAAACTGTGAGTCATGCAAATCCTTCCTCCTTTAAGTAGTCCACATTTGTCCTAGAGATGAAAGGTGGCCAGCACAGAGGACCTACATACCAACTATCCTTTTCTCTTTTAGACAGTCTTTAACTCAATGTTGGGTTAATCATACACAATTCCCTAACAGGCCCTTCTATGCTTCCTGTGATGAGGATCCCCTGAGCATCTAAACTTCCACCTCCCATTGGCCCAGAGTCGTACAAAGGTTGTCCTTACACAGAAGCTCATGACGTAAAACATGGGGTGTGTTATCTGGTATGTTGTTTCTTTGCCCTCAAAACTCATTCAGAGCAACTCCAGGGGCTGCACTCAGTCTCAAGTCCTGTGTGTTCCCAGAATCCTTCACCCTTGATTAGATCCCAAGGAGCCATGCTCCCATCAAGAGACTGCCCAGGAATGCCAGGAGCCCTGAGTAGCAGTCTGCTTTTGCTTTCTTCAAGTCCTTCCCCCACCCCTAAAAGGAATGTGTGACTGAAGCCTCATTGCTCCACTGCTCAGGCCAAAGCACAGCCTGTGTTTCTTGGGAAGTAGTACTACAAGTGAGTGTTGGCTTAGGCAACACAATGCCACTTTCTCGCTGTGTGATGACACCCTATGTACTTAATGTCCTGACTCAGTTTCTTTAGATATACAATGGAGGGAATTGGTCAACTGAACTTTCAGGATTGTAATGGGAATGTTATGTGTAGAATGTAAAGTTTCTGTTACACAGCAGACAATCTTTCAGACGGTGATCACTGCTACTGTAATGTCTTTTGACCCGTGTCAGCCATCGAGACACTCGTGTCTAGCCTGACCTCCCAGGTCTACCCAGGGATGCAGAAATGATGCTTGTAAACAACACTGAGCTCTCAGAAAGGAAAAAAAAAACCAACAGATTTTTGTAATCACTTAATATTGCCACTTCATTAGAAAGAATAACATATTAATCAGCTCTACAAATAAGTAGAAATAATTTACCACTACACAGAAGATTTGTATTTGTATCTAGCTAAGAACTTGTCTGAAAGAATGCAGGTGGTCAATGGCACCTTTTCTCTATCTCCTTTGACTCCACACCCCATTCATAAGGTGGCTTGGTGGACCAACGCTTATTTTACAGCCACATTCTTCCGGGCCCAAGAACTCAATTCTAGTCAGCTTCCACATACCTTATGTGGGTTATCCACTTGCTGAAGCATCTGCCAAGAAAGTTTTAATCTCCACCAAGTGCTCTCCTAGCACCCCCTCTCTTCTCCCCCCCTCCCAGCCCTCACTCAGCTGATGTGTGCTTAGGAAATGCAAACTAATTTTAAAATTCGCTGGAGCAAAACATGATTAGAATGGTTAAGTCTGCTGCCAAAAATAAAATCAGCTAATGCATTCCATATATTTAGATTTCCGAAATTAAGTTGAAATCATGCTTAGTTCATCCAAAGTTTGGGTTGATACATATCACCCTAGATCGCTGCTAGGGGACCCTACTTTTTTTTCTGGCATCCATAAATTTGATCCTCTTGTAAATGGAACCATGGCTCCCATATCCCAGGGTAGGGCTTTTGCTCTCTCATCCTGCTGAACATGTGGTCACACACCCTGTTCACTTTAGAGAAGAAACTTCATACTGCTGGCAAGAAAGGCAAGAGACAGAGGCCACTTCTGGCTTGATCTAAACTACAGCCTTCCTGCTTTTTATGTCCCTCTACCCAACCTTGCTGGATGTAGGAATTCATCTGGGGAACCCCCCTCCCTCTGTATTAGCACTGACCACAATACCAGTCTGGCTCATTGCTGAAGTTTCTTGCCGCAGGTGGAGGGGTGGCGCAGGGACAAGGTTATCATTACAACACAACACACATTACAGAATACAATTAATTGTTAAATGTTGTTTCATAGATTATTTAAGAGAAACCCAAGGGAAAGATCATTAACAAAGGCTGGAGCACTGGAGATAGGCAGGATTGGTTCTGGGAAAGGGAGAGAGAACATTTTGGGTAAAGGGACCATCTTTAGCACACTGAGAACATAGACATGTCCAAGGCATGGTTGTGGGATGCAAAAGAAATTAGCCTGGGTGGAAAAGAAGAATTATGCTAAGGACTTGTAGGAAATAGAGGTGATTGAGGACAGCCGCAAGAAACAGTAAAGTAATGAGGTCTACTTGAAGAGCAAAGAGCAGGGCCAAGAGACAGCAGGGGATCTGAATTTGGTCCCTGGCACCCACGTGGGTGAGGTGGCTCATAATTGCTGTTAAATCTAGAGCCAGGGGATCTGATGACCTCTTCTGGCTTTCACCGGCACCTGCACTCATGTGCACACACCTACATAGACATATAATTTTAAAAATCCTCAAAACCAAAACAATGGAGCATGGTTTATTTGAACGATTTAGGGTGTGTCATGGGACTCAAGGAGTGTACAGAAGATTGTGTCAGGGTCCAGGAAGTCCTTACTGTATCTTTCATCTTTACTCTTCTACATCTGTATCACCTCTGTTGTAGCATCTTGGTTTTGAAGCCTTAACAGCATGTTATAGCTGCCCGTGTCTTGAATTCTTTCATTCTCTTTCTTGCCCATTAGTTGCTTTTCTCCCTCAATTTGCTAGTAGAGAAAGAATCTGGTAGGCACATGTCTAGTCCCATCAGTTATCAGCTGAGGCCATACAGTACAGCACAGACCACAAACATGACTGCCGTGCCCTTATTGGGCGAGAGGGTAGAGAGAGCCTTGGGGGACTGGGACTGGGAGAGATGATACAATAGGTAAGGATATGTAGGACAGGGCTGCTCTTTGGTTCTTCCAGAGTCACTGAGGAAAACTGGGCGAAAATAGTTCCATTGTCTGGGATGCAGTTACCACGTTTGGAGCAAACACTGAACAATCTAGGTTTTTATATCAGAAAGGTTGGTGTGTGGTCAAAGGTTATTGACTTTTGGGGAGACATACCAGGAACTCTTTCAACTTTGAATACTTTCCCATCACACCTCTCATTATACTCATAGAATCAGCAATGCTTCTGTTCCCCGTGACTGAAGCACCTTCCTGTTGTAGGGGCCAGAATTTCTCCTTGAGCTGAACCCCTTATCTGGTCCTCTAAATGTTGAGAGGTCCTGGGAAAGGGAGATGGTCTCTGTAGTTGGCCAATGAATGTCCATTGTCTAGATCAGGGGAGAGCTTCAGTTCATCTTTGCATGCCTAGTGTCTTTTTGAGCAGAATAAATAAAGTCAGTTTACAGATGTAAGCAATTTACAGCCAAGGAGCAGCTCAAAGAGATACAGCTTTATTATAAATAAGAGAAATAATCACAACAATATGTTTCTTCTTGCTCAAACATTCCAATGATACTGTTTCTTCTGGTCCTGCCAGTGGTGTCTCCAGGGCCTTGATGACCTCACCTCTTGTTTAGTTTCATGGTGCACCCTGACTTGACCTACCTCAACCATGGTTTGAAACCTCATTTATGTCCCCCGTTCACAAGCATGCCATCGATCTTCTTTGGTAAAGGTAGGAAGCTGGTTCCAGTCACCAGTGATAAAGCCTTCACCGGTTCCCAAGTGACAGTATGAGAGCACAGGGGAGCAGGTCACCCTCTACCTGCTGGCCCCAGGCTCAGCCCACTGGGCAGGGCTGGAGGCTAATGGCGTTCTAGAAGGTGGCCCACCCCCCCCCCCCCCATGCACTTCTTGACTTCAAACGAGGGGAAGGCAACAAATGAGATGGAATGAAAAATATAATGATGCATATTATATTAATCATCCTCCCTCTTTCTGACACAATAAATCTTCTCTTTAAACTCGTGGTAGCGATTGCATCATCTTCCTCTCTCCTCGAAACAGTGCAGATTAAGATGAAGTGATAGCGCTGTGTCAAAAGAGAGCTTTACTGCCACACTTGGGATACAACGAGAGAGGTTAATTTATCATCGCTGGGGAGAACTGACAGGAGAGAGATATACAACCGAAAGGGGATTTAGCACAGGGCCAAGAAACTTCACACTATTTTTACCATCTGTCACATGCTCTAATAAAGCAGGGCAAAATATGAAGAAAGGAAAAATGAACTATCAAACACTGATGTAATGCAGCCCATAAATCTAATTTAATTACTTTGCATGGAGACAGGTCCTCGAGTCTGTGTGAATATACTGGATTTTCTTGGCAACTTAACAACTAAGTGTTTTAATAACATCACACTATAATTTATTCTGCTTGAAACACAAAACCCCTTTTGTGAGAGTTTCATTTTTGAGAACTGTTAATTTTTTCGGCTAATGTCAAAACTGGCATAAATTCACATGTGAACTTGAAGGCTGACTGTGAAAAAGGCTTAGGTTACTGCAAGCCTTTTTATTGTTTGGCACTTTCCCCCTTCTGCATGCATTAGAAATAATTGGGCTTTGTTGACGACTTAGGTGAGGAGAGTTGTCTTGCAATTAGATTTTAATATAATGACAAAGGGTATGCGAGGGGGGAAATCTTTGTAAAATAGAAAGCCAAGAAAACCCAGTCTGAGCAAAGATCCTGGTCTCCAGCAGAACAGCAAAGACCACTGCACAAGACTCTTGGAAGCAGGCTGTCCCCCAGAACCACGAGAATCCCACTCAGGAGAATGTAAGATCTCAGGCCGGATGAGACACAGGGAATGCAGGTCTGCCCTAGAGGGAGCCACTGGGAGCGGAAAATAAATAAAAAATAAAATTAATATTCATCGTGTGTCTTCCAGAATTTGGATGCAGTTACAGAAATTATTGTTAATAATGAAAGCCATATATCAAAGGCTATAAAATTCATCTGTGCTAGGACACTATTTTTTTAGGCTCTGTTCTGAACCATTAAAGATGACATATTGCATTTGTGTGCCTCTGTGTATAATAAGATACATTTAGGTCTGATTCTAACCTAAACTGGCAATTTTGGTATTGAACTTGAGTTCTTAAATGGGGGCTGTGACATTCCAGTCCAGAGGAGGTCAGCAGAACCCATCCATTCTCCCATGACCTCACTCAAATAGGGCAGGATGGATGGGTAATTAATTTGTTAGATCATCAGTGATTCATGTTGGAAAAATAAAACTCCGAGACTCTTGACAAATTCAATTGAAATACAATGGGGGAAAAAGAATAAAAATACCCTCTCCTCCCACCCCTGTAAAACCTCAAACCCTAAATGTAGAGCTAGGCAGGCTGTGTAGTTCATTTATCTATTTATTCCTGCAGGATACTTACTCTATAGACATCCTCATAGGGCACATGCTGGGAACACATGTGGCCTGGGAGCAGAGAGAGAAGGATCCAGACATTCCCAGAGTATAGAAGCCATCTGTGGAGTTTGTGGAGGAGCAGGGCTGGAGATGGTAGGTCTTGATACCCGATCTGGATGAAACAATTGATTGAACTGGAAGATTCTAACAAGGCTCATACCCACCAGGAAATTGACTACAATGTCCATATTGTTGACTCTTTGCTGAATGCCACCAGTGGTTTGGTGTATGCTAAAAAAATCTCCGAGCCCTTCAAGGGCCTGGAAGCCTGGAAACTGAGAGCTTACAGGGTTTTCAGAGAAGTGCTTTCAAATAAATTTCTCCCGGTGCTTGTTTCTGAAAGTTCATACTCCCAGATCAGACTTGGAAAACACTCAATTCCTGCGGTTTCTTGTTCTGTTGAATTTGTGTGGGAGAAAAATGTACAACCTTGAACTCTGAATGAAGCCCAGTATGAGAGCGGCAGTTTTCAGTGGTGTCGTTTCAAAAGCTCTCATTGGTGTTTTTAAAGACTTCCCACGTATTCTGTTACTGACCCGCGGCTTGGAATAGTGAGCATTAAAAATTCACAAAAAAAGAAGGAAAAAAAGAAAAAAAAAATCAAGCCGCCAGTATTTACTTATGAAACGACTTGGTTATAGCCCAGTTCCTACCGCCTGGAAATTAGTGCACAAATTGAAAGTTTGAAGGCTTTCTTTTCTGGCATTTTGATTTCCTCGTCTGAAAAATGGGGATATTAATACCTACCTCCTGGGGTTGTTGTGAAGATTAAATGCCACTACGTATGTAGAGCATGGAGCACAGGGAAGTGACGGCTGCAATTATCATTTTATTATAATTATTTTGATTTCATTGCCCCTCGTCTTCCCCTCTGTCTTTCTAACTACCCCACTTCCCTCATTGCCTCCCCCCAACTACCTCCCTCTTCCCCACCTCCCCTTCCCCTCACTCCTCTACTCTCACTACCTCCCCCCCACTACCCTCCCCAGCTGCTTTTCTTATACATCTGCACGAATCTGCTTCATTCAGTCTCCCCCCCTCCTCCCTCCTCTTTACAGCCCCCTCACTCCCCTCCCCTCCCTTTGACCAAGTCTCCTCCCTCCCTATGCAGGAATCCACTTCACTCAGCCTCCCCCTTCTGGCCCAGCAGCAGACTGCAGGTAAGGCACTTCGAACAAAACAAACAAACAAAAACCCCCAACAAACAAACAAACCAAAACAAAAACAACAACAACAACAAAAAAACTAACTCCATCTTCAAAATCAGAAATGCAAACAAAACCAAAACCAACCAACATCCTATCCAGAGAGGACTTAGGCTATTGTTCAGAAATGGACCTTCCTTGGGAAACACTTAACCGAGAGAAAAGGAGTACCACACCACTCCGGGTATGAAAGCAAATGCTAAGGAGTTTGTATTCCCCAAAGCCTAGGGATATTTTTATAATCAAAGAGGGCAGGGAGTAAGAAGCACACCGGTCATGAAAAAGCCAGCACAATTGATGGTGTTGTCTCCTTTAATCCATAGCTATTAGCCCAGGTGCCCATACAAGGTGAACTTGACCTCTCATAGAAAACAATTGTGCTTGAACTCTCCCTGGCACTTCACATCTCTGTTTTAGCCTCCTGGTAAGGATGATATCATTCTCATGAACGGATGAAGGGGGACACTCTAGACCTAAGCTGCAAGTGTGTTAGCCCCTTGTGATTCAGGCAGCTAAGAGACAGAAAAGGCCATCACACCCCTCTGGAAGGCATGGGGTTTCCGGGAAACGCCTTCAAATTTATATCGGCCCTGATGTGCGCCCTGCCAACTGATGTTCAGCCATACTGAGTCTTCTAAGACCATCTCCATATTCTTCACATTTGCTTGCTGACCTGTCACTACTGAGGAACACTTTTCCTGGGCCACTTTTGGTGGCTCTTGCTGCTTCATTGAACCCTCACAGAAAACCTTGAGAGCAGGTCTCTTCTCATGTAGATTTCCCCAAATGAAGGAACCACAACATCGACAAGCTGGCAACTTGCCTAAGATCATCCAATTCACAAGTGGCAGAGCCGACCTCTTTTATCTGTCCCAGTGACCACGACCATGGCCACCATGATCATCTCAGGGCAGGCGACATCCACTAAAGCAGGGCACACCATTCTAGTGTATCATCTCATTCCAGCACCGACGCCCTGACTCTAAGAGCCAAGGATTACTTTCATTTTACACATTGGCTCAGAGAGTTAAACTGACAGGCACTGTGTAGATATGACTTAAAATTAGAAGGGCCTGGCCTCCAGTCATGTCCTTTTGCTTCTCTGTTGAATCTCCAAAAAGGAGTCTCAGCAGGTACCTGCCGCTCAAGACAGTTTCCTTCACTTGACAACTTCTGTCCTTGTAAGGGACCATCGGGGACCCCTCTCTATTCCCTGTCTAAAATGAAGGGTTTGTTCCTACTGCTAAAATGGTGGATTCTGACTATAAGCTGAGTCGTCCATGCCCCCCACCTCTCTCTGTTACTGATGTGTGTGACCATGCCCAGGTCTAGGCAACTGTTTTAGTATCTTCAGAATCAAGGTCAACAAGCATTTTCTGTGAATGGCCAGAGAGCGCATACTTTAGTCTTGGTGGCCCAACAGTCTCTGGCATAGGCACTCAGTTGTGTGATGGTGTGTTAGTAACTACAGCCGATTCCTGGATGAACGAGCTAGGTTGTGTTCTAATGCACTTTTATTTGTGAACCCTGAAATATGGACTTCACAGTTTCTATGTGTCACAAAGGTTGTTACTCTTTTGATTTCCCCAACTACTTAAAAAATTGTAAAAACTACTTAAAAAATTGTAAAAACTGCCAGGTGGTGGTGGCACACGCCTTTAATCCCAGCACTCGGGAGGCAGAGCCAGGCAGATCTCTGTGAGTTCAAGGCCAGCCTGGTCTACAAAGTGAGTTCCAGGAAAGGCGCAAAACTACACAGAGAAACTCTGTCTCGAAAAAACAAACAAACAAACAAAAAACAACAAAAAATTGTAAAAACTGTTTTTAGCTCACAGGCCATATAACAATCCATAGTGGGCTGGATCTGCTTTATGGGCCATAGCTGACCCAGTTTGGCTTAAAACATTTAATTATATGTTTGTTGTTAGAAAATCTAGTGTGTAAATCAAAACACAAATTATTAATCTAGTTTTTTGGGGGGGAGGGGGCCCCAGTGGTTGGGTACTCCGAATGCATTTGTACCCTGGAACGTGCAAAAAGAAAAATTCTGTGTTAAAGGTAACTGACAGACCGGAGGAGCCAGACCATGGGCCTGCAAGTGGGTTTCTGGCCATTTGAGCCATGTTGAGGTTTTTCTGTCTTTCTTCTTAGGGATGATTCCTCTAGTGTGCTCCTTGCTCTCCAAGGTGCTGGCTGGCTGATCTTCAGACCGATTGCAGTCTCTCCTCAGCCAAGCCCTTTGTTCTCCACTCAGAGACCCCATCCTGACTTTCAAGGGTTTCCTCTGCCTTGTCATTCAGGATGGGAAGAAAAAAAAACCTTGCCATTTCCAAAGTCCCTAAGTCAGTGGTTCTCAACCTTCCTAATGCTGCGACCCTTTAACACAGTTCCTTATGTTGTGGGGACCCCCAACCATAAAATTATTTTGTCGCTACTTCATAACTGTAATTTTGCTACTGTTATGAATTGTAATGTAAATATCTGATACTCAGGATGTCTGATATGTCACCCTTGGGAAAGGGTCATTTGACCCCTTTGAGGTTGGGACCCACAGAACTGCTGCCCTAATAGTTCTTGGGAGAGCTGAAGAGTTCCTCCAGATCCATCAATATAAGGAGCTCAAAGGCTTGAAGGAGGCAGGACTTAAAAAACATGTTTTTTTTTTTTTTGGTTTTTCGAGACAGGGTTTCTCTGTGTAGCTTTGCGCCTTTCCTGGGACTCACTTGGTAGCCCAGGCTGGCCTCGAACTCACAGAGATCCGCCTGGCTCTGCCTCCCGAGTGCTGGGATTAAAGGCGTGCGCCACCACCGCCCGGCAAAAAAAAAAACCAAACATGTTTTTTAACACGATATTTTTGTTCATTTTTTGAGAATTGCATACAATGTATCTTTTTATTATTTATTTGTTTGTTTGTTTGTTTGTTTGTTTTTGATGTAGGGCCCATTCAGTGGAGCACGGTTAGCCACCCAGGGACATCACTCTTAAAGAAAACAAGCTTGCCCTCACCCAGAAGCCATCAACTGTCAATACTTCCTTAGGGTGAGGACTCATGACCCCCCTCCCACCTCTATGCCTGGAAGTTCACTAGCTTGATCTTATGCAGGCAACTGTAACTGCTGAGTTCATGAATGTCACAGTTATGTGATGTCCAGAAAACACTCTTTCTGGTCGTCTCTGCCCTCTGGCTCCTGCAAGTGTTCCACTCTTCTAAGGTGGCCCCTGAGCCTTGAAGTGGGGATGGAATAGGCTGAGTACTCCAGTCACTCATTCTCTGTACTTTGATCACTTGTGAGTATCCGCGTTAACCATTGTCCCTTCCATAAAGAAATGTCTCTGATCGCTCAACTATTCTAATGGTATAGACACACATTTCAGGAACAGTCTAATACTATGTCCATTTAGTAGCATAACAGTGGTGAGTTCACCCCTGGGACCTCTGAGCTCCCCAGTTATGGGTTCTTGGCCAGATTTACCAGTACCAGGCATATATTTCCTCTGGTGGATAAGGCCTCAACTTCAATCAGAAAGTGGTTGGTTACCCCTGTAAGATTCATGCTACCATTGTACCAATGGAAATACCCATTATTGTTGTAGTCCATGGGGTTCATAACAGGGTAAGAGCTGCGCCTCCCACCAGCAGCCAACCCAGCTAGTCCTACGAAAACTAACCAACGGAGAGGAGGCTTCATGCACAGCACCAACTTGTTTTCTCCGTGTCCTGTGACCAGAGTGTATGGTGACTTTAGCAACAGGATCTTCTCATCAAGTTCTCACAGATGACCAAGAACAGTGACAACGGCCTGTATTGTTATGGGGGGTCTCAGAGCTGCCCCTGACAGGCTACTTGTGGGGAGGTATCCCACACCTGACCCTGGACTTTTTATTCGGCCATCTATGGCTTCTGGGAGGAGCAGAGCTTAGGAGCCAGGTCTTGAGATGGTTTAAAGAAAAGGCAGAAATTGAAATTTGTAGGCCTGTAGGTGTATCCATCAGCTTGGGCTGCTATAACAATTGCCATAGACTTAACAGAAATTCATCGCTTATAGTTCCGGAGACCGGAAGCCCAAGATGAAGGCGCTGGAAAAATCTGTTTTCTTGTGAGGGCTACCTTCCTGGCTTGGGGACAGCCACCTTATTGTAGTGTATTCACATGGGAGAGCGAGAGAGCACTCTGGTGTCTCCGAGGAGAAGTCTAATAAGATCCCACCCGCGCTTCACTCTTATAATCTCATTTTTCCTCAATTACTTCCGAGGAGATGCCATCTCCTAAGACACTCCCACTGGCAGTTAAGACTTTCAAGCAGTAGCTGGTTAGGTCTCAAGCACTCCGTTTACACAGTTGTAGGATCACAGTCCCTCGGAAGTACCCCGGTGCCATTTCCTTCTCTTCCTTCGGTGGCCTGCTTGGATAACTGACAGTCTCTGGAGCTCACACTGTGAAGGAGAGTCTGGCTTCTCCAGCTGTGGCCTTCCCGTCTGAGGGACAATTCTTCCCTCTGCTCACCTCCTCCCTTGTTGGCCCCCCTCTGTCTCGCCCCTCCACCCCTCACGCCCCTCTCTCCTTACTTACCTTTCTTTTGAGACCATTTTGGTAACTTACATTTGAAAAGTAGGAAAGAGAAAGCTTCTTGGAAATCTGGTATCCCCGGTACAGGTCTGCCCTTGATTTCGTATGTGTGTGTGAGCTGTGTTGAAAGTATTAAGGAGAGAAGTTGGGCCCAGGTGTAATCTTAGGAGCTCAGGTGTCCTGAAAAGCCTTGCTGTGTGTCTCTGGAGATTGCCCACTCATCCCTTACCTGTGTGCCTCCTTCTCCCTGAAAAGACCCCTAGCTCGTCAGATGCAGGCAGAAGGGGGCTCTGGGTCTGCTTTTCTGGGAACCCTGTCACCTCTGTCGGATGCCCACTTCTGACTTTTTTTTTTTTTTTTTGAGCTGAGGATCGAACCCAGGGCCTTGCGCTTGGCTCTACCACTAAGCTAAATCCCCAACCCGGATGCCCACTTCTGATCTTTCACAATAATACCCCTTTGAAATTTTATTGCACCTGCACACCAACCTGAGCAGGGAATGGCCGGGGAACTCACATCGAGCCAGAATTTGGTTTTGTGACTTGAGTTCCTCTTTCTTGTAGGTCCTGTCCTGTTTCAACTCTGAGGTGGGTCATGTGGAGGGGCAGGCCTTGGTGCAGCAGGCCCTGCTGGTGAGAGTTTTCTAGTCAAAGGGTACACATGTAGAAGGTGGTTGATCTCTTGCGGAGGAAGACCGCCTCAGGCCCCAGTGTATACACAAACCAGGTCCACGAATGTGTGGGGGATGGGCTATACCACACATCTGGCTCCCTGAGAGGCATGCCTGAGGTGCTGCAGCAGGAAGTGTGTCAGGAAGGCTTCCCTGCCATGGGTCCTTCTCCAGATATCCAGGGTCTGCTTGGTGTCCCTTCTCTCCCCTGTGAGACTCCTGCCGGACAATGAGCTCTTTGAAGCTGTCCCTTCTGTAGGAAGGTGAATTCTTGTGTGGTATGTCTCAAGAGATGTCTCAGGGACCCAAAGCACGGTGCCATGGCCACCACCCACAATGAGTGATTCCAAAGAGCAACCATTCCTTCTCACTGCCTTCGAGATCAGCTAGGGTTGTCTGTGGGTCTCCTCAGCTCTAGTCCCCATTTCTCTCATCATCCTGCTGGGACCAGTGGCCTGTCTTGGATATATCCAAAACGCAAGAGCACGAGCTAAACCCTCAAGCTGTCCAATAGAGGTCGAAGCAGACTGCATGCCCAAGTCAAGAGTAGGACAATAGGACCCACCCAAAATGGGGAGCCCTCTGCCCAGCTGTGAGGCCAAAACCACAGACTGAAGGAAAAGGTGCATTGTGGCATCGTGCCTAACCACTCAACACCATCTGGCAATTACCAGCAGACCAGAAGGGAAGGAACGGGCTCAAGTCAGACTTAAGAACAAGGGTAGTTGGGCTACAAGAGGTGGGCAAAGTGTGCGGTCTGTCCTTCCCATCCCAGAATCCTCCGTCCTTGTCCACACTTGCTTTCCGCTTGGTCAGACATGGTGTCTACAGACATGCTTCCTCTGCTCAGAGAAGCCCGGATCATTGTAACGTGGCTGTGGCTGGAAACTGTCGAGGTTGGAAGCGTCGGGGGAGACAGCAGTTAACGCTGCAGGAAGCACAGCCCGGCTTCCCAGTGATGTCAGAATGTTTGTGTCTTTGTGTTTCTGTTTGGGCACATGGGACACGTGAGCATGGGTGGGCGGATGAGTGGGAGTGCGGAGGTCTGTGTTTGTGTGCATGTGCGCTGTGTTCTTGTTGTTGCCAATATGCCTGTCTCAGTCATGCTCAAAAATCTGTCTTTGTAGGCTGGGAGCAGAAAGAGGTTTTCAGAATTAGACAATATTATCACCAAATAGTTTTTGTTTTCTAAAAAAAAAAAAAATGAATTAAAAGGATCAGACCTATTTCAAATGCACTTAGTCAGATGTGTGCGCGCGCAGGCAGATGAGCATGCGTGCGCCCGTGCCCTGGGCTGTATTTGGAGGTAGGGTATAAATAGACGGATGTCTTTCACCTCACAATTTCTCTGGTTCTATTTCTGCTGCAACTAAAATGATTTTGGTAAGTTATCTTAGAAATTACACAGATGTAGAAAAACTTCTTGTCTTAATTAGTTACACATTACTTCTAATAATAGGTTTTATCTATCTATCCATCTGTCTATAATTTTTAGGTCATTCGAGGATCCACTTTTTACAGGTGGGGAGTATAGGTTGGTTGGTGCTGTTGTAGACCTTTCGATGTGACGTCGTCTCTGGATTTAAAGTCTGCTGCAGTGTCCAGCCGGGTAGAGTGGTTCTTGGGTGAATACACCACCCCTGGTGCCATCCCTTAAAAAAAAAAAAAATCCCCCAAACCTCAGAGCGTGTATGCATAAAAAAGATGGTAGATTAGGTTACTGGGGAAGGGAATGTACGAATGTACCTTTGCCAGAAGATTAACGGATGGTTGCAGTGAGCTGCTGATGAAGGCATTTTGTGTAAGAGCAGGCCCTAGCTGCTGGGGCTCATCTGTCTCGGCTGTCACTCTCCCCATGACTGCGTGTGCAGGAGTGAGCTAGCTGTCTGGGCTCACGTGTCTGCCTCCCTCCTCTTCCTCCCTGCAGGAATCCTGCCTCACTGAGTCCTAGAGGCAGAGCTTCCCAGTGGAGGTGAGTCAGGAGATAGGCTGTTAAGGTCAGCTGTTTTCTGTCATCTGTCTGTCTGTCCTGTGCCCTGGCATGACCTTTTGAAAGTTGCCTCCATAGTCTCCAGAGACCCAGAGCTTTTATGTCGGGCCTAGCAAGAATGACTAGTACCTTTTTTGGCAACAACTCATTCTTGGTTAACATGTCAACCAAAATCTCTGCCTTTAAATCCCATGTTTCCAGGCTGTGGGGAGCAGAGGGGCAACACACACACACACACACACACACACACACACACACACACACACACACAAAAATACCTCTTCTTTTCAGTTCCCAGTCTAGACACAGCCCTGACACAAGTTACTAGTGAGCATACAATGACATGGGGGTGTTGAAGAGGCAATACTTTGCGACTTTAGTTCAACAACCAGCAGCTTCTGTAAACCATTTCAAGATAACGAGCACTCACCTTTTACACCGCATTGTACCTGACCATGAACACAAGTACCTTACGACTTACATTGGGCCTATGTAAGTTGAAATATCAGAAGTCAAAAACAGGTTGAAAACTCTTTAAAGTTGCAGACCATCGTAGCTGAGCAGCCCTGCAGTACCGCATAAATACAGATTATTTATCTCATGACTACTGGGCTGCTGAGCTACACCAGAAACTGATGCCCAGCGAGGATCTCACTACACACAGTAGCCTGAGAAAAGATCCAAACTCACAACCCCAAATCTGGTGTCTACTGGATGTTGTCACTTTCACACCATTTTAAAGTCAGAGAATCCTAAGTGGAACC